>NW_027362762.1:843881392-845081392 GCF_046119375.1 Phyllobates terribilis
CTAGCACCATACAGGATACGTGACGTACCTGAAAGAAACGGATAAAGCACCTATGTGCAACACGGACATCAGACTTACTGAGGACATACGGGGCGCACAGCTCACGCCCCGGCCCCTCACCATGTACGGGATAGAAGCCGCTCCCTTCCCGCAGAGCTCCATGAGCCGCGTGTGAACGTTCTGTAATCAGGACCGGACACTCCCGCTCCCACAACATGGTACAGTCTCCCGCCCAATCCACGTCCAGTGTAACCCTACAACTCCCGGCCTCCCCGCTGCTCCCGCCGCAGCATCCACAGAGAGATACAGCAGCGCGATAGTTAATTCCCACAACGCCAGAACTGCGCGCCAACCAATGAGAGCGGAGGGGAGAGGAGCGAGCGGCAGCGGCGGCGCCGGATTCGAACACACAAGGAGCGGAGCGGACAGCGAGCGGGTGAGTTCCCGGGGCTCCCAGATACCACAGTGTCCGGCGGGAGCGGCTGTGCACGGCTGCTGCTGCTGCTGCTGCTGCTACTCTCATCGGTGCAGGATCACTGCTGAGAGGAGGCTTGTATTGTCCGCCGCCATCGTGTGTGCAGGGGAAATGGTGTAGTAGGATGTAACTGAAAACCGCGCTGTGTGTACAGTCACCACTGCAGGGGTGAGAACCCCAGCCTCAGCGATACACCGTGTACAAACAGCTGAGCTATATATGTGTATAATAAATGTGTATGATGTATATATTCCATTGTGGTGGAATTATCCTTTTTGAAGGGGATATGTCACCAAATAATGCCCCCTCAGTCTGCACAGTGAGAATTGTCACATATTGTGTCATTGCGGCTACTGTCTGCGTCCTGCGCTCAGTACTGTACAGCAGCCATTAGAGCCCTGTTATTCCCAATGTGATGGTGCTCAGTGCAGATTGAGGAGGATGATGATGCACTGAGCTCTTAGCCACACCAGGGGTGCACCCAAACCCCATCCATTTATATACAAAGTAAATATTTATTTTCTTTGAAAGCAATACTAAGGTATATTTTTTTTTAGGGATGGAGTCCCATACGTGCCTGTGTATGTGGGTTAACATTTTGGATGTGACAAAGGCCCTTTAAAGGTATCCACGGGCACCAGGTATAAGACACTGGCCGTATGATCTCAGCCAGGTATGTCTCACTCTGAAACGCTGCAGCCAATGACTGCTCAGCGGCCTGTGTCATCTACATTAGCAGAGCTGCTGAGCTAAATGATTGGCTGCAGCGGTTACAAGCACTCTAGATGTGATGTCGCTGCTGAATCCGGGGAGGGGGAGTAAAAGCTCAGCTTATTGTACGTTTCTGAGATGGAGCAATAGAAGATGAAACAATCTTTACAGCAGAAATCCTTCTTTACTACTGGCTGATCGGGTTGTACTAATTGCTATATATAATACACTGCTCAAAAAAATAAAGGGAACACTCACATAACACATCCTAGATCTGAATAAATGAAATATTCTCATTGAATACTTTGTTCTGTACAAAGTTGAATGTGCTGGCAACAAAATCACACAAAAATCATCAATGGAAATCAAATTTATTAACCAATGGAGGCCTGGATTTGGAGTCGCCCCCAAAATTAAAGTGGAAAAACACACTACAGGCTGATCCAACTTTGATGTAATGTCCTTAAAACAAGTCAAAATGAGGCTCAGTATTGTGTGTGGCCTCCACGTTCCTGTATGACGTCCCTACAACGCCTGGGCATGCTCCTGATGAGGTTGCGGATGGTCTCCTGTGAGATCTCCTCCCAGACATGGACTAAAGCATCCGCCAACTCCTGGACAGTCTGTGGTGCAACGTGACGTTGGTGGATGGAGCGAGACATGATGTCCCAGATGTGCTCAATCGGATTCAGGTCTGGGGAACGGGCGGGCCAGTCCATAGCTTCAATGGCTTCATCTTGCAGGAACTGCTGACACACTCCAGCCACATGAGGTCTGGCATTGTCCTGCATTAGGAAGAACCCAGGGCCAACCGCACCAGCATATGGTCTCACATGTGGTCTGAGGATCTCATCTCTGTACCTAATGGCAGTCAGGCTACCTCTGGCGAGCACATGGGGGGCTCTGCGGCCCTCCAAAGAAATGCCACCCCACACCATTACTGACCCACTGCCAAACCGGTCATGCTGAAGGATGTTGCAGGCAGCAGATCACTCTCCACGGAGTCTCCAGACTCTGTCACGTGCTGAGTGTGAACCTGCATTCATCTGTGAAGAGCACAGGGCGCCAGTGGCGGCTTTGCCAATCCTGGTGTTCTGTGGCATTTCTTTGGAGGGGCGGACAGCCCCCCCATGTGCTTGCCAGAGGTAGCCTGACTGCCATTAGGTACCGAGATGAGATCCTCAGACCCCTTGTGAGACCATATGCTGGTGCGGTTGGCCCTGGGTTCCTCCTAATGCAGGACAATGCCAGACCTCATGTGGCTGGAGTGTGTCAGCAGTTCCTGCAAGATGAAGGCATTGAAGCTATGGACTGGCCCGCCCGGTCCCCAGACCTGAATCCGATTGAGCACATCTGGGACATCATGTCTTGCTCCATCCACCAACGTCATGTTGCACCACAGACTGTCCAGGAGTTGGCGGATGCTTTAGTCCAGGTCTGGGAGGAGATCCCACAGGAGACCATCCGCAACCTCATCAGGAACATGCCCAGGCGTTGTAGGGAGGCCATACAGGCACGTGGAGGCCACACACAATACTGAGCCTCATTTTGACTTGTCTTAAGGACATTACATCAAAGTTGGATCAGCCTGTAGTGTGTTTTTCCACTTTAATTTTGGGGGTGACTCCAAATCCAGGCCTCCATTGGTTAATAAATGTGATTTCCATTGATGATTTTTGTGTGATTTTGTTGTCAGCACATTCAACTTTGTACAGAACAAAGTATTCAATGAGAATATTTCATTCATTCAGATCTAGGATGTGTTATTTGAGTGTTCCCTTTATTTTTTTGAGCAGTGTATTTTTTTATTTTTGGCCTCTTGTCCTTTATGCGTCCTGTTAACTGAATCAGCCATAGAGAACTGATCTTTCCCGTGAGGACAACACAAGTGTCTCGCTTCTAGTCTGTCTTCTTCTCCTCCTCCTTCCTCCACACTTGGCCAAAGATCCATGTGCTGCCTGTGATCTTCCCTTTTTCAAAATTCCTTTCTCTATGTCCCTCCTCTCATACGGCATTTATCAGCCCCACAATGCTCGCTCATTGTATAACTTGTGCAGCAGTAGTGATGTGTTTGGGGACGTCTTGACTTCTCCCCAATGGCAGATCCACAAAAAAGGAGATTTTGCATTCCATGTTGGTTGAAGAGGCCGTGTCATCAGGTCAAAAGTGGCCAGTTTTTTGCTGTTTAAGGGTACGTGTCCATGATCAGTATTTGCAGCGTTTTGGACGTAGCTCACCTGTGCTGCATCCAAAACGCTGCGTCCTATAATAGAAGCACAGTGGATGGGATAGAAATCCGCATAAACTCACCGGCAGCGCGGCTTTAAGAGCCGCAGCATGTCAATTTCTGTTGCGGAGACGCTAGTCTCTGCAACAAAAATTTCCCCAATTGAATGTATAGGGTGCGGTAGCTCCGCATGTGTTAAGTGAATGTGAGGACGTAGCCAAATTCCTACTGCTCCCCTGAGTTTTCAATTTGTTTCTATTTTTTTTCCTTTTTCTTAAAATCCACCATTCGGTTCCAGAGATATGGGCCTTTTTTAGTGCTGAATTATATAGTCTTTACCAAGGGGGCGGTGCTCACTGGGGTCTCTGAGGATGTGTCTTTAGGCTGCTTTATAATACCTGTGAACACCGCCCCCTTGGCAAAGATCATAAAAATTAGCAATAAATAAAGGCGCATATCTCTGGAACTGTATGGCAGATTTACAAAAAAAACAACTTTTATTTCCGCTTCTCCCAAGTTGAGAACAAAAGCTGATCGTTTTTGACTCGGTGACAGGTCCTCTTTAATGACTCAGCGTAGCCATGTACTGAATGGGGTCCAGAGAAGTATATAAAGCCTCATTCAGATATACATCTTAACATTCATATTATATCCGTGTTTTTCACCAGGGCTGTGGAGTCAGTAAGCCAAACCTCCGACTTCTCAATTTCTATGACTCCGACTCCCTCAGACACGTGGCACTCATTCAGTTTGTCTGAACAGGAATAATTTATTAAATGTGAAATATTCAGAGAAATATAATAGTGACGTTTCGATCAACACAAGACCTTCATCTGTATAGTGGAAAGACTGCGTGCTGCAGAGCCAGGAGAAAGTCTGCGGCATCCACAGCTAAGACCGGAAGCGCTATCCAGATTACTGATGAAGGTCTTGTGTTCACCGAAACGTCTCTTTATGTTTTTCTGTATATTTCACATTTAATAAATTATTCCTGTTGAAACCCACGTGTCTTTTACAATGTAATTGACGGATTGGGATCCTACTTGTGCACCTGGGCGTCCAGAAGTGCCCTGTTTTTTCACGTTCTTGATTGTCACAGATCAGTACACAGGCATTACACGGACCAATGTTATTGAATAGGGCTCTTCAGATGACTTTTTTTTTTTCCATACGGACCAAGCATTTTCTAGTCTCCTAGTTTTTTTTAGGATAAAACTATCCCCATTCAATTCTGCAGGTGCTTAAAAACAGATCCCATGTGGATTATCCATATTGCATCCATTTTATTTACAATTACATCACAATTCTTAATATGGGAAACAGTAGAAAAATACGGACACAACAATAAGGATGAAAATCATTGTTTTATTTATTTTTTCCTACTGACTATTTTTCATACGCTTGATGAGCGCAGCTCAAACTAACAATATAAACTAAGATGCCCCTATTAAAATCACACCTTTGGTCCTCTAATCGCTGCCAGTGACGTCAGTGTTTTAAAAAGCCACATGATAAAGGAACAGGGCCTATCATGTGGCTTTTTAAAACACTGAAGTCATCATTCATTGGCTAATTCATGTCACATGGCGACCGACAATTAATCACAGGTGAATCTCTTTTGTGATTTACCACAGGCGAGTCAAAATCTGTTTCAATACTAAATTAATGTAAAAGGTGCCAATACCAGTGACAAGGCAAGCTTTGGGTTTTTCTATTTTTCCCTCCCATTGTTTTTTGTTTATATTTATTGTTGATCATTTGCTCTTTTGTATTTAACACGACTGCTCTATACAAACAACTATTTCACTTGACTAATTTTTTTCTAGGAGATATTCCACATTATGTACTCAAAGCGCACCTGTCAGTAGGATTGTGCTCAGTAAACTACATACACTGTCAGGTGGGCGACATTACACTGATTACAATGATACCTTGGTTGATTAGATCCATCCTGTGGTTCTTGTGTAATCTTTACTTTCAGTTTGGAGATAATGATATGTTCATACTTTGGGGCAGCTTGTGGGGGGGCGTTCTATCTGGTGCTCTGCTTACATATTCATCTGTATGCTCTTATGACAGCTCACTGATCCTTCACTGACCTGCCTCCTATTTTACCTAGCCCCGCACTACTACACATATGCATTATGTAAAATAGTAGGCAGGTCAGTGAACGATCAGTGAGCTGTCATAAGAGCATACGGATGAATATGTAAGCATAGCGCCCCGCACAGGCCAACCCGAAGCATGAGCATATCGTTATCTCCAAATTGAAAGTAAAGATTACACAAGAACCACAGGATGGATTTAATCAACCAAGGTATCATTTTAATCAGTGTAATGTCGCCCACCTGACAGTGTATGTAGTTTACTGAGCACAATACTACTGACAGGTGAGCTTTAAACTTCATGGGTGCCAATAATCATGAACAGGACTGTACACCTTCCCATAAAATGGGGTGGTAGAGATGGAGGGAAAACAAGCGGGCAGGTAATGTGTATGTAAATGATTGGCCCAACCATGATGCACCAAGCTACTCTACTTGGTTTAATCAGTCATTCTGTGCTGACAGAGTCCCTTTAATGTGATCAAGAGGCTCGGTGTACCGTCCCGCCCACTGGCTTTGCATGCCAACGCCTCTGTCACTGACGATTGGCAGCACCAGCTTGCCTGATCTTTCTCCTCAGACATTGACAGGACTAGCTTGCCTGTAGTGAGCAGTCACCGGTGAGGGAGGCATCAGCTTGCAGAACGGTAAACTGAAACTGAGCCTTATCTACACCAAGGGTGCACCAAGCAACCTATCAGCATGTTTGATTAAACTTCAGAAACATTGATTAGTATAGCCTAAAGCACATGGCCCCTTAGTATGTGTATATATATATATATATATATATATATATATATATATATATATATATATATATATATATATATATATATATATATATATATATATATATATATATATATATATATATATATATATATATATATATATATGTGTGTGTGTGTCGCTAAGGGGTGATGTGCTTTAGCTTATACTGTCAGTTTGGCCTGACAACCTCCTTTTGAGACCATTTATTTTATATTTGGGAACAAGTGTTAGACTGCTCGTTCTTATCGACCTGTGGAAACATATCAATAAACCAGCAAAATACTTGTTTGTTGGGTGATTGAATCTTTCCTGCTGGCGTTAAAATCATTGCTATAGGCAGCAGATCGCCCCGTGCAAACAGGACTTGTGCTGCCGATGACAATGATATTCCTCCATGCACACAGAACGATCATTATGTGCACGCTTAATTCTGGTCGGCGATTATTGTGGAGCATATATTAGCAGATGTGTAACCAGAATTCACAATACATACTGCCGATATTATTAATTGGATCTTTTAGACCTGATAATGCTGTATTTACTTAGAAAATCCATGTCAGAATGATTGAATGAAACTTTCACTAATTATTATTCAATCTCTACCCACTTAGCCTGATTGACAGCTCCTCAGTGTCCCTCCTCCCTGCTGCTGCTGAGATCGCACACTGCTCAGTACAAGCTGCAGCTGTCAGTCTGTAGGAGACTGAATACACTTGAACTCATGAGCTCTCACTCTTTAGATGGAGTTATATTAATATCAGAATTATGCAGCCATTCTGACATGGATTTTCAAAGTAAATACACCAGTATCATCAGAGAGATCTGTGTACTCTATACAGTTTATATTGTCAACTTTGGTAGCAAATCTGCTATGTTATGTTAACCTGCCTAAAATGTATGTTAAATAGTCACTGGCATATATCGGTCCAAAAGAAATGTACAAACCTTGTAGTCCATAAACTTGGGTCTGTTGACTGACCTGAGCACCATAAACAGCAGCCTGTAATGTAACGATGCATATTCATTGATCTCCATTACTAACTGGGCGTCTCACTGACACGAGAGACAATTCCTCTCACTCAGGCGTATAAGTAAAATGTGAAGCTTCCTGCACATGTGAGACTTTCACCGTTATTTTATTCCTCATGTTTTCCAGTGTCTGACAAAGAAGATGTCTTCAATCTTTCAAAGTGTTGGTTGGAGGAATCACGATGTATTGGAAAACATTGATGAACAGGACAGTCCTCAGCCTGACAAGTTCAGAAAAAGGCCGTCGTCCAGCTCCCTTAACACAGTGCGCATGTCCCTGCGGAAGAGGATGCCGCTAAAGCCGGTGGAAATCAACATAAATGCTGTTCCTGACTGGAGCAGAGTGGGAGTGAAGGAGAAGCGGCGCCCCCTACAGTCCAGGATGACCGTTACAGCTATGAACGTGTTTGGAGCCATGTCAAAGGTAAATGTTGTGGTACGTTTTTGAACCCTTTAAATGACTGAGCCAAACTCTCCAAATCTGACATGTTACTTCATGTGCTAATAACTTTGGAATGTTTTAGCATATCCCAGTGATTTTTATTTTATTTATTTTTGGACACATTGTACTTTATGCCATTAGTAAATTTAGGGTTGTGTTTTGCATTTATTTATAAACAATATCTGAAATTTGATTGAAATTGCAAATTTTTCTGAATTTCCAACTTTAAATATTTATACAGTTAAACCAAATGGTCATTCCACGCACAAAAAAAAAGTTAATAACATTTCCCATATGTGTACTTTACATCAACATCAGTCTTCAAATGTCTTTTTATTTTGTTAGGTTTACCTTTAACCTTAAAAACTATGAAACTTAACATGTTGGTTGATCCAGAGGAAGACAAAAACCCCATTAAGGTTGTTAGAAGGTTTAAAACAGACTGACATTCATTGTTGTTATAACGAAGAAGTTTAAAACACTGTAGCTCTGAGTCCATTGTAATGCCACCATATACCACTATTTGTCCAATAAAGGTATTTTAAATCTTCTAACTTATGTTCCACATTCTTCTTGGACTACATGTTCGGTGTTTTCCTCTTTTGGTTTCTCTTAATTTCATAATAAAAGAACAAGTACAATAATCATGAATAATACAAGTCAGTGACTGGTACAGGAGGAGAGAGGACCCTGCCCGCGAGGGCTCACAATCTACAAGGGATGGTTAAGGATAGAGCTGGTCGTGCACCGGTATGGTGGAGCGATGGTTACTGCAGGTTGTAGGCTTGTTGGAAGAAGTGGGTCTTCAGGTTCCTTTTGAAGGTTTCCACGGTAGGCAAGAGTCTGATGTGTTGGGGTACAGAGTTCCAGAGTAGAGAGGATGCACGGGAGAAATCTTGTATGCGATTGTGGGAAGAGGGGAGTAGAGAAGGAGATCTTGTGAGGATCGGAGGTTGCGTGCAGGTAAGTACCGGGAGACTAGGTCACAGATATATGGAGGAGACAGGTTGTGGATGGCTTTGTATGCCAAAGTTGGGCTTTTCAACTGGAGTCTCTGGGCAATGGGGAGCCGGTGAAGGGATTGACAGAGGAGAGGCCAGGAAATAGCGGGGGGACAGGTGGGTTAGTCGGGCAGCAAATATATGTACATATATCTCAATATGTACAGGCTAGTATAAATAGATCAAATGTGCACAGATCGCTGTTATAACAGCGATAAGCAGGTACCAGAATGCAACAGCCGAGACACAGACGGATCAAAAGTATACTTCTTTTAACAACTAATATTAATTGTAAAACATGTATTATATGGTAACAATTTCTCTACATTTGAGAGTAAAATGAGCAATAAATCACATAACAGAATAAATGATCAGTTGGTAGTATAAATGATCTACTGGAGGGAAGGGGAATTAGAATGTCATTAACTATATCGGGCGAGGGGCTGTCTTTTAAAGCTTTGGCAATACTCTTGTTTCTATCACAACTCGCTGCCCGTTTCCCCCTTAACTCTTTATCCACTTTCGCAATGCTGCTCAGGGGTCTGCTGGTCCCCGTCTGACTACTGTCTTTCCCCTTATCCGTGCCCGGTACCATATGTCTCTGTCAGAGGTAACGGCCCGTCTCACGCGTCCTTCCTGGTCACCGACCTGAACGTGAATCTGATCTCGCACCTCCGGAGCTTCTGCGACGTCCTGTCTCTGGCGCACACGTCTTGAGAACCGTGCCGCCGCTATCTATTCCCGTTCTGTCGACCGACGTAACCTGGGTGAGGAACCTTGACTGGCGTCGCTCGGGGCTTGACCATCGACGTCTGGGCTGGGCGGATACGCGGCACCCTTCTTCCTGACAGGAGCTCTGGACGCTGCTGTTGCTCCTCCCGTCTCCTTGTTCGGCGTCAGAATCACCTCAGAACTTGTACACGTACTGTTTTCCTCCTCAGCTCGTTTCCCTGATAACGCTGTCCCCAGAGTTCTGATCACACTCCTCTCCTCTGCCATGCCTCCATGCTGTTCTGGTTCCACAGTGGCTTGTCTCCTTACACAGCCAAGGAATATTGTGTCCAATTTAGTGGTAAACACCAAGGGATGAGTATTGGAGAATGTCCCTTGTTTGCCTTAGAGTGCTTCAGCCCGTTCCAGATTGATCTGTTGTCAAAAGGTGAAATGCTGTGACTGATATTGATAGAGCCCTTACTGTGTCAGTCCTTAGGCCCCGAATCCGGCGTTGCATGTACTGAACAAGGTCATGTGTGCAATACATCCTTTGCGGGAGCGTTCCCTTATATCGTGCCTGTCAGATGATACTGAGATGGCAGTGATCTCCCGCCGGAAGCGCTGCTGCTATTCTGTGGCACGTGCAGGGGGCTTGTGGGGAAGTGGTGTGGCATCACTGCCGAAGATGCGGCCACAAATCACCGACGCCTTTAGAAGGAAGCGTAGTCCTCCTCCTTCTTCAGGACCCCTGTGGCTGTCCTTTTGGTAACTCTGGTATTTGAAAAATCAACATTAATTGCTGAATCAACAAAAGTCCAATTTATCAACCTATATAATGGTTAGAGATGAGTGAAATAATTAGCAGAACCATGATCCAGCAGCCACGTCAGTATCCTGTGGAGTTGACTCCCGGATTCCGGCTGCCTAACTGGGGGAGCCGGCTATCAATCAGAATGACGTTGGAAGCAGCCGCTCTGTCGACGTGATGTCAGCAGATGCAGTTGATTCACCGGCAGGAGTGGTCTCTGACCGCTCTGTGCCGGGGAAGAACGGCCATGCACAGGCAGGTAAGTAGCAACTACCGGCCTGTTAGTGCTTGGCCACGTTTTTTGGTTTTCAGAAAGTCCCTTTAAGGGCCTTTGAAGAACGGGAGGAAAAACAAACATTGCAAAAACTTCACTACAGGGTATTTTACACTGTAATTCGTCCGTATTTCCTTCAGTAGCAGAAGCGTTCTGATGTCTCGGGTGGCTTAGTGTTCCCCACTTCCCGGTGTCAAAAACGTCTCCCTATATCAACTTGCAAAGAAAAACCGTGAGAAAACTCCACGAAAAAATGTACACGTCTTCTACACAGATCCAGTTCATTAGTATAGGTGAAAAAGTTCTGTAATTCACCATTCAATCATTGTATGGAAAAGCTACAAAACATGGATGCCATTAGCTTGCTGATTTTTAAATGGCATTTTATAAATTGGGTTCAAAGCTAACAAATACGTATGGAGCCCACTTGTCTGGATGAGTCTTTACTGACCTGGGACTCCCCTCTGAAAGCTACCACTATGGCATTTCTTTAATTTTGAGGTCTGCCGGGCTGCTCAATGTGCACTATACAGGTGCATCTCACTAAATTAGAATATCATCAAAAAGTTAATTTATTTCAGTTCTTCAATACAAAAAGTGAAACTCATATATTATATAGAGTCATTACAAACAGTGATCTATTTCAAGTGTTTATTTCTGTTAATGTTGATTATGGCTTACAGCCAATGAAAACACAAGTCATTATCTCAGTAAATTAGAATACTTTATAACCAGGGCTTTGGAGTTGGTAAGCCAAACCTCCGACTTCTCAATTTCCATGACTCCGACTCCACGACTCCCTCATACATGGCTCATGTTGAAGTGATACATTTACTGTAGCACAGATTCATCTCAGCTAAAAGTCTAGACCCTTAGATCAGGAATAGGACAGACATTTATAGGACATTTCATAACTTTCCCAAATTATTATGAAAAAAATATTCCCCACAAACTGCATTGAACTACTGTACCCAATTTATTATATATTTTCGGAGTCGGTCCATTTTATACTGACTCCGACTCCACAGCCCTGTTTACAATAACAGCTTGAAAAATGTTTTTAAAATGTTGTCCTACTGAAATGTATGTTCAGTAAATGCACTCAATACTTGGTCGAGGCTCCTTTTGCATCAATTACTGCATCAATGCGGTATGGCATGGAGGCGATCAGCTTGTGGCACTGCTGAGGGGTTATGGAAGCCCAGGTTGCTTTGATAGCAGCCTTCAGCTCGTCTGCATTGTTGGGTCTGGTGTCTCTCATCTTCCTCTTGACAATACCCCATAGATTCTCTGGGATTAAGGTCAGGCGAGTTTGGTGGCCAATCAAGCACAGTGATACTGTTGTTTTTAAACCAGTTATTGGTACTTTTGGCAGTGTGGACAGGTGCCAAGTCCTGCTGGAGAATGAAATATCCATCTCCAAAAAGCTTGTCGGTAGGGGGAAGCATGAAGTGCTCTAAAATGTCCTGGTAGACGACTGCGCCGACTTTGGTCTTGGTAAAACCGTGGACCTACACCAGCAGATGACATGGCTCCCCAAACCATCACTGATTGTGGAAACTTCACACTAGATTGGATTGTGGCCTCCCCACTCTTCCTCCTGACTCTGGGACCTTGATTTCCAAATCAAATGCAAAATTTACTTTGTATTTATTTTAGTGTCAATGACTGCCTTCTAGACATCTGTTAGGTCAGCAGTCTTCCCTATGATTGTTGAGCCTACTGAAACAGACTACGGGACCTTTTTAAATGCTTAGGAAGCCTTTGCAGGTGTTTTTTGTTAATTCTAATTTACTGAGATAATGACTTTTGTGTTTTCATTGGCTGTAAGCCATAATCATCAATATTAACAGAAATAAACACTTGAAATAGATCACTCTGTTTGTAATGACTCTATATAATATATGAGTTTCACTTTTTGTATTCAAGAACTGAAATAAATTAACTTTTTGATGATCTTCTAATTTAGTGAGAAGCACCTGTATATGACATGGGAATCACGTGAACTGACCCCCCTTGAAAATTCAGCCTATTTGGTACTTAATCATGGAGAAGTTTTTATTTATTTATTTATTTTTTTTTGCATTTTGAAAGCAAAAACATGTTTAATCATTATACGCTGCCCCCTCACAGCCGCTTTCATTGTTGTAGACGCTGTACTGTGTATTGCTCCATTCTGAGGAGTCACCGACAGGGGCCACATGGTTAATTTTAACTGCAATCAATGTAAGATTACAGGGCGAGAATTTTGCATTTATTACAGAACTTCCCTATCTGAAATGATGTTGTCAGCTATTCAGACTAATGTTCTGTTTTTTCTAAAAACATTTCTGGCACAGAAAAGCTTTTCAGCTTGGATTATTCCCGGAGACCTTGGGCGGGAAAATGTGAAGCATTTGTGGAATGTATCCGTTAGTTTGATAAGTTAGTATGTAGAAGAGGGACGTATCTCTACAAAGTAACGAGGAATGATAAGACTATCTGCTCTTGTGTCTCAAGTCCCGGAGGGCTTTGTATATCTAGAAAGCCATGTCAATCGTCAACGTCCCAGCGATACAGAGAATGGTAGCAGACTTCCTCAAATCCGTTACTGTAAAAGGAGAACTTTGCTACGTTACTGCCTTATGCCAAGAGCTACTTTGAGTAAAACACTTAAAGAGATTGTCCACTACTTTTACATTGTTGGCCTAGCCTTGGGATAGGCCATCAATGTTTGATCTGCCGGGGTCTGACACCCAGCACCCTCTGCCGATCAGATGCTAACGGCGGTGGCCGGAATTACGCACTTGCCGAGCTGGCCGTCTACATGTAGTGGCTGCCGCAGGGTACTGCACATCCGCCTTTTATTGATTTGAATAGGAGGCGGATGTACAGTACCCCGCAACAGCCACTACATGAAGACGGCCAGCTCGGCAAGTAAGTACTTCCAGCTGCTGGCACCGATAACAGCTGATTGGCAGGAGTACCGGGTGTCGGACCCTGTCCGATCAGACATTGATGGCCTATCCTTAGGATAGGTCAGTGATGGAGAACCTTTAATAGACCGAGTGCCCACACGGCAATCCAAAACCCACTTATTTATCACAAAGTGCCAACTTCAATTTAACCTGAACACTGAGGTTTTAGTTTACAAAAACAACTCCTACATTAGCGCGCTATAGAGTCTATAGCAAAGAGCTTGTAAGCGCTGCACTCCAAGCCTAAGATACTAGCTACCCATTGCAGAGGCTGTCAGTTCTTGAGATTGGAGAGTATTTTAAATGAAAAGTAAAGTTGTTTGTTTTTACAACCTCTTTGCAATTGTCATGATGAGAATAACCCTTTAAACCAGGGATGGCAAGCTCAAATACACAGAGGGCCAAAGTTAAAAGCATGGAAAAGGTCGCGGGCCAACCTTGATATTTGTAAAGGAAAAACTTCCTCAATTGTAGACCTTTTTTATCAAATAAAACGATTAACTTTTGGAATTATAGTGGGCTAATATAATATGTTATGTAAGAGCAATAAAAAGCATATGGCCCAATGGCCTAATTTAAATATGTAATAACAAAGGTTAAAAACCTTGAATAAAACAGATAATGTGCGATGCAAACAAAAGTGCCCCAAACACCGTGAATTCCTCCATATGTACAGTATGATGACCTTACTTTACCCCTCTCTCAATCCCCCCACCAAAGAATGGTGACCTCCATCACAGTATGATTCTCCAACTGTAATCTCCACATAGATTTCCATACAGTGTAATGGGCCCCAGATGGTGCTCCATACTGTATAATGGCCCCGCATAGTGCTCCATACTGTATAGTGGCCCCAGATTAAAAAAAGTGAAAATAACTACTCACCCCTGTTGTTCCAACGCTGATCTGGTCTCTTCATATATCACAGTTCTACCTGTGGGCACGCGCTATCTTTTCAGCCCGCCCGCCATCCCCTCATTCTCCTCATACGCGCAGACTGATGCACGCACTAGCGCCCGCGGCCACTTTGCATGCGCCCCCTCCCTGATGGGAAGGTGTGTGTGCAGATTAGAGTGGCGGCGGCGCTAGTAAGAGGGGGATGACGTGCTGGCTGAGGAGATGCTGCGCTTGTCCTAGGTTCCCCACCACTGATATAGGCCCTTACTCTCCAGCAACTAAGCTGATTTAAAAATGCGTCATACATCACCTCCAATCAATGTGTAGTGGCTACTGCAGGGAACTGTGGGTACTGTTCAACAGCTCCTACTCTTTTGATAGGGCCTGCTCTTCATCACCCAGCAGTGACTGCTATACAATGAATGGAGCTGTTTGCCAGAGCAAGTAACAGCTGATCAGTGGGGTACACATCATCCAATCCTACTGATTTTGTCAGGTTCATCCAACTTTAGTTTAAAGTGTATGGGGGCGTCTAGACAAACTTGTGTAATGATGTGCCAAACTTAATTAAGCAGCTACCATTTCTGCAGATCCAGCTTTTTATATAATACTGTGCAGCTTTTTATATAATACTATTTAGTTACTATATGACTTATTACTAATTAGTGAATTTAGAACAAAACTCCAACTTTATATGCCAGGTTACAGCCTCTTTATCTGTTAGGTTGCCGTGGTAACCTGTTACAATGAATTGTGATGTCACTGCTGAGATGTCACAAAGTTCTACGTTTCTGAGAACCTTCAGTCATTTTCTGCTCAACAGGTGATTTTGTTGCTTTGATCTCTAAAGTGACTGTTTTATTTGGAGTTAAAAACATGTTCTGGCTGGAAAGGTACATCCTTAGGACAGTCGGTGATATTGCTGGAGAGTATGTTCTTATGAAGCTGAATGGACTCATAAATAATCAGCAATACAGGGATAAAGTATAGAGGGGCCAAGAAAATTATGAGAGGAAAAAGCGTGAATTCATGGAAGTTCTCATGGATTTGGCCCTCGTGGACAGGAGGCTGCAAGCTCTCCTTCAAAAGTACTTTAGATGAAGATATTGCTGGAGAGTATGGACTCATAAATAGTCAGAAATACAGGGATAAAGAGCAGAGGGGCCAAGAATGGATGTGGCCTGCATAGATAGGAGTGTGCAAGCTCTCCTTCAAAGGTACTTTACATGAGGATATTGCTGGAGAGTATATCCTCACACAGCTGAATGGACTCATAAATAATCAGAAATCCAGGGATGAAGTGCAAATGCAGAGGGGGCACGAAAATTTTCTGAGGAAGAACCGTAAATTCATGAAAGTTCTCGTGGATGTGGCCTGTGTGGACAGGCTGGAGGGTGCAAGCTCTCCTTCAAAGGTACTTTAGATGCAGACAAAACTAATACCATGGTTATCCCAGGAACTAAAGCAAGTATCATCTGTATCTGCCAGCAAATACGATATACAAGCACGTCCTCTTATCAAAGCTATATATTTGAGAGGATTACAATGTCAAAAATATGTATGGATTCTAGAGGTACAAGAAATTTTTCATATTTGATTTGGGGACACTTCTCTTGGACCTGGTTACAGTCATAGTTACTTTAATTATTCATTTCTTCGATTATTAAAATAGCAAGACATGTAGGCATCCTTTCTAAGTGCTAAGCTGTGCGCGAGTTTTTCTAAGTGAAGTCGCTTCAGAAAAATGCTGTTGGTCACTTTCCTGGGGCGACTTGGCCACTAGTATTGCTGTCATTCTTTCGTTAACTCCGCCGCCAGCATCTTTTACTCTTTACTTTAGAGTATAGAGAGCGGGTGACCTCCCGGCAGAAGCTGCCCGGAGAATGAGCATCTCACTTTTTTTTTTTTTTTTTTTTTTAACTGCTTCAGGGTTTGTTCACCCTCAAGTGGTGAAAAGGTGACATAAGACGGAACAATGACGCCCATCCTCAAAAAGCTATCCCTTGACCCAACCGCCTTGTCCAGCTACTGCCCCATATCACTTATCCCATTTGCCTCCAAACTCCTTGAGCAAACACATTCACGCTGAACTTTCCTCTCACTTCTCATCTAACTCTCTCTTCAACAATCCGACTTCCACCCCCACTATTCCACCAAATCTGCCCTTACCAGAATTACTAATGACTTTCAGCCAAAGCTAACATACAATTCTCTGTACTCCTTCTTGACCTGTCCTCTGCCTTCGACACAGTTGACCACTGCCTCCTACTACAGATCCTCTTTTCCTTTGACGTCAAAAACCTTGCCCTATCTTAGATCTCCTCATACCTTTCTAACCGCACATTTAGTGTCTCCCACTCCCACACTACCTCCTCATCCCGCCCCCTCTCTGTTGGAGTCGCTCAAGGCTCTGTCCTAGGACCCCTACTCTTCTCAATCTATACCCTTGGCCTGGGACAGCTCATAAAATCCCATGGCTTCCAGTACCATTTGTACGCTGATGACACCCAGATCTACCTCTCTGGCCCAGATGTCACCTCTCTGCTGTCCAGAATTTCAGCATGTCTAGCAGCCATATCCTCCTTCTCCTCCTGCTTCCTCAAGCTCAATGTGGACAAAATTGAACTCCTCATCTTTCCCACATCTCGCATATCTTCCCCACCTAACCTTTCTATCACAATAAATGACATCACACTTTCCCCTGTATCGGCAATCCGCTGCCTCAGAGTAACCTTTGACTCTGCCCTGTCCTTCAAACCCCACATCCAAGCTCTCACCACCTCCTGTCGCCTCCAGCTCAAAAATATATTTCCGGAATCAGTGCTTTCCTCAACCCTCAATCTACTAAACTGCTTGTGAATGCCCTCATAATCTCCCGCCTCGACTACTGCAACATCCTCCTCTGTGGCCTACTTGCTAACACTCTTGCACCCCTCCAGTCCTTCCCTAACTCTGCTGCGTGACTAGTTCATCTCTCATCTCGCTACTCCTCTGCTACTCCCCCTCCTCCCAATTGCCCAGCATATCCAGTTCAAACTTTTAACACTGACTTATAAAGCCATCCATAACCTTTCTCCTCCGTACATCTCTGAACTAATCTCCCGATACGTTCCCTTACGTAATCTCCGGTCCTCCCAAGACCTCCTTCTCTCCTCCACACTTATTCGTTCCTCACACAATCGCCTCCAAGATTTATCCCAAATATCCCCCATCCTATGGAATTCTGTGTCTCAACATGTCCGATTAGCCTCCACATTTGCATCCTTCAGACGGAACCTGAAAACCCATCTCCTCAAACAAGCTTACAGCCTGCCATGACCTTGCTTGCTGCCGCCTCAACAACACCGGAGCTACTGCAACCCCCCCAACCTGCTGTCTCCTTCCCCATTCCTGTAGAATGTAAGCCTGCAAGGGCATGGTCCTCTTCCCTCTGTACCAGTCTATCATTTTTAGTTTGTTTACTGTAAGTGATATTTGTATTTGGTATGTAACCCCTTCTTATGTACAGCACCATGGAATCAATGGCGCTATATAAATAAAAATTAAGAATAATAACATGTGCACAGCAATGTCGTTTTGAAATTGCTGAGCACTATGGTCATTTTATGGGAACCTTTTTGTGGTGCTTTTTCAACCTGATATCAAGCGGAATCTGCCTGAAAAAGACATAATGTCCACATAGCCTTAGTCTGTAACAATTTATACCTATCCTGTCCTGAAACAAAACAGCCAGTCTTATACCAATTCTACAGAAAACTCTATAATCTCCTGGTGATCAGTTCTTTCTCTGGCTGGTGACCTAACTGAAGCTCTGCTTAGGGATGGGGTTCAGCATTCTTTTATCCTACTACAGAGGTCAGAGGCTCCTGCTGTAGCCAGATTTCTTACAGCCCCACACACGACAGCGAGGAGGAGGGGGATAAGCGCTTGAGATATCTAATATACAGTGGGTATGGAAAGTATTCAGACCCCTTTAAATTTTTCACTCTGTTTCATTGCAGCCATTTGGTAAATTCTAAAAAGTTCATTTTTTTCTCATTAAAGTACACTCCTCACCCCATTTTGACTGAAAAAAATCAGAAATGTAGACATTTTTGCAAATTTATTAAAAAAGAAAAACTGAAATATCACATGGTCATAAGTATTCAGACCCTTTGCTCAGTATGGAGTAGAAGCACCCTTTTGAGCTAGTACAGCCATGAGTCTTCTTGGGAATGATGCAACAAGTTTTATCTTTCGACCATGACAGCACCACGAGAGAGGGGATCCGCCCACCAAGGACAGGAAACCTACAGGCTTAAAAGGGGGCGGCCCTCCCTCTCGCCTCAGTTTGGTTTCCTGTCCTTGATGGAGGGAACCTATTGCAGGCTCGTGGAAGATCTGGATGGCGACAGCTGTCGAGCAGCGCCCCTATCTGGGATCTGCAGCTCCAGCGTTCTGCCTATGCGAGTGCACCCCTATCTGGGAGAGGAGCAGCATTTTTTTGCACCGGATATGCAGGGGAGCTGCGCCCCTATCTGGGGTGGCAGACCTTTTATCTGCTTCAGCCAGATTGCGCTTTCTGTAGAGGAGTCTGCCCTGGTTGGGATCTGGATTGCAGTGGGACTGCGCCCCTATCTGGGGTGGCAAGCCCACCATCACCCTGGAGATGCGAGTTGCGTGGGGTGTTGTCCCCATCGACACCCGGCAGAGGTCGGCGCGCCGGGTCTGAGGCCGTCTGCGAACCTCCGCCCCGACGAGGAGCAGGCCGCGGGAGAGCGGCGCCCCGTTCAGAGGTAGCAGTCCATCGCTATGGGCAGGGCCTACCTGGGAGTGCCGGCGGTGTATGAGGCACTCGTGCACTTCCGTCCTCCTGTAAGTCGCGGCCTGATGACGTCACCGCGCCACGAGGACATCATGTGACCGGAACCCGGAAGTCAGGTTACCGGCATCTGTTTGTTAGTGCAGTATTAACCGCGATGCATGTGTCCCTGCAAAAAAAAAAAGTCAAACAGCTCCAGTTCCGTGCATCAGTGGAGAAGCTGCTGTGGACCTGTGCCCCTGTCTGGGGTCGACAGCTCCAGTTCCGTGCATCAGTGGAGAAGCCCTGTCTGGGATTGACCACCCCAGTATTGCTCAGGCATGGACGGATGGAGAGGAACAGGCCTGTGACTCGTTCCTGCCTCCGAATCCGTACAGCTGGTGGTGAGTGCTCTTCGTGAATGTTTACCTTGATTATGGGGCCCTTTCCTTGTTATGGATACTAGGAAAGGCTGAAGGATGTTTGCGCAAAACTCAAAAATGGGAGTGTGTGCGCTCTGTAAGACCCCATCTGGGCCAAGGGCATCGTGCTTTAAAATTGGCTTCAGGACGGAAGCTGGACCTTAGACCTCTAGGCTAAAGTTAGCCACATGTCTGGGCCGCACAGAGCCTCATGATTGACCTTCAGAATTTACCACAAAAATGAGCCTCAATCTGCTCAGTAAATGTTAAACTAACACTGAGGGTTTTACTGTTGTCCTCCAGTCTGTTTACTCCATCCATAGGACGGCACATGGTGTTAATACAGCACATGGTCTCTGTGAAGGTCTGCTGTCCATCTGCGTCTCATCAGTTGGCTCCTTCGGGTGGGGCTAGTCTGACAATTGAGATTTACCACCCAAAGGAAAGGTTTATCCTTCGTTCAGATGGATTACTCTTTTAAATAAAAATCTGAGCGCAGTGCCTTATAAAGCCTCTTTGCGCTTCACAAAGAGCACATCATAGCTCTTCATATCACATCATAGTGCCTCATGCCACATCTTAATGCCTCATAGCACATCATAGTGCCTCATAGCATAGCGCTTTATAGCACATCATAGTGCATCATAGCATAGCGCTTCATAGCACATCATAGTGCCTCATGGCACATCATAGTGCCTCATAGCATAGCGCCTCATGGCACATCATAGTGCATCATAGCATAGCGCTTCATAGCACATCATAGTGCCTCACCTCATGGCACATCATAGTGCCTCACCTCATGGCACATCATAGTGCCTCATGGCACATCATAGTGCCTCACAGCATAGCGCCTCATGGCACATCATAGTGCATCATAGCATAGCGCTTCATAGCACATCATAGTGCCTCGCCTCATGGCACATCATAGTGCCTTATGGCACATCATAGTGCGTCATAGCATAGCGCTTCATAGCACATCTTGGTACATCATAGCATGGTGCCTCTTGGCGCATCATAGCATGGTGCCTCTTGGCGCATCATAGCATGGTGCCTCTTGGCGCATCAGAGCATGGTGCCTCTTGGCGCATCAGAGCATGGTGCCTCTTGGCGCATCAGAGCATGGTGCCTCTTGGCGCATCAGAGCATGGTGCCTCTTGGCGCATCAGAGCATGGTGCCTCTTGGCGCATCAGAGCATGGTGCCTTTTGGCGCATCAGAGCATGGTGCCTTTTGGCGCATCAGAGCATGGTGCCTCTTGGCGCATCAGAGCATGGTGCCTCTTGGCGCATCAGAGCATGGTGCCTCTTGGCGCATCAGAGCATGGTGCCTCTTGGCGCATCAGAGCATGGTGCCTCTTGGCATAGCTTTTCATGTCACTTAATAGTGCCTCGTGGCACATAGCGCTTCACAGTGCCTCATAGCGCATGTTAGTGTCTCAAAGCACATCATAGTGCCGTATAGCGTCTCATAGTGCTTTATAGTGCCTCATAGCACTTCATAGCGCCTTATGGCTCTTCATAGCATAACATGTCATAGTGACTCATAGCATACCATAGTGCCTTATGGTGCATTCATAGTGCCGTATAGCGCCTGTTAGTACCTCATAGAGATTCACAGTGCCTTTTAGTACCTAATGGGGCCTCATAGTATCACTCAGTGCTTCAGGGTGCCCCTGTGCCTTGTGCTTTTATAGGGTGTCTGTACCTCATAGTCCCTATTTGTAAAGTTACTGGGAAAAAGAAAAAGGAATTTGATTGAAATCTGGTGGCGGAGGGGTGGATCAAGGCCTATTTAACTGGCCAGGCACCACTGTTCAGGGCTTCCCAGCTTCATTCTCCCTATCATGGAGTTTGATAGTGAGCAGCAGCAGCTACTGCAGCAGCAAGTTGAGCAGCAGCCATCTCCACCATCTCAGCGGCGGTTTGGGGAGCCCCAAAAGGTGCATCGCCCGCGTGTTTTTGGTAATGCCCGGTCCTCAGGAAAACGAGGTTCGGCGTCTAAGTCCAGTATCTCTGCTCCAGCGGAATGGACGAATCTGCAGCCTCCAGGGATGATCCCCCGGCTGAGGTCGGTCCTTCCTCCAAATCGGTACCAGCCTTTTGAGCCACCTGGTTTCGGAATGCCATCTCCTTTCCTTAACGGCCCTCTACATCAAAGGAAAAGAAAAACGTAAAAGCAAACTACTTAAGCCGTTTTTCTCTGAGACAGGGCGAATGGGAACTAAAGCAGGATATATATATTTTTTTTTCCAAATTGTCCAGAAATGGGGTCTTCCGGTGGTAGATCTTTGCCACAAGGCTAAATCGAAAGACAAAGCCCTTTTGCTCCCTAAATCCCAGAGAAAACCCCCTGGCAGTAGACTCTCTCCAAATAGCTTGGGATTTCAGTCTGGCCTACGCCTCCCCCCCCCCCCCCCCCCCCCCATTCAATCTCCTTCCCATGGTTCTAAGAAAGATCAGAGAGGACAAGGCGAGGGTCCTTCTGGTCGCCCCCTTTTGGCCCAGGATGCCCTGGTTCTCATGCCTGAGGAACATGTCCATCTCCGATCCTTGGGTCCTACCAGAAATCCCGGATCTCCTCAGCCAGGGTCCGATACTCCATCCTCAAGCTCCTGGCCTCCACTTGACGGTGTGGAACTTGAGAGGTCCCTGTTGGAACGCAAAGGATTCTCCCGAGATCTAGTGACTACACTAATGCATAGTAGAAAACCTTATCACAACCAGGATTTATGCTAGAACTTGGAAAAAAAAATTTAATCTTTCTCTGGTTCTACAGTTGGTGGGGGAGCTCAAATTAGTAAAATTTTAGAATTTTTACAGAAGGGCCTCGAGATGGGGTTGGCGACAAGCACCCTTAAAGTCCAAGTCTCTGCCTTAGGTGCTCTATATAACTGTGACTTGGCAGGGAATTACTAGATTTCTCGCTTTATCAGAGCTGTGTTTAGATCCAGACCGGTTATCAAAAGCAATTTAGTACCCTGGGATCTAAATTTAGTTCTAAAAGCATTAACCGGTTCACCTTTTGAACCAATAGTCAGCATCTCTTAAGTCCATCTCCCTTAAAACAGCGCTTCTAATAGCTCTAACATCAGCTAGAAAGGTTAGTGATATCCAGGCTCTGTCTTCAGCCCCACCTTTCACTCAAATCCTGGACGATAGAATAATTCTTAGAACGGACTCGGCATATCTCCCTAAAGTAGTTTCCCGTTTCCATAGACTCCAGGAAATAATGCTTCCCTCGTTCTGTCCTAATCCAAGTAACCAAAAAGAAGCAGAGTTCCATACCTTAGATGTTAGAAGATGTGTGATTAAGTACCTGTCGGTCACCCAGGCCTTCAAGAAAGATAGTTCCTTATTTATCTCCTTCCAAGGGGTGAGGAAGGGGCTTCAGGTTACTAAATCCACCATAGCTAGGTGGCTCAGGGAGGCTATTACTCTAGCCTATGTCTCCAGCGGTAAGGAAGCGCCACGGAGGTTGAAGGCTCACTCTACCCGGGCGGTGGCAACCTCATGGGCGGAGAAGACTGGTTTCTCGATGGAAGACATATGTAAGACTGCTACCTGGTCTTCTCCATCTACCTTCTATAGGCACTATAGACTGGATTTGGGTGTTTCATCCAACCTCACATTTGGGAGAAGGGTGCTCCAGGCTGTGGTCCCTCCCTAGACTTTTTCATCTCTGCAATTCTCTCGTGGTGCTGTCATGGTCGACCGATAGTCATAAGTTGCTTACCGGTAACGGGATTTTTCGGAGACCATGACAGCACCCTTATATTCCCTCCCTTCACCTTATGGGAGCACTCCTCATCTATTAATTACAACCTTTTCTCACTTAGTGGTGTTGTATAAAAATGTTATTTTTATGATTGTTTTGCTATGTCTACTTACCAGGCGGTCCTCTCAATGCTCTGTAATCCAAACTGACGCGAGAGGGAGGGCCGCCCCCTTTTAAGCCTGTAGGTTTCCTGTCCTTGGTGGGCGGATCCTCTCTCTCGTGGTGCTGTCATGGTCTCCGAAAAATCCCATTACCGGTAAGTAACTTATGACTTTTCACACCTGGATTTGGGGATCCTCTCCAGTTCCGTCAGGTTGGATGGTGAACGTTGGTGGACAGCCATTTTCAGGTCTCCAAAAATACTCAATTGAGTTTAGGTCAGGGCTTTGGCTGGGCCAGTCAAAAATGGTGACAGAGTTGTTCTGAAGCCACTCCTTTGTTGTTTTAGCTGTGTTTAGGGTTATTGTCTTTTTGGAAGGTGAACCTTCAGCCAAGTCTGAGGTCCAGAGCACTCTGGAAGAGGTTTTCATCCAGGATATCTCTGTACTTGGCCGCATTCATGTTTCCTTCAATTGCAACCAGTCGTCCTGTCCCTGCAGCTGAAAAACACCCCCATAGCACGATGCTGCCACCACCATGTTTCATTGTTGGGATTGTATTGGGCAGGTGATGAGCAGTGCCTGGTTTTCTCCACACATACCGCTTAGAATTATCACCAAAAAGTTCTATCTTCGTCACATCAGACCAGAGAATCTTATTTCTCATAGTCTGGGAGTCCTTCATGTGTTTTTGAGCAAACTCTATGCGGGCTTTCATATGTCTTGCACTGAGGAGAGGCTTCCGTCGGGCCACTCTGCCATAAAGGTGCAGTGATAGTTGACTTTGTGGAACTTTCTCCCATGTCCCTACTGCATTTCTGGAGCTCAGCCACAGTGATCTTGGGATTCTTCTTTATCTCTCTCATCAAGGCTCTTCTCCCACGATTGCTCGGTTTGGCTGGACGGCCAGGTCTAGGAAGACTTCTGGTGGTCCCAAACTTCTTCCATTTAAGGATTATGGAGGCCACTGTGCTCTTAGGAACCTTGAGTAATACAGAAATTCTTTTGTAACCTTGGCCAGATCTCTGCCTTTCCACAATTCTGTCAGCATGTGACTTAAATATGAGTGTCTGAGCAAAGGGTCTGAATACTTATGACCATGTGATATTTCAGTTTTTCTTTTTTAATAAATTTGAAAAAAATGTCTACATTTCTGGGGTTTTTTTTCAGTCAAGATGGGGTGCAGAATGTAGTTTAATGAGAAAAAAAATTAACTTTTTAGAATTTACCGAATGGCTGCAATGAAACAAAGAGTGAAAAATTTAAAGGGGTCTGAATACTTTCCGTACCCACTGTACTTCTCTGCTTTATTGTGATACAAGCCAAAAATGGAAGAAAATGTACCGAATAAGTGGAATTATAAAAATATGTACCGTTTTTCTCGGACTGTAAGACACACTGGACCATAAAACGCACCTAGGTTTTAGAGGAGGAAAATAGAAAAAAAAATGTAAGCAAAAAACGTGGTCATGATGCCCTGTTAAGGGGTACTGGGTCTGCTGCTGACACTGTTATAGGGGTAATGTCCCCTAATTCTGTTAATATCCCCCATCCTGGTATATATGCCCCTCATCCCCATCCTGATATGCATGGCAACCCTCATCCCCCATCCTGGTATGCATGGCATCCTTCATCCCTCATCCTGGTATGCATGGCATCCTTCATCCCTCATCCTGGTATGCATGGCAACCTTCATCCCTCACCCTGGTATGCATGGCAACCTTCATCCCTCACCCTGGTATGCATGGCAACCTTCATCCCTCACCCTGGTATGCATGGCAACCTTCATCCCTCACCCTGGTATGCTTGGCACCCCCTGATCCCCATCACGTTGTACACACAAAAAATAAAAGAATTATGCTCACCTCCTCTCTCCTCCAACGTTGCGTCCCGCTCTACTTAAGACTGGGATCTCACTGTGTGAGCCACGCATGGCGTAACTGCCATGCGCCCTCACACTGTGAGATTCTGTGCCGGAATAGTCACAGCTCCCCACACCGGGACTGTGTGCGTGGGGAGCAGTGACCATTCACTCACCTTAAGAGTGTGCACACTGTACCTGCAGCGTGGCTCCTGCTGCGGCCGGCGGTCAGGTGTGCCCACTATTAAAGACCATGAATATTCACTACAACCCATGGTCTCTAATAGCTGGCACACAGACCACAGAGCGGCAGCAGGAGCCGTGCTGCGGCTGCAGTGTGCGTGCTATTAAGGAGAATGAATGGTCACTGCTCCCCACACACACAGTCCCGGCGTGCGGAGCAGTGACTATTCCGGCACAGCATCTCACAGGGTGAGGGCGCATGGCAGTAACACCATGCGCGGCTCACACAGTGAGATCCCGGTCGGCAGCAGAACAGGACGCAGCTCTGGAGGAGAGAGGAGGTGAGCATAATTGTTTATTTTTTGTATGCAGCGTGATGGGGATCAGGGGCTGCCAAGCATACCAGGAAGAGGGGTGAGGGGGTGCCATGCTTACCAGGAGCCGCACTGCAGGTACAGTGGGCGTGGGGAGCAGTGAATATTCATTTTCTTTAGTAGCAGGCACAGTGTAGGCTGCAGCAGGCGGATCCTGCCTCCTGTGCCCCACTCCTCCGCTGCTGCTGCTGCTCCCCTCACCACCCACAGCCACTGTGTGTGTGTGTATGTATATGTATATATATATGTATGTATATATATATATATATATATATATATATATATATATATATATATATATATATATATATATATATATATATATATATATATAACCGGGGATGTGTGTCTCTGTCCGAAGCCTCCATAGACTGAACATGCTCAGTGTGGCGCCATGACGACAATATGTCCAGGGGAAGAGAGAGACACATTCATGAGTACACTCCTATATTATCAGTACGTTATACATACAGCACTCAGCGTAAATGAGTACACCCCCCTGTATTCTCAGTACGTTATACATACAGCGCTCAGCATAAGTGAGTACACCCCCCTGTATTCTCAGTACGTTATACATACTGCGCTCAGCATAAGTGAGTACACCCCCCTGTATGCTCAGTACGTTATACATACAGCCCTCAGCATAAGTGAGTACACCCCCTTGTATTCTCAGTACGTTATACATACAGCGCTCAGCATAAGTGAGTACACCCCCCTGTATTCTCAGTACGTTATACATACTGCGCTCAGCATAAGTGAGTACACCCCCCTGTATTCTCAGTACGTTATACATACAGCCCTCAGCATAAGTGAGTACACCCCCCTGTATTCTCAGTACGTTATACATACAACGCTCAGCATAAGTGAGTACACCCTCTGTATTCTCAGTACGTTATACATACTGCGCTCAGCATAAGTGAGTACACCCCCCTGTATTCTCAGTACGTTATACATACAGCGCTCAGCATAAGTGAGTACACCCCCCTGTATTCTCAGTACGTTATACATACAGCGCTCAGCATAAGTGAGTACACCCCCTGTATTCTCAGTACGTTATACATACAGCGCTCAGCATAAGTGAGTACACCCCCTGTATTCTCAGTACGTTATACATACCGCGCTCAGCATAAGTGAGTACACCCCCCTGTATTCTCAGTACGTTATAGATACAGCGCTCAGCATAAGTGAGTACACCCCCCTGTATTCTCAGTACGTTATACATACAGCGCTCAGCATAAGTGAGTACACCCCCCTGTATTCTCAGTACGTTATACATACAACGCTCAGCATAAGTGAGTACACCCCCCTGTATTCTCAGTACGTTATACATACAGCGCTCAGCATAAGTGAGTACACCCCCCTGTATTCTCAGTACGTTATACATACAGCGCTCAGCATAAGTGAGTACACCCCCCTGTATTCTCAGTACGTTATATACAGTGTTCAGCGTAAGTGAGTACACCCCCTGTATTCTCAGTACGTTATACATACAGTGCTCAGCGTAAGTGAGTACACCCCCCTGTATTCTCAGTACATCTTATATATGCTGGACGGGATGGGTGGCGCCTGCGCAGTGAGGCACCCGAGTCAGCACGTGTGCATACCACACTGCGGCACCATTTTATTGAAGACACTGTTTATGCAAATTCGCAGACGTCTTTAAACCAAATGGCGCAGGATAATTTAATAAAATTAAAAATGTACCTATAAAAATGCTCGCCACCCGGGCGTAGAACGGGTTCAATAGCTAGTGTATATATATGTGTGTGTAATAAATATATATATATATATATATATATATATATATATATATATATATATATATATATATATATATATATATATATATATATATATATATATATATATATATATATATATATATATATATATATATATATATATATATATATATATATATACACCGTGCCTACAAGTAGTATTCAACCCCCTGCAGATTTAGCTGGTTGACACATGCGGAATTAACTTGGCATTGTGACATTTGTACTGTAGATCAGCCTGGAAGTGGGAAATGCACTGCAGCAATTTTTTTTTTTTTTTTTTTAAACGTTAAAAGTTAATTCTGAGTGTCATTTATTATTCAACCCCTCAAACCACAAGAATTCTGTTTGGTCCCCCAAAAGTATTAAGAAGTAGTTCAGGCACCAAGAATAATGAGCTTCACATGTGTGGATTAAAGATCTCTTTTGCCAGCCTTTTCTGACTATTTAAGACCCTCCCCAAACTTGTGAACAGCACTCAGACATGGTCAACATGGGAAAGACAAAGGAGCATTCCAAGGCCATCAGAGACAAGATCGTGGAGGGTCACAAGGCTGGCAAGGGGTACAAAACCCTTTCCAAGAAGTTGGGCCTACCTGTCTCCACTGTTGGGAGCATCATCCGTAAGTGGAAGGCTTATGGAACTACTGTTAGCCTTCCACGGCCTGGACAGCCTTTGAAAGTGTCCTCCCGTGCCGAGGCCAGGCTTGTCCGAAGAGTCAAGGCTAACCCAAGGACAACAAGGAAGGAGCTCCGGGAAGATCTCATGGCAGTGGGGACATTGGTTTCAGTCAATACCATACGTAACGTACTCCACCGCAATGGTCTCCGTTCCAGACGAGCCCGTAAGGTACCTTTACTTTCAAAGCGTCATGTCAAGGCTCGTCTACAGTTTGCTTATGATCACTTGGAGGACTCTGAGACAGACTGGTTCAAGGTTCTATGGTCTGATGAGACCAAGATCGAGATCTTTGGTGCCAACCACACACGTGACGTTTGGAGACTGGATGGCACTGCATACGACCCCAAGAATACCATCCCTACAGTCAAGCATGGTGGTGGCAGCATCATGCTGTGGGGCTGTTTCTCTGCCAAGGCCATCTGGTCCGCATCCATGGGAAGATGGATAGCACGGCCTACCTGGAGATTTTGGCCAAGAACCTCCGCTCCTCCATCAAGGATCTTAAGATGGGTCGTAATTTCATCTTCCAACAAGACAACGACCCAAAGCACACAACCAAGAAAACCAAGGCCTGGTTCAAGAGGGAAAAAGTCAAGGTGTTGGAGTGGCCTAGTCAGTCTCCTGACCTTAACCCAATTCAAAACTTGTGGAAGGAGCTCAAGAATAAAGTCCACATGAGACACCCAAAGAACCTAGATAAATTGGAGAAGATCTGCATGGAGGAGTGGGCCAAGATAACTCCACAGACCTGTGCCGGCCTGATCAGGTCTTATAAAAGACGATTATTAGCTGTAATTGCAAACAAGGGTTATTCCACAAAATATTAAACATAGGGGTTGTATAATAATTGACCCACACTTTTATGTTTAAAATTTAATAAAATTCAACTGAGCAACATAACTTTTTGGTTTGTAAGTATTATGCTTCTGTTCATAAAACCTACTCTCATTTGCAGTTTGAAGGCTCTAACTTATTTGCATCTTATCAAACCAGCTAAATCTGCAGGGGGTTGAATACTACTTGTAGGCACTGTTTATATATATATATATATATCTATATATATATATATATATCTATATATATATATATATATATATATCTATCTCTCAATATAAATATATATATATATCTCAATATATATATATCTCAATATATCTCTCAATATATATATATGTATATATCTCTCAATATATATATATATATCTCTCTCTCTCTATATATATATATATATATATATATATATATATATATGTGTATATGTGTATATGTACAGGGTGGTCCAAAAGTAGGTGGACAGAAAATAATAACATTTATTTTGATTTATATATAAAATTATATTTACTAACACAAGCATAACATTGACAATTAAATTTTATTCTGAACAATAATACAAAAGCCCTTAAATTTTATCAACGCAGGTGCTCAAACTGTTTTCCATTACAATTTGAACAGCTTTGAAGTCTGCCTCTTACGCTTCGACAAACTTTTTTGCACAAGTCTCTTTGGGTATTAATTTCTTGAAATGCATCTCTTATGTAATTTTTCAAATCACTGACACTTTTTGGTTTTCGACTATAAGCTTTGTCCTTGAGTACTCCCCAAAAGAAAAAATCCATTGGGGTCAAGTCTGGTGAGCGTGCCGGCCAATCAAGCGGGCCTCTTCAGCCAATCCATTTATTAGGAAATGTTTCATCAAGATACTCGCGGACCACTCTTGAATAATGTGGAGGGGCCCCATCTTGTTGGAAATAAAGGTCATTTGAATTAGGCTGTTGCTGTACCGGGGGAACAACTTGATTCATTAGAATTTCGAGATACTTATCTCCTGTGACTGTTCCATCAAAAAATATTGGTCCTAAAACAACAAAACTTGAACTACCACCCCAAACATTGACACCAGGCTCATTGAGTTGTTGCTCTAATGTTAAATGCATGTTCTCATTATACCAGTAAATACAATTATGTCTGTTAATATGGCCGGATAATTTGAAAGAAGCTTCATCACTCCATATAATGTTATCTAAAATTACTGGATTTAGTTTGATAAATCTCCCCCTTCATAACCTTATTACACTTTCTGTCCATCTACTTTTGGACCACCCTGTATATATAATATATATATATATATCTATATCTATATATCAAACTTCTGTGAAATCAAGCAGTCCACTTAGGAAGCAACACTGATTGACAATCAATTTCACATGCTGTTGTGCAAATGGAATAGACAATAGATGGAAATTATTGGCTATTTGCAAGATACCCTCAATAAAGGAGTGGTTCTGCAGGTGGGGACCACAGACCACATCTCAGTACCAATGCTTTCTGGCTGATGTTTTGGTCACTTTTGAATGTTGGTTGTGCTTTCACACTCGTGGTAGCATGAGACGGACTCTACAACCCACAGAAGTTGCTCAGGTAGTGCACTTCATCCAGGATGGCACATCAATGCGAGCTGTGGCAAGAAGGTTTACGGTGTCTGTCAGCGTAGTGTCCAGAGGCTGGAGGCGCTACCAGGAGACAGGCCAGTACACCAGGAGACGTGGAGGGGGGCTGTAGTAGGGCAACAACCCAGCAGCAGGACCGCTACCTCTGCCTTTGTGCAAGGAGGAGCACTGCCAGAGCCCTGCAAAATGACCTCCAGAAGGCCACAAATGTGCATGTGTCTGCACAAACGGTTAGAAACCGACTCCATGAGGGTGGTATGAGGGCCCGACGTCCACAGATGGGGGTCGTGCTCACAGCTCAACACCGTGCAGGATGCTTGGCATTTGCCACAGAACACCAGGATTGGCAAAGTCGCCACTGGCGCCCTGTGTTCTTCACAGGTGAAAGCAGGTTCACACTGAGCACATGTGACAGAGTCTGGAGACGTCGTTGAGAGCGATCTGCTGCCTGCAACATCCTTCAGCATGACCGGTTTGGCAGTGGGTCAGTAATGTTGTGGGTGGCATTTCTTTGGAGGGCCGCACAGCCCTCCATGTGCTTGCCAGAGGTAGCCTGACTGTCATTAGGTACCGAGATGAGATCCTCAGACCCCTTGTGAGACCATATGCTGGTGCGGTTGGCCCTGGGTTCCTCCTAATGCAGGACAATGCCAGACCTCATGTGGCTGGAGTGTGTCAGCAGTTCCTGCAGGATGAACGCATTGAAGCTATGGACTGGCCCGCCCGTTCCTCAGACCTGAATCCGATTGAGCACATCTAGGACATCATGTCTCACTCTATCCACCAACGTCACGTGGCACCACAGGCTGTCCAGGAGTTGGTGGATGCTTTAGTCAAAGTCTGGGAGGAGATCCCACAGGAGACCATCCGCAACCTCATCAGGCGTTGTAAGGGGGTCATACAGGCACGTGGAGGCCACACACAATACTGAGCCTCATTTTGACTTGTTTTAAGGACATTACATCAAAGTTGGATCAGCCTGTATTGTGTTTTTCCACTTTAATTTTGGGGGTGACTCCGAATCCAGGCCTCCATTGGTTAATACATGTGATTTCCATTGATGATTTTTGGGTGATTTTGTTGTCAGCACATTCAACTTTGTACAGAACAAAGTATTGAATGAGAATATTTCATTCATTCAGATCTAGGATGTATTATTTGAGTGTTCCCTTTATTTTTTTTGAGCAGTGTATATACAGTACAGACCAAAAGTTTGGACACACCTTGTCATTTAAAGATTTTTCTGTATTTTCATGACTATGAAAATTGTACATTCACACTGAAGGCATCAAAACTATGAATTAACACTTGTGGAATTATATACTTAACAAAGTGTGAAACAACTGAAAATATGTCTTATATTCTAGGTTCTTCAAAGTAGCCACCTTTTGCTTTGATGACTGCTTTGCACACTCTTGGCATTCTCTTGATGAGCTTCAAGAGGTAGTCACCGGACATGGTTTTCACTTCACAGGTGTGCCCTGTCAGGTTTAATAAGTGGGATTTCTTGCCTTATAAATGGGGGTTGGGACCATCAGTTGTTTTGTGCAGAAGTCTGGTGGATACACAGCTGATAGTCCTACTGAATAGACTGTTAGCTGCTATTTTCTTGCCATAATACAAATTCTAAGTAAAGAAAAACGAGTGGCCATCATTACTTTAAGAAATGAAGGTGAGTCAGTGCGAAAAATTGGGAAAACTTTGAAAGTGTCCCCAAGTGCAGTTGCAAAAACCATCAAGTGCTACAAAGAAACTGGCTCACATGAGGACCGCCCCAGGAAAGGAAGACCAAGAGTCACCCCTGCTTCTGAGGATAAGTTTATCCGAGTCACCAGCCTCAGAAATCGCAGGTTAACAGCAGCTCAGATTAGAGACCAGGTCAATGCCACACAGAGTTCTAGCAGCAGACATCTCTTCAACAACTGTTAAGAGGAGAATTTGTGCAGCAGGCCTTCATGGTAAAATAGCTGCTAGGAAACCACTGCTAAGGACAGGTAACAAGCAGAAGAGACTTGTTTGGACTAAAAAACACAAGGAATGGACATTAGACCAGTGGAAATCTGTGCTTTGGTCTGATGAGTCCAAATTTGAGATCTTTGGTTCCAACCACCGTGTCTTTGTGCGATGCAGAAAAGGTGAACGGATGAACTCTACATGCCTGGTTCCCACCGTGAAGCATGGAGGAGGTGGTGTGATGGTGTGGGGGTGCTTTGCTGGTGACACTGTTGGGGATTTATTCAAAATTGAAGGCATACTGAACCAGCATGGCTACCACAGCATCTTGCAGCGGCATGCTATTCCATCCGGTTTGCGTTTAGTTGGACCATCATTTATTTTTCAACAGGACAATGACCCTAAACACACCTCCAGGCTGTGTAAGGGCTATTTCACCAAGAAGGAGAGTGATGGGGTGCTACGCCAGATGACCTGGCCTCCACAGTCACCAGACCTGAACCCAATCGAGATGGTTTGGGGTGAGCTGGACCGCAGAGTGAAGGCAAAAGGGCCAACAAGTGCTAAGCATCTCTGGGAACTCCTTCAAGATTGTTGGAAGACCGTTTCCAGTGACTACCTCTTGAAGCTCATCAAGAGAATGCCAAGAGTGTGCAAAGCAGTCATCAAAGCAAAAGGTGGCTACTTTGAAGAACCTAGAATTTAAGACATATTTTCAGTTTCACACTTTTTTGTTAAGTATATAGTTCCACATGTGTTAATTCATAGTTTTGATGCCTTCAGTGTGAATGTACAATTTTCATAGTCATGAAAATACAGAAAAATCTTTAAATGACAAGGTGTGTCCAAACTTTTGGTCTGTACTGTATATAATGAATATATCTACTGTATAAAATGAATATATATGACGCACCTCCCACTTTCCTCCAAAATTTTGGAGGAAAAAAGTGCGTATTATAGTTCGAAAAGTACGGTATTTTTTTTTGTTTTGTTTTGTAAAAAAAATAAATTTCTGTTTAGGTTTTCTTCAAATTGATGTCAGAAGCCTCTTTCAGTCCCAGCAGATTAGATAGTGGAGATAACTTTGCATGCAACGCTATTCTTCCATCAAACTGCTAGATGATAGCAGACCCCGTTATTATTCAGTGCGTAGGGCACCAGTGGTAACGGTACTGCCATATACACTGACACATTTTGGGTCTGTGGGGTGTAGGTATACCGTTGGGATCTTTCCATCTAAGTTTCACCAGTGATTTATTTTTTCTTTTAGAATTTCTAAAGCCCCTTTATTCACATGTGTATAATACTGTAAAACCATGGTGGTGATGTCTTTGATGTAGTGATTTGCTATCTGTTGAATATAGATCACTTTGCTAATCTTTTCTATTCCGTATACTGTAAAATGTAGCTTGGATGTAAATGTTATTGTGGGTGAGCACATTACCTTCGTTTTAACCTTCAGGTATTCAATGGAATCCTTCATCTTCTCAGGCATTGAGTTGTATATATTGAAGTGTCCGCTTCAAAGGGCTGTGTGAAGACGTAATCCCTTAAGATGTTCAGACTAGCACCGCTTTAACAGACGCATAAAAGAGAATAAGAGCAGCACAAATCGCGCTCCAAACCAACTGCAGCCAAGCAAAGCCCAGTGGTGGGATTATGGGATACAAAAGTTTCTGTGTACAAAATGAGTAAAAGAAATATCTCCTAAGTTTTATAGAAAGAAAAGTGGCACTGCTGTAAAGTTGGTTCAAAACGTTCAAAAAGGTTGATATACATACACAGTGCTGTGCAAAAGTTTTAAGCAGGTGTGGGAAAACTGAAAAATTGAAGTGTTAATAATAGTTTGTATTTTTATTAACAAAATGCAGCATGAACAGAGAAATCTAAATCCCATTAATATTTGCTGTGAAAGCTGAAGATGATTCTTAATGACACTGGTTGAATGTTTTGGCGTCGTTGTCCTGCTATAATAATCTTGGAGCCAGTCAGATGTCTCATTGATGGTATTGCCTAATGGATAATTATTTGCCTTTTTTTCCACAACACTGTGGACCATAGGCTCAGTAATCAGCCAAGGAAACTTAGTGCAGCAAATGAAAAACACATCATGCTTATTTTCCTACGAAATCAGAAGATGTTCAGAACTGGCAGTAACCCGTAGGACTCGGCTACACCCATCTACTGTTCAGAGACATCTGTCCAGAAGTGGTCTTTATGAGAGAATTTTGGCCAAAAAACCTTACTTTTTTCATGTGAAAACAAAGCAAAGTGACTCAACCATGCTGGAACTGGGGTGTAGAAAAATGGTAGCAGGTACTCCGCACTGAGGCGTCAAAATGTGAAATATTTGGCTGTAACTGGATTTTGTTCGTCAACAGGCTAAACATTTTTATGCACTAAATCTGTACTTGATTGATATTTTAACTTTATTATATTTTGCAGAAATTAAAGAAAAATGGCAGAAACGCCAATCAGTATCTCTTGGAATCTCCAAGCCAGGCTCGAAGTGCCACAAAGCAAAGCCGTACACCAAAAAACAGTAGAAAATCGTCTACACCTAGAACCCCTAGATGTCGACAATTGATGGAAGAAGCAAGTCCAAATAGTCGGGTCACCCCAAAGTCCAGCAAAAGGGCTTCCCCCTATACCAGAAGAGCCAGCAGCTCTCAGTGGAAAAGCTTCTCAAATATAGTGGGGAATGAAGGGCTAAACCTGAGAAGATCTGTCAGGCTGGCATCCCTGAACAGCCCATATGCGTCACCTGTGACCGTGAGTAGAAGAAGGTACGTGGAGAGGTTGGGTTTGTCAAGCTAAACTCCTTATATTGTAACATTTTGTACGTATGTAACTTGAGTGTTCCCTCAGCCTGACCGTTCAATGGAGAGAGAGATTTCCAGAGGGAAGTTTACAGTTGCAATCAGAATGATTTAACCACATTACAAATTAGGTTTATTAGAAAAATGTACAAACTTTCTGCTTTTGCAATAAACCAAAGGACGGTTTAAATGCTGAACACCGCTAATATAACAAGTGGGTTTTCCAAATTCACCACAAAATGCCACATGTAATGACTACTGCAGTCTCAGAAATATTCATCCCCTTCATGACAAGTGTCTTTAGTAAACCACCCAGCTGTGAAGACACGGGGTCTTTCGTGGGCATAATACTACTCAGACAACACAGGGTGAGGGTAAAACAGTGTGGCAATACTTTATTGAACCACCAAATGGACAATAAATACATAGAACAGTCCCAGCAAATACTCAAGATTGTACAGTATTACGCAGTCTCACTCTTCCGCTGGCCCGCCTGGGATAGAACAGCTGCAACTTTTGGACTTGAAGGGCCAACTACCTCAACCAGTGGCCCCCCGCTTTTGGTGGATCCCCACAGAGAAAAGGTAGCGGCAAGCTTAGGAAGCTAGCAGTCCATTGAGGTACATGGCCAGGAGACCTGAGGGTCCCACCGTAGCTCTCAGAGTTTCCAATGGACCAGATGATCGACTAGTCCCAACCTGGTCTCCCCAAATGTATCTATGGGCTCTCTGATCATTGGAGCAGAGCCGTATCTTTCCAGTCAGTGCCATATACCCTTAGGCTGGAATCATGTAGAATCCAAATCTGTGTCTCTTTGTATGGAGCCATGCTACCAGGCTGGTGTCCTGAAGAGTTTGACTGACTTGATTCTCCTTGTAAAGTCTCTTTCAATTCTCTGCTTCAAAGCTTCTGCTACGGAGGCATATGTTCCTTAAATAGTTCGCATTTGTTCTTCCAAGTACACATCCACAGGGCAGGGTTTGGGGAGGTTATTATTCCACAGGGCTAAGGTCTCATTGTTTGAGCATTTAATCACATCTAGCTGGCTTTAGTATAATATGTAATTAGCATAGTAACAAACATCATTGTTTCAGAACCAAGAAAAGACAACATTCAGGGTTATACAAATAATAGTATGCCCTTCTTGACCAGCCACAGAGATACACATACATTCACAAGTCAACACAAACACAATCGTGTATTTCTCTTGCCTTAACAAATCTAGACATCTGGCTGATTAAGATAAGAAGCTGTTTCTTCACACCAGCGTTCATGATAAAAGGGCTAGGATTCCTCAGGAACACTCATAGAAGTTAGTGTCTCTCCAGGCACCATTTTTGCAGCAGGTTAGAACAACTAAAGCACTCTACTAAGCACTAAAGGTGCTTGTGATAAAGGGAATGAATAATACTGAGACTTCAGTAGTCATTAAAGGTAGCATTTTGTGTTGAATTTTTAAAAATACTAACTACCTATGTGTAAGTTCATTAGCCCATGAGAAAAAAATAAATTAGTCCTGGATTACACCTTTAAACGACCAGCAATCAGTAAATTTTTACTGATCAGTAATCGTTTAATAACCTGTGTACAGAGCAGGACTGTGGAGTCAGTAAACCAAACCTCCAACTCCTCAATTTTCATGACTCCGACTCCACAACTCCGACTCCCTCATACATGGCTCATGTTTAAGTGATACATTTACTGTAGCACAGATTCATCTCCGCTAAAAGTCTAGACCCTAAGATCAGGAATAGGACAGACATTTATAGGACATTTAACTTTCCCAAATTCTTACATAAAAAAAATTCCCCACAAACTGCATTGAACTACTGTACCCAATTTATTATATATTTTAGGAGTTGGAGTCGGTCCATTTTATACTGACTCTGACTCTGTTCTCGGCAGTACAGGTCCTGTTTACACAGAATGTGCTATCTAAGACATTAGTGTTTGGTGTGTACCAAAAGATCATTTCACCCAACGAACAAGCATTTAGACTGCACTATTGTGAAACTAGCGTTCCTTGGAACGCTCATTCTCAGTAATCATACAGTGCAATTGTACCTTCAAAAAGGGGTTGTCAAAGTAGTGGACAACCCCTTTAACTAAATGTTTGGCCCCGATAAAATAAAAAAGCCTATACTCACCTTTGGTGCCGGCACCGTTCCCGCGGTGTCAGCTTCGCAGTCCTGGTGCTTCCGTGCGGTTGTTATGACACGTGACCAAATCAGCGCAGGTGTCACTGTCCCTGCCTTCGGACAAATTCAACATGAAGAGGAAGTCCGGGCTGCAGCTTATAAGACTTCCTCCTTTTGTTCAATTCAACAGGACAACAGAACAGTCATGCCAGCACTGATTATGCGCCAGGGTCACGTGTCACAACAACAGCCCGGGAGCCTCAGGGAGAGCGAGTGCTGACACCTCAGGAACGGCGCCAGCACAGGAGGTGAGTATTTATTTTATCAGGGCCAAGCGTGGAGGATGACAAGGAGTTGTCCAAGTAGTGGACAACTTCTTTAAAGGGGTTGTCCACTACTTTGGCATTGATGCCCTATCCTTAAGATAGGGCATCAATGTATGATCGGCTGGGGTCCCACACGTGGCACCCCTGCCGATCAGCCGTTATCGGTGCCGGCGGCCGGAAGTGCTTACCTATAGGGCATCAATGTCAAAGTAGTGGACAACTTCTTTAAGGCTATGTGCCCACGTTGCATTTATGAAGCAGAAAATTTCTGCTTCATTTCTGCAAGTCCTCTCCCGGAAAAACGCATGCGGAATTCCGCACGCGTTTATCGCGCATTTTTCGCGCGTTTATCACGCGTTTTCCACATGCGGAATTGCCTTGCGTTTTTTATGCATTGGACAAAGGCAATTCTGCTTGCGGAAACGCAAAATTAAATGACATGCTGCGAATTTTTGAACGCAGCATAAACGCTGCGGAAAAATCCGCAGCATGTTCATAGAACTTGCGGAATCCCATTGGGGACCATGGGGTGCGGGTTACCAAGCGTTTTACAAGCGTTTCCGCTGCGGAAATTCCGCATCAAAAACGCTTGAAAAACGCTACGTGGGCACACAGCCTTAGCCTAATACTTTGTTCTTTTCACTTCTATCTTCCCCTTTCAGTACTAACATTGGATGTCTGCATGATCTGTTCAAAGTCGTTATGCAGATTGTGCCTTCTATACATCAGAAATGGAGCAGAATTGCTCATTTAGACCACCTGTATCTAAATCTATTTCTAGGCATAAGACTATCTAGTAGGAGAGCACTTTCCCAGTGTGACAGTATATGCATTTCTATGTATTTTGGCCTATTCCTACACTGATATCTGTTTTATTACCTTTTTGTTTCTTTTACTTACAGGCAATTTGAAAAAGACCTGGAATCTGTTTCCGCAGGAATCCGGCAGCTGAAACGCCTCTCTAGGGTATTTGATGATGCCATCTTAAAGGAAGAAAGGTACAGTGGCTTTATTTGTGCGATTCCTCCCTGGAATATGCCGCCTGGAGCATAGATCTGATACCAGTACAGTAATATCTGGGGCTGAAAGCGGCCATTTATTGAAGCTAGCATTTGCTCTGACCGGTTCAGCCACCAGAGCAGATACAGTTTGGCTTATTCCATATCATCGTGGGATTTAGAAACTGGCTAAGAAATGACACATTCACATAAAAAATGGCATGGTACATGAGTACTGACATTTCAGGAACTTATCGTAAATAAAAGTAGCACAAATGTTATCAGGGCCGCCAACAGCTACACTGAATTACCCTGCGTAGGCATCTGTGGGTGGAAGATAAATGGTGTATCCCGGACTAGTTACAACTTTTTTGCATATTTCTCCCATAAGGCAACAGATTTATAATCTCCAAGTGGCAGCACTTTATTACTGTTTCTGATATTTTCAGCATTGCCTTTTGTGTAGAGTTGTGGCAGGTCCTGCAGCAGGTTGGGGACAGGGCACGTTTTCACTTTGTCTTCTACAATCCAATTTTACTATGAGGGTCCCTGATTGGTGCTTAGCTTTTGACATTATGTTATGTTCTGTGGATATGCGATAAATGTCTGATAGATGCGGCTCCCATTTCTAGAATCTTCACCCATCTGCACAACCAGTGTGCCCCCTCCCGGTGAGGCAGCAGCAGCTGCCAGACACTGCCTTCATACACATTCTGGCGATAGTGCCAGTGCTTCTGTGAATATGCTATGTACAGTATGTCTAAGGTACAAGTACTCCTTTTAAGGTTTTTTTTCCAGCATTCAAACTTGAGATAACTTGCTGATCCCTTGCAGTCCGATCACTGGGGCTCCCAGTAATCCCAAGAATGGGGCTCTGCAGAATGGAGCAGAGTTAGTCGTGCACCGCTTCTCCTTTCATTGTCTGAGGCTACTAGAAATGCCTCAGCTCTGTACTCTGCTTTCTCTGGCAAGCCCATTGACCATGAAAGAGCAGAGGTTGCATAAGGCCTCCCCTCCATTCGAATGGAGCCCTGTGAAGTCCTGTTCTCTGGATTGCTGAGACCCCAGTGGTCAGAAGCCAAATGCCCAATAAGTTATTTCCTATCTTGGGTAAACCCTTTTGATTGCTATAAAATTTGCTTTCAGATCTGTTCTGAATAGAGAATAGATTCCACATTGGTAATTGTTCCGCTGCCCCGATTCCTGTATACAATTGTATATAGAAACCTGATGAATTGTCCTTATAGCTTATGCACTGTTCGAGATGAATCGCAACCAATATCTGCTGGTTTGTGGCGACCCGAACTTCTAAAGTCGGACATGCTTGAACGAGTGATGCTTCGGCCGACCATTCAGTGCCAGCCATCTCGGCCGTCTTACACATGAGCGCTCGATCGGCCAAGCATTCTGTCTCTATGAGAATGCCACCGACAAACATCTCTGCTTATGGCTCATTTCCAGTAGAACAAGGTGATCAATAGTTCAAAATCCGACATCTCCTCCAACAATCAGTTGTCCGGGCCCCCATACACTTTAGCTTGTCGGCCGAACACATTGATATCAGCGGGTTTGTCGAACATTATTCTAATGTGTATGGAGGCCTTAAAAGTACATGTAGTAAATTATTCACTGTACTACTTGTACATTTTTTACACTACCTTCAAAAGTTCCTGTAATGACTTTAGAAGCCCAGTAATCTGGCCTTATGTGCACCAAACAATCTGCTGACATGTATTGTTCTTCCATCTATTATCAGCGACATGACCGTTTCTCTCATTGATAACTGAAGAATGTGTTTGGCAGGTAAAGTTCCGGAATTTTATTCATTGTATCCTATAAAGCTTTGCATGACGTGGATGTATTTACTAACCCACCTGGATATCTACGTTTCTCCTTTAAACCACTGACCTTTAAAGCTAAGAGCACTGATATTCCTTTAACACTTATTTACAGACACTGGGATCACATTGCATCATATGTCCAGTAATGAATCCATAAAGGTTTGATATATGTCATTTAGGGTTATCCTTGATTTATTAAAAAGGATATTTGTGGAGATATAAGGTGCCAAATACTTTGATTGCTAATGAGTTAACTTTTTTTTTTTTTTTACATCCAAGTGTGGTTAGACAGTTTTGACTGTGGAGTGTACTTCTCCCTGTAAGATACTGACCAATCGTAAGCAAGCAGCTGCACAGCAGGAAAAGAACACGCCCCCCCAACGTAGCTTTTAGAACATTTTTCAGCGTGTGAGATGTAATAATACAGCTCTGATCTTCTGGTCTAACCTCCTGCATGCGTCACTGTGGGAGGATGGGCAGTGCAGCTGAGGTTGGCTGTGCCACATTACAAATCCTTAGCTCTTCTAATTACTGAGTGTGTCAGTATCACACTTATGTCTGCTGTGCTGAGACAACTTGTAATCACTCTGCAGTGAAATCAGGCTGTCACTACATGTCACACAGGAGCAGCCTGTTCTGGGCTAATTCTGTGTAAAACCTTATGACACCATGCTCTGCTCTCACTGCAGATCGATTTACAAACATTTTATTACAGATATTAGTGTGATTACTGACTCTGAGCATTAATCTCTAGACCTGCAGTGTGCAAGGCTGACAGTGCTATGAGAAGAGAAAAGCTGTGACACAGCTAAACTCAGCTGTGCTGCCCCTCCCCCACAGGGATTTTACCTGAAAGGTGTTAATCATCTGTGCTTTCTAATCATGCAGGAGGTTAGACCAGGAGATCAGGTCCATCTGTCGTCAGTCTCAGACACTGAGAAATCTGTTCCAGTGTTGCTGCCTGCCCTGATTGGTCATCGTCATACAGGGAGAAGTACATGCCCTTGTGAAATGGCTAACACCCACTTAAACTTAAAATACCTATTATAATAATTTAACTCTTTAGGTGCCAAATGCTTTTATTGATAATCTCTCCACAATGGAGAGGCATAAAGAAGCAAATTAAATCGCTCTGTATCCACTATTACTTCGTGTGTCTAGTTCAACATGACAAATTTGGTGAAAAGTCCTCTTTAATGCAGGTGGCATTTCACTCTACTTTGTCAGTGTGTCTTAGAAGAATGGTCTTCTTTCCCCACAATGTTTCTACTCCTTTTCATGAAGCTGCTGCTCCATTCCTTTCAGAAACCAGAAGGCTGTGTGCTTATACTGTGAATGATTTTATTCTCTACATAGAAGCCTGAGAATAAAAGCTTATTTCTGAACTTTGTAGGAGCTGTATCCCTGACCTGCTTCCAGTATTAAGACTTTTTTTCCTTTAACAGGCAATAAATGAGCTGTTGAGTTTAGTGTCACACTAAGTGATTGTGCTAAATGCTCTTTTATTGTTAGAGTGGACATCAAAGTGTTCTAACTTCTGCAAAAGTGATTTTTTTTTTCCTTTTGAAAAGGTGATTTATACAGTTTGCAAATTCTTACCAGACTCTTAAGGCTATGTTCATGCTTTGTCTTTTTGCTGCTTTTTTTCTGCAGCCAAAACCTGATCTCTTGGCAGTAAAAAATCTGCAGCCAAAACACAGGTTTTGCTGCTTTTTATGGTACTTTCTTGCTGCGGTTGTGTTTTTTTTTTGTTTGTTTTTTTTGCTGCGTTTCCAGGATCCCATAGTTTAGCTTTCTTCCACCTTGCCGACATAAACAATACAAGGAGGTAGGCCACCAATGCAAGACGTGTGTGAATCCATAAAACTTTCTTGGGGAAAAAGGGTTATTTGATCAAATTATTTAGAGGAAAAAGTTTCAGAAAAAGTAGTGACTATTATCAAAACCACTGGACTAAGGTATGAAGCCTAGCTGTGAACTAAGGTTATATGAGTTTATGAAAAAATACCAATTCAACTTCCCCAAGTGTTTATGCACTTGCAATTGTGTAGACTATTGTTTATCTGAGACGTTGGTAGGGGATTGTTTACTTCACTTTGGTAGGGATTCAGTTGGTCAGACATTGTTTACTTTCACACATAATATTAGTAGTAACATCTATGCTCATGTGAGACATCATGGTAAAATTTAAACTTGGGGAATGTCAAAAATAAATGGGTTTCACATCCTGCTGTACCTGCGTTTTTCATCAAAAATGCTGAAAGAATTGACATGCTGCAGCTTTCAAAACGCAGCAGTTTTCCAATTCACTCAGGAACACAAAAAAAAAAAAAGCGTATACATGAGATTTCTGAAACTTCATAGCTTTTGCTGGTACTGTAAAAAGCTGCTTTTAATTCTCATTAAAAAACGCATTGTGTGAACATATCTTAATAAATAAGGATCTGCATCTTGGGCTCTGTTCTCACATACTACCTCCACCAAGAAGAGCTCCAGATCATTTTTTAAAAACTGCTCATTCCACAATTGTTTTGTCGTGTAATTAGGCTCATGATCACCCACCTGATAACAAGCTTAACGCTCATTCATCTGGGGAAATGATATCAAGTGCAGCACAAAAAAAATCATCATTCACACTGAGCGATCTATACTAAATCGCTCAGTGAGCAAAAGCAGTGTGCATCCCATTTACACAGGACGATGCACTGCCGACAACCAGGGCAGCGTTGGCTCACTGAGCGATTTAGCATAGATCATTCGGTGTGTATCATTTACTTTGGACTGCCTGTGCCAACATTCAGTTAAATGAATGCTGATTGGTAAAAGTTTACCTATCGGCGATGTCTAGTGCCACCGATCAGTCCATGAAAACAGACACTGAGAGGGCACATATTCCCTTTTCATAACCGTTTGTACATATGTTTGACATCCGTCTGACATCCTACATATACTAGATATCTCTTTCAGTCTGCACCCTTTCAAAAATGAAAAATAAAAACACGCAGTCCGCAGTTCTTTTCCACGTTTGTGAAAAACCAATCCGTTTTTTCATCCGTTGTTTTTACACATTACAGTTTATGGAAGATGGAGGCAAGCATATTGTAATCCGTTTTTAGATCCATTCCCCTTCGTATCATTAGATCAGTTTAAAAAAAAAATAAAATCAACTTTTATATTAAAAAAATATATATACTTTAATTATTATTATTTATTTTTTTGTGTTAGTTTTTACTATTTTTTTTAAACTTATTTACAAAACATGATGTGAGGATGGTGTTATTGATGAGAAGAAGAATAATAATAAAAAAAAAAAAAAAAAAAAGTTTCCATATTCCCCTCGCTCGGGGTCATTGGAGGCTGTGGAGGGACAGATCTGACGGTGCTGGGCTGTCAGCTTTCTTTCTCATGTCACTTGCAGCTTCTTCCTTCCCACATACAGCCCAGCAGTGAAGCTTTTCTCTCCTCCTGCTTCAAATAGTTCCCTTCTCTAACTCCTGGCTGATACTGACTAAATGACTAGCTACCCCATTGCTCTTAAATGATTGCTGTGTAGGGTTGAGCGAGTATGTTCTGTCCGAGTATGCTCGGGCCGAGCTCCGAGTACTTACAGCTGCTCGATGATGAGGTTAAATTGCTCCCGTGTACATGATTTACAACTGTTTGACAGCTTTATTACATGTGAGGAATGTGTAAGAAATAGACATTCCTCACATGTAGTAAAACTGTCAAACAGTCACAAATCATGCACACGGGAGCGATTCAACCTTATCACCGAGCAGCTGTAAATACTCGGAGCTCGGCCCGAGCATACTCGGCGAAAGGGTTAATAGAACATACTCGATCAACACTTGCTGTGTCTATACTCTTTCCCAATCAGCCATGTACAAGGTGGGTAACTTGCCAACATATAAAGAAAAAAATAAAAACCCACATTGTAAGCGTATGATCATACGTGCTACTGAGGAAATGGGTTCTTTTTTTTTTCTTTTGGGTTTTGGACGAATGATTGTGGTAAGAATTGCATGCATCTAGAAAAAAAATATTTTTGGAAGTATATCACTGGTGAAAGTTTTTCTGTTTTCTTTTCCCCACGTGTTCGTCTGTGTTTTGTCCTCAGGAAAGAAGCCATTTTAAATTACCACAGTGTAATGACCAAAAACCTGCGTTGTACTCGCCATTCTCGGCTGTCTTGGAGAAGGACAAGGAAACTTCAACGTACACTTGAAGGCTGGACTGAGGTGGCATTAACCAGTATTGGCAATATTGGCGCGCGTTAACGATACGCGATGTGTAACCAGCTTTTGTCTTTTTATACATGTATGTCCGAATGGCCGTTACTAATCGCAGCGCTGGGCGAGACATCTGTCCTGTGCACTTGGACTCTCTGCGACAAACCACATTTATTCACTACACTAATATTCACTTGTGTTAACGGTTTTTGGAGCATTCATCCATAATTGCCCTTGTCTCCTAAAATGGAGCCAGGACAAATATATGTCCTCCAAATTATTGATACCAGGCCTGTCTGCACAGAAAAATTGATATAATTGGCAAGAAGTCCCATATTCCCGAGTATGTGATTAATGTAAACCTGTACAAAGTGATGTATTCACTGCAGAGCTGAAGCCACTCTTCTTGATCTTACTAATCTTGATTATCATAAGCTAATGAATTGCTAAGAAGGTTTTAAACGAAAGCAGTACGCTTTTATAAAGCAATATCCAATATATCCTATCCCAAGCGGCTCGTCTACCTATTTTTATAATGCTTGAAATGAAGGAAACACTTTTGTACTTTGTAATATTATTGGAAGCGTGTATATCTTTTGTATCATAATAATCATTTCTGAACAACGCATTTGTGTTTTGTTTATTTTTTCATTATCAACGTACTTTCTTTTTCTAAAATTTTCTAATAGAGAATTTATTTATCATTAGTCAAAGCAGTAGCAAAAGAGAAGTGATCTCACTGTGTAGCTACCTGTCCAATCTGCACTTGGAATAGAGAGAAATAATGTGATGTCGCTCCTCTGCATTGTATTTTTTGTTGCTCTAAGCCAGTGGTCCCCAACCACCGAACCGGCAAAAAAACCCCAACGGCCGGTCCTGGTCCGCAGCGCCTTCGCAGACAATCACTAACATTGACCATGTGCTCTGCGGCAGCTCAGAGCACACTGTATGGGGTGGATACTGCCCGCTGTTCTAGACTCCCGCAGAGTAGACCGGTAGAGGACCTGTGATGACATCAAGGTCACATGATTGTGATGTCACCACAGGTCCTGAAGCAGGATGAAGTGAATGCAGTTGAACAGCAGCTGTCAGGACACAGCTGCCCCATCCTGCTGCAGGGCATGACGGGGCGTCAGCAATGCGGCTCCCGGCACAGCACATTATGTGGGGCTCCTGGCATAGCTCCTGGCGGGGACCTGGTCTACACTGTATAAGTATGCACTAAACTCCAAATCCCTCCATAACCCCCCCCCCCCCCCACACCCATATGACCAAAGCCCCACCCCGCACTGCCAGGCCATGGAAAAATGGTCTTGAATGAAGACGGTCACTGGTGCAAAAAAAGGTTGGGGACCACTGCTCTAAGCAACCTCCATCTTTAAAGGGAGTCTGTCGCCACAAAAAGACTGGCCAAGATTGCACTGAGCGCAGACAGATCATTGCGTCTTCCCTCCTCCTTTTCCATCGATCTCCGCCTCCTTCTTTCTTGATGGTTCTTCCTTTACAGAAGGCTGAGAGAAAAATTACCAAAGGTGCACTGAGCCCCTGTGATAGGTTTGATGGTCATTTTGTACTGTTTATACCTTGCGGTTTATAGTCTTACCTTTTATCCATGGTTATGCTGTGTTTTTGGTTGCACTTTTGGTCGGGATCCAAACTAGCTCTGTGGTGTTTCCAGCTGAGCATGGTGGGCTGTATGCTGGTGTTTTGTGGGGTGTAGAATAATTTGGACCATTATACAGCATCTCTCTGAATTACAGTTTATATTCTAAGTTTGGTACATAATACAACAATAATCCTTTTCCAATGACTAACTTACAACCTTCAACGACTGTCAGCACTAACCTGATTTCTTGCATGCCTCCGTGTTTGTTCCTCTCCATTCAATTTCAGTCTACATGTCTGAGGCCACCTTACTTGGATGGTGGTTGGATCTTTGTCCTTGACATAGGTGCAGTTTGTTTGCCGTAGGGCTGGAGAGTGGTTCAGTGAGTGTCTGTAGGCAACAGTAAAGAATGGTGGAGGATCCTTGCAAGTTGGCGGCTGCATTTCAGCAAATGGAGTTGAAGATTTGGTCAAGATTAATACTGTCCTCAATGCTGAGAAATACAGGCAGATACTTATCCATCAGTCAGTACTGTCAGTGAGGTGTCTGCTTGGCTCCAAATTTATTCTGCAGCAGAACAACAACCCCCAAACATACAGCCGAAACTCATTAAGAAATGTCTTCAACGTAAATAATAGCAAGGATTCCTGGAAGTGATGATATGGCCCCATAGAGCCCTGATCTCAACAACATCGAGTCTGTCTGGTATTACTTGAAGAGACAGGGATTTGCACAAGTCTACATCCACAGAAAATATGTGGTTAGTTGTCCAAGATGTTTGGAACAAACTTCCTGCTGTGTTTTTCAAAAACTGAGCAAAGGTGTCAAGAAGAATTGATGCTGTTTTGAAATATGAGAGTGGTCACACTGCACACCAAATATTGATTTGTTTTAGACTTTTCTCTTATCTATTCACTTTCATTTTAATTGATTAAAATAAACTAATACTTTTTTTTAAAGCATTCTTACTTTTCAGCATTTTCCTTACACTGGCCTAAAATCCTGAGCTAATCTATGATCACATGAAAGTTAAATGGACACGGTCGACTCGTTTTAACAAACTTTACATAAATTAGTAGAATAGGTAAATATATGTAACGTCACAGTATATCTTCTCAGACAAATCTACTTCCTTCTCCACTTATGAGCCATTTCTTCTCCTGCCTCAAGAACTCGCCGTCCTTTTGGGGGATGGGGGCGGGGGTCAAATCTGTCTTGTTGAAAGCAATATGAACTGCCAGCTCAATGAGGTGTCAGCTTAAATACTATTTTACTTTATAAAGATTGGAGGAATGAGGAACACTCGCCTCAGTGAGACACATACAGACTTGTGCTACAGCTTTAAGCAACAGTTATACTGCAGTACAGTGCTGGATTCACAGCCACATAGCTCAGTACTGATGTATAGTATTATCCTCCATGCTGCTGTATATGGTCTTTCATACTGTTCCTGCTTCTGAATATATGCTAAACAAAATCCTTCTGTTAATAGGAAACGACATAGCTAGTCTGCACCCACTAGAGCAGAGAGGACTGAAAATTACAGAACCTGCAGAGGAAACAAATTGGTGAAAGTGTTATTCCCCATGTACACACAGCAAGATATTTTGAAAAGGCCGACACACTTTAAACTGACTTTGTCATAAATTGGTCAGAGGGACTCTGAAAAGTAAAGATTAGAGTTCTAAACTCTCCCATTAGATCAAACTCCCTTATGGAATCTCAGTCAGCATGATCGTCAGCGAGCAATGAATAAAGGAAACGCTATAGAAGGCAAATGGTGCAAAATTATTAATGAAACTCCATTCTAAAAATTATATTTAGACAAAAATCCATTAAAGATAAATTGCTCAGGACGGTGTTCATATTCTTTTAAAAAAATATATACAAATGATAACCACAAAATTTGTGGGATACTTTTATTTGTATTTGCTTAAAAACAAATAGACATCAAAAAGTATACTGGCTGTAAAAATTGTACATTTTCATTTTAGAAATACATACTAAATTTTACATTTTTTTTTTCAATCTGTATTATACAAGGCATCCATAAGAAATATAAACCATTTGTCCCAAGGAATAACTTTTTATTAACACACATATTTTATTTCAATTTTTAAAACTAGACGTATAGTCAAAACTCTAGACCCAGAAACCAGTCTCAATTTTTCCACTGGAGTTCACAGACCAAGTAAACAGCTTATCACAAATATATAAAAATAAAATGTTCATTTCAGTGGTGGGAAGGTCATGAGTCTGTGAAGGAGTATGATGTGCTTTCAGGTACGCTAGCACTGTCATTGTGGTTCTTTGTATTTGGTAAGCACAAATGTCATGGACAATAACGGCTTTTTTGTGGCTAAAAGGCAGAGCATCTACTTTTTGAATAGCCATGCAATAATGATCTAGGATACCATCTTGCTTCTATTAAGATCAGTATTAGGATCCAGTAAAATCTGGGCATTTTCTTCAGGTAGAGATGAGACAAGTGTTTGGGAGTAGAATCTACCAATCAGCTAAACACTAGCTAAGGTGGGTCACCGATAAGGTCAGTGTGTGGACAAATCATTTCTAGTGATGAGCGAGTATGTTTTGTAAACCCTATCGCTGAGTATGCTCGGACGAGCACCGAGTAGTTACAGCTGCTCGGTGATATGTTTGAATCACTACCGTGAGCATGATTTGCAACTGTTTGACAGCTTTAATACATGTGAGGAATGTCTATTTCTTACACATTCCTCACATGTAATAAAGCTGTCAAACAGTCGCAAATCATGCACACGGGAGCGATTTAAACATATCACCGAGCAGCTGTAAATACTCGGTGCTAGCCTGAGCATACTAGGCGAAAGGGTTAACAAAACATACTCACTCATCACTAATCATTTCCTAGATAGCCCCTGAATACAGCATATCGAAAGGATTTGTTTAGATCGGACAATCTTTTGGAAAGGGGTTGTCCGATACCTGAAGTGTCCTTTTATGAATATCTATCTAACCCCTAAAACATAAAGTAAAATTACATCTCTTCTCCCCATACAACTAATACTTATATGTGGTTTGATTTGTCTAACGTCATTAGGAAGATGGCCCTGCACTCGCTTCACCCATCACACTGCCTGGATCAGGACCTCCTCAGTGGGGATTGTTGAGGTCACTTATGACGCCCTGTGATGAAATCTGGAATCAATAGCGGTGATAGAAGCTGTGGGAGAGATGAGCGCAGCGCTGGCACACTTTTGTCACCACAGGCCCACAGCTTGTTTCTCTGAAACATGACATCATTATTGGGGCGGTGATAGAAGCAGTGTGAGTGATACCGGCGCTATCCCTGATGACTGTTTCAGGGAGGTGATATGAGCTGTGGGGTGGCGCTAGTGTCACAATCTTATTCTATAACTGCAGGCAGAGAGCTTGAGACCCATCATTAAAAGTTGCTCTAGTATGATAGTTTGCACTATGCGAGAGTGTATGAATATATGTGTGTGTATATGTAAAGTTGACCTTTATGAATATTCATCATGGACCCCTGTTCTATTCATCTGTCACATAGTTAATAAAACTGTTCAGCTGGGTCCTAAAAGAGATGGACATTAATCTATTAAACATTCATCATATACTCGCATTCACTGTTCCTCTCATGCTCTTTAGGCACTATAGTCATGTATTTTTAATAGTGGGAGTTGGATGTGTTTTGTATTGGGGCCTTATGCAATAATTCTCCTGAGAGGTTGAGTTTGGGAAAGCGAGAGGCTTCGAACGAATACCATGCACTTATTAGTAAACAGCAAATAACTAGCTCCCTGCTATGAAGCAAACGAGCACTTGTTATGTAATATTGTCTGAATCTCATATTAGAGGAATTAAAATTGAAAGAAAGGCTACATTATTCCTAATCTTTAGCAATTTTCATTCTGGCCACTAAGGGTTCTCTAATCAAAAGGTAACATGAGCAGTGGGCAGCCAAGGGCGTTAAAACAATGAAAGATTGAGCACACATCCCTGATCCCGGATCGTTGCAGCGGCGGTGTCTCATAGGCCGGGAGTGGTAATGTCACCGACCATCAGGGATCTGACCACTGAGGCGGCTCATTGGCTTCAGGGTCAGGAGCAGTTAATCACCCGCCACAGTGGTCAGGTCACTGGCGATTAGGAAAGTCACTGATCCTAGCCCAGCTGAACCCGCCAGAGAAAGGAGCCAAGGGCTCGGGTGTCATTTATTAATTTAATCCCATGGCTGCACTGCTGAAGTTACCATTTGCATGGAGAACCCCTTTTAATATTACTGATATTTCCAGCTCGGTGATTGGCTGCAGCAGGCACAGGTGCTGTAGCCTTTGTCACCACTGCAGCATGTAAACAAAGACCGGAGTAGAAGCCGAGAGGAGATGCTGGAGCAGAAAAGGGTAACCATTTTAACCTTGGTGCGAGACTTTTTTTTTTTTTACAGAACCTCAAGAACTTCTCTATAATCATGCACAGAAATTCCAAAATCAGAAAATGACAATTAGAAAAAAAATTAATATGTTCCACTGTCTGGTAATCGTTATTGAAAAAATAATATACTTGATACAGTGGCTCAGTGGTTAGCACTGGTGCTTTGCAGCGCTGGGGTCCTGGGTTAAAATCCCACCAAGGACAACATCTGCAAGGAGTTTGTATGTTCTCCCTGTGTTTGCGTGGGTTTCCTCTTGATTCTCCGGTTTTCTCCCACACTCCAAAGACATACTGATAGGGAATGTAGATTGTGAGCCCCAATGGGGACAGTGCCAATAATGTCTGTAAAGCGCTGTGGAATTAATGGCGCTATATAAGTGAGTAAAATAAATACATTCTTTAAATTAGGCGGCGGTCGTTCATATTGCATGTGGGTGGACCTACGTGCCCCCTTAGGGAATGTTGGCATCATCACATTGATACCAAGCACATGACGGCCTAAGTGAGAATTTTGTCGTTCTGCTCTGCATTATATCAAAACCCTTATAATTGAGCATTGCCTCCAGTATCTTTTAGTTGGGTGCACACAAAAGTTGCACAGATATTTCCAAGAGCATGTGAATGAGGTGTAAAATGTTTGCTGAAAGTTTAGGGGTCTGCACCTAAATTCTCATGAAATAATAAATGGAATCTAAGAGTGTCCTGAATTTGCAGCAATTACCTAATTTGCTGAACCCTCCTCCAACATCTATTTTCAGATTAGATTTACTTTCGGTACCAAACTAGCGAATAGGAACCCATTGATCAAGCTGCCATTTTGACCGCACAACACAATGTACCACTCCTCGAGGCTGTTTGATGGTGTCCATCCTGAGCAGCACATTATATTCAGTCGCTCAGACTCATGACTCCCCATGTCAGAACACAAAATAGTGGGTATATAAATCTTGACGCCAATCACCTGGAAATATAGAGATATAACATGCCACACACTAAAACAAGAATACTTTGGTCAAGCAATAAGATATCTTTTCCAGTACCAAACACGTAGGCGGACATATCATCACACTGTAGACTGAAGTAGCTGTTTTATTTAGATCACTTTGCTTAGAACATGCCATGTGGGTAATAGTATGGCAGAGAAGTCCCTTACATACAGTATATCAAACCGATTTTCAAAGATCCTTTGTAAGAGAACAAAGTCGTATGAAGGGTGCTGGGTTACCATCAGGTGAGCTTTAAGGTTTTTACTTGGAGTGAATATTTTTCTAGGTTTCTGTATGAGATTAGACTAAATATCGTTATTTACAAAGGATTTACATCACATTTTTGAACATTTCCTTGTCTATGCATCTTTTATCTGTTCTGTACTGGCTTCATTCAAGAAAATAATGTAGATGAGTCTTTAAATGGTTGGAAGTGAAGGTGGTATGTAGCAGACTTTGCTTTTTTAGCCACCAATAAATAATTTAAATGTCGATGGACATTAAAATTGGTGTGAACACAATTTTAAGTTACAATTATCCATTGGCCTTGTAGTACGGAAGTATTCTATCTTAACATTAGGCCTTCAATACCTTAACCTCCTGGAGTTCTATTGAGATTACCATCAATTTTTATCATAATCGAAGTTCAATTTAATACAACTACTAGAGGACATTAAAGGGATATTCTCAAGTTGTCTCTTAAAATTCGCCACCCAGCTTGTTTTCACCTTCCTGACCAGGCCAATTTTTTTCAATTCTTACCAGTGTCACTTCATGTGGTAATAACTCTGGAACGCTTCAACTTATCCCACTGATTCTGAGATTGTTTCTTTGTGACACCGAATTAAAACAATGTGGAAGGAAAAACATTAAAATTTTACTTTTTTCCTCACAAAAATATTGCTTTAGCCCTAAATTTTTCATTTTCACAAGGGTAACAGGAAAAAATTAACCATACAGTTTGTTGTGCAATTTCTCCTGAGTACACCAATACCCCATATGTGGTAGAAAACTAGTGTTTGGGCGCAGAGCTCGTAAGGGAAGGAGCACCATTTTACTTTTAGAATGCAAAATTGGCTGTAATAGATAGCGGATGCCATGTCACGGTTGCAGAGCCTCTGATGTGCTTAAACAGCGGAAACTCCACAGGTGACGCCATTTATCTAGAGGTGTGGTATGCACCTTGAACCCACAGGTGCTTCACAGAATTTTATAATGTTGAGCTGTGAAAATGAAAAAAAATAATTTTTTCCCGCAAAAATGTTGCTTCAGCCCCAAATTTTTCATTTCCCTTTAAGAGTAACAGGAGAAAATGGACCATACAATTTGTTTTGCAATTTTTCCTCGGTATGCTGATACCCCATATGTGGTGGAAATGTACTGTTTAGGCACACTGCAGGGCTCGGAAGGGAAGGAGCGCCAATGGAATTTTGGAGCTCAATTTTGGCTGGAATAGATTGCAGATGCCATGTCACATTTGAAGAGCCCCTGACATGCCAAAACAGCAAAAAAACAAAACAAAAACACAAGTGACCTCATTTTGGAAACTACACTTCTTGAGGAATTCATCTACAGGTGTAGTGAGTATTTTTAATTCTCAGGCGTTTCACAGAATTGTATAGCATTGGGCTGAGTCATTGGAAAATTTAAAAAAATTTCCGCTAAAATGTTGCTTTGGCCCCAAGTTTTCAATTTTCAAAAGGGATAATAGGAGAAAATGGACCTTACAATTTGTTACACAATTTCTTCTGAGTACGCCAATACCCCATATGTGGTCAAAAACTACGGTTAAGGCACAGTGCTTAGCTCAGAAGTGAAGGAGCGCCATATTGGAGTTCAGACTTTGCTGGAATGGTTTGAGGGTACCATGTCATATTGGCAGAGCCCCTGAGGTGCCAGAACAGAAGAACCCCTTCCATAAGTGACCCCATTTTACAAACTACACTTCCCAATGAATTCATCTAGGGGTTCAGTGAGCATGTTGACATTTTTGCCACAACAATTTTGTTTTGGTCCCAGATTTTACATTTTCACACTGGGAAATTTGTCACACAATTTCTGGTGAATGTGGCAATACCCCATATGTGGCTGTACAGTAGTACTGCTTGGCCACACAGCGAGACTCTGAAGGGAAGGATTGCTATTTGGCTCTTGGAGAACAAATTATTGTAGAATAGTATGCAGACTCCATATACAGAGCCCTTAAGTGCCAAAAGAGCAGAATCCCTCTCAAGTGACCCCATTCTGGAAATTACACCCCTCTGGGAACGTGCAGCAATGGATGTTGCTGAGTAAAAATTGCAAATCAGCTGCCCAGTACATTATGCCCAGCTCGTGCTTCTGTAGACACGCACCCCTTAAATTAAGTGGGCTCTCATCGCTACAGAATTGCCAAATGTGGACTCTAAATATGGTTTAGGTACAATGGGGCTCAAAAGAAAGGGGGGCATTTAGATTTGAGAGTGCAGAATTCTCTGGATTTATTTTAGGGGGCGGGGAGCCATAGCGCTTTCCAGAGCCTCTGTGGTACCAGTAACGTGGAAGCCCCTATATATATTTATTTACAGATGACGGACCTGAGTGGGGGCTTTTTTTTGTGAATGGAGTAGAAGCTTTTATTGGGAACATTTTACATAACATTTTGGATCACAATTATTCTGCTCTCTACGCTGAGCACTGACATCGGGGTTTCCATCTAAATCCCTGAATAACGTTTTTATTGGTACCGTTTTCGGCACAGAACATTTTTTGATCCCTTTCTATTTTGATTTTTGGGAGGCAGAAAGAACCAGAGCCAGCAATTCGGGAATTGTTTTTTGGGGGGTTTAATTTTATGCTGTTCACCGTATGGTAAAAGTGATTAGACAGCTTTATTTTATGTTTTCCCGATTTTACACCATAAAAACTTTTATAGAAAAAATACATTTTTTTGCATCTCTGTATTCTGAGAGCTAAAACTTTTTTATTTCTCCGCTAATGGAGCTGTATGGCGGCTTATTTTTTTGCGGGACAAGATTACATTTTCAATGATTACCATTATTTCCATTAAAATTTTTTATCACGTTTTATTCCACTTTTTGGTTGGCAATATGATGAAAAAGCATAGTTTTTTGCGGTGTTCACTGAAAAGGTTAACTAGTATGTAGGTCAGGTCCTTCCGGACGCGACAATACCAAATGTGTATTTTTTTTGTTTACTTTTGTTATCACATAAATATGTATTTATTGGTATAACATTATTTTTTTTTTTTTTTTTTTTTTTGTGATCTTTTTTTTAAAATATATTTACTTTTTTCTTAGTACTTAGTCCCTCTATGGGACTTTAACTTTTATTAGTCTGATCGCTGATATAATGCATTGCAATGCACCAGCATTGCAATGCATTATACCTGTCAGTTCTGCACTGACAGAAGCCTCTTAGACCATGCTCCTGGCATAATCTAAGCATGCCACAGTCACTGGCAGACCCGGAGGTTGTCATGACTACCTCGGGTTGCTATGACAAAGATCGGGCCCTCGCAATGACATTGCAAGGGCGCCTATCGGATGGGAGAGGGAGCACCCTCCCTCTCCTAGCCTCCTAAATGCTGCGATCGATCTTGACATTTTGGTGGTTAAACTGCCAGAGGTGGTGCGGGAGCCAAGCCCCGGCTGTGACAGCTGGAGCTTGGCTATCATGTAAGCCGAGCTTCCGGTGGCAATCACAGCTCCTGTGCCGCATACGATTGCCATGATGTATTCATACATCAAAGGTCGGTAATCCCTACCAGACTGACATATGGGTACATCAAAGGTCGTGAAGGGCTTAAGCTGCACACAGCTTACTTTGTCAGGGCGCATTCTTCTCCTTGAGTGACAGTTCCTGTGAATAGTAGAGCTGTAGTTTTAGTAGAACTATAAAGCTCAGCACAAGTTCTGCTGTAACACATTCGGCTATCAGTGACTTATTCTTGAGTGTGTGAACTTTTATCACTGTACCTGCATATGGAAATAACAGTGCATTTGAAGTAGGTGCTGGGATTGTGATTCTACAGGATTGTCAAGAGCAGGTTTATAACAGCAGCTGGGTGATGAGCTGAGGGGGAGGAACGTGAGCAGCTAACTGCTGTATCGAAACAGGCTGGAGAGAGCTGACTGGTATGTTAGAAGTTAACTCTTCTAGAAAACCTTACTGCTCACCCTCAGCAAGGCTTTGGTGGTGAAGCTTAATTGAAATCAATTGTACACTATGAAAGATAAATGTTGACATTGCAGGAGACCCACAGCAGATATAAAAAGCAAGTCTATTGCAAACTTGCTTAATTTTTTGCTAAGTAATTAAAGTAGCTCAATAACTTGAGAATATCCCTTTAAAAGCAGCTTTTTTTATTTTCTAAAAACTAGAAATGATGAGATTCTATTGGATATAAACTGATGATTAAATGGTCATTTGGACATTTGTTATATTTTCTTTTGGTTTTCACATTTATGTGGAATGATGGGTTGAATGTATTTCATATCCATTAGATTTTAGTTCCTTACTTTGTAGACATTAATCTAAACAAAATGGATTGGGAAAACTAACATTTAATTTAAATAATTTGGGGTAAAGATAAATGCAGGGAGAACTGTCCAATGTTCATTTATGGAGACTGTGCATGCTGATTCATAGTGTTTAGTAAGAATATCCTGTAGATGGCAGTGTTGGTGTGCTAAAAGTCAAAATAAGTCTCTTTTTCACCAGAAATCCACATGCTGATCTATAGCACATGTAAGTATAGACAGCGGTCTAGTGCTCGTATCGTTGCCACTCTTCAGGAAATCAGAGGTGTGAGAATATTATAGAAGGTGAGAAGAAAACATTACAGATACTCCCCAGTCAAACAATATAGGCGCAAAATTAAGAGAACACTGTTTTATGTTTAGCATAGGGTCTGAAGAGGCCATGCATGAAACCCATATGGATTTTGTTTTATTCTGGCAAGTTTTTTTCTTAGAAGTTAATTCTAAGTCTAGGCAAACCTAGTGCTAAAAGTTTCATAGCAGATCTCGCAAATGTGCCCTATTATTCACTAGTGGCATTCAAGGGTTATTCTCCCTTGTCCTCCCCGTGTTTGCATGAGTTTTGTCTGGGGACTCCAGTTTCCTCTCACACTGCAAAGAATAGGGAGTTTACATTGTGAGCCCCAATGGGGAAAGTGATGGAATTAATGACACTGTATAAGTGAGTAAAATAAATACATTTCCGTCTGAACAAGTCCTATGGAGATAACTTGCTGATTATTGGGGGTCTGACAGTTGGGGGGGCACTGATCCCAGGAAATGCCGTTCATTGTGATGGACCTTCCATTGATATCCGCACACTATGCTCGGCAGGCCCGTAGACAGTAAATAGAGTATTTTGGAGCCCCACTCTGGATTGATGGGGGTTCCAGTGGTTGACCGACAATTAGTAAATTATCCCCTTCCTGTAGATTAGGTGATAACTTGCACAGTTGGAAATAGCCCAAAAATCACTGATAAACACCTTATTAGTAATGAGTTAATGAGTGAGAGATAAAGGAGTAGTCGGCATTCTCATGAATTACAGCTTGCAAATAACTTCTTGCCTATATGTATGCACCATAAGGTCCTAAATAATGACCTTAAATTTAGTCACAAACCACCCAAAAATTGTGAACTTTCTTATGGGGAGGTCGATGTCAATGTTACCAGTGATTAAGCCTACGACGTTTATTACCTTTCCCCTCTGCTAAGACAATTGTGTGTTTCCAGACCTAATATATCACTTGTGAGTCGAATGTTGAACCGTCTCCTGTTGGTAACCCAGCAATCTGTAAGTGGATTATTGCAGATTTAATAAAAGGTACGTAATTCAAGTTGTGGCATCAGCCATGCTCTATAGTAAACGTTTAACAACTATACCTTGTTATATCGAGAACATATCTAACAGGACATAGCCAACCAAACAACTAGTAAAGAGAAAGCATATACAGACTACCAACTGCTGTAATCGCTTTGACTAAAAATATCACGGAAGTGTTAACGAAGCTGGTAATTATATATACATGCTGCCTCTGTCGAGAAGGATCGTTTGTGTGTCCCGTGCAGATCCCGAACATTACAAAAAAGAGGTTTCCTGGTCCCTTTAGAAGAATGACCTTCTATCTGGGGAAGGTTGGTTTGGTCTACCAAGCAACAGTAGGTATTAACCTTGTCTTTGTCTGAGTAATTGCTACCCTGCACTTTCTCACTCCGTACAAGAGGCACTAGGAGGTTTAGTGGTTAATGAATGATCAACACTAATTCTTACAAGAGGTAACGCTAAGGATTTAGAGTGATATCTACGGCTAACCTACCATTAGTACTACACCACTGATGTGAATCATGACATTAAATACTGTTTTTCATAGTGTACAAAGTGAAGCCTGACAGATTCCAGTGCACTTTAATAAAATGACTCAGTATTGGTTATATATAACAAGGCAAAGCAGGACAATAGCGGTTTCTTCAAGGAGAAGACCCCAATAAAAGTCTTAGAGGATATGGGATAAGCTCTTGTAATGCAACATTAATAATAATATTCAAAGCCGTATCACCAAAGGAAAAGGAAAAATTGTACATGTTCTTCAAAGATTTCAGATTTTTTTTTCAATAGATTGAGGTCCTCTTTATTACAAATTCATCAGGTCCCCAATGAAAAATCCGTTACATAGTAAATGGTAGGCTGGGACCTGTATAATAATAGTAGGTTCTTATGAGGTAGAGGGACGTTGGGGCTTTTGTCCATCTGCTACCTCTATAGTTATCCAAGAAAGTCTGTCACCCCTAAAACACAATTTAAATTAAGTACATAGCCATATAAGAGATTTAGTTTTCACTATATACTTGGAAAATGACCTTTATTAGGGGCCTCGGCACACCCTTGTCAGGCGCTTCGTGCACCGTTCCACCCCCTCATTGAGCATGCTTTGCTGCCTCCCTGCAATTTTATCCACGGCTCTTGGCCAGAGTAAGCGCTGCCTTAAAATAAATCTCTGGCGTGTGCACATACAGTGTGACTGCAGGAGCAAGTGGTCTTGTATCCAGCTCTATCCACTCCTGTGTCCGCTTGCATCCATCAGTGTAGTGAGTGGCAGCAGCAGAGTAGAGAGAGGGCTGTGTGCGCATGCGCTAGCTTATGCAGCCACACCATGTGTATGTGCAAACCACAGGTTTCTTTTCGGCAGCACATGATCTGGCCAATCAAATTCTATGCTAATTGAGGGGGAGGAAGGATGCACTGAGCGCCAGGCCAAAGGTGTACCGGGCACTCTATTTTCCATATAGAAAGAAAATAGTTTTCTGAAGAGCAATGACTGTGAGAACTGTACTACATGTATGATTTTATAGGTCATAAGTCCACTATACTACCATGATTTTCATTTAAGTTGTGATATGGAGTGACAGCCTTTCTTTTACCAGATGGTGGCGCTAATTACTATGAAGTGTAAAGTGCACAGTGAGCCACTCTTTAATCTATAGTGCAAATTTAAGTACATAAGCCCCAGTGAGTGGTTGACTATGACATTGAATAAGATATTGGTGAGTAACAAATGAATAAGGTGTAATATAAGGGGGTTGTCCGGTCTAAAACTACAAGTCTGTAGTCACTCTACCTGACTACAGACTTGTGTATCCTCACATTGTGCACACTGCACGCTGTGAGGATTTACCGGTGCCAGGAACTGTGGTCATGTGACTGCAAGTATGCAATAGGCATACTCCCAGCCACAATCCGACTAGATGGGCGCAGCCTCGCTCAAGGGAAGTGTATTGAGAGAGGCTGAAAACAGTCTAGTCTAATTGTGGTCAGGAGTATGCATATTGAGAATCCTCACAGCGTGCATAGCGGGATGTGAGGATACACAAGTCTGCGGTTAGGTAGAGTGACTGCAGACTTGTAGTTTTAGACCGGACAACCACTTTAATGATTTAAAGTTCCCCTATGATTGTGTGGTGATCCCCCTGTGTTCTGGTGATTATAATTATACATTCACTTAAGCAGCAGAGGAATGATTTGGAATTGCATCTAAACATGAATCAAACCTGTAATTATCGCAACAGTATGTAATGACTTATCAAATGATACGGATGACATGCTAAATCATTAAAGATGACCAAGTCATTTAGCCTGATTTATCCATTTGCAAATGTTTCAGTCCACAACACTGTTTCCCAAAGCTGTCCTCAAGAAACCTCAACAGGCCATGACTTTATCATCTAATTAAATTATTTAATTTTTTTTACTAAGTCATATGTTTTCCTTGTGAGAAATTATCAATCATTGCCTGTTGGGAGTTTTTCTCAACATGTTTGGGAATCGCCACTATATAGTGTACAATGGGGTTGATTTACTGAGCCGAATATACCAGAATCCTGGCTTCATGTGCACCACCAATCTGTAGTACATGCGTATGTGTTTTAGACACTTTTTCGTTTCACTGGACAAGGTGGCATGGCACAGGGGAACGGGTATAATTACATCATGCAACAAATCAGTAAATCAACCAATAAGTGGAGTAAACAGATTAGACCGTATACAGATCCACCAAGTTCATCATTAGTATGAGCCACTGATAAATTTGCCTCATTTTTAGACGGTCTAGTCTTAGGGTATATTCACACACAGATTTTCTTGATGCAAATTTTTTTTTCTACATGAAAAATGCAGACTATGGTCAGAAAACCACAATGGAAATTACAAGCAGTAAAGGCGCAGTCAGATGGCCATATAAATCGGAGGGAGATCGGAACGCAGTGCATGGCCTGGCTGGCGGCTCTCCCGAGCGTGACAGCTTTATGTATTTCTATGAGTCAGGAGAGCCGCCAGCCTGTCCGTGCACTGCCTTCAGATCTCGCTCCAATTTACACGGCCGTCTGACACCCTTAAAGTTTGAATGAATTGACCAGCTGCGTTTTGTTTTTTAAAGAACCAAAGGTAAAAAACACAAGGACCGTGTGAATTTTATAAATCTAACTCATTTGCCATTACTGTAAAACACTGCGGTTTTTTTCCGCCCAGAAAAATGCATCAGAAATGCAGCAATCTGAATAAGCCCTTACTGTCTAAAATTAGACCGTATTAGTAAAATGTCCCCAATGTGCTTTTTATATTCTTTCTTCCTGTAGATTGGGATTTGGCAGGAGATATTTGAGGTTATCTGATTTTTTTTTAATAGTGTTTTTTTGTACTAGATTTATACAAAAGGTAAAAAAAATGGTTTGCCTTAGTCTCTAAAATTCAACAAGTACAATCCTCAAACATAGCCAAATAATTTGCTTAATAAAATTAAGTGCTGATCAAAATACAGACTCATTCACAAGGCAAAACCCTCAAATTTGCTCACCCCCATTTCCAAGTTACAGGTTGGTTATATGAACCTCTCTATTCACATGTTCTGTAGATACTGGACAATGCTGCTCCTGTTACACTTAGACATTTATGATGCTGCATGTTGTCAGACTCATTTACATGTAGAACAGTTTTTGGAACACGGGTGCATTTGTCTAAGGCTACGTTCACACCAACGCATTTTCGGTCTGAGTGTTGTCCATGGCAAAAAACTGACAGCACAAATGTTATTCAATAGGGCTGTTCAGATTACCATTTTTTAACACGGACAAAATGTCTGCATGAAAAAATTTCAGCACACACTAATCTTAGTTATTTCGGGTGAGTCTCACCTATTCAAGGCTATGGGTGCACAAAAAAATGGATCCCACACATATGAAAAAACATCAGTTTTTTTTTTTCTGGATGAAAATTAGACAGTTTTTCTATACGCTTGTGTGAACTTACCCTAAAGATTTTTTTCACTCCATTCGCTCATTGGCCGGATATCAAGTCTCCCGACCCATATCAACAATATATTCTCCTATTCAATCAAATAGAAAATTGTAATAAAATTTACCACCTACCCCGACTAGACCTCCCCGACGTTCTGTTTTGTTCAAAGGATTTTAGTCCACAAATATGCTCTGTGTAATACAATTCAGTCATAAAAATGAATAGAAAAGGCCAATTCTGAAATTTTCCCTTAAAACTGGACATTTCAGACTGGCTGATTTATGGCACTGCTAAAAAGACCTTAAATGGGCTAAACTTACTCTGACCAAAATCCGGACGTTGACTGTAGACATTTTAACTTCCATTAATGGAATGACTCCATGAAGATAAATTTAGGCATTTTTGAGCCTGACATAAAGTATAGTCATAAAATGACTATCCATAGTTTGGTCCACAAGTAGAAAGAACAACCTATAAGAAATAGTGAATATATAGACCTCTCTAACGTAAAATACCTGTACTGTCTAGGAACAGATTAACCAATTGTTCTTCCTTTTTATACGAAATACTTTGCAGAAAATGGAAAATATTAAGCTCTGTATGGAAAACCGTGGGTTTTAAGGCTGGGGCTACAAGACAACTTTGGCTATGGCACCTGTCTTTCAACCAAGGTTCGCTCAGTGCCGCAGCGTAATACAAGTGAATAGGGTCACATTGTACCCTAAGGGTACTTTGACTTCGAAAAGCAAGTCACAAGAAGTACAACTTAGTTGGATTTTTTGTGACTTGCATATCAGTCGCAGTACCTTCGGCCGCAATGTGACCCCCATACATTTGCGATGTAGCAGCGGCACCAACAGAACCTTGGTAGCGCAACAAGTGTTGCAACCAAAGTCGCCGTGTAGCCCTAGCCTTATAGTAATATCTTCTATTTCCCACATATAAGAATTCACATTTAAAGGTTTTTGTACAAAAAAAATCATGGGTAACAAAGGTCTGAATGTAACATGTCATCGCTATTTAAGAATATATGTTTTTATTTTGCATGGATGTTTTTGTTTATTAGCATATGTAGTACTTAAAGGGGTTGCCACCTTTGGGGATGGATGGATAGATAGATATGTATTTATTTTTTTTACTTAAATACATGTATTACGGGCTAAAATTTACTTTTGCAATTGGGTATAATTAAAAATGTTACATCCTTTGGCTTTTACAGGCTCTTTGTTCATTCAATTTTGACATGGTGTGTGGTAATAAATCAGCTGGAAGAAGCGCAGAAAAAGAGAGCTAAGAGTTACAAACTCTTTTGTCAGACTGTCAGAACGAGTTCACTGACCAATCCTCAGTTGACTTATTTTGCAGCCAGCAGTAAACGGTACAAGACGGAGGCTATAGAAGGAAAACTGTGTAAAATGTGAACTGAAACCCAATATTTTAAATCACTTTTAATCCAAAATATATGTATTTAAGTAAAAAAAAAAAAGTTCTACTCTTAGAAAGATGCCTTCTTTAGAAGAAGGCATCAGCATTCTTCACTCTTCTGTTGACTTTTCTCATGGGATCTATATTTGTGTTGATGTTCTGTGCACACAAGTGACTCGTTTTGGTTTGTGAGCACTAAAAATAAGTAAATCAATGGTAGTGCTAATGAATAAATTCTGTTCTGCTAATTTTCCCAAAATCTGTATTCGTGAGAGGGCAATACAATTTTTGTGATCCAGAATGTGCTAATTGTTATGTTCGTTGCTGTCTTAAAAATATCTTCTAGTAAGTGTTAGAAGGTGAAGAAGAACTGCGTGCCACGACTCCAATATATCTCTAGAAATTGTCCAAAAAAATCTTGGCCAGCACTCAAATGGTTAGGTGAAGGGAAGGATCTTTTTGGAAGCCACCACAGATCCATCATATTGCTGTTTCACGCTGCACAGCTTCTCTGCAATTCTCCAGGGCCTATGTGCACATTAACCCAAGAACACCACAAAGTCTTTGTTATGGTGAAGGCTCAAATTTGTGACTCGCATTCCTCACCCAAGAAAGTGGGTTTAAATGTCGATCGTGATCTTTGTCAGACTCTGGTTGGCTCTGTGCTCTCTCTGGTTTGGGGTTTGTAGAGGGTGGTTCAGGCTGTTGAACAGACATAGTTCTTCGAAGGTGGTTCCTTTTTCTTAGGAATTCGGGTTGTGTGTGTAAACCAAAGCTACCCTTCCTCAGGATCATCCGGGAGTTGTTCTTTTTGGGACGGGAATGATGACTAAATTCCAGAGTAGCCAAATGAGCGGCATAGCCATCACTAATAAACTACGATAGAACATAAATATGTGATTATGATCATACCAGAGAATATTGTACACGTTCAGTGATGTTACATTTTACAATTTTAGAAAGGTTAGTATAAAAGTACCGAACTCAACAATGCGTCTTATTGGGTAATTAGTATTCCCTGGATCCTTACTGTCATTTGGATATAATGTCATCCTACCTCGAGACGTGTCAAAAGAAAGTCAATTAAATCCATGTGTTTAACTTCACAAAAACAGCTTTACTGCTGATCTGAACTATTTTTATGTCTTCTGAATTTTTAAAGCACCACTTCGGTGTTTTTTTATTTCACCCCCTCAATAGTATCACTAATGTCTGTTCCCGAAGTAATATAGTTACCAGCCGCCGTCTTCTGCTCTTCTCAGTGCCGCTCCAGTCCTACTCCACCATCTTGTGACCACAACTTCTAATGGTCACAAGTTCTCAGTGTAAGTCTACATGGGCCTCGTTCTGGCTCTCATGGACTTACATTGAGAAATGATTTCCAACTCGTCAACAAACACTGGAGCGATCCGGCAGGCGTGGTGCCACTAATCTAGGTTCCCTGACCCTAGTATTATACTCACCAGCTGCCGTTTTCTGCTCTTCCCAGCGCCGCTCCGGTCCTGCGCCATCATCTTGTGACGGCAACTTCTGACTGACCGGAAGTCAGAGGTAATGGTCACAAGCTCTCAATGCAAGTCTATGAGATCCTCGTTTTGGCTGTCATAGACTTACATTGAGTTGTGACATCCGGCTTATCTAGCAAACACTGGAGTGCTCCGGCAGGTCACAACCTGCAGAAGACTAACTGGAGCGGCGCCAATAACAGATGAAGATTGCAGCTGGCGAGTATAATAATAAGGGCTGGAAACTTAGACTTCTGGCACCACTCCAGCAGAAATATTTAAAAAATGCTGTAGTGATGCTTTAATATAGTTTTCAAATTATTTTATGAAGATTTCTATACTTACGAGTGACACCATAATTTTGCACTGCAACATTTTACATGTAGAAAACACTTCGGCCAGCATAATAAAGATCACGAGTATGGAGTGCGGAAGAACCACAACTCACACCCCATAGTCGTGAAAAAGAATTGCTTACTCAAGATAAATGTAAAAACACAAAGAAAAACTGAGTGTACAGCATATAAAAAGAGACTTTATTAATAGAAGTATAAATACACAATATTATCAATATAATGAATAAATACAAGAGGGAGACAGTACAGAACCACGGGGGCACATAGCAGCTAACCACAGCTAGCCAATATGGTAGAATGGTGTAAGAGAGAATAAGGGGAGGGGGGAAGGAGCGACCCAAGGCAACATGTGCACAAAGTGGCAAGATAGGAGAGGCATCTATAGGAGAATGTCAAGCATTAAATAATGGTGGGTATGTGTCCCATTTTTCCCCCAAATGGGGGCAGAATAGATAAAGACCATAATACAGAATGCACTCACCAAAAAGGCCACCAAGGGGCGCTAGAGGAGGGAGTCAGGGAACACGGCAGGAGCAAACCAATGTGGGACCTGCGGGCCTCGACGCGCGTTTCGCAGGTTTGCTTTATCAAGAGGCATAGCAGTGAGAGCACCGGCGTCCTTTTAAATATCCCCCCAAAAAGGGATCACATGTGAACGCTTTGGCCGGAAGAAGATGGCCGCCAACCGGAAGGCGTGAGCGGCGCATGCGCGGGGATCGTCAGGCCGTCCCGCCCCCAAAACGCCCGTCATGACGTCGGCGCGAACTCGGAAGTCTCTTTTTATATGCTGTACACTCAGTTTTTCTTTGTGTTTTTAACATTTTACATGTGCAGTCTTTGTTCTACTGTCTGAAAAGAAAATAATCTGTATCTCATATGGACACCAAAAAAATGGAACAAGGTATACCAATTCTTGAGAATCCTGCACATAGGATTGACATGAGAACCATCAAAGTATTGGGACACCTACAAGTTGGGGGGCAGGCATTTTTTTTCACATAAATATGGCTAAAAATAATAATAAACATGCGCATCTCTCAATGAGCTATTTTCGTTCTCATGATTAATGATTACATGAAAAATGAGATGAACTTTGTCGCCTTGAATCAGCTGAAAGGAGCGTAAAAGAACAAAAATAAGAGCTTTAAATTCTCTTGTCAAAACAAGCTCACTGACAGATTCTTAGTTAACTTATTCTGCAGCCAGCAATACACAGTGCAACACAGAAGATACAGAAGAAAAATCTTAAACATTTTTTTAATGGAAACCGACTGGGAAAATAATTCTATTTGAGTGATTTTTGACAAAAAAATCCAAAACACCACGTTTCCAATTTCCAGAACTTGTAAGAAACACTAAGCAATAAGAAAACACTTATTAGATTAATATTAGAAACTCCATTTATTTACCGGCCTTTAGTTTGAATGCCTTGATTATCAATGAAAAATTGATCTAATGTTTACCTGGCATTGATTCTGATACTTCTTAGCTGGACGTCCAACTATATAGATTTGAGATGACGATAACCCAAGAACATTGTACACAGAAATATCTTTCATTGAACCGTAAGCTGCACTGATTTTAATGTGACACTAGATAAAACAGAAGATACAATAGAAATAAATGTAATGCATATATTAGATATATTTCATGTTTTCTTAGATGACCTCTCCCCCCCCCCCCCTTGCAAAAGTTTTATTATACAAGTTACAAGTTATTTGGATTTCTAGAACCACTATGGAGAAATAATTAATTTCATAAAAACATTAATATCTATTTGACTCCAGTGGAGCTCATAATCTATATTTCCACTCTGAAGAATACAGACAGAAATTTAGTCTCCGATAATTAAGTTCAAGTGTTAAAGGGGTTGTCCGGCTTTGAGGTACAAGTCTGCAGTTACTTTATGTGACTGCAGACTTGTGACTCCTCACATCACACACACTGTGCAATGTGAGGATTCTCCAGTGCTGGCAGCGGGCGTGTGACCGTAAATATACGATTTACATTCATGCAGTCACATGCCAACTAGATGTCCGTGGTCTCGCTCAATGTAAGTGTACTGAGCAAAGCCAAACATGTCTAGTTGCAATGTGGCCAGAAAGTATGCAAATCGCATACTTGCGGTCACATGACCGCCCACTCCCGTCACTGGAGAATCCTCGCATTGAATGAGCTGTAAGGATTCACAAGTCTGCAGTCACATAGAGGGACTACAGTCTTGTACCCAAAGCCGGACAACCCTACTTTTAGGTCCTTATTTTCATATGGACAATTAGTGAGGATGATTTTGTCTGGTGTGGACTTTGCGCTGTATACTTAGCAGCTTGCTCACTTTCCTGAGTTCTCTAGATGAGTTGAAGGAGACAAATGTCACAGCGGATACATAGGTTCACATTGTGAATGAATATTTCTCACGATGTCGATAAAGATTTGGGTGCCGATTCATGAAATAGTTTTCACCAGATGTCTGGCATAAAGCTGTTTGAAAAACTCGTTATGCAAAAATTTGGCGACTTTTCGATTTTCTTTACCAAGTGCCTACCAGCTTTGCCAAACTTTTTAAAATAAATAAATTGCAAAGCAGACCCAATAAATTCATCCTTATGTATGCCACAAAAATAGCATAAATTATGACCAAAATATACTCCAGTCGTTGACTTGAGTACATTTCTTGTTATGGCGCACTGCAGCTCAAAGATGATCCAAATTCATTCAGAGGCTCACGCCTCAATGGGCTTAATGGATTTGGGGCATTGTACTTCAGCATACTCTTCATCAGGACTGGTGTACAAAACAGAAATCGGTGCCTTGATCGTTAAAATTTAGGAAAGATGAGTGTTGTAGACTAAGTATACCCACAGATTAGCCCCTGCTCACATTATCATGGCTTCAATTCAATTTGGAGACATGATAGTTCCATTTATAGATCTCTGCCAGTCCTGATGTGTCCTAATGATGATGTCCAACAGGTTTTCAGTATCTTTCATGGTAAGGAATGGTGGATATGGTGTGTCCACCATATAATTCTCACAAGGTGCCATACATTCTCTCCTAGAGACAATTGTTTTAGGGGAGAATAGCTCAGTAACGTGATATACATTGTAGATAACCATAATTGCTTTTCTGGTAGATAACCTTTGATTGCCTTGATATCAAATTGGATACATAAGGAGGCACTAGGGTCCCTTGCACCTATTGTTGCAGTATTGATCTGTAATTTTTCTGTCTAAGACCTAATAATATTTTGTCTCAGTTTTTCTGCCATTTGATGCTATGTACTTGTCTACATTATTAGAAATTCCCTTTAAACCTACCTGTAATTCAGGTTAACACTAAAGGCACAATGACATTACATATAATCTCCTCGAAACGAAATCTGATTCATGATCAGAATTCATTTACAGGCTACAGTAATTGTGGGGTTTTCATAAGAATGACTATTTATGTGATTATTTCTTCACCACAGATACCATAATTGTCGGCAGCACATCCCCGGTTTTTTAAAAAAAAGATGTTCTGCTGACAAACTGACTTTTATGTGCACAAAAGGATGCGATCAACGACAAACAAGCATTTTCGCCTTTCGATTGTGTCGGACGTGTTTACACTGTGAATTGATCAGGAATGAATGCTCATTCGGGCCATCAAGGACCTTAATACAGGTACATTATTGACAATCAGAAGTTCCCACCTCTTGCATGAGGTTCCGGAGGAATATCGTCTTCTGACGCAGTGGGTCGTGTACAAGACCATCAGAAAAAAAGATCATCCCCTGAGGAAAATTATGCTGGGACAACCAGGAGACTACTCTTTGCTTCTGCATGTCTGGACGTCCAGTGATGTAAATTATTAGATACCCAAGATCTTGCCAGTGCCTGTAATTGAATGTCACATAGAAAATAACATCAATCACAAAGCCAACATAAACTAAGAATGATGACTGACGGACATGGAATTGGGATTGGAAATCTGCATCTAAAATGATCTGGGTTTCTATAATATCCCAAAACTTTATAGCTTGTGGATTGGAGGTCATGTATATAAGTGGAAGATACTTTACCTAACAACATCCACTGCTCCAGCCCTGACTTTAGGGTCACTGCCCATGATGGACACACTTGCTGCAAAAGAGCCATCTATGCTGAAGACGACACACTCCATCCCTCGAGGAAGAACAGTCAAGTAACTCTGCGCGCTGCTCTGATCTCCTCTGTAGACCGATAGGAAAACATAGAATCCATGAAACAAACATGAAAGTCCGAAGATCATTTATTTATATGGCAACCTGTGTCCAACATATTCGACAATGCTAAACACACAGTGTGACCTCTTAGGTACTAAAATAGGACTATACTGTAGATAAGACTTTGGGAGCAAATCAGAGTAAAGAGAGAAACCTACTTGAACATGTGGAAGAGATTTATTGGATAACTGGCACTAGTTTTCTGGCTGAAAAAGTTAAACATTTTGACACGTGTTTTGTGTGACTTTTTCATTTACTGCAGTAGAAGTGGAAGGGGTTTGCCTCTCTTGGCCTAAAAAAAAGACTAAAATATAAGCCAGAAAGCTCAAATCCGGCATAGATTTTTATTTGTGGCACAAAGACAGGCAAATATGTGACAAATTGATTAAGAGCTCAATGCTTTTAATACATGTGTTGCATTTTATGCCAGAGCTTTTTCATTAAAAAGTTTTTCGTCTTTCAACTTTTTAAATTAATTTTCTATGGCAGTGGTAAAAATAATAAAATCATCTAGTGCTCACCCTCCCCGGGTCCTGTGCTTGCTCCTATGGTGATTGTGTATAACAATCACTTTCTTACCTTGAAAGCCACATTAATCTCTGAGAGATGGTCGTGAGCTACATCCAGCGCCACCCCCTCTCCCATCCGGCGAAGTGACACTCAGAGTCCTCCATTATCAGAATAACAATAAAGCTTACTTCACCGAGGAAACACCGAGACCTTGTGCCACCCTCTCTTATAAGCAGTATACTCATATCCACATATATCTTCCCTTCATAGCCAATATATGCACATCCAGATCTTGTCTTCTGTGCCGGAGTACTCACAAAACTCACCTGACTGCTAGACCAGGTGCTAATGCACCAAGCTGGCTGACAGTCACAAGCCACATGTGGCTCCTGAGCAGTGTCAGACTGAAGAACATTGGGACCACCACAGGATTTGATTTTTTCTCCCCCACTCAAGAGCCCCATAGCAGCTGCAAGGTTTGCACTATGAACTCTCCTGAAGTAGAAGCCAGGGCCCACTGGAGGATTCTCTGGTGGGCCAGTCCAACCTTTCTCCTGAGCCACATGTGGCACCTGAGCCACAGGTTGGGGACCCATGGTGTATAGGATGCAGCATTGATTTCACAACAACAGCACTGCAGCTAATCACTGAACCCAGCGGCTTTTGCAGAGGCACTGAGCCAAGTGATTGGCTGCAGTGCTGTTGATTATGTACTGAGGGAGGGTAGCAGCTGATTTTATTATTTTTAACACTGCCGTGAAGAATTAGTTGGAAGGGGAAAACATCTTTAGGGTATGAGAACTCAATGTTAATTTCAGGTGGGTCTGCCCCGACACCCGCTTGGAAAAAAGCGCAAACTAAATGCTCAACAGAATCAACATACTGTATGTATTTATATGTGAAAATGACTTGCTATTCAATCGTTCAGGATTTTGAGAATCTTTTCAGGTTTCCAAAAACACCAAGCATTTAAAAGTAGTGAGCTGACTAATCTTCAGACATTTTTTGCTTAGAGAACGCTATATACTTTACTATATGAGTCAATTTGAAGGCTGAAAAGATGCCCGGGTACCCTTTTGAGCATTGTAGCAGCGTTCTTGCTTGAAAAAACACTAGCAGTTTCTTCATTGTTGAATGAAGGTAAAAAAAATGTATGACAAATGACAGTAAAAAAAGATACTCCAAAAATGCTGAACAAAATGCTAAAAAAAATTGCTGATGAACAAAAATGTTGATAATGTGCTCAAAAAATTACCTAAAAAATGTTAAAAAGGACCCTTCAGGAAAAATAAAACACTGGCATTTCCTGAAGCAGTTTCCGGTTGAAAATCTTGTCTGGTTGCCCACCTGGAAAAGACATTGTGTGCACATGACCTTATAGTGACATCAGAGGGAAGTCAGCTTCTTTTTCTAATTGGATTTTAGTAGAAACCATTCTAGCCTGATACAGTACAGACCAAAAGTTTGGACACACCTTCTCATTTAAAGATTTTTCTGTATTTTCATCTCTATGAAAATTGTACATTCACACTGAAGGCATTAAAACTATGAATTAACACATGTGGAATTATATACTTAACAAAAAAGTGTGAAACAACTGAAAATATGTCTTATATTCTATTCTTGGTATATAATGCCAAGAGTGTGCAAAGCAGTCATCAAAGCAAAAGGTGGCTACTTTGAAGAACCTAGAATATAAGACATATTTTCAGTTGTTTCACACTTTTCTGTTAAGTATATAATTCCACATGTGTTAATTCATAGTTTTGATGCCTTCAGTGTGAATGTACAATTTTCATAGTCATGAAAATACAGAAAAATCTTTAAATGAGAAGGTGTGTCCAAACTTTTGGTCTGTACTGTACTCTGCTGCACAAAAAGAAAAGGAATTGAATTTTTAGCAAATAAATGGAGCTATTGTAATAGTTTTATTATACATCCAGGGGCAAATGCCGTATGCAGCTGTTTATGTTGGAATAATCAGATTATTAAACAGTATGACATTATATATTCACTATATAGTATGATGCCATTTATTACTGTGCACATGTAAAAGAGAAAAATTCTGTATTACCTTTTGTGTTTATCTAAACATCGATACTCATTGCCCCAAAGCTCCCTAAGTACACATGAATGAAACCTACATAATACATTGCTATGGGGAATAGTTACTCTTGGGCACAAGCTTACCTTACAACCATCTTGATGGGGTATACTCCAACTCCCAATTTTTTATCCTCTGGTACAGTATAGGACACTCGTCCACTGCTATTGGATATCTCTGTGTCAAAGTAGACCCATCTGCCACTGGAGGGCTCTATCATTATAAGCATGTCTACCTGGAATATGAATTTATAACTTAGAAAGTTGGTTTATAGAATGCAATAATTGCGAATGTACATAATTATAGTAATGGATGTAATTCTGATATTGATGGCCCAAGAATTATAGTTAGAGTTGAGCGAACCCGAACTTAAAAGTTCTCCCGGAAGTTGGTTGCAATGTTCGGAGTTCCGGGTGAAGGAGAGAGAGAGAAAAGAGAGGAGAGAGATGTTTTTTTCCAGATCCAAAGTTTGGGTCTCCATTGTTTGCAATTGGTTTCGGGTTCGGATTCTAGTAAAGTTATGGTACCCCAACCGAACTTTCTGGTTTGCTCATCCCTAATTATAGTGTAAATCATGCCACCAAGCTACACTGACATAAAACATTGTTTTCTCTTCTAGAAACAAATTATTCACATAAAACAAAGTAAGATTATTATGCCTTAGAATATTTGGTCTCTAATACCTTTTCACCTGTCAGAGCTACCATGTCTAGGGGACCATACATGAATCGACCAACTAAGATTTGAGATCCTCCTTCCACTGCAATCACATCATTGACTCGGTGATTGGCTGTAACATTCTGGAATAAAAGGAAAAAAGAGATTAGATTATTTAAATATAGTAAAAACATCAATACCCTGGGGTCTTGTTACCCAAATGCAATTTTTGTACTTTAACTGCCAAGTAAAAGTGATAGCGACTCGGAATTACAGATAGGCCGGAGCCCTGTATCTATATGCCCTATCTAAGGTAGAATGGCTTTTGGGCACCCAACATTCGAGTGACATTCCCATATATTCCCAATCATTGTACCCATGTAAACATCCATTATAGGAAACTTTGCTCTTTTAAAAACTTACTTTTATTTTACAGTTCCACTATAGCACTATATAAAGGTAATTCTTATAAATTGAACAAAGCAAGTGCATCAATGTTATAGGTGGAAATTCCTTCTATAACAAGTAATTGTCTCATATATATATATTGTTACCAAAGAACTAGTTCATACACTTGAATATAGTTTGAATGACACTTTTGGGGACAATTTTTTACTTAAATGCATGTACAGTATTTATGGATAAAAATCATTTTTACTTGTAGGTTTCATTAAAAACGTTGCACAATTTTGCTTATGCGGGCTCTTTTTGTCTCTACACTTTCAACTTTTGTATGGTCTGTGTTTCCTAAACCATCTGAACGGAGCTCAGAAAAAGAGACAGATAAAAGAGATGTGGGCTGACTGATGGATTCTCAGTTAAATCATTCTGTAACCAGCTAGTGCAACTCGAGGTTATAGAAGGCAAATGGTGCAACATTTTTAATGATTCCCAATTGCAATAATATTTGCCCAAAATACATGCATATAAGTAAGAAATATAAAATGTCCCAAAGGGTGGACAACCCATTTAATAACACGTTTGCACTGAACTGTAATTTCAATATAGTGCACAACACATGGAGAAACTGGTGGAGAAAAGTTGAATTTGATGGATCTTTGTCTTTTTTCAACCTATATAATTATATAGCATAAATGATGCTACTACAAATAGATGAGGTGGAAAATAAGTTTATAAACTACTCAATTTTTTGTCAGGACTGGGTGACAAAATAATTTTCTTTCTATTTATTGTTAAACATTTTTTTCCAATAATTTCCATTATACAGTAACTATTGCAAATTGGTTCCCCATAGCATTACTGTGCAAGAAATTCCTTTAAAGGGGTTATCCAGGACTATATTAGATTTTTTTACTACAAGAACCTAAGAACTAACAAACTAACTGGTTGCTAGCTAACTACCTGCCTGTTGATCCAGCTGCCAATCTCTGCCGGCACAGATCAGTTACAGTTCGCTTCTGCCGGCGATTCAGCGGCTTCCACCTTCTCTACCGCTCTGGTCTGTTGATGGGGTTTGACTGCCGATGGCATGCTGATTGACAGTTTGGTCCCTGCTGCTTAACTACCCGGAGCCGGCTGTTGATCAGCATGATGCCGGCAGTCATGCCCCGTCAACAGAGCAGCCTAGAAGAAGAAGACCTGCTCTTTTGACATGGAGCATCAGAATCGCCAGCAGGGGCGGTCAGTGACCATTCTGAGTCAGCTCCCGATAGAACAGGCAGGTAGTTGATAACTAGTTAACTAGTTAGCAACTACCTGCCTGAGGAAAAAACAAGGGTACTTTCTGGCTATGACTAAGGGCATCTTAGTACACCAGAAATGCGTAAGGTGTTGAGATTTTTAACTTTTATGGACTTTTAACTTGATTCAATAAACTTACAGTTTGTGTCCAGTTGGTTGTACTGGAAACTACCTTCGTTTTTTTCCTCTGTCATCTGCAATCATCAGCAGGTACGGCACCCACTGGTTTCTAATTACAGTAACGGATCCATCTATACTACCAGCTTGATCAGCTCCAACCTTCCCCCTCTCCCCTACCTCCTTAACTACCTGCCTGTTTGTTTTTTGGCTCATAGTAAAAAAAATTGTTTAGTCCTGGACAACTCCTTTAATACATTTTCATTGTCCAATTTGCTGTTGGTGCAAACAACAGTATCTAAACCTAGAACAGGAAAGGTTTTAGAAAATCTGCTGTCATTTTCCCGTAGACAGGATATAGACTGTTTTACAGATCTCATGTTTGCTGTTTCCAAAGCCCAAATATGTTAAGGCCATTGTTTAGGGAAAGATGTCGCTGGCAGTAGGTGAGATACAGTAGCAGGAGAAAGGCTGATGGCTGGATGATATAAGACACCAGAGATACGCAACGCCACCTGAGACGGAAACATGACTATCAGTCCCAAGGGCTGAGTGTAAAGTTCTATGTACAGTGTATAGTTTATCCTAAATTATGCAGAGTCCTTCTTGGTTTGACTTTATGACATACGCGCAGCTTGACGTGATTCCTCTTTCGCAGCCATTTCTCCTGGCGACTCGAGGGGCTCATGTTCATAGTGTCGATTCCTTCCTTTTGCTTTATCTGCACGCTCTCATACCTCATGAGCTGAAAGACAGTGAGTCCTGATTAAAGGGAGTGCCAACGCCACAGTACAAAATGTCTGAGCTGTTCCTTAACGAGTCGTAGATCAAAGGCGATAAATAATTAAATGGGAAAGGCAGACATATAGGACGATGTCAAAGCTTGAATACATAAGTCTAAAATTATACTGTGCACTGTATTATGCTAATTTCCATAATAAACTGACAAGTGGCGAGATGTCAGCTGTATATCGAGCTCAGTGAAGTGAGAAATTAGCAATATGTTTAGAAAGCGCGGTATGGCTTCCAGCAAGTTTATTTGTATACATGAAAGATATACACATCATTCATGTAGTAAACCCACTTAATTAAAATGCCTTTCTAAAGGGGAACATGGACGTCACAGAGTAGAACTTCACTTTGAGTCTAAGATGCTAACAAAGAGTAGTTGTCTTTACAGGATCGCCCTCATGAAAAAAGGAAACCAAAATTAGATTACTCTGTATGGTCCTAATAAACCTTTACAGCAATGCCTAAAAAACGAGTAACCAAAGAAAGTATGGGACCATTAGAAGGCCCATAAGTTATTTTCACTGTATGAAATGGCAGCACATCCACCTCTTTATAGGACCCTATGGAGAATGTGGCACCCATGCAAGCTCGGACTGGCCGACAGGAGAACAGGAGAATTCACCGGTGGGCCATCACCCTCTTATATGAGCAGCACTTTGCACAATATACTTGAATCACTAAGTACAGACAAAGGCAGCATCTTATTCATCTAACAATCAACCCAGGTTATTGCTAGAGAGATTTGTGAAAGAGGATAAAGTCATATTTGCATGTAGCTGAAAAGTGGGGCACTGCAGTTGATGTTACTGGTGGGCCCTTGGCACTCCAGTCTTATACTGCACCCATGAATCAGTGCACTGGGTGGTCTCAAAAGGTGGGGGTCCCAGTACAGCTATGAACCATTTATAACTTATCCTGAGGATATGCTGCAAAAGCTCAAGATGCCAATTAGCCCACACACTCAAATTTTTGCTTTGCCACAAATTTGAATGCATTACATCTTCCAATGTCATTCCTGTCAATCCATTAGACATCTTTAAGGCATTTAATATCATAGCAATGAGTATGCAAAGGTCAGAAACATCAATCTGTTGTCGGCTGAATTACTATTTTGGTACCACTTGGGTTTTGTGCACTTCATGTTCATGGTTTCTGTGTATTGTATATGCCAGGATGTATATGGTACATTAAATGAAAGCCTCAGGCAAATGTCATATAGTAGAAATTGTCATCCATTGGGTCCCATTTAAGAAAAAATGTACATTTAATGTATTTCAATTTATTACTGCAATAGCATAGTCTAGTATACTATCGCTAGTACCTTTTGATCTGCAGGGTATGCAAAGTGTCTCTTCAGAGAGAAAGAGGACTAGAACTCTAGCGCTACCTATTGGAAGAAGCGAATATTGACTTTTAGAATCGTTGCTTCCTATAGGTGTCACTAGATTTCTAGTCGTCTTCCTGTCATGCTGGGTATGGGGCAAACCCAACGTATAACGACAGGAAAAGGGAAGGGTGCCCTAGAAGTAGGGAAAGGGGGAGTGGAGACCCCTAAACAGCTCAAACGATAGACCCTGACTCCCCTATGGACCCTATATAGGTTCTGCACCTATCGCCGAGAAGGAAACCTGGCCCTAGCTGACCCTAAAGCTAGGCCCTAAGTAGGGAGGGGGAGGGGTGAGCACTAGTCAGCCCCACTGCAAACTAAAGTACACACAAGGGAAACAAACAACGGAATACACTTAGCTTCAAGATGACACCAGAGAGAAAACACCAACAATCCAAAAAGGAACTCCAAGAAAATTCTAGTCGACTACTAGAATTCCAGGCCTGAATAGAATCAGAACACTCTATCACCAGCAACTCTCTGGAGAAACAGAGTGTATTTAAAGATACAGCAAGAGCGTGATAATTAGCAACAGAAGGTGAGAATCACCGCTGGGTCCTAACGGTATAATCCCCAAGGAAGGTGAGGATCACTGTTGGGTCCTAAAGCGAGAGGGATCATGAAAGGATCAGGAAGATATTTGCAAGGCCAAACGCACCAACCTTCTACATCCGGACCCTATATGACTGTCAAACCTGACACACCCATGACATTTCTTCTCTGAACAGACAATTTGCATATTTAATTTACCAGAGGCGCATGTATGGCTTATAAATCTCCTCACTCTGACGTGCTTATAAGTCTCCTCACTCTGGCTTGGCTTGTCACTCTCCAAAAGAAGAAACGTTCCCCTTAGATCTTCAGGGTGCTGATGTATGCCAGTCAGAAAGATGAAAAGGACATTCTTTTGACTTTTATCAGGCTCATTTAACCCCATTTTAGGGTCACCTTGCCGCTGGTGGGACGGCTTGTATACTTTTTTTGATCAAAAATAGTTCACTAAGTACCCTATATTTATTATGCAACTTTGCTTTACATTTATATATAATGATGGTAGGGTATGAGATATATTTTTGTCTTTTGTAGGTTTTGCTTCTTTTTGCTAGTGTGAACATGCTCCTATTTCTTGCATGTCTACCATCTTAGACCTCAGTTCACATTGCTTGTTTTTTTGTCTTGTTTGCATTCTGTGCAATTTAAGGGTGTGGCATCCCCTTTGTTGAGCTGATTAGTATATATGTAGCTTACCACGGGCCTAGGTGGTCTGGAGTTGGGACCCGGTCCTATTTGTCTACCCTTTTATGTGCATTACTTCAACTTTGATATACAGTAAGGTTTTTAATATAGACAGTATAGGTACCGTCCCAATTTAGGGTCACCTTGCCGCTGGTGGGACGGCTTGTATACTTTTTTTGATCAAAAATAGTTCACTAAGTACCCTATATTTATTATGCAACTTTGCTTTACATTTATATATAATGATGGTAGGGTATGAGATAAATTTTTGTCTTTTGTAGGTTTTGCTTCTTTTTGCTAGTGTGAACATGCTCCTATTTCTTGCATGTCTGCCATCTTAGACCTCAGTTCACATTGCTTGTTTTTTTGTCTTGTTTGCATTCTGTGCAATTTAAGGGTGTGGCATCCCCTTTGTTGAGCTGATTAGTATATATGTAGCTTACCACGGGCCTAGGTGGTCTGGAGTTGGGACCCGGTCCTATTTGTCTACCCTTTTATGTGCATTACTTCAACTTTGATATACAGTAAGGTTTTTAATATAGACAGTATAGGTACCGTCCCAATTTAGGGTCACCTTGCCGCTGGTGGGACGGCTTGTATACTTTTTTTGATCAAAAATAGTTCACTAAGTACCCTATATTTATTATGCAACTTTGCTTTACATTTATATATAATGATGGTAGGGTATGAGATATATTTTTGTCTTTTGTAGGTTTTGCTTCTTTTTGCTAGTGTGAACATGCTCCTATTTCTTGCATGTCTACCATCTTAGACCTCAGTTCACATTGCTTGTTTTTTTGTCTTGTTTGCATTCTGTGCAATTTAAGGGTGTGGCATCCCCTTTGTTGAGCTGATTAGTATATATGTAGCTTACCACGGGCCTAGGTGGTCTGGAGTTGGGACCCGGTCCTATTTGTCTACCCTTTTATGTGCATTACTTCAACTTTGATATACAGTAAGGTTTTTAATATAGACAGTATAGGTACCGTCCCAATTTAGGGTCACCTTGCCGCTGGTGGGACGGCTTGTATACTTTTTTTGATCAAAAATAGTTCACTAAGTACCCTATATTTATTATGCAACTTTGCTTTACATTTATATATAATGATGGTAGGGTATGAGATATATTTTTGTCTTTTGTAGGTTTTGCTTCTTTTTGCTAGTGTGAACATGCTCCTATTTCTTGCATGTCTACCATCTTAGACCTCAGTTCACATTGCTTGTTCATTTAACCCCATTAGCTAGAGTTGGTGTGAATCGATTTGCAGGATCCGGTTCATTGGCCATGTCAGTAATCTGTGGCCGTAGGACAGGAGCTCTGAGAACCGCCTCTTACCTCCTGGCTCTTCTTTTGATTAGTCATCCTGGTGTTACATCATCCTTGCGGTGTGACGCACATGTTACGATGCATCAGGCCAGTTAATCAAAAGAAGAGCTGCAGATGCTGGGAGGTTGGAGGTGGTTCTTTGCCTCCCGTCCATTGGCCACAGATTACCAACATTGCTGATAAACTGGATCCTGCAGATTAATTCACACCAACTCTGACATACACAAATCAGTGTAAAGCACAACCATGATGTAAATGATGCAAGGACCAATGACAGCGGATCAGGGATAGAGGATCCTGATGGAAATATTATTTCAAGATCTATATTTGAACTAAGAAGTAATAATAACTCTTACCTGTCTCAGAATGAAGGCCACCACATCTGTTGATTCCCAGTAACTGGCATGGAAAAGATGTGGTAGTGCTACAGTTGGAAAGGCTGTGAGAACATCCGGACAGTATAAGGCGTAATCAATACGCTTTGTTCCCCACCAATTAGCTGTAACTGCAAAAGCAAAATACTAATTCAGACTGTATAATAACTTAAACACTGCAAGATGTCAAAGAGTTGTCTGAGATCAGAAAAAAAGAATAATTTTTTCCCCCAAAACACTGACCCTCATGTCCATAGACCGTGTCTGGCATTAGAGTCCAACTCTATTCACTTGTATCAGGCACAGCTGACGGACATGAGTATAAGGCTGCATTCACCCCTATGTGTGAAATGTCTGAGTGATGCTTGACTGTTTTATCGGACACCACATGGACCCATTGCATTAAATGGATCTATTCAGAATAAGACACAGTCAATGGGTCTGTGTGCTCTTCAAAAAAAAAATCAAGCTGCACATCGACACTACACACAGATGTGTGAATGCAGCCTAAGACTACTGTAGGGGTAAATGGTGACTTTGTCTGCAATACAGATCACATGGACAAAGATGAGAATATGACACTGCTAAATTGCAGCATAATGCAAGTGAATGGAATCATATTGCACCTTTTAAAGAGAATCTGTGAGCAGTTTTTTGCTATGTAATCTGAGGGCAGCGTGAGGTAGGGCCTGAGACACATATTTCAGCGACGTATCTCTTATTAGGCTGTGTGCTGTTGTTTAAATAGAATTATTAGCAGCAGATTAATACTGCCTAAAGGATTAAAGCTCCCATGCCTCCTGGTCCAAGCCTGCCCCCACCACTGATTAGCAGTTTACTGTCAATATATACAGAAAGCTGCTAATCAGGGGTGTGGGTGGGGTTAGATGTGGTGTAGGTGTGGTTAGATGTGGTGTGAGTGGAGTTAGGTGTGGTGTGAGCGGAGTTAGGTGTGGTGTGGGCGGGGTTAGATGTGGTGTGGGCGGGGTTAATTTTCTGAGCTCTACTTTGTGCTACACTAAAAACTCTGATTGTGTCACAACTGCTTCCCCCAGTAAACTAAGTGACTCATTGCTGGAATCAGGGTATCTTTTTCTACATTATGCTGCTCTCAGATGAGGTAGCAAAAACCTGCTGACAGATTCCCTTTAAGGTACCACGACTACAACAAGCCAGTCGCAAAAAGCACAACTGGCTCCTGCTTTTTGTGACTTGCTCGTCACAGTCATGTTACTTCCATGATAACACAATATAGCAGCAACTTACGAGTTTTTTACATTGTGTTAATGGAAATAATCAGTAGCGTAATCCTTTCAAATTCTTCAAGCCAATGGTTCCCACTCAAAGTGCCTTCAACACATTTAATATTTCGTTCTATCAAAAGTCTTGTTAAAATGTCATCTGAGCTTTCTAGCCGATTTAAAGAAAAAATGTGTTACGTTTCCAAAGACATGTCTGAATACAATAAACCTTTTTCAGAGTATAAATGATTTAGTGGCGATGCCTGGAGATTTCTCTGCGGCTGGTGGTAAATTGTCACTTCATGTACGAAGTATGCAGTATAGGCATTTTATCATCAAGAATCACCATAAAAGTTGTAAAAAATTACCTAGTAAAATGTTGTTTTATCTATCAGTGTACACGTTTTCTTACTTTCCCCAGGATCTAACACTGCAGTGTCTATAGTGTAGTGCTACAAATATGTAAATGTCCATTTCAGGTCACTACTCAGGAGTTCATGTCAATATACCATCTTCTTAAGACTGAACGTGCATAAGGTGTTCTTTGTAAAAGGGTCAGAGTTGGGGGTCTGTAGCTCTACTCTCCTTTTGAGGGAGTGAACAGTAAAACACGTGAGATGCTAGACCATTGTCTTAACGAGAACTTGGGAGTGATTGGTGACCAATAGTTGGTGATGTGAAGAGCTGCAACAAGAAGTCTCCTGATGAAGCGAGTACTGACCATGGGCTGGAAGATGCTCTGGCTGTCTTGCTTACTGAGTCATGGTGAGTGAATCATGAGTGGACCATGAGCTATTGACTTCAAACGTGGTATAGTACTTGATTGCATTGGACTAGAGGGAGAGAACATTAAGGAGATGGTCTGGTTAGACCTCTTGAGAGAATCATGGACTGATTGTAGGCTGCTTAATTGTCAGTGCTAGTGGGTGAGGAGAGGACCTGAAGAGTGGTGGTCTGAAAGTGTAAAAGAATCTTTGGAAACTTAACCCTTGAAATGGACAGATTGATGGACAAGGGTCTGGAAACAATGATGTGGAGTTGGAGACCGTGAGACTCAGAGGACTGTGATGCATAGACAAAAACATTTTAGACTAAACCCATTGGATGCAGGGGCAGTGACAGAGGAAAAGATAAGTGTAAGGACTGTAGCAAGTAGCAGTAACAGAGAGTAAGATGTAAGACTCTGTGAAGAAGCAGATGGTGTCTGTGAAAGCAATAAACCCAAACTAGGGGATTGTACATACTTAATTTTATTTATTCAGTCCCAAGTCCAGAATAATCCCATGTTTAACATGTTGTAGTGACAGTGACCAAAATGCATTGTGCACCACTATGGCCTCACTTGATTTCCATACTGTGTAACATATTAACATAGTTTTTAAGGTTGAAGGAAGACAAAGTCCATCTAGTTCAACCCATAGCCTAACATGTTGATCCAGAGAGAGGCAATAAAAAAAAACATGTGGCAAACACTAAGCTCCACATTGGGGAAAAAAATTCCTTCCTGACTCCATACGGCAATCAGACTAGTTCCCTGGATCAACGCCCTATCAAGGAATCTAGTATATATAACCTGTAATATTATACTTTTCAAGAAAGGCATCCATGCCCTTCTTAAATTTTAGTAGTGAATCACTCATTACAACATCATGCGGCAGAGAGTTCCATAGTCTCACTGCTCTTACAGTAAAGAATCCGCATCTGTGATTATGATTAAACCTTCTTTCCTCCAGACATAGAAGATGCCCCCTTGTCCCCGTCTCAGGCCTCAGAGTAAAAAGATCAGTAGAAAGGTCTTTGTACTGTCCCCTCATATACTTGTACATAGTAATAATATCACCCCTAAGCCTTCTTTTTTCCACAGTAATAACTCCAAGTGTAATAACCTGTCTTGGTATTGCAGACCCCCAGTCCTCTAATAACCTTGGTCGCTCTTCTCTGCACCCTCTCTAGTTCAGCTATGTCTTTCTTATACACCGGTGACCAGAACTGTACACAGTATTCTAAGTGTGGTCGCACTAATGACTTGTATAGAGGTAAAATTATGTTCTCCTCATGAGCATCTATGCCTCTTTTAATGCATCCCATTATTTTATTTGCCTTTGCAGCAGCTGCCTGACACTGGCCACCAAACGTGAGCTTGTCGTCCACCAATACACCATGGTCTTTTTCAGTGACAGTTTTGCCCAGTGTTTTACAATTAAGCATATAATTATACATTTTATTTCCTCTGCTCAAGTGCATTACCTTATGTAGCGTCGGCGTCCCTGCCTCCTGCTAGGCAGGGACGCTGTTCCCCTCACCTCTCCGCTCCGTGCCCGGCGTCCTCCTCCCGCTCTGCTGGCAGCGCGCGCTGCTTCCCGGCCACGGTGCTTAGGGCACGCGCGCGCGCGCTCCCCCTCTCTTAAAGGGGCCACGCGCGCCGTCCTAAGGAGTCCCCGGCCAATGGCCGGAGGACCTCACCATATATAAGGCACCTCCTCCAAAATGGAGGTGCCCGAGCAATGTTGTTGCAAAGCCTTCACTCTGCTTCAGCCCTCAGGTCCCGTTACCAGTTACCTGCCAGTCACCTGCCAGATTCCTGCTTGATACCTGCCTGATATCCGCTTACCTGCTTGCAAGCCTGCGGTCCGACGGTCTGCCTTCCGACACCTGTCAGTCTGTCTATGGACCAGCCTGCCCGCTCACCTGGGAGCGCTCACCTGCTACCTGCCTGCTAGCCTACCTGGAGGCTCTGCCGTCACTTGCCGTGACCACCTGCCAGTCCAGAGACTCTTGCCCGCTCACCTGGGAGCGCTCACCTGCTACCTGCCTGCTAGCCTACCTGGAGGCTCTGCCGTCACTTACCGTGACCACCTGCCAGTCCAGAGACTCTTGCCCGCTCACCTGGGAGCGCTCACCTGCTACCTGTCTGCTAGCCTACCTGGAGGCTCTGCCATCACTTGCTGTGACCACCTGCCCGTCCAGAGACTTTTGCCCGCTCACCTGGGAGCGTCCACCTGCTACCTGTCTGCTAGTCTACCCAGAGACTGTCCCTGTCACTTGCTGTGACTACCTGCCCTTCTACCCAGAGACTGTCCCTGTCACTTGCTGTGACTACCTGCCCTTCTACCCAGAGACTGTCCCTGTCACTTGCCGTGACTACCTGCCCTTCTACCCAGAGACTGTCCCTGTCACTTGCCGTGACTACCTGCCCGTCTTCCCTGGGAGCCACCCGCTTCCTTACAAGGACCGCCCCCTTGTATAAGTTGCTCAGAGGTTGCGCCTACCAGACCCGTTACACCTTACATTTATCCCCATTAAAGCTCATTTGCCATTTATCAGCCCAAGCTTCTAGTTTACATAGAACCTCCTGTAATATAAAATTGTCCTCCTCTGTATTGATTACCCTGCAGAGTTTAGTGTCATCTGCAAATATTGAAATATTACTCTGTATGCCGCTACAAGGTCATTAATAAATATGTTAAAAAGAAGCGGGCCCAATACTGACCCCTGTGGTACCCCACTGTTAACTGAGACCCAGTCTGAGTGTGTTCCATTAATAACCACTCTTTGTTTCCTATCACTGAGCCAGTTCTTAACCCACATACATATATTTTCGCCTTTCCCCATTGTTCTCATTTTATGTATCAACCTTTTGTGTGGAACCGTATCAAAAGCTTTTGAAAAGTCCATATACACAACATCCACTGCATTTCCTTGGTCCAGTCCGGAACTTACCTCATCATAAAAGCTGATCAGATTAGTTTGACAGGAACGGTCTCTCGTAAACCCCTGTTGATATTGGGTCATGAGGTTATTCTTCTTCAGATACTCTAGTATAGCATCTCTTAGGAAACCCTCCAGGATTTTACCCACAGTAGAGGTTAAGCTTACCGGCCTATAATTTCCAAGTTCAGTTTTTGTCCCCTTTTTGAATATTGGCACCACATTTGCTATACGCCAGTCCTGTGGTACAGACTCTGTTATTATGGAATCTTTAAAGATTAAAAATAATGGTCTATCTATGGCGTTACTTAAATCCCGCAGTACTCGCGGGTGTATCCCATCCAGGCCCGGGGATTTGTCAACTTTAGTGATTTTTAGACACCGCCGTACTTACTGCTGGGTGAAGCAAGTGACATTTACTGGAGAATTTTTGTTATCACTAACCATTGAATCAATTTGGTCTGCAGAGGGGTGAGGTCACTGAGAAGAGAAGAACAGTGCTGAACACCGGAGAGAGCGGAGGTAGGTGAGTATACTGTATTAATACACTCACACTACATTACGAGCACATATACACACATTTAAGCAAAAGATATATTGCTGGGCTTCTTTAAATAACGTCACGGTAGAAATGTAGGGCTGACTTACTGTTAGCCATTTTTGCAGATGGCAGGCTTTCTGAAGAACCTGACATTTCACTGCTCATGCTCACAAGGCTGGACCGCCTGCCTTTACCCTGTGTGGGGGTTGATAAGTTGGAGCATGCTGGAGCCTCCGTTGAAGAGTTGTTGTTGGTAGTCGTCTCCACAAATGCTGCACTACAAGCCTGAATAGCATCCACTGGAGAAAAATATATAGAACATTATTCAATTTCTTGTAAAAATCTGCAAACATGTTGTGATTCAAATAATATGAAAAGGATTTACTGAGTCAATGAAATGAGAGTTCTTAGAGGATCCATGAATTAGACATACTGTATCATATACCGTGAGCCAGTCATTGTCTGTAATGTGGGAGACTGCAGCAGGAGCCTCCCCCCTTTCCTATCTGCAATATGAAATAATGAAGCAGATGTGAACTAATGAAACCCTTTTATTCTCTAAAAAAAACCTGGAGAACGCATAGAAAACGCTGCAGATTGATAGTCCCATTTACTATTATCGTTAATGTACAAGATAATTATTTCCTCTTATACAAACTAAAGACCATTAATTTAAGGTAACTGATGACATAACTTATTATAATTGAATTACTCTGTAAATGTAATTCTGTATTCTGTATGTATTGAGACCCTAAGCTTTCTCAGGGATGGTAACCAAATTTTTAGCTGCATAAACTAAAAGTATGTCACTGAGACTTACATTTCCATTACCTAAAGTGTAACCATCGTTTTAATTGTTATTTCATAAATCAATAGTACACATGAATATAAGCAATTTTATAAAATATATTATCAGAGAAATCTGCTTCTTTCTCCTACTGGGCGGATCTTTCACTCATTTCTCAATGCATGGGTAAAATTTGGATTTAGTGAAGAAAGATTTTCCCATTACTGAGATAGGAGATGACAATTAGTGCTTTTAAAATTCTATGGAGATGCGGAAAAGGCAGAAAGAGGAAGGAGCGAGAGGCAGACGCACACAGTCACAATAACTCAATAATGTGAAAATCTGTCTTTACTGAATACAGAGTTTACAAAGTGAAAGATCAGTCCAGGAGAAGAAAGAAGCAGATGTTTCCCATAAGATATATTAGAAAGTTTCTTATTTCCATGTGTACCATTCATTTATGGGGAAAAAAAGTGAAAACCTAATTTACTCTTTAAACAAATGGATTAGAACTAAGGAACAAAGTGTCAAAGCATCAGATATAAGATTGTGTGATGAAGAAAACCAGAGCATTAGGTGCTGTCATTTTCTGTTACTAGAGTCAACTATAGTAAATTCATTATTATCCATTAGCGACAGTCACGGATAAGCGGACACTTTATGTAATGTTTCCATACGCACACAAAGGAATTCCAATTTATATTCAATTATTCATGTCCCCTTTCAAAATGCCCAGACTGGAAAAAAATGAGAGTTCTTTTCATCACATGGCGCTTCTTCTTCTTCATATCTTCGTCTTCTTACGCACCTTCCTAAGCCTGGAGCTATTTTCTGCTCTGCTTCGGAGGTAGGAGGGCAGAAGTACAATTGGAGCAGCTGGATCTCACTGCACCTCTCTTGGGAGCCATGATTCACGAGCAGTAATACTATCAATTATTTACGTTACAACATAGAAACATCTGTACTGAGCGCAGCTAATTTACTCTTCCCATGGATTTATTATATATATTCATGCTTTCAATAAGTAGCCTCATGTATAAAACTAGAGGAGGCAAAGACTAGAAGAGTCTGCAGCTACAACCAATCAGCACTCAGCTTTCCATTTTAGGTTAAACATGAAAACAGTGACCTGATCACATGCCATTAACAATGCTCCAATTCTTTTGACCTTTCTTAACACTTTAGGCCTATAGGGGACTGGGGACTGCAGTGGCGGAACGGATGAGGTCTGAGGTGAGAATTGTTTCAGCCCTCTACAATTCAACAAAATAGAAGCCAGACAGCCACCATCTTGCTGAATTTGCAGAAAGCAAATTGCAAATAATTTAGATTCAGGAAAATCTTATTTTTTTTCTAGCATAACCCTAAAATACCCAAAGATCTCAGAAATTTTGACATCAAATCAACACCTTGAACAATTTTGCAGTGTGGCAGATCACATCTCGCCTATTCCTGCTACAAAAGGCCACTTCCATTAGGGATTGTTGTTGCTATGAAGGTTTGTGCGTGGTCTGTATAATGTTTAGGCCTGCAGTGTGTCAAGGTAACATCTGCAGAAATGTCAGGACCCAAAGTTTAATAGCAGAAAGTTGTCCAGGTCATCACACTGCCTCTGCCAGCTCGCCTTCTTCCCATACTGCGTCCTGGTGCCATCTCCTGCACAGGTAAATGATCCTTGCTGTCCAAATGAAGCCATTGCAAATCTCATTCATCAGACATGACATCCTTCTTCCCATGGTGCTTTCTGCTTCCATCTCCTCCAGAGGCAAGGAGCGCACATATACTTAGTTGTCCATGTGATATATGCAACGGGTCTGGGAGGCGGAACCTCTGAGCTACTATACAAGGGGGCAGTCCTTGTAAGGGAGTGGGTGGCGACCAGGGAAGACGGGCAGGAGGTCACAGCAGGTGACCGGGACAGTCTCTGAGTGAACGGGCTGGAGGTTACGGCAAGTGACCGGGGCAGTCTCTGGATGAACGGGCTGATGGTCACAGCAGGTGACCGGGACAGTCTCTGAGTGAACGGGCTGGAGGTCACGGCAAGTGACCGGGGCAGTCTCTGGATGAACGGGCAGATGGTCACGGCAAGTGACCGGGGCAGTCTCTAGGTAAAGGGTTGGTACGACCTGTGGCGGCTGATGATAGACGTGAGCTCCCAGGTGAGCAGGCGAGAGTCTCTGGATGAACGGGTGGTCACAGCATGTGACGGCGGAGCCTCCAGGAAGACCAACAGACAGGCGGCAGATGAGCGCTCCCAGGTGAGCGGGCAGAAGTCTCTGGACAGGCGGGTGGTCACAGCACGTGACGGCAGAGCCTCCAGGTAGGCTAGTAGACAGGCAGCTGATGAGCGCTCCCAGGTGAGCGAGCAGGAGTCACTGGACAGGCAGGTGGTCACAGCACGTGACGGCGGAGCCTCCAGGTAGACTAGCAGGCAGGTAGCAGGTGTGTGCTCCCAGGTGAGCGGGCAAGCTGGTCCATAGACAGACTGACAGGAGTTGGAAGGCAGACCGTCGGACCTCGGGCAAGCAGGCAGGTGGCTGATATGCGCTCCCAGGTGAGCGGGCAGGCTGGTCCTTAGACAGACTGACAGGAGAAGTAAGGCAGACCGTCGGACCTTGGGCAAGCAGGCAGGTGGCTGATGTGCGCTCCCAGGTGAGCGGGCAGGCTGGTCCTTAGACAGACTGACAGGAGAAGTAAGGCAGACCGTCGGACCTCAGACTAGCAGGCAGGTAGCAGATAATCAGGCAGGAATCTGGCAGGTAACTGGCAACGGGACCTGAGGGCTGAAGCAGAGTAGTGAACAGTGCAACAACATTGCTCGGGCACCTCCATTTTGGGGGAGGTGCCTTATATATGGTGAAGTCCTCCGGCCATTGGCCGGGGACTCCTTAGGACAGCGCGCGCGGCCCCTTTAAGAGGGAGGGAGAGCGCGCGCGCGCGCCCTAAGCACAGTGGCCGGGAAGGAGCGCGCGCTGCCAGCAGAGCAGGAGGAGGACGCCGGGCACGGAGCAGAGAGGTGAGGGGAACAGCGTCCCTGCCTAGCAGAGGACAGGGACGCCGGCGCTACAATATATCAGACCAGACCACCGTCTTCTATTACTTTATGATCCCATTGTAATGCCTACCTCCCAATTTTAGGTGCATAAGCATGAGCACGTTGCCTGTGGCTCTGCAGCCTCATATGCAGCGTGTCGTGATGCACTGAGGGGTCTGACACCTTTCCGTTATAGGCAATACTAAAGCTTTCAGTGATTTCTGCTACAGTAGATCTTCTTTGGTATCAGACAAGATGGCTAACCTTTGCTCTTAACATGCATCATGAGCCTGTTCACTTGCTGCCCACGTTATCCTTCCCTTAAAGGGACTCTGTCAGCACAGTATGACTGTTCAAACCAAGTACAAGCGCTCAGTGCCCCCTTGGAGTGGCCAAAGACATAAATACACCTTCCCACCTACTTGTTTTCCTTCTATCTCCACCATTCTATGGCTCTATGAAGCCAGAGCTGTCAAAGAACAGAGGGGGTGGAGATAAAGGGAAAACAAGCAGGTGGGAAGGTGTATATAAATGTTTGGCATCACCGACAGGGGACTGGTTTGAACAGTCATTCTGTGGTGACAGAGTTCCTTTAAGTGCACCTTCCCACCCTGCTTGATTTCCCTCTATCTCCACCCCCCTCTTCTTTGACAGCTCTGGTTTCGTAGATGCAGAAAAGGGCAGCAATAGATGAAAACCAAGCAGGTAGGAAGGTGTATATAAATGATTGGCTCCGCCGTGAAGCACCGAGCGCCTGTACTTTGTTTGAACAGAGTCCCTTTAACAGGTGACATTATCATAAGGTAATGCATGTTCTTCACCTGACAGTGTTCAGAATACTGTGATATTTTGGAAACTTTAGAATTTTAGAAGCCCTTTTTCAGATATAGGAGCACCCTACTGTTCATTTGTCCTGATTTGCATGCGCACTGGATACAAAACAACCAAAAAAATGATCTAAACTTAACTTCATTTAAAGCAATGACAATAGACAGTGATTACATAACATAAGAAACTTACACACCATGGCTCTCTATACTATATATATATATATATATATATATATATATATATATATTTATTTTTTTTTTTAAACAACACAAAAGAAATTATCTTGTATTGTCATTTGACATTTAATTGTGATCATGAACTCCAGTAGGATTACTGTATGTTTAGCTTTTATTACAACGATATCTGAACATTGTTAAAATCCTACATGAGTAGCAAGTAATAAGGTGTTTCTCTGCGTTGTGTATATCACCTTGTGTGTTACAGTGCTTGATCCCAATAATAAAGCACCACTCCAGCATTGTTATTTTATTGCAGCTCTGGAGAGGAGCTTCTAATCTAAGGTCCCTATCCCTACTCTTATACTTTCCGGCCGCCGTCTTCACCTTCTATCACCACCGCTCCCATCAGTCTCCAGTAGTTTGTGGCCTGCCAGATTGCTCAAGTGTTTTCTGGAGCGAGCCAGAGGTAATTTTTCAATACAAGTCTATGAGAGTCATGTTCTGACTCTTATAGACTTGCACTGAGAGCTTGTGACTAGTGTTGAGCATTCCGATACTGAAATATCGGGTATCGGCCGATATTCACTGTATCGGAATTCCGATACTTAATTCCGATACTTTTATAATATCGAATACCGGAATCGGAAGTTCCCATAATGCCTGCGCTCTGCAGTGTCTGTGAAGGATGACAAGCTGGATGGCAGCGCTCAGCTGCGATCCAGCTTGTCATCAGAATGCCATCCCAGCGTGGGAGAATTCTCCTGATTGTTTAAAAGCCGGCGCGCGGTAAAAAGCCGCCGGCTTTTAAACAATCACGCAGCCCCATACTGCTTCCCCGCAGCCTCCCACCCCGATCCTCCGCTCCCCTCGCCACCTCCAATCCCAATCGTAAATTAGGACCGGGCGGGGAGCGCAGCACCAAGGAGCGAAGGACCCGGGCGGGGAAGCCGGCAGTGAAAAGACTTCACCGCCGGCTTTCCCGTTCTGTGCTGCGCTTTCCCGCCTGTTATTTCAAATGAACAGCTGAGGTATCAGGTGATGCCGATCAGCTGTTCATTTGAAGTAGCCGCGGTGCCCTCAGAGGGTTCATGTGAGTTCATGCTTGACTGCATGAACTCACATCAACTTTCCCACGGCCGCACAGGTCAGCTACTCCTCCCAGACCCGTCATGATTAGTGTGTGCGGGGTGTGTGTGCGGGGTGTGTGTGTGTGCGGGGTGTGTGTGCGGGGTGTCTGTGCGTGCAGGCAGACATAGGCCGATGTGACACTACTACTCCCATCGGCCTATGTCTGTCCCCCGTCCACTCCTGCCAGCAGGATCAGCTCGATGGGAGCAGTAGTTCCCATCAGCCTGATCCTGCTATTTAAATTGCCCTACTGTGTCCCCAATAAATTTTAAATACATGTCATTGGTGGCCAGTGGTTACCTAAAAGAAATTAGTTCATACATTACCTGTCCCCGCCGATCGCCACCTAAAATAAAGTAAAAAATAAAAAACTACACCTATACTCACCTAGACACCTAATTCCCCGAAGCCATCGATCTCCTGTAATAAAATATAAAATAATAAACCACAACCTTATCCTTACCCCTCCATAGTAGTCCACGAGTGTCCCACGATGATCTCCAGTTCAGAGCAGCCACATAGAATGTGACCGCTCTGAACCGCTGCCGCCGCTAGAATGACGGGGCCGTAAGGGTTCACCGGAGTTCAGGCAGCGCTGCTCCGGTTAGCTCCTTTACGGCACTGCTGTATCGTGAGAAATTCCCACGGTACAGCACTGCCGTAAAGGAGGTCTCCGGAGCTGCGCTGCCTGAATGCACTCCGGTGACCTCAGTCAGTGGCTCCCGCTGCCGGGAGCGGACGTGTTCCCGGCAGCGTGAGCTTACAGCAGCCATGCACAGCTGTCACCATCTCCAGATGTGACAGCTGTGCATGGGAGATCAGCGCAGGAACGTGGACAGGTAACTATTTTTTTTTTAGTAAACTAAGAATTAAATAAAATGGTGTTTTATTTCAAATAAATTATTTTTTTCTGGGTGTAGTGTGTTTTTTCTTTTTAACACTTTGTAGGTTAGTAATGGGGGTGTCATATAGACGGTCATCATTACTAACCTGGGCTTCATGGCAGCTGGCGCTGACATGAACCCCACCACTATTACCCCCTGCCACCGCACCAGGGCAGCGTGGAAGAGCGAGGCTAAGTGCCAGAATTGGCGCATCCTATGGATGCGCCATCTCTGGGGCGGCTGACGGCTGGTGTTTCTAGCCTGGGAGGGGGCCAATATTCATGGCACCCTTCCTGAGCTATTAATATCAGCCCCCAGCTGTCTGCCTAGCCTTTGCTAGCTATTAAAATAGGGGGGACCCCACGTCATTTTTTTTGGGGGGGTCCCCCATTTTAATAGCTAGTAAAGGCTAGGTATTCAGCTGGGGGCTGATATTAGTAGCCTGGGAAGCTCCGTGGGTTTTACCCCCTTCCCAGGCTTCAAACATCTGCCCCAGCCGTCTGCTTAACCTCCGCTAGAGACTAAAATTATGGGGGATCCCACGCCATTTTTTTTTAAAATAAATCCTTTATTTTAACACTAAATGACATTTGAGGACTTAATAAAGATGCAGTCCCTAAATTATTATTTATTTTTTAATAAATTTTTCCCAAAACTTTTGACGTGGGCTTCGCCATATTTTTGTATGCCAGCCAGGTACAGCATCCAGCTTCTATGAACGCGCCATTTTCCGGGGCGGCCGCGGACTGCAATTTTCAGCAGGGGGGGGGGGGGGGCAGAAAGCTTGGGCCTCCCTGCGCTGCAGATTCCATCCCCCAGCTGCCTAGTTGTACCTGGCTGGACACAAAAATAGGGAGAAGCTCCACGTTTTTTTTTTTTTAATTATTTCATGAAATTCATGGAATAATTAAGAAAAAAAGGGCTTCCCTATATTGTTGTGTCCGGCTAGGTACAAATAGGCAGCTGGTGGTTGGGGGCAGCCCGTTCCTGCCTGCTGTACCTGGCTGGACACAAATATAGTGTGAAGCCCCACGTCAATTTTTTTTTAATTATTTCAGGAAATTCATGAAATAATTAAAAAAAAATTATGTGGGGCTTCGCCCTATATTTGTGTCCAGCCAGGTACAGCAGGCAGGAACGGGCTGCCCCCAACCACCAGCTGCCTATTTGTACCTAGCCGGACACAACAATATAGGGAAGCCCTTTTTTTCTTAATTATTCCATGAATTTCATGAAATAATTAAAAAAAAAAATGTGTGGCGCTTCGCCCTATTTTTGTGTCCAGCCAGGTACAACTAGGCAGCTGGGGGCTGGAATCTGCAGCGCAGGGAGACCCAAGCTTTCTGGGCCCCACCCGCTGCAAATTGCAGTCCGCAGCCGCCCCGGAAAATGGTGCGTTCATAGAAGCGCCATCTTCTGGCGCTGTACCCAACTCATCCAGGGCCCTGGTGCGGTGGCTCACTGGGTAATAAAGGGGTTAAGGCCAGCTTGGCATTATCAGCTGGCCCTAAGCCCGAAATTCATGGGGTCACGCCAATATTAGACATGACCGCCATGAATTTCTAGTAAAGTATTTAAAAAAAAACACAAACACCCAGAAAAAAGTCCTTTAATTGAAATAAAGACACAATTCTTTATTGTTCTAAATTAAACCATACTTACCGCCACGCCCATTCCAGCTGAAGCCAACGATCTCCTGCAATAAAAGTAAAATAATAAAGCAACCTCATCCTTACCTTTCCATGGTTCCCAGGACAGCTTCAGCTCTGCTACATCCAGATGACAGGCTGGACCGCAGCAGAACGCTGCCATCCAGCCTGTCATCCCGCGGACACTGAGAAGCGCAGGCATGCTTGCGCTCCTCAGTGTCTCTCTGTGACGTCATCCAGATGAGCCGAGGTCATGTCCAATGAACTCAGCTCACCTCATGCACGTCACTGACAGCGTGGGAAAATTCTCCTGCACTCAGCGCTTCAGCGTGAGAATTCTCCCACGCTGTCAGTGACGTGCATGAGGTGCGCCGAGTTCATTGGACATGACCTCACCTCATGCACGTCACTGACAGCGTGGGAAAATTCTCACGCTGAAGCGCTGAGTGCAGGAGAATTCTCCCACGCTGTCAGTGACGTACATGAGGTGAGCCAAGTTCATTGTCGGCTCATCTGGATGCCGTCACAGCCAGACACTGAGGAGTGGAAGTATGCCTGCGCTTCTCAGTGTCTGCGGGATGACAGGCTGGATGGCAGCGTTCTGCTGCGGTCCAGCCTGTCATCTCGATATAGCAGAGCTGGAGCCGTCGTGGGAGCCATGGAAAGGTAAGGATGAGGTTGCTTTATTATTTTTCTTTTATTGCAGGAGATCGTTGGCTTCAGCTGGAATGGGCGTGATGGTAAGTATGGTTTAATTTAGAACAATAAAGAATTGTGTGTTTATTTCAATTAAAGGACTTTTTTCTGGGTGTTTGTGTTTTTTTTAAATACTTTACTAGAAATTCATGGTGGTCATGTCTAATATTGGCGTGACCCCATGAATTTCGGGCTTAGGGCCAGCTGATAATGCCAAGCTGGCCTTAACCCCTTTATTACCCAGTGAGCCACCGCACCAGGGCCCTGGATGAGTTGGGTACAGCGCCAGAAGATGGCGCTTCTATGAACGCGCCATTTTCCGGGGCGGCTGCGGACTGCAATTTGCAGCGGGTGGGGCCCAGAAAGCTTGGGCCTCCCTGCGCTGCAGATTCCAGCCCCCAGCTGCCTAGTTGTACCTGGCTGGACACAAAAATAGGGCGAAGCTCCACGTTTTTTTTTTTTTAAATTCATGAAATTCATGGAATAATTAAGAAAAAAAGGGCTTCCCTATATTGTTGTGTCCGGCTAGGTACAAATAGGCAGCTGGTGGTTGGGGGCAGCCCGTTCCTGCCTGCTGTACCTGACTGGACACAAATATAGGGCGAAGCCCCACATCAATTTTTTTAAATTATTTCATGAATTTCCTGAAATGATTTAAAAAAAATTGACGTGGGGCTTTGCACTATATTTGGGTCCAGCCAGGTACAGCAGGCAGGAACGGGCTGCCCCCAACCACCAGCTGCCTATTTGTACCTGGTTGGACACAACAATATAGGGAAGCCCTTTTTTTCTTAATTATTTCATGAATTTCATGAAATAATTAAAAAAAAAAAATACGTGAAGCTTCTCCCTATTTTTGTGTCCAGCCAGGTACAACTAGGCAGCTGGGGGATGGAATCTGCAGCGCAGGGAGGCCCAAGCTTTCTGCCCCCCCCCCCCCCCGCTGAAAATTGCAGTCCGCAGCCACCCCGGAAAATGGCGCGTTCATAGAAGCTGGATGCTGTACCTGGCTGGCATACAAAAATATGGCGAAGCCCACGTCAAAAGTTTTGGGAAAAATTAATTAAAAAATAAATAATAATTTAGGGACTGCATCTTTATTAACTCCTCAAATGTCATTTAGTGTTAAAATAAAGGATTTATTTTAAAAAAAATTGACGTGGGGCTTCGCCCTATATTTGTGTCCAGCCAGGTACAGCAGGCAGGAACAGGCTGCCCCCAACCACCAGCTGCCTATTTGTACCTGGCCGGACACAACAATATAGGGAAGCCCTTTTTTTCTTAATTATTCCATGAATTTCATGAAATAATTTTAAAAAAAAATGCGTGGGGCTTCGCCCTATTTTTGTGCCCAGCCAGATACAACTAGGCAGCTGGGGGCTGGAATCCGCAGCGCAGGGAGACCCAAGCTTTCTGGGCCACCCCCGCTGCAAATTGCAGTCCGCAGCCGCCCCAGAAAATGGCGCGTTCATAGAAGCGCCATCTTCTGGCGCTGTACCCAACTCATCCAGGGCCCTGGTGCGGTGGCTCACTGGGTAATAAAGGGGTTAAGGCCAGCTTGGCATTATCAGCTGGCCCTAAGCCCGAAATTCATGGGGTCACGCCAATATTAGACATGACCACCATGAATTTCTAGTAAAGTATTTAAAAAAACACAACACCCAGAAAAAAGTCCTTTAATTGAAATAAACACACAATTCTTTATTGTTCTAAATTAAACCATACTTACCATCACGCCCATTCCAGCTGAAGCCAACGATCTCCTGCAATAAAAGTAAAATAATAAAGCAACATCATCCTTACCTTTCCATGGCTCCCACGACAGCTTCAGCTCTGCTACATCGAGATGACAGGCTGGACCGCAGCAGAACGCTGCCATCCATCCTGTCATCCCGCAGACACTGAGAAGCGCAGGCATACTTCCACTCCTCAGTGTCTGGCTGTGACGGCATCCAGATAAGCCGAGGTCATGTCCAATGAACTCAGCTCACCTCATGTACGTCACTGACAGCGTGGGAAAATTCTCCTGCACTCAGCGCTTCAGCGTGAGAATTTTCCCACGCTGTCAGTGACGTGCATGAGGTGAGCTGAGTTCCTTGGACATGACCTCACCTCATGTATGTCACTGACAGCGTGGGAGAATTCTCACGCTGAAGCGCTGAGTGCAGGAGAATTTTCCCACGCTGTCAGTGACGTGCATGAGGTGAGCTGAGTTCATTGGACATGAACTCGGCTCATCTGGATGACGTCACAGAGAGACACTGAGGAGCGCAAGCATGCCTGCGCTTCTCAGTGTCTGCGGGATGACAGGCTGGATGGCAGCGTTCTGCTGCGGTCCAGCCTGTCATCTCGATGTAGCAGAGCTGAAGCTGTCGTGGGAACCATGGAAAGGTAAGGATGAGGTTGCTTTATTATTTTACTTTTATTGCAGGAGATCGTTGGCTTCAGCTGGAATGGGCGTGATGGTAAGTATGGTTTAATTTAGAACAATAAAGAATTGTGTCTTTATTTCAATTAAAGGACTTTATTCTGGGTGTTTGTGTTTTCTTTTAACTTTGACTATGGGGTTAGTAATGGGGGTGTCTTATAGACGCCTCTCCATTACTAACCTGGGCTTGATGTCAGCTGGCATTATAAGCTGACATCAACCCCAACCCTATTACCCCCTGCCACCGCACCAGGGCAGCGTGGAAGAGCGAGGCTAAGTGCCAGAATTGGCGCATCCTATGGATGCGCCATTTCTGGGGCGGCTGACGGCTGGTGTTTCTAGCCTGGGAGGGGGCCAATATTCATGGCACCCTTCCTGGGCTATTAATATCAGCCCCCAGCTGTCTGCCTAGCCTGTGCTAGCTATTAAATTAGGGGGGACCCCACGTTATTTTTTTTGGGGGGGTTCCCCCATTTTAATAGCTAGTAAAGGCTAGGTATTCAGCTGGGGGCTGATATTAGTAGCCAGGGAAGCTCCGTGGGTATTACCCCCTTCCCAGGCTTCAAACATTTGCCCCAGCTGTCTGCTTAACCTCCGCTAGAGCCTAAAATTAAGGGGAACCCCACGCCAATTTTTTTTTAAATAAATCCTTTATTTTAACACTAAATGACAAGTACAGTAATCAACACTGTCACTGTACTTCATATATATGTGACTGACATGTTTCTATCTATCTAATCTATGTGTGATCCTCTATTCTTTCTGTTATAAATTGTCGGGTACAGATGCTGAATTGCCGGCCGGCTTTCTTAAAGAGACGGTGCATGAAAACACTATTATTTTTTTAAATAAATCCTTTACACTAAATGACAAGTACAGTAAGCAACACTATCACTGTACTTCATATATATGTGACTGACATGTTTCTATCTATCTAATCTATGTGTGATTCTCTATTCCTTCTATTCTAAATTGTCGGGTACAGATGCTGAATTGCCGGCCGGCTTTTTTAAAGAGACGCTGCATGAAAACACTATTATTTTTTTAAATAAATCCTTTACACTAAATGACAAGTACAGTAAGCAACACTGTCACTGTACTTCTTATATATGTGGCTGACATGTTTCTATCTATCTAATCTATGTGTGAAGCTCTATTCTGTCTGTTATAAATTGTCGGGTACCGCTGCTGAATGCCCGGCCGGCTTTTTTAAAGAGACGGTGCACGAAAACACTAATATTTTTTTTAATAAATCCTTTACACTAAATGACAAGTACAGTAAGCAACACTGTCACTGTACTTCATATATATGTGACTGACATGTTTCTATCTAATCTATGTGTGAAGCTCTATTCTTTCTGTTGTAAATTGTCGGGTACCGGTGTATGCCGCTGATGAATTGCCGGCTTTTCATGTCATTCTACATTATTCTTAGTTGTTTTCCTTCATGTAGAATTAACCTACAAGGAAAGAAAGGGTTTATTTTCATTCCGATATTTGTGTCCCATAGACTTGCATTGGTTTCCGGTATCGGAATCGGCGATATCCGATACTTTTTGGGTATCGGCCCGATCCAATCCGATACGATATTTCCTGATATCGGAAGGTATCGCTCAACACTACTTGTGACTGTTACTTCTGACTTCCGGCCTGTCAGGTGTTGCGGTCACAAGATGACACCGTGGGATAGGAGCAGCCCTGAAAATAGCTGAAGACAGCAGCGAGTAAGTATAATACTACCTAAAATCAGGGACTATAGATTAGAAGCACCACTCCAGCACTGAAAAACCAAACTGCAGGAATAGTGCTTTAAAAAACCATGTCAGCCAAAAGGTATTTACCTGCAGCTGTACAAGTATTCTGCAGGTAAATACAGTATTCATACAGTATGTGGCAATCAAAGGCTATTGTAGCGACTGTGTCTCTGCCTCCAGGCCGGCAGAGACGCCGACCCCCTTACCGCCGCGGCTCTGCTCCGGCGTCCTCCGCTCCCCCGTCTGTGTGTGTCCAGGGTGCGCAGATCCCCGGGCACTGTTTTTAGGGCGCGCGCGCTCCCTGCTTCTTAAAGGGGCCGCACGCGCCGTCCTAATATGTCCCTGGCCAATGGCCAGAGGACAGCTGATATTTTAGGCACCTCCTCCAAAATGGAGGTGCCTGTGCAATGTTGTAGTTTGTGTGTTAACACTCTCTCCAGCCCTCAGGTCCCAGTGCTGTCCGCCAGCCTGTCTTTCAGCCGTGCCCGCCAGCCTGTCTTTCAGCCGTGCCCACCAGCCTGTCTTACAGCCGTGCCCACCAGCCTGCCTATCTGCCGTGCCTGCCATCCTGCCTATCTGCCATGCCCACCGGCCTGTCTATCAGCAGTGCCCGCCAATCAGCCTGCCAGCTGAGCCTGTCCGTCGGTCAGCTCCGTCCATCTGCCTACCAGCCGTGCACATCTGTCTGCCCATCTGTCGTGCTTGTACGCTTCGTCTATCAGCCCTGTTGGAGTCGCCTGCTCTCACACAAGGTCGGTCCCAGAGTGGCACCTGGTTCACCTTCCCGGTCCCTCCTTGGTTCACGGAGTCGACTAAGCCGCCGTGTAGCCAGGGTAGGTCTGGGTAGGCACTTAGTTACGCCCCTCTGGTCCCTCCTTGTACCACGGCACAGTAGTTCCCTCTTCAGGACCCGTAACAGTTTGCACAGGCCATGGAATCCGGTGGCTCCCAGGCTCCTTCACTTTCAGTCCTGTATCAAGAGGTCTCTCGCCAGAGATCTCAACAGGATACTATCCTGTCCTACCTGCGGACTGTAAACTCCCATCTGGATGCACTGTCCACCCTGGCTGCGTCCGCCTCTAGCCAAGCGGCATCTGCTCTGGCGGCACCTCTTCCCAGCAGCAGTATGACACCCAGCGTTGGACCCCGACTATCTGCTCCTCCACGTTTTGGTGGTGATCCCGCTCTATGTCGGGGCTTCGTCAATCAGTGCACGCTGCACTTTGAGCTCCTGGCTCATCAGTTCGCTTCTGACTGGGCTAAAGTGGCATTCATTATGTCTCATCTCACCAGAGAGGCGTTGGCATGGCTTAACCCCATGTGGGAGAGAGGGGATCGTCTGGTGTCCGATCTCCAGGCTTTCCTCGTGGCTTTCTGGAGGGTGTCCGATGAGCCCAGACGCACATCTTCGACTGCCTCCATCCTCCTTCGACTCCGCCAAGGGAGTCTCACTGTGGGCCAGTACGCTGTGCATTTCCACACCCTCACGTCAGAACTCGCCTGGAACAACGAGGCTCTGGTGTCTACCTTTTGGGAGGGCCTTTCTGGGCGGATCAAGGATGAGCTAGTCGTCGTGACATACTGACCTCTCTGGACGACCTGGTGTCGTTGGCCACATGGATCGACATCCGGTACCAGGAGCATTCAAAGGAGGTGATCCGTGAGAAAAGGTCTCTGCACCTTGCACCAACCTGCACCAACCTTCCAGTCTCTCAACCAGCATCAGCCTTGGCCTCCTCCCCAGAGTCTATGCAAATAGACCAAGTAAAGATGGTCAAGTCTCGTTAGGAGATCCGCCGCGCCGAGGGAAGTTGCTTTTACTGTGGCAGTACTGAGCATCTAATCCATTTATGTCCAGTGAGACCGGGAAACTCCAGGGTCTTGGATCGCTTGGAGAGGTCATTCTAGGCAAAAATTCTTACTCTCCACCCCTGACTTTGTCTGTATCGATCACTTGCAGTAAGAGACACTTCTTCGAGACTGCCTACCTAGATTCCGGTGCCGCTGGGAATCTCATCCAACAGGCCATTGTGGAGCAGTATCAGATCCCTATCTAACATCTTGCGGATCCATTAGCGGTCTCCTCCGTGGATGGGAAGCTTCTTTCTGAATCCATCTTGTTCATCACCGAGCCTGTAGTTCTTCAGGTAGGAATGCTACACTCGGAGATAATCTCCTTCTATGTACTGTCCGGCCTCTCCCACTCATTACTGCTTGGTCTACCCTGGCTTCAAACACATGAGCCGGTCTTGAATTGGAATTTGGGAGAGGTGCTCCGTTGGGGTCAGGAGTGTCACAGGACCTGCTTGGTTCCTGTCCGTCCTGCTCGACCTCCGTCCTCTCCAGCTAATTTGCCCGGCTTGCCAGCACCCTACTGGTCGTTTGCTGACGTCTTTGACAAGAAGGAGGCTGAGACACTACCACCACATAGGCCGTATGACTGTCCTATTGACCTCATCCCTGGTGCTTCACCTCCCCAAGGTCGAATTTACCCCGTGTCGGTGGCCGAGACCAGAGCCATGTCCGAATACATCGAGGAGAATCTTGCTAGGGAATTTATCCAGAAATCCACCTCTCCGGCAGGAGCAGGATTCTTCTTCGTCAAGAAGAAGGTTGGCTCTCTTCGCCCATGTATTGACTATAGGGGCCTAAATCAAATCACTATCAAAAATAAGTGTCCTCTGCCTCTCATCTCCGAGTTGTTTGACCACCTCAAGGGCGCCAAGGTCTTTACTAAGCTCGATCTCCGTGGCGCATACAATCTTATCCGGATTCGCCAAGGTGATGAGTGGAAGACAGCATTCAACACCCGGGATAGCCACTACGAGTACCGTGTGATGCCCTTCGGACTCTGCAATGCACAGCAGTCTTCCAAGAACTGGTGAATGATATCTTCTGAGATCTACTGTACTCATGCGTGGTAGTGTATCTGGACGACATCCTGGTGTTCTCTTCTGATCTGCCCTCGCATCGTAGAGATGTTCGACAGGTACTGCAGATTCTCAGGAAGAATCGTCTGTATGCAAAATTCGAGAAATGCGTCTTTGAACAGACATCTCTTCCCTTCCTGGGATACATAATCTCGGAGACCGGGCTTAAGATGGATCTTGAAAAGGTGTTTGCCATTCTAAAATGGCCCCGACCGGAGGGGTTGAAGGCTATTCAGCGGTTTTTGGGGTTCGCTAATTATTACCGCCTGTTCGTCCCTCACTTTTCCTCCCGGACAGCTCCCATCTCTGCTCTGACCCGCAAAGGGATTAACCCCAAGGAATGGACGTTTTCCGCCTTCATATCCTTGAAACAAGCTTTCTCCTCTGCTCTGGTGCTTCATCGTCCTGATGGTAACAAGCAGTTCTTCTTGGAGGTTGACGCCTCTTCCTCTGGGGCCGGAGCAGTTCTCACCTAGAAGTCCTCATCCGGGCGAATGGTAACCTGCGGCTTCTTTTCCAAACTCTTCTCTCCCTCGGAGCGCAATTATTCCATTGGTGATCGACAACTGCTTGCTATTAAACTGGCATTAGAGGAATGGCGGTTCTTGCTAGAGGGGGCTCTGCACCCTGTGGTCATCTATACGCTTTGGACTTCTCTTCGGCCTATCATCCTCGGTCCAATGGTCAGGTTGAGCGTATCACTCAGATCCTCACTAGTTTCCTTCGGCATTTCGTCAACACTCACCATAGTGACTGGGTGGAGCTCCTACCTTGGGATGAATTTTCCTACAGTAACCATGTGAGTGAGTCCTCATGCAAATCTCCATTCTTTGTGGTGTACGGTCAGCATCCCAATATTCCATTTCCTGTTTCTACTTCGGTGGACAATCCTGCTGCGGAGTCTCTCATCAGAAACTTTTCGTGATTTGGGAGGACACTAAAATGGCATTGCTACAATCCTCTGAGCGGATGAAGAGACATGCTGACAAGAGACGTTTGGACCCACCTCTATTCTGTCCAGGGGACAAGGTGTGGCTTTCCTCTAAGTATGTCCGCCTCAAGATGCCTTTTTACAAGTTGGGTCCGAGGTTCATTGGTCCGTTTGAGATTCTGAGCCAAATTAATCCAGTGGCATACAAGTTGAAACTCCCTGCCTCGTTACGGATCCCCAATTCCTTCCATATGTCTCTCCTTAAGCCTGTTGTCCTCAATTCTTTCTCTGGCCAGAGGACAGCTGATATTTTAGGCACCTCCTCCAGCCCTCAGGTCCCAGCCTGTCTTTCAGCAGTCTATGCTGCCTATCTGCCGTGCCCGCCAGCCTGTCTATCAGCCGTCCCCGCCAGCCTGCCTATCTGCCGTACCTGCCATTCTGCCTATCTGCCGTGCCCGCTGGCCTGTCTAGCACCCGTGCCCGCCAATCAGCCTGCCAGCCGAGCCTGTCCATCAGTCAGCTCCGCCCGTCTGCCTACCAGTCGTGCAGATCTGTCTGCCCATCTGTCGTGCCAGTCCGCTTCGGCTATCAGCCCTGTTGGAGTCGCCTGCTCTCACACAAGGTCGGTCCCAGAGTGGCACCTGGTTCACCTTCCCGGTCCCTCCTTGGTTCACGGAGTCGACTAAGCCGCCGTGTGGCACTTAGTTACGCCCCTCCGCTCCCTCCTTGTACCACGGCACATTGGTTCCACCATCCGGATCCGTAACAGCTATTAAGGCTACATGCAAAAGGAGGTTCTTTAAGGTGGTCAAAAAAAACAAGTTTTTCAAATGAAAACCACTTCAGGAAACTTTCTTTGGTGTATGTGCACACAATGTCTTTTTCAGGCGCATTCCACCTAGATCCGCCTGAAAAAGAATTGCATAATTGCTGAAAAAAATTACATTGCTGTGCACATGTTCACTCTTTTGTCACTTCTTTTAACCACTTCAAGACCTGGAAACCGTGAAGCGGTAAAAAAAGCAGCGTTCTCATTCTTTGGGCCTCTTCCGCTAGGAAGCCGCTTCCTAGTAATAGTTTAAATGACAGAAAAAAGACATCAACAGCAAAGCCACCACATAGATGACAGCAAATCTGCCAGCGAAACTGCTTCAGGAAAAAGACCACTGACATTTTCCTGAAATAAATTTGACTATGAGAACCTCAGGGGGGGCACTTAAAGACGTCATGTGCACATACCCCGGAGGATTTTTTGGGGGAGATTTTTGTTTTCTGAAGTCGTTTTGAAGAGTTTTTGAAGCCTTTTGGCAAGGGTGTTATTCCTGAAGTGTTTTTTGCAGTCTTTTGAACTGACAGTACCTAGTTTGGAACAAATTCCATCAGAAGTTTCTTCAAATAAGTGACATGAAATTTCTTTTTTCCTCTAGGCGTTTTTATAGCTTGAGACGGAAGAAATTGCTCAATAGGCAGAATATATATGAACAGCAAAGTGGTTTTATTATAGATATGAATAGGATGAGTCTTTCAATCATTTTTTACTTTATCACCTTATTTTTTATATAACTGAGTGCCCTTTAATTGAGCAGATTGCTCAAAAAGCCACCTGAGAGATACATTGCTTAGGCGCAAGGAATTGTGCTCCTGCCTGATCACTCACATTAACTTAAGTACGGATTCAATAGAAATCATTGCCTAGTAAACCTATGCTTTCTATTGAATCCATACTTGTGTGCGCTCCAGCAGGAACTGTACTTTCCTGTTGAACTGATCCACAAATGATAGAATACTATTTAAATAGACATCCATGCTATTGATCTGTTTTATAGGTGCAGGCGTATTACAAAATTTTTGTAAAAGAGGTGTTAAAGCGGCCCTACGCCCTGGGATTTAGAAGTGCTTGTATATCTCTCATGTGCAGTCATTGTACCTGGTTCCCTCCGTTCACCATTTTCTGCCTCTTCCGCTCAGATTGGCGGTCCATTCTTCCTGTTCTACGATGACCACATCTCCCTTGCTTTTCCTGTCCTGTGGGATAGGAAATGCAGGCATGGTGGTTTTGGACTTACCACTGCACTTCTGATGCCACTGCGGCGGCCAACATAGAAGCAGGAGGATCGGATCTCCAATCCAAGTAGAGGAGGCAGCGGAGGCAAACAAAGGGCACCAGGTAGGGTGAATATACATGAGAAATATATGGTAAGGTTCAGCATATAGTAGCCTGCAGGAATTTATGAGAAGCCCCTCTCTGCAAAGGCTGGCGGGATGTTCTCACCACTGGAGCTCTCTTCTCTGGTTACATTGTATGGCGAAATCTGCAGAGTAATAAACAATCTGCTGGTGAACTAGTGGATAAAATGATTCCAATTTTATCTGTATCTCTACATTTAGCAATTGTTCACTTTAGCGCAGGTGTCTCCTGGCAACAAGCAGCACCGTGGCCTGTAGGGCATGTTCACACATTGTGCATTCGAAGTTGTTCTGCAACTGTCTCATTCATCTGAAACTACCCCATTCATATGAATTGAATGGATTTTCAGTCACAAAAATTTCTACAACAAAATCTGTAAAGTTGGAATTCATCTCTAAGGTGCCAATACATCATAGTTAACTTTCAGCTGAATGCTCATTCAGTCAACAATTATCTCTTCCAGTGATGCCACACACATGAATGATTGGCTCGCCAAGCGTTTGTTTGTTCTTGGGTGAACGAAGTACAGTAAGTCACTGCCAGCATATTTTGCAGTGGCTTTTGCCTGAAGAACATTTTTTACCTATGGAAGCCAGGGGCGGACATAATATTAATGCAACCTCTGCGGTTGCCCATGGGTTCAAGAGGTAAGGGGGCCACTACCACCTCAAAAGCAGGTGGAATTGTCCATTATGGTGAGCTGTTAGACTTCAAAAGGCCCATATATTGTTATTGCACAGTGACCCTCTTTTGTCTGTGTCTGCTCCTGATGGAAGCATTAGGCTAGGTAGACATTTACCCATTGCACAGTATGCTCTTTCCAATATAAAAACAGGAAAACCTATATAAAGACATATGTGAGGCAATACATTAGTAAAAATATATATTCTTTATTATATTACACAATGATAAAAAAGCAATAGGGCGGACATACAAAGTCAAGCATATAAAATACTATAGATAGGTAGAAAATGATACCACACTCCCTGAAAAAGGATACACAAGTCAGTGAGGAAATATATTACATACAGTCTCTGTATTGAGGACGGATATTCAGAAAAAATATACAAGCCCAAAGCAATCAATACTATCCAGATGATCTAAATCTTTAATAAGAGAGAGGTACAAAAAAGGGGTAATGTCACATTGTTATAATAATGCACAGAGGAATTCAGCACACTTTACCTATCAGAGAAAATGCACCCGACGCACGTTTCATATTAAGCTTTGTCAGGGGGTGAATCTTCATGCAAAACGCACTTCGGGTGCATTTTCTCTTGTAGGTAAAGATAGGTAAAGTGTGCTTAATGCCACTCTACATTATTATAACCATTTGATATCACCCTTTTTTTTCTACCCCCAATTTCTTAAAATTTTATATCATCTGGATATTATTGACTATTTTGGGCTTGCATTTTTTATCTGAGTACCCATCCTCAATACTGAGACTGTATGTAATATATCTCCTAACTGACTTGTGTTTCCTTTTTCAGGGAGTGCGATATCATTATCTACCTATCTATAGTATTTTATATGTCTGACTTTGTATGTCCGCCTTATTGCTTTTTAATCACTGTGTAATAAGTAAAAAATACATTTTGTATTAATGTTGAACCTTTCATATGTCTTTATACAGTTTTTTTTAATTCATTGTGCATTTTGGCCCCTTACCTTTAGCACATAATACTTGCTTAGATGTTTCAATATAAAATCAGCATTCGTCAAAGAGATTGGGTCCTTTTTTCAGAGCATGGCCATCAATATAAGAAATGCTTGTAGCAATGGACATAAAATAAATGGGCTGCCAGGAAACATGGATGGTGGGTTTCTCTATAATACACACGTGGTCAAAATTGTTGGTACCCCTCACTTAATGAAAGAAAAAAACACAATGGTCACAGAAATAACTTGAATCTGACAAAAGTAATAATAAATTAAAAATCTATGAAAATGAACAAATGAAAGTCAATCATTGCTTTCCAACCCTGCTTCCACAGAATTAAAAAAATAAATAAACTCATGAAATAGGCCTGGACAGAAATGATGTTACCCCTGAAAATAATGTGACCAAAGGGACATTTTAAATCAAGTTGTGTCCACTAATTAGCATCACAGGTGTCTACAATCTTGTAATCAGTCAGTGGGCCTGTATATACGACTACAGATACTCACTGTGCTGTTTGGTGACATGATGTGTACCACAGTCAACATGGATCAGAGAAAGCAAAGGAAAGAATTGTCTCAGGAGATTAGAAAGAAAATTATAGACAAGCATGTTAAAGGTAAAGGTTATAAGACCATCTCCAAGCAGCTTGATGTCCCTGTGACTACAGTTGCACATATTATTCCGAAATTTAAGATCCATCGGACTATAGCCAACCTCCCTGGACGTGGCCGCAGGAGGAAAATTGATGACAAATCAAAAGGACGGATAATGCGAATGGTAACAAAAGAGCCCAGGATAACTTCTAAAGAGATTAAAGGTGAACTTCAAGCTCAAGGAACATCAGTGTCAGATCGCACCATCCGTCGTTGTTTGATCCAAAGTGGACTTCATGGGAGACGAGCAAGGAGAACACCATTGTTGAAAAAAACTCATAAAAAAGCCAGACTGGAATTTGCCAAACTACATGTTGACAAGCCACAAAGCTTCTGGGAGAATGTCCTATGGACAGATGAGACAAAAATTGAAGTTTTTGGCAAGGCACATCAGCTCTATGCTCACTGATGGAAAAATGAAGCATATCAAGAAAAGAACACTGTCCCTACTATGAAACATGGAGGAGGCTCTGTTATGTTCTGGGGCTGCTTTGCTGCATCTGGCACAGGGTGTCTTGAATCTGTGCAGGGTACAATGAAATCTCAAGACTATCAAGGGACTCTAGAGAGAAATGTGCTACCCAGTGTCAGAAAGCTTGGTCTCAGTCGCAGGTCATGGGTCTTGCAACAGGATAATGACCCAAAACACACAGCTAAAAACACCCAAGAATGGCTAAGAGGAAAACATTGGACTATTCTGAAGTGGCCTTCTATGAGCCCTGACCTAAATCCTATTGAGCATCTTTGGAAAGAGCTGAAACATGCCGTCTGGAAAAGGCAACCTTCAAACACGAGACAACTGGAGCAGTTTGCTCATGAGGAGTGGGCCAAAATACCTGTCGAGAGGTGCAGAAGTCTCATTGACAGTTACAGGAATCATTTGATTGCAGTGATTGCCTCAAAAGGTTGTTCAACAAAATATTAAGTTAAGAAGAGAACCATCATTTCTGTCCAGGCCGATTTCATGAGTTTATTTATTTTTTTTAATTCTGGGGAAGCAGGGTTGAAAAGCAATGTCTGACTTTCATTTGTTCATTTTCATAGATTTTTAATTTATTATTACTTTTTTCAGATTCAAGTTATTTCTGTGACCATTGTGGGTTTTTCTTTCATTTAACGAGGGGTACCAACAATTTTGACCACGTGTGTAAGTATATTCCATTTACATTACCATATTATCATGGCTTACCTAATAGGTAGGACTTTCCATCTCCTAGAGGATCTTTCTGATATCTGGGAACATTGAATGGTGGAAGTATGTGGAAGGTTTTCTCCAGCAAAGGTTCCAGTCTTGAGGCAGATGGATCAGCGGAATGGAAAAAACTGTAAACCTGACTACAAGCAGGACGGGCCCGGCACACTGCAAAAGAAAATAGGGAATGCATTAGAAAATGCGCACACAGAGTTTATTTGAGCGAATTCACTCCCCACCAAAAAAACACAGAGTAAATTGCCATCTGGTTGGAAAAAAAAACATCTTGTTGGAAAAAAGGGCATCTCACTTCTTTGAAGCATCTCTTGATGGAATCTGCTTCAATCTATGCACTGCCCAAACAGGAGGCTGCAAAAGCAATTCAGGGAAAAGAAAACTCTTCCAAAATGCTTCAGGAAGCAGAAAACTTTCAAAAACTTCAAGGGTATGTGCATACAATGACATTTTCAAATGGATTTGCCTGAAAGAGCATTGCAAAAGTGCCCATCTAATGAACGTAATGCATGGCAATATCAAATTGACATTGCTGTGGAGGTGTTCCCACTTATGTCACCTCTTTTCGGTGCCTCATGGTTCAGAATTTTGGAAGTGGGTAAAAAAAAGTAACATGTTCAGTCTTCAAGAAGTTTCCTAACGGAAGGCCCCCATTCTCTCTATTTGAAAGTGTGGAGTAAAAGTTGCCGGTGAAGCTGCTTCAGAAAAATGACCACTGGGATTTTCCTGAAGTGGCTTCAATAACCTGGCGGGTGTGCCAGCATCTAAAAGATGCCATGTGCTCATACCCACAAAAAAGGAAAAATTTACTGTTAGGCTATGTGCCCACGTTGCATAAATGAAGCAGAAAATTTCTGCTTCATTTCTGCAAGTCCTCTCCCGGAAAAACGCATGCGGAATTCCGCACGCGTTTATCGCGCATTTTTCGCGTGTTTATCACGTGTTTTCCACATGCGGAATTGCCTTGCGTTTTTTATGCATTGGACAAAGGCAATTCTGCTTGCGGAAACGCAAAATTAATTGACATGCTGCGGATTTTTGAACGCAGCATAAACGCTGCGGAAAAATCCGCAGCATGTGCATAGAACTTGCGGAATCCCATTGGGGACCATGGGGTGCGGGTTACCAAGCGTTTTCGCTGCGGAAATTCCGCATCAAAAACGCTTGAAAAACGCTACGTGGGCACACAGCCTTATGGTTTCCACTAGAAAACTTGTCATTTTTGTCCTCCTAAAAAAAACTCTGTGATATAAAAACTGTATGATATACATAGGAGAGTGCACAGCATGGCAGAGCACATAGCATGGTGCACAGAGGGTGATCCCACTGGCCTGAACTGTCAGTCTTCAGGAGTTCATCACCCTCTTGCAAGCAGGAAGCCAGGAGGCAGAGGAGCGGTGTGCTCTTGAAGATTGGCATATAAGCAAATAGAAAAATCAGAATGTCTGCAGATCACTTCTAATGATATGCGGGTAGTCAACAATCTATCCAAGAAAAAAACGCAGAACTGCAGTGGATGTATAAAACACAATTCTTTGTTCCATGGAATAAAAACCAGTGATATATAAACTCTTTAGGAGTCTCTTTCATGAGCTTTAAAAAATTGCAGGACATTACAGTTTTTGATCTTCATTAGTATTGCTCGAGTCCTAACCGAGTGTCTTCGGCGTGCTCGTCAAATGTTCGCGTCACCGCGGCTGTTAGACAGCTGCTACACATGCAGGGATTGTCTAACAAACAAGCAATCTCTGCATGTGTTGCGGCGACACAAACTTATTTGACCAGCACACCGAAGACACTCGGTTAGGACTTGAGCATGCTCGGATAACACCTTATCCGAGCATGTTCGCGCAACACTAATCTTCATCAGAAAAATCTCTTTTATATGTGTAAGCCATGAAGAATCGTCTGTTCTTATATTAAGCTTGATAAAGACTCATAAGGAATCGAAACGTGACTAATTTTTATTTGATGGAATAAAGAAGATTTTTTTATATCCAGTGGAGTCCTGTGGGATTTCCTCCTGTTATCTGCTGTGGGCTGCAAAGATAAGAACACGAGACAACCTTTCTAAGGGTATGTTCCCATGGTCAGGAGCCGTTGCGGGTTTGACGCTGCGTGTTATGCAGCATCAAACCCACAGCGGCCAGCTGTTACAGCATAATGGATGGGATTTGTAGAAAACCCATGCCCACTATGCGCCTGTGGCTCACCCACGGAAACTGACATGCGGTGCGTCTTTCCAGACCGCAACATGTCAATTTCTCTGGCGGGACCACATGCTGGCTTTCCCCATAGACCTAACCTCTATGAGGAAAGTCCGCAGGTAGAAAAAAAATGGCGCTGCTCATTTGCATAAAATGAGCGGAAGCTGCCGGTGGCAATTCCACTGTGTCGGGAACCGCAGCCGGCTCCGGATCGTGGGAACGTAGCCTAAGCACTGAAAATACTGAACAGGAAAACAGGTCAGTTTGTTGTCAGTTTTTAGGTGAAAAAAATTAAAATACATGCAGAAAAATATTCATCTGGAATCTTCCCAGTACATGATTTTTACTTATTAATATTTCTTTCAGTGCGAAGAAGAAATTAGAGTAGAGTAGTCACATTTGTGAGAAAGTATGATGAGTGCTGCGCCTACTCTAATCAGTTAAAAAAAATATCTATATACAAATATATGTACAATCTGAATTGAATCCTAATGATATCATTATTCCTTGCATTAGCCAGGGAACTTGCATCTGGTTTCCTATCAGAGGAAATCGCTCATTCCTTTCCTCTAAATTATGTGGATCTGGGCAGCATTAATTAGACAGAACAAAAAAACAGGTTCATCCATGAATTTCAGAATCTTTTTTTTTCAAAGGCTGATGCAATAAATTGTACAATAGTTTGAGTCAGTTTCTGAGTGCAGGTGGAGATTGCTTAAAGGGAACATGTCAAATTGTACATGCAGACCGATCTGTGGACAGCATGGTATAAAGAAGGAGAAACTGAGCAGAATGATTTTTAGGTTGGTTGGAAAAGATTCAGGGTAACTTGTATTTTTTTCTTTGAAATCCCTGGTGTTTGTATGTATAGGAGTCAAGTGGGCGGTTTCACTCAGTGATTGACAGCTATGTCTGCATAGACAAACAGGGAAGACTCCCTAAGTAGGAGCGCCCACTGGACTCATAAATACAAACAGGGATTTCAATTAAGAAATTTCAAGTTTTACTGAAAAATATTTAGATTTGAGAGACCTCAGTGGTTGATACCTTTTAATGGTGTCACGCTGTCTCTGTATACTGGAGGTAGGGGGCCTAAGCTGACCCTAAGCTGGGGCCCTGACTAATCCCTCAACCTGGAGGTACTGTTAAAGGTACAGAGGTCCAGGCCGCCAGCGTAACCCCTACCTCCTGAGGATCCCTGCACCTAAGTAATCTAGTCCTGAGAAGGACCCCGATCACAACAAAAGAGGACAAGTAATAATATGCCCACACACAGTACTTAGACGAACGAGACAGTACAAGGGAAAAACCAAAACCACCTTGCATACAAAAACTACACAACTACAACAGAGGGAACACGAACGGGAAAGGAGATAAATGATAAAGCGAGGAAGGGAAAATACACTCCAAATACACTTATCTCAGAAACTCCAAATACCATGATCCGCTCTGTAAGTCTGTATGAAATGCTTTCACCGACACTTCCCAAACAGACCAGCAGGCATTTGAAGGAGACTCACTACAGCAGCATTGATTGCAGCTGGGCGAGGCTGGACCTCGTCTAGCACAGAGAGAGAGAGAGAATTAACTCCCTCACTGCCGAAAACACAAAGCACCAAAAAGTCAGCTGCGAGAAGTCAGGCTGTGTAATCGTGACGATCTTCGTGGTGACACACCCGTGACAGTACCCCCCCTTCTACGAGGGGCCTCCGGACCCTCAGGGCCAGGTTTATCCGGGTGAGTCGTGTGGAAGGCCCGAACTAATCGGTCTGCGTTAATATCCGACGCAGGAACCCACATCCTCTCCTCAGGACCATACCCTTTCCAATGAACCAGGTACTGAAGGGACCGGCGATTAAAACGTGAATCGATGACCCTTGATACCTGGAACTCCAAGTTACCATTGACCACCACTGGAGGGGGAGGTAAAGGTGACGGTACCACCGGAGCCAAATACCTCTTAAGCAACGATCTGTGGAACACGTTGTGAATTTTAAACGTAGGGGGGAGGTCAAGACGGAATGCCACCGGATTAATAATAGAACTGATTCTGTACGGCCTGATGAACCTGGGACCCAGTTTCCAGGAGGGAACCTTAAGTTTAATATTCCTGGTAGACAACCATACCCGATCGTTCACACTTAGGTCCGGACCAGACACTCTCCTCCTATCAGCCATACGTTTGTATCGGTTCCCCATAGTATTCAGATTCTTCAGCACCCCTCTCCATACTGAAGCGAGTGATGAGGAAAATCGCTCCTCCTCAGGAACCCCCGAAGAGCCCCCCCTACTGAAAGTACAAAACTGGGTGTGAAAACCATATGCCCCAAAAAACGGGGACTTACCAGTGGACTCGCTCCGCCTATTATTAAGAGCAAACTCTGCCAGAGGTAAGAAAGAAGCCCAGTCCTCCTGGTTCTCTGACACAAAACACCGGAGATATGTCTCCAAGCTCTGGTTCATACGTTCCGTCTGACCATTGGTCTGAGGGTGAAAAGCCGATGAGAATGACAAATGCATCCCCCGCCGTGCACAAAACGCCTTCCAGAACTTGGACACAAACTGAGACCCCCGATCAGACACCACATCGGAGGGTACCCCGTGAAGCCTCACAATCTCCCCAATGAACACCTGCGCAAGAGTTTTAGCATTAGGGAGAGCCGGAAGAGCGATAAAATGTGCCATCTTGCTGAACCTGTCCACTACAACGAGTATGACCGTTTTACCCGAAGACGGAGGGAGGTCCGTAATAAAGTCTATAGACAGATGAGTCCAAGGACGCTCCGGGATCTTCAAAGGTAAGAGGGCCCCAGACGGACGGGTATGTGAGGTCTTAGAGCGCGCACAAACCCCACAGGACGCGACAAAAGTTACCACCTCCTTATGTAAGTTAGGCCACCAAAACCGACGCGAGAGAAGATCCACAGTTGCTTTACTCCCCGGGTGTCCTGCCAAAACTGAGTTATGGTGTGCCTCGATCACCTTTTGTCGCAACTGATCTGGAACAAACAGTCTCCCCGGAGGTCCAACAGGGGCGTCCCCCTGAGCCTCCAATACCTCCTCCTCCAGCTCAGAGCATACTGCCGAAACCACCACCCCCTCCTGAAGGATAGGAATCGGGTCGTCCGTATTCCCGGCCCCAGGGAAACTACGAGATAAGGCATCCGCCTTTACATTTTTTGACCCAGGACGATATGTAACGACAAAATTAAACCTGGTAAAAAACAATGACCACCTAGCTTGTCTGGGATTCAGACGTTTCGCGGACTCCAGATATAGCAGGTTCTTGTGATCGGTGATGACGGTGACCGGATGGACTGCCCCCTCCAAAAAATGGCGCCACTCCTCAAAAGCTAACTTAATGGCCAAGAGTTCCCTATTGCCGACATCGTAATTCCTCTCAGCGGACGACAATTTTTTAGAGAAAAAGGCGCACGGATGCCACTTACCAGGGGACGAACCTTGTGACAATACTGCTCCCACCCCTACCTCGGAAGCGTCTACCTCTACAATGAATGGCTGTGACGCATCAGGTTGAATGAGTATGGGTGCCGAGGCAAAACATTTTTTCAAGCAGGAGAATGCTTGACAAGCCTTGTCAGACCACCTAGAAAAATCCGTCCCCTTTTTAGTCATGTCTGTGAGAGGCTTAACCATGGACGAGAAATTACGAATGAACTTCCGGTAATAATTAGCAAACCCCAGGAAACGTTGTAGTGCCTTAAGATTCTCTGGCCGATCCCACTCAAGAACTGCCCGCACTTTCCCAGGGTCCATACGAAAACCGGACGCTGAAACCAGGAAGCCTAAAAACTGGAGTTCCTGTACGGCGAACACACACTTTTCCCATTTGGCATACAGTTTATTATCCCGCAAGATCTGTAACACCTGCCTAACGTGCTCCTGATGAGACACCAGATCCGGCGAGTAAATTAAGATATCATCCAGATATATGACAACAAACTGTCCCACCAGGCGGCGAAAAATGTCATTAACAAAGTGTTGGAACACCGCCGGGGCATTAGTCAGACCGAATGGCATGACAAGGTTCTCATAATGCCCCTCCGGAGTGTTAAACGCCGTCTTCCACTCATCCCCCTCCTTCATCCTAATCAGATTGTACGCCCCCCTGAGATCCAACTTAGAGAACCATTTGGCGCCCACGATCTGATTAAAGAGATCGGGAATAAGTGGGAGTGGATACGGATCTCGGACCGTAATCCGATTAAGTTCACGGAAATCCAGGCAAGGGCGTAGGCCTCCATCTTTCTTCTTAACAAAGAAGAACCCCGCAGCCACCGGTGAAGATGAAGGTCTAATATGCCCCTTAGCCAGACTTTCTGAAATATAATCCTTCATGGCCTGCCTCTCAGGACCAGAAAGGTTATACAACCTAGCTTTAGGTAACTTGGCCTCAGGGAGCAGTTTTACAGAACAGTCATACTCGCGATGAGGAGGTAGTTCCTGACACCCTTTCTCCGAGAATACATCCTCAAAGTCCGCCAGAAATGGAGGTAAGACCCAAGGAGTAACCGCACCGATGACCGTGTTCATGCAGTTTTTATTACAGAATTTACTCCATTGGCTTATCTCTCTGGTTTGCCAATTAATAACCGGGTTATGCTTAGTTAACCAAGGAAGGCCCAACACTATAGGAGTGGGAAGACCCTCCAACACGTAGCAAGACAACAGTTCTTTATGTATCGCCCCCACTTGAAGTTTTACGTCATGCACAGCTTGCAAAAAACTTCCCTGACCGAGAGGCCTGGCATCGATCGAGAATATGGGGATGGGTTTAGCCAACTCACTCAATCGCATACCTTGAACCCGGGCAAACCGAGCATCAACCAGATTAGCCCCGGCCCCACTATCCAGAAGAACAGATATCCTCTCAGTTCTCGTACCCACCACCACCTCCGCCGGTACAAGAAACTGAGACGAACCTAGGGACGAAATACCTACTCCCAGATTGCCGTCCACCACACAACCTGGGATCAACAGTTTTCCAACGACTCTTCACTCTGCAAGGGACGGGATGGACACCCCCCAATAAAATGTCCCTTTCTCCCGCAGAAGAAACACCTTCCTGTCTTATGGCGCACCACCGGTCCCCTCCCCCGAAATGATGTCCCTCCTAATTGCATAGGCTCCTCTGGACTGACCAGGGGAACCACCATATGAGGGGACCTTGTAGGAGGTGGAGTCATCACAGGGGGTCGAGTTATCCCGCACCTCTCCCGAAGCCGTCTGTCAACGCGAATAGCCAGGGCCATAGCGGCTTCCAGTGACGCGGGAGAGTCATACTGTGCCAACACATCCTGTAATTTGTCGGATAAACCTTGACAAAACTGGCTCCTAAGAGCCGGGTCATTCCACTGGGTGTCCGTGGCCCACCTACGGAACTCCGAACAGAATTCCTCCGCCGGACGATCTCCCTGCTGGATCCTACGTAACTTAGACTCAGCAAGGGAGATCCGATCTGGGTCATCATATACGAGTCCCAGAGCAGCGAAAAACCTATCCACTGACTGGAGAGCCGGGGAGCCCGGGGGAAGAGAGAACGCCCAAGATTGTGGGTCCCCTTGTAGGAGCGAGATGACAATTCCCACCCTTTGTTCTTCACTCCCCGATGACCGAGGCCGCAGCCGAAAGTACAATTTGCATGCCTCCCGGAAAACAAAAAACTTGTCCCGCCCCCCAGTGAACCTGTCAGGGAGAGCTACTTTAGGTTCTGGTCCGGCTTGCTCCTGAGGATGCAAAACCTTGGACCTAACGTCCGCCAGCTCCATGGACAAACTCTGCAACTGCCGAGCTAGACCGGCTACTGGATCCATGGTAGCTGGAGAAAAACTAAGTGGGTCGGTGAAAATGTCACGCTGTCTCTGTATACTGGAGGTAGGGGGCCTAAGCTGACCCTAAGCTGGGGCCCTGACTAATCCCTCAACCTGGAGGTACTGTTAAAGGTACAGAGGTCCAGGCCGCCAGCGTAACCCCTACCTCCTGAGGATCCCTGCACCTAAGTAATCTAGTCCTGAGAAGGACCCCGATCACAACAAAAGAGGACAAGTAATAATATGCCCACACACAGTACTTAGACGAACGAGACAGTACAAGGGAAAAACCAAAACCACCTTGCATACAAAAACTACACAACTACAACAGAGGGAACACGAACGGGAAAGGAGATAAATGATAAAGCGAGGAAGGGAAAATACACTCCAAATACACTTATCTCAGAAACTCCAAATACCACGATCCGCTCTGTAAGTCTGTATGAAATGCTTTCACCGACACTTCCCAAACAGACCAGCAGGCATTTGAAGGAGACTCACTACAGCAGCATTGATTGCAGCTGGGCGAGGCTGGACCTCGTCTAGCACAGAGAGAGAGAGAGAATTAACTCCCTCACTGCCGAAAACACAAAGCACCAAAAAGTCAGCTGCGAGAAGTCAGGCTGTGTAATCGTGACGATCTTCGTGGTGACACACCCGTGACAAATGGCTAACTGAAAAGATGAACAAACAAAGTAGCACACTGTAACGCTGAGTATGTAAATATGAAGTATGAAATATGAATAGCATTACTGCTGTAGAAAATAGAAATAAATGAGATTCTCATTTATTTCTATTTTCTACAGCAGTAATGCTATTCATATTTCATACTTCATATTTACATACTCAGTGTTACAGTGTGCTACTTTGTTTGTTCATTGTATATGGAGGTAGCTCCTCTTAGTAAGCACCTGTTCACACCTATTTCTTGTAGTGGAAGTGCCGTCATTTTCTTTGTTAACTGAAAAGATGGTAACAATTTGCAAGCTTTTGAAACTACTCGGGTTTCTTCATCAGGCATAGTATAACACAAAATCTGAAGAATCACATATTTATACACAGCAAGATACAGAAATAATGCAATAGATGAGACAAGTGACCTAAAGCAGAAGTATTGCTATAGGAGAGGGATAAACAGTTGTGGCCCTAAATATTGGAATAGTTTGTAGATAAGGAGTGTGAAAGTTTTATTATCCTGTGATTGAGGTCAGGTCCAGGGTTGTGATGACCCCACAAGTCTGAGGAGCACATTCCTTAGTTGGTGTAGAATGACATAAATCCATGTGCTCCTCATTTCAGTTAGCCATTAAAAGGTATCAACCACTGAGGACTCTCAAATCTAAATATTTTTCTGTCTACTGGCTAACATGGTACAAAGATATATATTTTCCCTGTAAGTTTTACTGAAACTTTTAACACAAAAATGTGGATCAGTCTGATCAGCTCCTCCATATCATCCTGCCTGCATATCATATACCATTTTCTACATGACTGATTCTATTTAACAACTGAAAATGACATGAGGATATATGTATTTGGGTCTAGCCATTGGCTTTCGGCCCCGGACCAGTGCCTGAGAGTAAAAGTCTGACATCAACTGACTCCTTTTCCCATCAGCTGTGATCCGGATGAGTTGTATTAGGCTTAGAAAACCTGAGCCTGATGCAATGCATATATGTGAATCCAGCCTAAGGCCAGGTTCACACATAAATTTCATACATATACCCCTTCTGCTGAGCACTGAAGCCGGAGAAACCTTCCCCTCCCCCTTGTGCTCAGTCAGTGAAAAGATTTAATCTGTCTCACGTCAGCACTGTGTGACAGGTAGAAGTAGTGGTGAGTGCTGTTGCTTCAAAAGCATCCAGCAACTAGAAGAGTTAAAACAATCATAGGAGACAGGAAATTGTTTGCTTCAGAATCATCCAGCAACTAGAGGGGTTAACACAGTCACAGGAGACAGGGAGTGGTTAGCAAAGTCCCAGGGGGATTGTGGGGAAGTTGTTTACTATTCTGGCAGCAGCCAAAGAGATGAGTGGTGTGTGATCTTTATCTCACAAAAGTTCAAGTGAACCATAGTGGAACAGGATTCCAGTAAAGAGAGAAGCTGGGCTAAGGTCAGATACCCTGTACTGCTAGTTGAGAAAGTCTATCATCGGGCAGGAAGATAAGAACTGGAAGGAATTGTGTAACAGGGATCATCTTCAGCAAACCCTCTCCCCTCCTCCATCTCACTGTGTTATAAAGAATGCTGTGTACTACTGTGCCTTTGTGAAGAAGCTGTGTGAAGAATTCATGAGACCTGTCTCGCCCCATCTAAACCTAGTGGTGTGCACGTAACATTGGTGGCCCGTACAGGAAATTCTGAGTGGGAATTAGCATGTAGAGGGAGAAGATGCAAAGTGACTGAAAAATACAGCAGCACAGCACCTCAACTCAACTCTGCTACACCAGTTAAAGGGAACCAGCCCTAAAGAAAATTCACTAGCAGCAATGGATGTGGAAATACAAATGGACAGAATCAGTGAGCTACTTTTTCAGTTAACCTGTGAAAAATTGAGAGCAGTAGCAGAACATATAAAGATGTCAGAAGAGCAGATCTCTAAAACACGCACCCACAGACAACTTTTAGCCGTCATTAATACACAGATGAGCTGGGGGAGAAAGAAGCTGAAGATGTCATGAGGACGTTCCTCCAGGAGTTAACACAGTTTCTAACCGGGTTGAAGTTGGAAGATGGAGGGGCGGCACAAATTACCAAGAGTGGGAATCTCCTTCCACAGACAGAACTACAGGAATTTAAAGAACAATTCAAAGCCTTAACAACAGCCCTGCAGAAATCTACCAAACCCTCTGAACGTGTGACAGACTCTGACAGAACCTTTAACCTCCTTAGATAAATCAGGAAGACAATCCTCTCCAACACCACAAATCACCATAAGGAAAGAGTTCAAGATCCTGGGACAGATTGTAGAGTGTGAACAGAAAGAGAAACTGTCTTATATGAACTTGTTGCACCAGATCGATGCAAGATTACAGAAAGGCTACCAGTCAGATGAGATCATTAAGGGAGTGGTGAAAGCAATCAGCCCAGGAGTGAACCTCCACAGTATGCTAAAAATTAAAAGTCAATTTGACCCCACCACAGCTGAAGATGATTTTAAAAGGGCACTATAAAGAAGAGAGTACTTCAGAATTGTTCCACCGACTCATTAACATCTCACAGAACAATAATGAATCACCCCAAAGTTTGTTGTTCGCATGCAGAGATGTAGGGGCGGAGAAGTTTGATGCTGGGTTAGTCCAGAAGAAGTTCTTGAGATCGTTGGGAACGGGGTTAATCAGCAAAGATATTAAGTTACAGCTGAAACAGTACACAGAAGATCGTGGCATTCTGGACGAAGTCCTAATTGAAAAAGTGAATGAGGCAGCTAGTTTGGAGTCAGAGATTGAACAGAAGTTAAAGAAAGGCTCTACTCCTAAAACCACCAAAATGAGTCAGCTGAAGTTGGAGATCCCCAGTGGCCAGTCCGAAGATCATCATGAAGACCACCGCCGAGAGTGAACCTTAAACCACCAACAAAAGGGAAGACCGCCAGCACTAACTGGGAAGAAGTAATAGGAGAACTGCAAGCTGAGTTGATTGAGGTGAAAAAGTTGATTCCTTCCAGGCCAGAATCTGTATCTCTCAGACCCAAGAGTGGCTTCTAAAACAGAAGATACCTGGCTTGTGAGGCGTGCCGTTCATCAAATCAGAGTGCGGTATGTGTCCACTGTTTAAGATGTGGTGAGGAACGACATTATGGCAAGGAATGCCAATGGTCACGGTTGTTTGGGATAAAAGACAGGAGGTTGCCAGTGCGGGGCGAGTGGTAACCATGACACGGAGGAGGCCACAGAAGCAAATCTAAATCTCGCTAGCCCCCAGAACGGTGCATGAGGTAAAACGGCTGCGTCAGCACTATCCCCAAGTGTGTTTTCGACTACAACAGCTGCAAGAGAGACAGGGGCATCAGTTACTTAATGCCCAGTGTGGAGATCAAACAATGTACTCCTGGAAGGATGATTCCTTGGTCAGTAAAGATAGCCTCATCAGCCTAATCGGTGAAAGGTGCTTTATACAGTGGCAGCTAGATGGACTCCTGGTAAAAGCAATGTGGGACACAGCAGCCCAAGCGAGCATTTTAAATGAAGAATGGAGAAGGCGCTACCTTCCACTTATTCATACCAAGTTTAAGAGCGATCTTCACTCGAAATGCGTCTGGTAGCGCACCCCTCCTTGGTGCCCCTGTGTTTCCCTTCTAGTATTATCGCCATCTGAATATTTTTAAAAAATTCTAAATAAAAGAGATTTGTTTTTACTATTGGAGTCTGTGGAGCTGGATCATCGTCTTTCCTATTACCTGGCTACCTGTGACATACCTGCCTTCGGTCGCTAAAAGAACTGAAATTCCTTTCCTAGGCTGGGCGAAAGTGACTTTCCAAGTCAGGGCCACGAAGAACAGCAACACCATCGAGCTTTTGGTACCTTTTCTTGTGACCAGTGATCAGAACATGGCAGAGGATCCTATCCTGAGTTATAATGTGAGGTCATCACGAAACACGAGTCAGGGACGCTGGTGGTGGATGCAATCTCCACATCGCTTGCCATACCCAACGCTGTGGCGGAAAACGTGATTCATAGAGTAAAGAAAGCACAGAATACAATGGACCTAAAAAAAAGTCAAGGTAGGCCTGCGCCCAACCATCATCTCTGCACACCAAATGGTGGGTTGAGGTGTGGAGTCCGGGTAGAACCAGGAAGAAACGTCCAGAAGAGACTGTTCGAGCCATAAGACTCCTCAGAACTTCCGGAAGGCCTAGTTCAAGGTGAGACTGTGCTTACGATTCCTACTAGTGGTTTTGCCCGAGTGACAGTACCGGTGATGAATACCATGAAACATGAAATTAGACTGGATCCAAAGACTGTGTTAGGTGACATCAAGACCATGAAAGCGGTATATCCAGCCAGTATGAGACCAGCCCAGGGGTCTACCGTGAATTCAGTCTCCCCACCAAGGAACAGGAGTTGCCCAGGGGAAGATATTGCATGACCCACCTTGGAGTCCTGGGATCCCCAAGTACCCCTGGAACACTTTTGTGCTGAAGATCTAGCAGTAGCAAAACAGATGCTGAGAGAAGAGTGTCATGCATTCTCCAAAGATGACTCTGATATAGGCTGTATCATGTCGTTGCATTTGAAAATCAATTTGAAAGACACGACCCCAGTAACTAGAAGTTACATGTCTGTGCCGAAACCATTACACCGTGAAGTGACAGAGTATTTATAAGATCTAATCAACAGAGGTTGGGTCCAAAATTTGAAGTCGTCTTATTCCTCTCCTATTGTCTGTGTTAGGAAGAAGGACGGTACGCTGAGACTCTGGTTTAGACCGGGAGGTAAACCGAAAGTCAGTATGTGGTCGACACCCGATACCAAAGATCCAAGATATGTTGGATAGCCTATCAGGAAGTACCTGGTTCTCTGTCCTCGATCAGTGTAAGGCATACCACCATGGGTTTTTCGAAGAGTCCAGTAGACCCTTGACAGCATTCATCACATCGTGGGGATTATATGAGTTGATCCGCATACCGTTTGGGCTCAGTTCAGCTCCAGTAGAATTCCAGTGGAGCATGGAGACATGTTTAGAAGGGTTGAGGAACGATATCTGCCAGCCGTACTTGGATGACAATGTGGTACACAGCAAAACCTTCGAGGAGCATGTTGAACACGTGAGGACCGTACTCCAGCGGTATAAACAACATGGAGTAAAGTTGACCCCAAAGAAGTGTGCACTGTTCAAAAGGCAAGTCCGATTTCTAGGGTAAATTGTGTCTGGAGAACGATATACCACGGACCCAGCAGAAATCGCTCCTGTACTGGCCTTAAAAGACAAGTGGCCCTCTACTGTCAGGCAGATCTTAGGATTCCTCTCCTACTATCATACTTACGTCTGGAACTTGTCCAGGATCGCCGCCCCACCATACCTCCTCTTGGGGGGGGCTATAGAGTCAACAACACCGATTGAGAAAAAAGAAGAATGCGGGCAGGACCGGACTTAAAAGAAACAACACAGTTTCGTCCCAGCAGCTCATTCTCTGGACATAAGACCACCAGGAGGTATTGGAAGAACTAGTGGATTACCTGGTAAAACCACCCATATTGGGATATCCTGATTTCAACTTACCATTTGTTCTTCATTGTGATGCTTCTCAAGTTGGACTGGGAGCTACCCTGTATCAGCATCAAGATGGGAAATTGAGAGTCATCGGTTCCGGTTCCAGAACGTTAACAGACGCTGAGAAGAATTACCATCTACATTTTGGAAAATTTCTTGGCATGGAAATGGGCTATCTGTGAACAATTTAGACATTATCTCTATTACAGCAAAGAGTTTGAGGTTTACACTGACAACAACCCTTTGACCTATGTTCTTCCTACAGCCAAACTGAATTCCACTGGTCAGAGATGGGTAGCTGAACTAGCTGACTTCAATTTCAGTATCAAGTACAGGCCAGGAAAATGCAATGCGGATGCTGACGGATTGTCGAGAATGCTACTAGAACATGAGGAGTTCATGCAAGAATGCTCAGAGAAAGTCAGTCTGGAAGCTATTGAGAGCACTACCCAAGCAGTACAAACTCATCAAGAGGAAGACACACCATTGTGGTGTTCTTTGACGGTGGAAACCACCGTAAAAGCGAAAGAACAAGATCACCCCCTGTCTATTCAACAACTAGCAAAAGGAACAATCCGTAGAGCACAAAGTTAAGATAAGGTAATTGGCAGAATACTACCTTATGTGGCCCAAAATCGCTTTCCAAGTAAACGGGAAAGAGATAATGAGTAGTGTTGAGCGAACATGCTCGACACTGCTCGGTACTCGCCCGAGCATCACGCTACTCGGGATGTTCGGCGAGCACCGAGCATTTCCGGGTTACTCGGGCGGGAGCTCGGGTCTCCACTAGTGTTGAGCCACCCCCGTAGTGTTCGGGTTCGGTTCGGTTCGTCGAACACCGGGATGTTCGAGGAACTGTTCGTCGAACTGTTCGTCGAACTGTTCGTCGAACACCTTAGAACACCGTCGAACACCGTTAAAACCAATGGCAGGCAAACAAAAACACATAGAAAACACCTTCAAAGGTGTCCAAAAGCTGACAAACTGCTCAGAAGACGCTTTCTTTAAAAAAGCCGGCCGGCAATTCAGCAGCGGCATACACCGGTACCCGACAATTTAGACAAGAAGGAATAGAGCCTCACACATAGATTAGATAGATAGAAACATGTCAGTCACATATATATGAAGTACAGTGACAGCGTTGCTTACTGTACTTGTCATTTAGTGTAAAGGATTTATTAAAAAATATAATAGTGTTTTCATGCACTGTCTCTTTAAAAAAGCCGGCCGGCAATTCAGCATCGGTACCCGACAATTTATAACAGACAGAATAGAGCTTCACACATAGATTAGATAGATAGAAACATGTCAGTCACATATATATGAAGTACAGTGATAGTGTTGGTTACTGTACTTGTCATTTAGTATTAAAATAAAGGATTTATTATTAAAAAAAATTGGCGTGGGGTTCCCCTTAATTTTAGTCTCTAGCGGAGGTTAAGCAGACAGCTGGGGCAGATGTTTGAAGCCTGGGAAGGGGGTAATACCCACGGAGCTTCCCAGGCTACTAATATGAGCCCCCAGCTGAATACATAGCCTTTACTAGCTATTAAAATGTGGGACCCCCCCAAAAAAATGACGTGGGGTCCCCCCTAATTTAATAGCTAGCAAAGGCTAGGCAGACAGCTGGGGGCTGATATTAATAGCCCAGGAAGGGAGCCATGAATATTGGCCCCCTCCCAGGCTAGAAACACCAGCCGTCAGCCGCCCCAGAAATGGCGCATTCATAGGATGCGCCAACTCTGGCACTTAGCCTCGCTCTTCCACGCTGCCCTGTAGCGGTGGCAGGGGGTAATAGGGCTGGGGTTGATGTCAGCTTATAATGCCAGCTGACATCAAGCCCAGGTTAGTAATGGAGAGGCGTCTATAAGACACCCCCATTACTAACCCCATAGTCAAAGTTAAAAGAAAACACAAACACCCAGAATAAAGTCCTTTAATTGAAATAAAGACACAATCCTTTTATTGTTCTAAATTAAACCATACTTACAGTCACGCCCATTCCAGCTGAAGCCAACGATCTCCTGCAATAAAAGAAAAATAATAAAGCAACATCATCCTTACCTTTCCATGGTTCCCACGACAGCTCCAGCTCTGCTACATCGAGATGACAGGCTGGACCGCAGCAGAAAGCTGCCATCCAGCCTGTCATCCCGCAGACACTGAGAAGCGCAGGCATGCTTGCGCTCTGCAGTGTCTGGCTGTGACGGCATAAAGATGAGACGAGTTCATGTCCAATGAACTCGGCGCACCTTATGCACGTCACTGACAGCGTGGGAAAATTCTCACGCTGAAGCGCTGAGTGCAGGAGAATTCTCCCACGCTGTCAGTGACGTGCATAAGGTGAGCTCATGTCCAATGAACTCAGCTCACCTCCTGCACGTCACTGACAGCGTGGGAGAATTCTCCTGCACTCAGCGCTTCAGCGTGAGAATTCTCCCACGCTGAAGCGCTGAGTGCAGGAGAATTTTCCCACGCTGTCAGTGACGTGCATAAGGTGAGCTCATGTCCAATGAACTCAGCTCACCTCCTGCACGTCACTGACAGCGTGGGAGAATTCTCCTGCACTCAGCGCTTCAGTGTGAGAATTCTCCCACGCTGAAGCGCTGAGTGCAGGAGAATTTTCCCACGCTGTCAGTGACGTGCATGAGGTGAGCCGAGTTCATTGGACATTAACTCGGCTCATCTGGATGCCCTCACAGAGAGACACTGTGGAGCGCAAGCATGCCTGCGCTTCTCAGTGTCTGCGGGATGACAGGCTGGATGGCGGCGTTCTGCTGCGGTCCAGCCTGTCATCTCGATGTAGCAGAGCTGAAGCTGTCATGGGAACCATGGAAAGGTAAGGATGATGTTGCTTTATTATTTTTCTTTTATTTCAGGAGATCGTTGGCTTCAGCTGAAATGGGCGTGACGGTAAGTATGGTTTAATTTAGAACAATAAAGAATTGTGTGTTTATTTCAATTAAAGGACTTTTTTCTGGGTGTTGTGTTTTTTTTAAATACTTTACTAGAAATTCATGGTGGTCATGTCTAATATTGGCGTGACCCCATGAATTTTGGGCTTAGGGCCAGCTGATAATGCCAAGCTGGCCCTAACCCCTTTATTACCCAGTGAGCCACCGCATCAGGGCCCTGGATGAGTTGGGTACAGCGCCAGAAGATGGCGCTTCTATGAACGCGCCATTTTCCGGGGTGGCTGCGGACTGCAATTTGCAGCGGGGGTGGCCCAGAAAGCTTGGGCCTCCCTGCGCTGCGGATTCCAGCCCCCAGCTGCCTAGTTGTACCTGGCTGGACACAAAAACAGTGCGAAGCCCCACGTCAATTTTCTTTAAATTATTTCATGAAATAATTAAGAAAAAAAGGGCTTCCCCATATTGTTGTGTCCGGCCAGGTACAAATAGGCAGCTGGTGGTTGGGGGCAGCCCGTTCCTGCCTGCTGTACCTGGCTGGACCCAAATATAGTGCGAAGCCCCACGTCAATTTTTTTTTATTTATTTCATGAATTTCCTGAAATAATTTAAAAAAATTGAAGTGGGGCTTCGCACTATATTTGTGTCCAGCCAGGTACAGCAGGCAGGAATGGGCTGCCCCAAACCACCAGCTGCCTATTTGTACCTGGCCGGACACAACAATATAGGGAAGGCCTTTTTTTCTTAATTATTTCATGAATTTCATGAAATAATTAAAATAAATTGAAGTGGGGCTTCGCACTATATTTGTGTCCAGCCAGGTACAGCAGGCAGGAACGGGCTGCCCCCAACCACCAGCTGACTATTTGTACCTGGCCGGACACAACAATATAGGGAAGGCCTTTTTTTCTTAATTATTTCATGAATTTCATGAAATAATTTAAAAAAAAATACGTGGGGCTTCGCCCTATTTTTGTGTCCAGCCAGGTACAACTAGGCAGCTGGGGGCTGGAATCTGCAGCGCAGGGAGGCCCAAGCTTTCTGGGCCCCCCCCCCCGCTGCAAATTGCAGTCCGCAGCCACCCCGGAAAATGGCGCGTTCATAGAAGCGCCATCTTCTGGCGCTGTACCCAACTCATCCAGGGCCCTGGTGCGGTGGCTCACTGGGTAATAAAGGGGTTAGGGCCAGCTTGGTATTATCAGCTGGCCCCAAGCCCAAAATTCATGGGGTCACGCCAGTATTAGACATGACCGCCATGAATTTCTAGTAAAGTATTTAAAAAAAACACAACACCCAGAATAAAGTCCTTTAATTGAAATAAACACACAATTCTTTATTGTTCTTAATTAAACTATACTTACCATCACGCCCATTCCAGCTGAAGCCAACGATCTCCTGCAATAAAAGAAAAATAATAAACCAACCTCATCCTTACCTTTCCATGGTTCCCACGACAGCTTCAGCTCTGCTACATCGAGATGACAGGCTGGACCGCAGCAGAACGCTGCCATCCAGCCTGTCATGCCGCAGACACTGAGAAGAGCAGGCATGCTTGCGCTCCTCAGTGTCTCGCTGTGACGGCATAAAGATGAGCCGAGGTCATGTCCAATGAACTCAGCTCACCTCATGCACCTCACTGACAGCGTGGGAAAATTCTCCTGCACTCAGCGCTTCAGCGTGAGAATTCTCCCACGCTGTAAGTGACGTGCATGAGGTGAGCCGAGTTCATTGGACATGACCTCGGCTCATCTTTATGCCGTCACAGAGAGACAATGTGGAGCGCAAGCAAGCCTGCTCTTCTCAGTGTCTGCGGGATGACAGGCTGGATGGCGGCGTTCTGCTGCGGTCCAGCCTGTCATCTCGATGTAGCAGAGCTGAAGCTGTCGTGGGAACCATGGAAAGGTAAGGATGAGGTTGCTTTATTATTTTATTTTTATTACAGGAGATCGTTGGCTTCAGCTGGAATGGGCGTGACGGTAAGTATGGTTTAATTTAGAACAATAAAGAATTGTGTCTTTATTTCAATTAAAGGACTTTATTCTGGGTGTTTGTGTTTTTTTTAACTTTGACTATGGGGTTAGTAATGGGGGTGTCTTATAGACGCCTCTCCATTACTAACCTGGGCTTGATGTCAGCTGGCATTATAAGCTGACATCAACCCCAACCCAATTACCCCCTGCCACCGCACCAGGGCAGCGTGGAAGAGCGAGGCTAAGTGCCAGAATTGGCGCATCCTATGAATGCGCCATTTCTGGGGCGGCTGACGGCTGGTGTTTCTAGCCTGGGAGGGGGCCAATATTCATGGCTCCCTTCCTGGGCTATTAATATCAGCCCCCAGCTGTCTGCCTAGCCTTTGCTAGCTATTAAATTAGGGGGGACCCCACGTCATTTTTTTGGGGGGGTCCCCCATTTTAATAGCTAGTAAAGGCTATGTATTCAGCTGGGGGCTGATATTAGTTGCCTGGGAAGCTCTGTGGGTATTACCCCCTTCCCAGGCTTCAAACATCTGCCCCAGCTGTCTGCTTAACCTCCGCTAGAGCCTAAAATTAAGGGGAACCCCACGCCAATTTTTTTAATAATAAATCCTTTATTTTAATACTAAATGACAAGTACAGTAACCAACACTATCACTGTACTTCATATATATGTGACTGACATGTTTCTATCTATCTAATCTATGTGTGAAGCTCTATTCTGTCTGTTATAAATTGTCGGGTACAGATGCTGAATTGCCGGCCAGCTTTCTTAAAGAGACGGTGCATGAAAACACTATTATTTTTTTTGATAAATCCTTTACACTAAATGACAAGTACAGTAATCAACACTGTCACTGTACTTCATATATATGTGACTGACATGTTTCTATCTATCTAATCTATGTGTGATTCTCTATTCCTTCTATTCTAAATTGTCGGGTACCGCTGCTGAATTGCCGGCCGGCTTTTTTAAAGAGACGGTGCATGAAAACACTATTATTTTTTTTGATAAATCCTTTACGCTAAATGACAAGTACAGTAAGCAACACTGTCACTGTACTTCATATATATGTGGCTGACATGTTTCTATCTATCTAATCTATGTGTGAAGCTCTATTCTTTCGGTTCTAAATTGTCGGGTACCGGTGTATGCCGCTGCTGAATTGCCGGCTTTTCATGTTTCACTGTTGGCACTGTTCCCATCGATTTGGGCAATCACTGTAATGCCACAACCACCATGGCTGTGGCATTACAGTGAGTGGCAGACAATCCCTGCATGATTGGTGCTCTAAATAGCGCCAGACATGCAGGACACGCTTTTGGTGCACGAACAGTTATCGAACATAACCTCGAACAGCCGAATTTTTTGCAAATCGTTCGGGTTCGTCGAACAACTCGAACACCGCCCAAAACAGCTCGAATTTGAGATTGGCGAACAGTTCTAGTCGAACACCGCTCATCTCTAGTCTCCACCCTGCATGTTTGGCCCTCTTTACAGAGCCAATGAACATGCAGGGATTGCCAGCCAGTCACTGTAATGCCGCAGCCATGTTGTTTGCGGGCATTACAGTGATTGGCTGGCCGCACAGCGTCACCTCGAGTATTTAAAACCGGGCGCCGCCATCTTGGACACAGTCGCTCCGGATCAGACAGTGTAGGGACAGCGGTGCTGATTTAGGGAGATAATAAAATAATAATAGTGTCTCCCTGATTTTTCAGACACAAATATATCTGTTGAAAATAGTCTGGTGTAGGCCAGAGAGACAGAAGTGTGCTTTTGCTGTTCCACGGTAAAAAATCTCTATTATCCTGCTTTTTGCATTTTTTGCTGTAAAAAAAAAAAAAATAATAATGTCTCCCTGATTTTTCAGACACAAATATATCTGTTGAAAATAGTCTGGTGTAGGCCCGAGAAATACAAGTGTGGTTTTGCCGTTCCACGGTACAAACCTCTGTATTATCCACTTTTGGGCCATTTGTATCTAAAAAAAACAGTTTGAGTGTGTCGCTCACTGTTCAGCCGCAAATATATATATATTTTAAAAAGCCTGGCATACACCAGTAAATTATTACTGTGGTTTTGATGTTCCACGGTAAAACATCTCTATTATCCTGTTTTTGGCATTTTTTGCTGTATAAAAATAATAATAGTGTCTCCCTGATTTTTCAGACACAAATATATCTGTTGAAAATAGTCTGGTGTAGGCCAGAGAGACAGAAGTGTGCTTTTGCTGTTCCACGGTAAAAAATCTCTATTATCCTGCTTTTTGCATATTTTGCTGTAAAAAAAAAAATAGTGTCTCCCTGATTTTTCAGACACAAATATATCTGTTGAAAATAGTCTGGTGTAGGCCCGAGAAATACAAGTGTGGTTTTGCAGTTCCACGGTACAAACCTCTGTATTATCCACTTTTGGGCCATTTGTATCTAAAAAAAACAGTTTGAGTGTGTCGCTCACTGTTCAGCCGCAAATATATATATATTTTAAAAAGCCTGGTATACACCAGTAAATTATAACTGTGGTTTTGCTGTTCCACGGTAAAAAATCTCAATTATTAAGGTTTTGGTAGTTTTTTCCGTAAAGAAAAACAGTAGTGTCTCCTGACTGTTGTGACACAAAAATATATCTGTTGAAAATAGTCTTGTGTAGGCCCGACATCCCAGTGTGGTTTCGCAGTTCCACGGGTCAAATCGCTGTACTATCCAGTTTTGGGCCTTTGGTATCTAAAAAAAAAGCACTTTGAGTGTGTCGCTCACTGTTCAGCCACAAATATCTCTATTTAAAAAAGTGTGGTATACCCCAGTAAACAATAACTGTGGTTTTCCTCTTCCACGGTTCTAATCTACTCTTTATTACTCTTTTTCCATTGATAGTGCAAGTGTAAGCTATTTTACTTCAATTACAATGGGCAAGGCGCGTGGCAAGGGACGTGGAAGTGGACGTTCTGGTGATGGTTCGTGCAGAGGACGGGGCCGTGGCCAAGGTGAAAATGTGCCACAACCAACAGCCACATCTTCTCGCTCCCACTTCTTGACCAAATTACTAGGGAAGCACAGAACAACACCAGTATTGAGAACTGATCAGTGTGAACAGGTTATTAATTGGATAGCAGACAATACTTCCAGTTACCTGGGCACCACCACCTCCGGTCTGTCTTCCACACGGTCAACTCTTAGTAGCCGTGAGTCTCGACCGCATACTCCTCCTCACCCTGATGCTCCTTCCTCCCACCATGCCGAGTGTCGTCAGACAGCAAGTGATCCCACACTTGGACACTCTGAAGAGCTGTTCACTGGTCCATTTCCATATTTGGGCCCCTCGCCTGATACGCTTGAAGTGGTGGAAGAGGAGATCCCATGTTGTGATGCCCAAATATTTGAACAGCCACGGCCACAGGAAGTCGACGTTGGCAATCTGTCACAAGAGGTGGACGATGACGAGACACAATTGCCAGGAAGTGAGGAGGAGGATCGTGGTGCGCAAGTGGAAGAGGAGGAGGTGGTGGATGATCTAGTAACTGACCCAACGTGGAAGGAGGACATGCAGAGTGAGGCCAGCAGCACACAGGGGGAGGGAGGCAGAGTACCCCAACAGGCAGGAAGAAGCAGTGTGGTGGCCGCAGACAGAAGGCAGGCAACCGTTCCCCGTAACACCAACACGAGGGATGTTGCCAGTACAAGCGGTAGGTCTTCCAGAGTCTGGAATTTTTTTAAAGACTCTGCTGATAACCCCAAAAAGGCCATATGTTCCACCTGCCATGCCAGCATCAGCAGGGGTGACAAAACTACCAGCCTGACCACCACCAGCATGATCAGGCACATGGCAGCAAAGCACCCGACTTTGTGGGGCGAAACCCAGGGTCCACGACCAGTGTCAGCGGGAGTCACCACTGCTTCTTCCACTGTTGTGCGTGCAATAGAACCCCCTGTTGTGTGTGCAAGGCAATCCCCTGTCCATACTGCATGTAAAGATGCCCCCTCCTCTCAGTCTTCACTTGTTATGGCAGTTTCTCAAGAAACAGCATCAACGTCCACGTCCCACCGCAGCGTTCAATTGTCCATATCCCAGGCCTTTGAACGAAAGCGGAAATTCGCAGCTAACGCCCCACAGGCCACAGTCCTAAATTCGCACATTTCACGACTGCTTGCATTGGAAATGCTGCCTTTTAGGCTGGTGGAGACGGAATCCTTCCGCAATCTTATGGCGGTGGCCGTCCCTCGGTACTCGGTCCCCAGCCGACACTATTTTGCCCGGTGTGCCATCCCCGCACTACACAAGCACGTGTCCCAAAGCATCTGCCGTGCCCTCAACAACGCAGTTACTGGGAGAGTCCACCTGACAACGGACACGTGGACAAGTGCTTGTGGCCAGGGACGGTACATCTCTCTGACGGCACACTGGGTAAACATAGTGGAAGCCGGGACCCAGTCGGACCTTGGGACGGAACACATCCTCCCCACACCGAGGATTGCGGGCCCTAGGTCAGTCAGAGTTGCCCCCACAGTGTACAGCTCCTGCGCATCCTCCTCCTCCTCCTTCTCCTCATGTTCAGCCTCCATCTCAGATATCATCACATCAGTTACAAGCTGGAAGCATGGCAGTACTGCCTCCGCCAAGCGGCAACAGGCTGTGCTGAAACTCATAAGCTTAGGTGATAAACCTCACACTGCTTGTGAGTTGTGGACAGCTGTGAAAGAGCAGGCAGATCTGTGGCTGAGACCGCTGAACCTACATCCCGGCATGGTCGTGTGTGACAATGGCCGTAACCTGGTGGCGGCTCTGAGGCGAGGTGAGATCACACACATACCATGCCTGGCTCATGTGCTTAACATCGTGGTTCAGTGGTTTCTTAAATCGTACCCCGAGTTGCCAGATCTGCTCGTGAAAGTATGCCGCCTGTCAGCTCATTTTCGCAAATCGGCTACAGCTTCCGCCGCCCTTGCTGTGTTGCAGCAGCGTTTGCAGCTTCCGGCACACCGACTGGTGTGTGATGTCCCCACACGTTGGAACTCTACCCTCCACATGTTGCAAAGGATTTGTGAGCAGAAGAGAGCAGTTGTGGAGTACCAGCTGCAACAAGGCCGTCGATATTCAGGTCAGACTCCACACATAAGACCTCAGGAGTGGACCTGGATGTCTGACATATGTACCATCCTGACAAACTTTGAGGAGGCCACCAAGATGGTGAGTGGCGATGATGCCATCATTAGTGTCAGCATCCCACTTGTCTGTCTTTTGCAACGCTCTCTGCAGAGAATTAAAGAGGAGGCATTGCAGCCAGAGTATGATGAGATGGATCAAGAAGCCGTAGCGGGCGATTACACACAGCCCAGCCTCATCTCATCCCAACTTGCATTGGGGGACAATGAGGGAGAAGAGGAGGAGGAGGAAGAACAGGTGCTGCTATCATGCGTTGTAGACGGTAGTACCTGTACAAGTGTCATACCATCGGTTCAGCGTGGGTGGCCTGAGGACAGGGGGGAGGAGGAAGAGGAGGAGGAGAGCATGGTCAGTCGTCATCTTGGTGAGGACACGGAAATCTTGCCCGTTACCAGTCTGGCACGCATGGCTGACTTTATGTTACGCTGCCTTAACCGTGACCCTCGCGTTGTCAAAATGTTGGGTGACAGTCATTACTGGTTGGTGACACTTGTAGACCCCCGCTACAAGGAGAACTTTCACTCTCTTATTCCTGAGGTGGAGAGGTCTACAAAAATGGGGCAATACCAGAAGGCCCTTGCTGCAGAACTCTTAAAAAAATTCCCATCTGAACACGCTAGCGGCAGAGGTCACAGTTCGTTGCCCAACCAAGGCGTACAGGCGAGAAAGATGCAACTCCAATCCAGCAGAGGCAGGGGAACACTGTCAACGTTCTGGGACAGTTTTCTGACACCCGCCCAGCTTACAGGCCCTGAGGCGCGGGGTACTCTCACAAGGAGTGGAAAGTTTCAAAAGATGGTGAGGGAGTACCTTGCCAATCGTACCAGCATCCTCCATGATTCCTCTGTGCCTTTTAATTATTGGGTATCCAAGCAGGACACTTGGAATGAACTCGCTCTGTACGCCTTGGAGGTCCTGGCCTGCCCTGCCGCTAGCATGTTATCGGAGCGTGTTTTTAGTGCCGCTAGGGGAATTATAACTGATAAGCGCACTCGCCTGTCAACTGACAATGCTGACAAGCTGACCCTTATCAAAATGAACAAGGGCTGGATTGGGCCAGACTTCTCATCACCACCAAATGACAGCAGAGTAACAAAGTCAAATCCACTGTGTTATTTCGGGAGGTGTATTCACATGCACCGCTTCAAGCCCACACATGGGTATACGCTTCCTTGTTTCGGCTGTTTAATCTTCTTCTCCTTATCCTCAGCCTCCACCACCACTATACCACCAGGGTGCCAGCATTGCAAGCTCCTCCGTCCTTATTTTTAGCAGCTTTTGCTTGCAAGGCATAAGCAAATACTATGGGACACCCACTCCCCAATAATGGGACTTATGTTTGTAATATGCTGTACTGCATGGCTCTTGTAAGGGGCATTGCAAGTTTCTCCGTCCTAATTTTTGGCAGCTTTTGCTTGGAAAGCATAAGCAAATACCATGGGACACCCACTCCCCAATAATGGGACTTATGTTTGTAATATGCTGTACTGCATGGCTCTTGTAAGGGGCATTTCAAGTTGCTCCGTCCTAATTTTTGGCAGCTTTTGCTTGGAAAGCATAAGCAAATACCATGGGACCCCCACTCCCCAATAATGGGACTTATGTTTGTAATATGCTGTACTGCATGGCTCTTGTAAGGGGCATTGCAAGTTGCTCCGTCCTAATTTTTGGCAGCTTTTGCTGGGAAAGCATAAGCAAATACTATGGGACACCCACTCCCCAATAATGGGACTTATGTTTGTAATATGCTGTACTGCATGGCTCTTGTAAGGGGCATTGCAAGTTGCTCCGTCCTAATTTTTGGCAGCTTTTGCTGGGAAAGCATAAGCAAATACTAAGGGACACCCACTCCCCAATAATGGGACTTATGTTTGTAATATGCTGTACTGCATGGCTCTTGTAAGGGGCATTGCAAGTTGCTCCGTCCTAATTTTTGGCAGCTTTTGCTTGGAAAGCATAAGCAAATACTATGGGACACCCACTCCCCAATAATGGGACTTATGTTTGTAATATGCTGTACTGCATGGCTCTTGTAAGGGGCATTGCAAGTTGCTCCGTCCTAATTTTTGGCAGCTTTTGCTGGGAAAGCATAAGCAAATACTATGGGACACCCACTCCCCAATAATGGGACTTATGTTTGTAATATGCTGTACTGCATGGCTCTTGTAAGGGGCATTGCAAGTTGCTCCGTCCTAATTTTTGGCAACTTTTGCTTGGAAAGCATAAGCAAATACCATGGGACACCCACTCCCCAATAATGGTACTTATGTTTGTAATATGCTGTACTGCATGTGACGCGCCCCCTGGGCCGTGTGTACACGTGTGTGGGATACCCGGTGCCGGGTCTCTGGGGTCTGTAGTCTCCGTGGCGGTGACCCGGTCCCGTGGCTCAGGCTGGTCAAACCAGTGGCAGTCTTTCTTAGGTTTTGAGGTTAATTGTCCGACTGCGCCACCCGTGGATTGCGGTCAGGGAGTACCACCGCTGCGAGGCAGACCGCTGAGGCTGGTGTTGTGTGCGCAGCATAGAATGGGATTACTCCCCTCGGGAGGAGTATAGCCTCAGGGCAGTGAGTGTGGATGATGGGGGTGATGGTGCACGAGCGCAGCAGGAATGACTCAGAGTCTTTGCAGTGCAGTTCAGGGTCTTTACTGATGATTATAAGGTAGACCCTCCCGGGAGTACTGGCTAGCATAAGAGGCCTGGTCAGTCTGTGAGCAAGCAGGAGTTCCCCTGGCCAGGTGGAGTTGTAGGCCTCCCCGTCTGTCTGCACTCTTCCTGGCTACCTTGCTGTAAGCGGGTAGAAGTAGCCCACGTCCCTGAGTGTACCGTGTAGTGCTCACCCGTATGGCTGGTGACTTGGGGCCTTCTGTTAGCCTCCGCTCCACGATGGCGGTGCTGGTCCCTTGCTTGTGACTGAGCCTCCGGGCTTCTATGGCCAGAGGACCTGAAATCCCCTGCCGGCTGGTTTCTGCTGCTGGATATATAAGTCCTCACAGCTTCGGACTCCTGTGTCCGGTTCCTATTGTCTTCTGCCAGGGCGAGCTCTGCTCAGCTTCCAGCCCCTGGTCTCCTAGCTCCTACAGAGCTCCTTGCTGTTACTTTCCCTTGCTCTCACTCTGACTCTGACTGTTCTCTGACTCACTCAACCCCGCCCCAGGTCCAGTTTATAAGGGCAGAATTCTCCCCTCCCAGGATTGGGGCAGGAGGATGTTGCATGTTTAAGGGATCCTGACCAGGAAACCTCCCACTTGCTCTCCGACGTAATATCTCTATTACTGTGGTGACCAGACCCCTGGGGTGCCACACATGGCTCTTGTAAGGGGCATTGCAGTTCCTCATAATTTTTGGAAAGCCTTCCATTCACTGCTTAGGCCAACAGTGCACGGGAGACCCAGTTGCTATAAATGGAAAAAAAGGTTAAGTTAACGCCCTCTGACCTCCATGTCATTTCCAAGGGGCATTGGAGTGGCTCGAAATTTTTGGTAGGCATTGCACTCACTGTATGCCCTATAACTGTGTAGCCGAACCGCTCCTTTTGTTACAGAAACATATCCTACAAGACATATCTGGTTGACTGGTCTGATATTGATGTGAATGGTCCCTATTCCTCCTGCTCTTTCTCCTTTGCCACTACCTCATCCATCATTTATCACCTGAAGCTTTGTTTTAACGAGAGTCATAGAACTTGGATAGTAGCAGGAAAACATCCAGCAATCCTCGGAGGAGGTAGGATATGCGCCAAAACGCTGACCACCTCAGGCCTAGCCGCTACTACATACATGCGCTTGCATTACAACAAAACAAAGCAGATGCTAACTTCTATCATCCTCATCATGCTCCTCACCTTGACACTCTCAACTCCCCTGATGGAGAAGCCAGGGCCCACCGGAGGAGTCTGATAGTCCGGTGGGCTCGGCCAATGCTGCCCTAAAGCAGGCCAGGCTAAGAAAAGTGTGGGAAAGTTTACCGGGACAAATAGGGGTGGCTGGGGACCGAGTATGGACACCCGGCCACCCCCTGGAGGCTGGGGAGCAAGCGGGGACACCCGGCCACCAGGCGGCTGGGGACTGAGTATGGATACCAGGCCGCCGACACAGCCATGGCGTGGTGGCCAGATCCCGCCTCCACATGCCTAAAAGGCCCAATTTAAAGTGCAAGCAGTATGATATTGCAGCCTGGGGGTGGGTGGGTGGCAGGCAGCATACTTGAGCTTGTATTGCAAGGAATGGGGGAGGTACAATTGAACACTGCCCTGGGACTAGAACCTGCATGGGGATAGTTGCAAGTCTGCATCTTCTGATGCGGTAAGGATCACTTATGATGGGCACACTTTTAGACAGTGACCTGGGAGTCAGAGATGCTTCCAGGGGTCTTCCCCATGCTGTTCCCTTGTCTTTTCAGCACTTTATGCATGTGTCACACAGCACATGGCCAGATAAGGTTGTAAAATGTTAAAATGACATTTCACGGTGAATGCATTTGTCATAGTTGAAAGCAATACAAAAGTGCAAAAACGCATAAAAAATGCTACTTGTGAACATAGCCGAAGGTGTGGAGGAGTATTTTTGTTTTTGGTAATTTATTTTAACTTATACACAAGTCTTTTCCCTGGAAAGGATGTTCCTTAACTAGTGTTGAGCATTCCGATACTGAAATATCGGGTATCGGCCGATATTCGCGGTATCGGAATTCCGATACTTAATTCCGATACTTTTGCAATATCGAATACCGGAATCGGAAGTTCCCATAATGCCTGCGCTCTGCAGTGTCTCTGAAGTATGACAAGCTGGATGGCAGCGCTCAGCTGAGATCCAGCCTGTCATCAGAATGCCATCCCAGCGTGGGAGAATTCTCCTGATCGTTTAAAAGCCGGCGGGCGGTAAAAAGCCGCCGGCTTTTAAACAATCACACAGCCCCATACTGCTTCCCCGCAGCCTCCCACCCCGATCCTCCGCTCCCCTCGCCACCTCCCATCCCGATCGTAAGTTAGGACCGGGCGGGGAGCGCAGCACCAAGGAGCGGGGAGCGAAGGACCCGGGCGGGGAAGCCGGCAGTGAAAAGACTTCACCGCCGGCTTTCCCGTTCTGTGCTGCGCTTTCCCGCCGGTTATTTCAAATGAACAGCTGAGGTATCAGGTGATGCTGATCAGCTGTTCATTTGAAGTAACCGCGGTGCCCTCAGAGGGTTCACGTGAGTTCATGCTTGACTGCATTGCATGAACTCACATGAACTTTTCCACGGCCGCACAGGTCAGCCTCACCTCCCAGACGATCAGCCCGTCATGATTGGTGTGTGTGGGTGTCTGTGCGTGTGTCTGCGAGTGTGTGCGGGGTGTCTGTGCGTGTGTCTGCGAGTGTGTGCGGGGTGTCTGTGCAATGTCTGCGGGTGTGTGCGATGTCTGCGGGTGTGTGCGATGTCTGTGCGATGTGTGCGGGTGTGTGCGGGTGTGCGCGGTGTCTGTGCGATGTCTGCGGTGTCTGTGCGATGTCTGCGAGTGTGTGCGGTGTCTGTGCGATGTCTGCGAGTGTGTGCGGTGTCTGTGCGATGTCTGCGGGTGTGTGCGGTGTCTGTGCGATGTCTGCGAGTGTGTGCGGTGTCTGTGCGATGTCTGCGGGTGTGTGCGTGCAGGCAGACATAGGCCGATGTGACACTACTACTCCCATCGGCCTATGTCTGTCCCCCGTCCACTCGTGCCAGCAGGATCAGCTCGATGGGAGCAGTAGTTCCCATCAGCCTGATCCTGCTATTTAAATTGCCCTACTGTGTCCCCAATAAATTATAAAATACATGTCATTGGTGGCCAGTGGTTGCCTACAATAAATTAGTTCATACATTACCTGTCCCCGCCGATCGCCACCTAAAATAAAGTAAAAAATAAAAAACTACACCTATACTCACCTAGACACCTAATTCCCCGAAGCCATCGATCTCCTGTAATAAAATATAAAATAATAAACCACAACCTTATCCTTAGCCCTCCGTAGTAGTCCACGAGTGTCCCACGATGATCTCCAGTTTAGAGCAGCCACATAGAATGTGACCGCTCTGAACCACTGCCGCCGCTAGAATGATGGGGCCGTAAAGCAGCCCCGTCATTGCATAAGCGGGTTCGCCGGAGTTCAGGCAGCGCTGCTCCGGTTAGCTCCTTTACGGCCCTGCTGTATCGTGAGAAATTCCCACGGTACAGCAGTGCCGTAAAGGAGGTCTCCGGAGCTGCGCTGCCTGAATGCACTCCGGTGATCTCAGTCAGTGGCTCCCGCTGCCGGGAGCGGACGTGTTCCTGGCAGTGTGAGCTTACAGCAGCCATGCACAGCTGTCACCATCTCCAGATGTGACAGCTGTGCATGGGAGATCAGCGCAGGAACGTGGACAGGTAACTATTTTTTTTAGTAAACTAAGAATTAAATAAAATTGTGTGTTTTATTTCAAATAAATTATTTTTTTCTGGGTGTAGTGTGTTTTTTCTTTTTAACACTTTGTAGGTTAGTAATGGGGGTGTCTTATAGACGCCCATCATTACTAACCTGGGCTTCATGGCAGCTGGCGCTGACATGAACCCCAACCCTATTACCCCCTGCCACCGCACCAGGGCAGCGTGGAAGAGCGAGGCTAAGTGCCAGAGTTGTCGCATCCTATGGATGCGCCATTTCTGGGGCGGCTGACGGCTGGTGTTTCTAGCCTGGGAGGGGGCCAATATTCATGGCACCCTTCCTGGGCTATTAATATCAGCCGCCAGCTGTCTGCCTAGCCTTTGCTAGCTATTAAAATAGGGGGGACCCCACATAATTTTTTGGGGGGTCCCCCATTTTAATAGCTAGTAAAGGCTAGGTATTCAGCTGGGGGCTGATATTAGTAGTCTGGGAAGCTCCGTGGGTATTACCCACTTCCCAGGCTTCAAACATCTGCCCCAGCCGTCTGCTTAACCTCCGCTAGAACCTAAAATTATGGGGGATCCCACGCCAATTTTTTTTTAAATAAATCCTTTATTTTAACACTAAATGACATTTGAGGAGTTAATAAAGATGCAGTCCCTAAATTATTATTTATTTTTTAATTAATTTTTCCCAAAAATTTTGATGTGGGCTTTCCATCCCCCAGCTGCCTAGTTGTACCTGGCTGGACACACAAATAGGGAGAAGCCCCAAGTATTTTTTTTAATTATTTCATGAAATTCATGAAATAATAAAGAAAAAAAGGGCTTCCCTATATTGTTGTGTCCGGCCAGGTACAAATAGGTAGCTGGTGGTTGGGCGCAGCCCGTTCCTGCCTGCTGTACCTGGCTGGACACAAATATAGTGCGAAGCCCCACGTCAATTTTTTTTTAATTATTTCAGGAAGAATTTTCCCACGCTGTCAGTGACGTGAATGATGTAAGGTCATGTCCAATGAACTCAGCTCACCTCATGCACGTCACTGACAGCGTGGGAAAATTCTCACGCTGAAGCGCTGAGTGCAGGAGAATTCTCCCACACTGTCAGTAACGTGCATGAGGTGAGCTGAGTTCATTGGACATGAACTCGGCTCATCTGGATGCCGTCACAGAGAGACACTGAGGAGCGCAAGCATGCCTGCGCTTCTCAGTGTCTGCGGGATGACAGGCTGGATGGCAGCGTTCTGCTGCGGTCCAGCCTGTCATCTCGATGTAGCAGAGCTGAAGCTGTCCTGGGAACCATGGAAAGGTAAGGATGAGGTTGCTTTATTATTTTTCTTTTATTGCAGGAGATCGTTGGCTTCAGCTGGAATGGGCGTGATGGTAAGTAGAGTTTAATTTAGAACAATAAAGAATTGTGTGTTTATTTCAATTAAAGGACTTTATTCTGGGTGTTTGTGTTTTTTTTTTTAACTTTGACTATGGAGTTAGTAATGGGGGTGTCTTATAGACGCCTCTCCATTACTAACCTGGGCTTGATGTCAGCTGGCATTATAAGCTGACATCAACCCCAGCCCTATTACCCCACTGCCACCGCTACAGGGCAGTGGGAAGAGCGAGGCTAAGTGCCAGAATTTCTGGGGCGGCTGACGGCTGGTGTTTCTAGCCTGGGAGGGGGCCAATATTTATGGCACCCTTCCTGGGCTATTAATATCAGCCCCCAGCTGTCTGCCTAGCCTTTGCTAGCTATTAAATTAGGGGGGACCCCACGTCATTTTTTTGAGGGGGTCCCCCATTTTAATAGCTAGTAAAGGCTAGGTATTCAGCTGGGGGCTCATATTAGTAGCCTGGGAAGCTCCGTGGGTATTACCCCCTTCCCAGGCTTCAAACATCTGCCCCAGCCGTGTGCTTAACCTCCGCTAGAGACTAAAATTAAGGGGAACCCCACGCCAATTTTTTTTTAAATAAATCCTTTATTTTAACACTAAATGACAAGTACAGTAATCAACACTGTCACTGTACTTCATATATATGTGACTGACATGTTTCTATCTATCTAATCTATGTATGATTCTCTATTCCTTCTATTCTAAATTGTCGGGTACAGATGCTGAATTGCCGGCCGGCTTTTTTAAAGAGACGGTGCATGAAAACACAATTATATTTTTAAATAAATCCTTTACACTAAATGACAAGTACAGTGAGCAACACTGTCACTGTACTTCATATATATGTGACTGACATGTTTCTATCTATCTAATCTATGTGTGAATCTCTATTCTGTCTGTTATAAATTGTCGGGTACCGCTGCTGAATTGCCGGCCGGCTTTTTTAAAGAGCCAGTGCATGAAAACACAATTATTTTTTTAAATAAATCCTTTACACTAAATGACAAGTACAGTAAGCAACACTGTCACTGTACTTCATATATATGTGACTGACATGTTTCTATCGATCTAATCTATGTGTGAAGCTCTATTCTTTCTGTTGTAAATTGTCGGGTGCCGGTGTATGCCGCTGATGAATTGCCGGCTTTTCGCGTAATACATTCTACATTATTCTTAGTTGTTTTACTTCATGTAGAATTAACCTACAAGGAAAGAAAGGGTTTATTTTCATTCCGATATTTGTGTCCCATTGACTTGCATTGGTTTCCGGTATCAGAATAGGCGATATCCGATACTTTTTGGGTATCGGTCCGATCAAATCCGATACGATATTTCCTGATATCGGAAGGTATCGCTCAACACTATCCTTAACATATTTCACAGGAAAAAAGTTTCACTTTCGTTTTTGAACGTTTTATTGTGAGCCCGTAAAAGTGGCTTAATACCTCTGACCACGTTGTTGACAGCAGTGACCTGGGGGTCAGAAATGCTTCCTGGGGCGATCCCCATGCTGTCCCCATGTCATTTGAGCACTGTCACTATCGTTTTGGGCACTTGTTAGGCTTTTAAAAGACTGCCGGGGGTGCCACCGCAAAAATGCTCGAGTCTCCCATAGACTAACATTGGGCTCGTTGCTCGGGTCGAGCACCCGAGTATCATGGCGAGCTCGGCCCGAGCTTCGAGCACCCGAGCATTTTAGTGCTCGCTCAACACTAATAATGAGTCATCAGCAGTATCTGTTTTAGTTAAAGAAAGGACGAAGCTCTACCTCAGTGAAGACAGTATCCTGTATCGTAAAGGAGGACATAACCAGCAGTTGGTACTACCCAGAGTATTCCGTAGGTTGGTTTTCAAAGAACTCCATGAAAACATGGGACACCTTGGAGTGGAAAGGACAACAAACTCGATCCTTGAACGTTTCTTCTGGCCATACATACAGAGAGATATTGAGAGGTACGTGACCAGGGAGTGTGGGTGTCAGAAAGATAAACGTCTCAACACATCAACCCGGGCACCTATGGGCAACATCCAAACTACATACCCGTTTGAAATGGTTTCAATAGACTTTCTACATCTCGAGACATTCAAGGGCAGGTACGAATACATCTTGATGGTGATGGACCATTTTAATCAATTTGCTCAAGCATATGCCACCACTAATAAATATGTTCGAACTGCAGCAGAGAAGATCTTCAATGATTTTGCTTTGAAGTTTGAGTTTCCTACGAGGTTACACCACAACCAAGGAAGAGAATTTGAGAACCAGCTCTTTGTCAAATTAGGAAAGTACTGTAGAATTCAAAGATCTCACACAACAGCCTATCACCCAGAGGGTAATAGACAAGTGGAACGTTTTAACCGGACATTATTATCGATGTTGCGCACTTTAACAACTGACGAGAAGAAAGACTGGAAGAGTTCTCTGTCAAAAGTGGTACATGCCTATAACTGTACAAAGACCTTTCTTCCTATTGTATGGATGATCACCTTGACTGCCAATCGACATTATGTTCGATACTCCGGTGTTAAATACTTACAGAACGTATTCGGAGTACGTTCTGAAATGGAAGGAGCAGATGACAGAGTGTCCAAAGTAGTTACGCAAGGGCAGAGCAAGTGTAAGGAGTAATATGATTGAAAATGTTATGGAGCAGAATTGACACGGGGAAGTCAGGTGCTAGTCAAGAACGTACGTGAAAAAGTGGTGCAGGAAAACTTAGTTCGTTCTGGAAAGACAAGGTATATGTGGTCGTAAGGAGAAAAGCTGATGACAGTCCAGTGTATGAAATTCGATAGGAAACGGGGCACAAGAATACCAGAATCGTCCATCGGAATTTACTACTACCCTGTGATTATGTCCCACTACATCAAGACTTCCCAGAAGTAGATCGACATCGACTAAGGGACTGCCACAGACTGAAGCTCCGAAGGTGGATAGTGACCTTGAGAGTTCTGATAAAGAAGAGCACAGTGTTGGATTTCTCGGACCGGCAAGGAGAGGGATGTACCATCCTCAGCAGAGTGAACTACTGTAAGTCCCGAGACTCCAGAGTTTGTACCAAGAAATACAGATGAACTCCAATCCAGATCTGACAATCAATTACCGTCATTGAAGTGACCGATCGACACTTAGGAGGAGCGGTATTACTTGACCGTGCGGAAAAGGGCGATTAATGAGAAGTACAGGAACTTACAAAGGCAGTTCCAAGAGCATCTGAGGAAGTACAAGAAATGAGTGCGGTGGAAGAAACTCCTACAACTGAAGAACCCATGGTGTCTGATGAACAACCCACCAGGAGGATGTTGACTCAAGAAGTGAGGAGGCCTGTGATGCTGACGTATGAGACTGTAACATCCCTGGCCGCGTGCTTGCATGGTGCACCACCTCCCACCATGCAAGACCGCAATCTTACCTGTCAGTCCATGCTGCACTCTTTGCTCCAGTACCTGCTCTGTGCACGTCTCTTGTCTGATTGCTTAGGGCGTTGGCGCGGCTTTCTGCTTGTTTCTTATAGCTACTGTGTGCACAGTCCTAATGCTTCCCCAGCCTATTGCTGTGAGTCACTGTATACTTAAACCCCCTCCACCCAGTAAGAGGTGCCTGAGCAACAGTTTCTCTCAGTTTGTCCTTTGCAACTGAATTGCCAGGTCCTGTCCTGTATCTAGTCTGTTCCGCCAACCTGGGGGCTGTATACCCAGGCCTGTTATCTGTCTGTTCTGCCACCCTGGGGGCTGTATACCCAGGCCTGTTACCTGTCTGTTTCCGCCACCCTGGGGCCTGAGTTCCCAGGCTCGTTTCTGTATCTTGTTTCTGTTTCAGTTCCTGTCTGAACAGTGTCCTAGCCCATTTCTTATTTGTTTCCATGTTTGTACCTTCCCTTTTCCTGCAGTGTCTGAACCTGCACCTAACTCCAACTCATTGTCTCTGTACTTCTGTTTGTGAGTTTTGTGTCCACTCGCTACTTCATTCTAAATACCTTGTGTGTATCTGGTTCTGCTCGTTCTGTTTCCCTGCCTCCGTATTTACCTCCTGTGTTCTAGCTATCTTCCTGTATCTTCCAGTCTGTTCCATGTGAACAGAGCCCTGTCCTGTCTGCCTTCACCTTGTGTTCTGTTCTGCTCTGCTTGCTCACCGCTCCGGCGGTTCCGCTCTGTTCCGCTTGTTTACCGCACCTGCGGTTCCGCTCTGCTCGTTTACCGCACCTGCGGTTCCGCTCTGCTCTGCTTGTTTACCGCTCCGGCGGTTCCGCTCTGCTCCGCTTGTTTACCGCACCTGCGGTTCCGCTCTGCTCTGCTTGTTTACCGCACCTGCGGTTCCACTCTGCTCCGCTTGTTTACCGCACCTGCGGTTCCACTCTGCTCTGCTTGTTCACCGCACCTGCGGCTCCACTCTGCTCTGCTTGTTCACCGCTCTGGCGGTTCCGCACTGCTCCGCTTGTTTACCGCACCTGCGGTTCCGCTCTGCTCTCCTTGTTCACCGCACCTGCGGTTTTGCTCTGCTCTGCTTGTTCAACGCTCCTGCGGGTCCGCTCTGCTCTGCTTGTTTACCGCACCTGCGGTTCCGCTCTGCTCTGCTTGTTCACTGCTCCGGCGGTTCCACACTGCTCCGCTTGTTTACCGCACCGGCGGTTTCGCTCTGCTCTGCTTGTTCACCGCACCTGCAGTTTTGCTCCGCTCTGCTTGTTCACGGCTCCTGCAGTTTTGCTCTGCTAATCCACTGCACCTGCGGCTCTGTTCCTGTATCCCAGTCTGTACTGGTCCCTATCCAGCCTGCGTTCATACCTGCCAGTATCTGCCTGTCTGCATTCCAGTAGTGCCTGTCAGCACCCGCCTGCCTTCATACCAGCCGTGGCTGCTAGTACCCACCTGCCTTCATACCAGCTGTGCCTACCAGTGCCCACCTGTCTGCATACCAGCTAACCTGCCTGTTCCTGCATTCCTCGGTGTGGGTCAACAGCTGTGACCGGGGTCTGACCTGGAGTAGCACCTGGTCCCTCTGCTCGGTTCCTCCCTGGTTCACGGAGTCGACTGAACCACCGTGTGACCTTGGTCGGATCGGGTTGATACTTAGTTATGCCCCTCCAGGCACTCCACGGTTCATGGTACAGTGGGATCACTAATCACACTCACGCCAGTCAGTCCGGGCGCGAGTGTAACAGTTTGCTCAGGCCATGGTTCCCGTTGAGCCCCACGTCCCTTCGCTCTCAGAGACATTTTGAATCCTTGTCTGGCGAATACGTGCACCAAGAAAAATTTTTTTCTCAAGCTGTGGCCCAGGTGATTTACGCACCAGCCCAAATGGATCTATCAGCACTCGTTCCTGCGGATCCACCACGGTACTTTGGGGATCCAAAACGAAGCCGTGCATTTGTGGAGCAATGCATGCTGCATTTCAAGTTCTATGCTCACTATTTTCCTACTGATCGGGTTAAAGTAGCATTCATGATGTCCTACCTAGCGGGTGATGCCTTGAAATGGATCACCCCCCTATGGGAAGCATGGGATCCTATCGTCTCTGACCTGCAGGCCTTCCTGGTGGCCTTTCTAATGGTTTTCGATGACCCTAATCCTGAAGCTTCTGCTAAAGCTTCCCTTCCCAATATCCTGGAGCAGCCCCGATGGGTGATGTGTGTAGGTAGCCTACCAGTTCTCCAGCCTGAAGAGACTGCTGCCCACACATTGAATCCACACAGGATGACAATGCTCCACAGAATACTTCCCTTCTCAACCTCATGAGGCAGTCCAGACGTGCAAGGCATAGAGGTAAACCGTCATGCCAGGTTCTGTCCTCCCAAAGACCTCCTGTTCCCTAGCCTGTAGAGGAAGCTCTCCACACAGAATCCATGAAGGATGACTATGTTCGTCAGGCAATGCAGAGGCCAGAACTCAGTCACAAAATCGGATTGCGGTCCCGCTGCGGTTGTTTGGAACCCCCTCACGGTCTTTGTCCAGCGAAGGTTGGAGAATCCCAAGACATTAGGCCTGTAGGAGAGGCTGCCCTTGGCATTAGTGTTTCCTCTCCACAGATGACCATGACTGTCTCCGTGGCAAGTGAAGGCCTCGGATTAACCGGAAGTTTAGGGCGTCAAGCCTTGAAGAGTCAGTGTCTGATTCCCGTCCGACAACTCCAGAAGCCGGTTTGGGCATTGTCTGCGGAAGGACGAGCCCTACTCAGAAACAGTCAAAATATGTCTGTACAAATTAAGCTCCAGATTGGAGCATTACACATGAAGAAGTTCACATTCCAGGTGCTGTCTGGTTTACCCACAGGTCGTCCAGAGCCGAGAGATCTAGTGCCCACTCAGGTCTGGAGATCCTGCATGGTGTTTCCTGGGGGACTGCTGAGGTGCAAGGGGTGTCCAGTCCCCATATCTGCAGGACAGTCAGCAGTTTCTTCTTCTTCACCAGATCTGCTAGTCGCTGAAGTCTCCGAAGGAAGGAAAGCGGAGGCATTGTCCCCACACAGTCTCGACGATTGTACCAATGATCTGGCTTTAGGCACTGCCCCGCCTCGCAGACGTGTCATCTCAGAGACCAGACTGAGGTTGGTCCCTAAGCAAGGATCCTCCATCTCTAACAAATCTGGCAATTTGTCCATCAAGGCGGTGGCTACCTCCAAGTCTCTGCACACCTCCAACCAGGCGGAGGACCTCCAGTTGTCTCCTGAATCCTCCGGGGTGCTACCTGATAACAAATGGAGAGAGACTTTTCTGCACCCTGTACCTGGTACTATGCCCACTTCATACAGTAAGCTTGGCAAAGTGTCTGTCAAGGCGGTAGTTATCCCCGAGTCTCTGCACCCCTCCAACCAGGTGGAGGACTTCCAGTTGTCTCCTGAATCCTCTGGGGTGCTACCTGATAACAAATGGAGAGAGACTTTTCTGCACTCTGTACCTGGTACTTCGCCCACTTCATCCAGTAAGCTTGGCAAAGTATACGTTAAAGCGGTGGTTTCCCCCAAGTCTCTGCACCCCTCCAACCCAGTGGAGGATCTCCAGTTGTCCCGTGAATTCTTTGGGGTGCTACCCAATATTAATAAGTGGAGAGAGACTTTCCTGTGTCCTGTTCCTGGTACCTCGCCCACTTCATCTGTTGCTGAGGATGGCCCGATGGAAGGAAGCATCCTAGTTACCAAGATGATGAGATCAGCTTTAGTGGACAGAAGAGGAAATCTTCTTGAGGAGAAGGATCGGCCTCCAAATGCTCTGCAGAAAATCCTTGCTTGCTGGAGGAAGAGGGGGCGTAAAGGGGGGGTACTGTAACATCCCTGGCGGCGTGCTTGCATAGTGCACCACCTCCCACCATGCAAGACCGCAATCTTACCTGTCAGTCCATGCTGCACTCTTTGCTCCAGTACCTGCTCTGTCCATGTCTCTCTCTGATGGCTTAGGGCGTCGGCGCGGCTTTCTGCTTGTTTCTTATAGCTACTGTGTGCACAGTCCTAATGCGTCCCCAGCCTATTGCTGTGAGTCACTGGATACTTAAACCCCCTCCACCCAGTAAGAGGTGCCTGAGCAACAGTTTCTCTCAGTTTGTCCTTTGCAACTGAATTGCCAGGTCCTGTCCTGTATCTAGTCTGTTCCGCCACCCTGGGGGCTGTATACCCAGGCCTGTTACCTGTCTGTTCTGCCACCCTGGGGGCTGTATACCCAGGCCTGTTACCTGTCTGTTTCCGCCACCCTGGGGGCTGAGTTCCCAGGCTCGTTTCTGTATCTTGTTACTGTTTCAGTTCCTGTCTGAACAGTGTCCTAGCCCATTTCTTGTTTGTTTCCATGTTTGTTCCTTCCCTTTTCCTGCAGTGTCTGAACCTGCACCTAACTCCAACTCTTTGTCTCTGTACTTCTGTTTGTGAGTTTTGTGTCCACTCGCTACTTCATTGTAAGTACCTTGTGTGTATCTGGTTCTGCTCGTTCTGTTTCCCTGCCTCCGTATTTACCTCCTGTGTTCTAGCTATCTGCCTGTATCTTCCAGTCTGTTCCATGTGAACAGAGCCCTGTCCTGTCTGTCTTCACCTTGTGCTCTGTTCTGCTCTGCTTGCTCACTGCTCCAGCGGTTCCGCTCTGCTCCGCTTGTTTACCGCACCTGCGGTTCCTCTCTGCTTTGCTTGTTCACCGCTCCGGCGGTTCCGCTCTGCTCCGCTTGTTTACCGCACCTGCGGTTCCGCTCTGCTCTGCTCATTTACCACACCTGCAGTTCCGCTCTGCTCTGCTTGTTGTTTACCGCTCCGGCAGTTCCGCTTTGCTCCGCTTGTTTACTGCACCTGCAGTTCCGCTCTGCTCTGCTTGTTTCACGCCCCTGCGGTTCTGCTCTGCTCTGCTTGTTCACTGCTCCGGCAGTTCTGCTCCGCTCTGCTTGTTCACCGCACCTGCGGTTTTTCTCCGCTCCGCTTGTTTACCGCACCTGCGGTTCCGCTCTGCTCTGCTTGTTCACCGCTCTGTCGGTTCCGCACTGCTCCGCTTGTTTACCGCACCAGCGGCTACGCTCTGCTCTGCTTGTTCACCGCACCTGCGGTTTTGCTCCGCTCTGCTTGTTCACCGCACCTGCGGTTTTGCTCCGCTCTGCTTGTTCACCGCACCTGCGGTTTTGCTCCGCTCTGTTTGTTCACCGCTCCTGCGGTTTTGCTCTGCTAGTCCACCGCACCTGCGGCTCTGTTCCTGTATCCCAGTCTGCACTGGTCCCTATCCAGCCTGCGTTCATACCTGCCAGTATCTGCCTGTCTGCATTACAGCCATGCCTGTCAGCACCCGCCTGCCTTCATACCAGCAGTGCCTGCTAGTACCCACCTGCCTTCATACCAGCCGTACCTGCTAGTGCCCACCTGTCTGCATACCAACTAACCTGCCTGTTCCTGCATTCCCCGGTGTGTGTCAACAGCTGTGATTGGGGTCTGACCTGGAGTAGCACCTGGTCCCTCTGCTCGGTTCCTCCCTGGTTCATGGAGTCGACTGAGCCACCGTGTGACCTTGGTCGGATCGGGTTGATACTTAGTTATGCCCCTCCAGGCACTCCTCGGTTCATGGTACAGTGGGATTACTAATCACGCTCACGCCAGTCAGTCCAGGCGCGAGCGTAACAGAGACACTGGGTGAACCAAGTCAAGTGCCAAGGACTGTTGATTGGAAAGAAGTATCTTTGCCTATGGACCAGGTAAGCCCACTTGAGTGGTATTCAGCATTGTGAGACAGTATGGACAATTTTACCTGGTAGAAAGACTTCTTTTGGCCTAGTGAGAGAGAGAGCTGGTTGAAGACGTACGAAAAGCTCCAGCGGAAGAGATGATGATTGTTTTAATTGTGTATTTCTTACAGGAGTCCTACAAGTAAAAGGTCTTAAAGATAGGTTGTTATTAATGTTTGTAAATGTTATGCCAATTTGACAATGCCAATTTGTATATAAAGCTACACGACTCTCACCACTGTCTCAGAATTGGTCAGATCGACCAATTGAGACGAATGTCAAAGATGACATTCAAAAAAGGAGGGAAGAGTGTGACAGGTAGAAGTAGTGCTGAGTGCAGTTGCTCCAAAAGCATCCAGCAACTAGAAGAGTTAACACAATCACAGGAGACAGGAAGTGGTTTGCTTCAGAAGCATCCAGCAACTAGAGGGGTTAACACAGTTACAGGAGACAGGGAGTGGTTAGCAGAGCCCCAAGGGAATTGTGGGGAACATGTTTACTGTTCTGGCAGCAGCCGAAAAAATGAGTGGTGTGTGATCTTTATCTTACAGAAGTTCAAGTGAACCATAGTGGAACAGGATTCCAGTAAAGAGAGAAGCTGGGCTAAGGTCAGATACCCTGTACTGCTAGTTGAGAAAGTCTATCATCGAGCAGGAAGATAAGGACTGGAAGGAATTGTGTCATAGGGATCATCTTCCTCAGCAAACCCTCCTCCATTTCACTGTGTTAGAAAGAATGCTGTGTACTATTGTGCCTTTGTGAAGAAGATGTTTGATGTTGAATAAGGGAAAGCCAGTTGCTGTAAAGGACTTGATTTGTACTGGCCGTGCTCCTACATTAAATTCTACTGTTCACCTGTTCATGAGGACTCTGTCAAGTGTGTCTGTGCCAGCAAGTGAATACATTTTATGCCTGGGCAAGCAGCAATGTATAGTCGCCCTGAGTAATGGTTCCCCCAGGATTCCAAGAATTCATGAGACCTGTCTCGCCCTTATCTAAACCCAGTGGTGTGCACGTAACAACTGCTTTTCGGCCGAGATAGGTGTGTGCTTATGACAGCATCTCATCTTAACAACTCTTTCCCTTCATTGTGCAGACATCCTGACACATCACTAGGAAGGCTCCAGGTTGAATTATGCGACAGGTGCCATGCTTATCACATTCTCAGAGAAGCCCCTTTAACATACGTAACTAAATGCCTAGTAAATAAGTCACCATGTGTATAATATATAGCCTATCATACGAAAAATAAAAACTTACATAAAAAGGTGAATTAAGAGGAAAGAGAAAGCGACTATAACACTGGTGGGTATGGACCCACTGTGTCACGGGCCGGGCTTACCCTGGAGAGGCATGACTAAATGACTATTGGGTCTTCACTAGTGCCTCTGATGGTGAGGATAGGCTAGGCCGCTGGTAGTCACCAGGTACCACTCCAGGGCAGTCTCCGGGTCTGTAGCAGGTGACTGAAGGGTCTGAGATATGGGAACAAGGTACAGGTGGATGGAAGCAAAGACATGGTCAGACAATCTGAGGTCAATTAAGGAGCTAGGGAGCTAATAGAGCGCAATAGAATCTTATCCGGTATGTAGTTAACTTGGACCTATTCATTATTTCATCAGCAGCACGGAAAATCGACATTTTTTTTCCACAATATTTCCAATCTGAGGTCAGGGCAGGCAGCCAATATGTAGCCGAGGTCAGGAGTGGAGAGGTAAGGATAAATGGGTAGGCAAGCCAGGTCAGAAAACAGGAGAGACAATACAAGACAGCACCTTACAAGAATCTAGACAGAGACTGAACTAGAACTTTAGATTAGACGAGGAGTGATGGGAGGAGCTGCCTAATAAACCCCCCTGCTGCTTGTCGATAGGCCAGAGGATCTCATCCCTGCAGGACATGATGGGATTAAATACATGTAGAGAGTGACCACGCCTCCCTATAGCCACGTGGAGACTTACCAGCAGCAGGAGGATGCAGCAGTGTTGGAAATGCTACAAGAGGCAGTTCAGCGAGACAGCCCGCAACTGGGGAGAGCAGGGTGGTGACTGCAGTGACTAGGGCGGCGCTTACCACCTGTGCGAGTCACCGGTGTGACAGTGACAATACCAGAGAGAAATAGGCATGTACCAGGAAAAGTTTTTAAAAAAAAGCTAAGTAACGTATAAATATATATATATACCCCGGTATGGTCACTGCCAGCTCCACAATAATAAAAAAAAATTACTAGCTGCCACCACCAATCGTTTATACAGGCCGATTGGACACCCTTTACATGTAGCGTATTGCTTCAGGGGTACGGTTTACAAAGCAAGATGAACAGAGCTATTCAATTTTATATATTTAATCTGGAAAGGTAGACAGTATTTATAAAAAGTACAATACAAAGATGTTACAAAATGGGAACAAAACAAGATGGTATATACAATTACATGTAATAAAAGTAATAACAAAATAAATAGTACAAAAGAGCTCAGAGCTTAGGGGAAGGAGGTACTCCTTAGGAAAACAGACAGAACCCGCAGCAATTTGTACCTTCCAGGACTGACAAATGACCAAAACCCAAAATTCAGATTTTTATTAGATCAAGGTTAAGCCCACATACTTCCCCTCGGTGAGCTCATATTATGGCTGATTGTGGGATGCACTAGGTCTTTAAAAGTTTATAAAATTCCTAACTTTCAGGGTATCTTCGCCCCTGAAGGTCTCAGGAGAGAGATATTGTTATCATGTTTCCTGTCACAATTTTACCTTTCTATAAAGATGAAACATGGCATGGATAGCATCATCCATCTTTCCGATATTAAGTTGGAGGCATTTGGCTGGCCTTATGGTGATGTGAGTGAATGCATTATGTTCGTCCCTTCACTACGACACCTAAAATAGATCTCCCCTAAATATCAGATAGATGCAAACCGCAATATTCATCACTGATCACTGGATCCAGGAAGTCTGAGACAATTCCTTTGAACAGAGGAAGTTCTTGCCTCAGAAGTGCACTTCCCAGCCTCTGAATATATGAAGCTTAGCCTTGGTGTCTGGTTTTCAGAGTCGATTTCCTGTTGTAATTACATTGTCACTGCAGGATCTCCTACTTCAATGGAGATTGAAGTGTCAGCTCTCTCTCACTTCCCCAGTTATAATTAATCTCATGTGTTCAATGTGAGGGTGATATGTCCCTTCTCTGGAGATGTCTCTAAGGATTTTAATTTTTCTTTACAACAGGTATCAATAAAGCCAATGTCAATAAGCATGACCGAACAGAGAAACCATAAGAAGGAATATACAGTAGATAGCAAATATCAAGATATAATGATGGAACCAAAATATATTGTATATAAAGTGCAAGTAAAATCAGTGGTTACAGGATATGGACACCTTTGCAGGCAAAGTTGAACTTTGATTTTATCATAAGTCAGTTTAGAAGAAGGTTCAGGAGAAGAGAGATAAGACTTACAGTCTTCGCCTTCAGAACAAGCTCACTGTTGAATCTGATTGTTAACTCATTCTGCAGCCTGCTATGTACTGCGATAAAGTGAGATTACAGAAGCTAAACTGTCCAACATTTTTAATTAAACAATAATGTTTTTAGTGAAAAATACATAAATTGAAGCAAAATATTCCCGTTATTAAAATAATAAAAAAAAAACGTTTATTTATATAAAGCTTGTAGTCATGTGCTGTGTCTGAAGGTACTGTTTTTAAAACGTGACTGGAGATATAGAGTAGATATTAGAAAAAAGGTTTTGACAGTGAGGATGATTAACGAGTGGAACAGGCGGTCACGAGAGGTGGTGAGTTCTCCTTCGATGGAAGTCTTCAAACAGAGGCTGGACAGACATCTGTCTGAGATGATTTAGTGAATCCTGCATTGAGCAGTGGGTTAGCCCAGATGACCCTGGAGGTCCCTTCCAACTATACCTTTCTATGTTTCTATGTCATAAAAGTAATTTGAAAGCAATTTTTTTAGCTACAAAAAAAATACCAAAATGACCACTTGCCACAAACAAAGGCACAGAATCCTTGCACTGAGAGACATTGGTTTATCACTCAGGCAGATAACAATACATGTAGGCCAAGAGGTCAGCATGGTTCATCATTGCGTATCCCAGTGGTTGGAAAAACAAAGATAAGGTAAAATGTCAGCAAATGGTGCACAGAGGTAAACCTCTGCATGGATGGATTGACAGATTACAAGAATAGTGAATAGTGATCTATTCTGTACTGCAAATCAAATTAGATATCACATACCACACTTAAAGCTTGGTAGGTATCTACACTAACCATTGGAAGGTGTTTGCACAACATTGGGCTACAAGCCAGATGGCCAGCTACAAGTTTTCTATTGACCTCATATCACTGCTCTCAAAGGCTATCATAGTGCAGAGCAAGATAGTAATGGCAGTCACAATGTAGGTCTATCCTCTTTTCAGCAATGAGTCCAACATTTGTCTTGGATGCAATGATAGCCGAAGATTGGTCTAGAGTGTCCCTGGAGCCATTTTTCATTGTAACAATGCCAGGCCATATTTTGCTTGTGCTACTGTTAGCAGCTTTAGACGTCTAAACGTGTTACCATGGCCTGCAGCGTCTCCAGACTTGTCTCCCATCGAGCATATCTGGAACGTCATAGATCGTCAATTGCAAAGGGAGCTGCCAGCATCAGATATTGATCTTTGTTGTGCTCAAGTGCATTCAGAGTGGCAGAACATTCCTCAGACAACTTAATAACCTCATTGATAGCAGCCAAGGTGTGTAAGTTTGTGTACATGTGGAGTTTATACTCAATATCAAAGAAATTGAGTGGTTTTGAAAATTCTGTTTTCATTTTCTTATTATTCGCATGTCATTAAAACGTCTACCCATTCTGTGATTTTCAGAATTCCTCAACTTTTCCTTCATGGTGTTGCAATTTCAATGTTGAAGAGTGTATGTAATATATACCATCTTTATATTAAGTCTAGTTGTTTAACACTTGACATTAAGCAGCATCCATCAAAAAAAAAAAAAGTAACACGGAACTCTCATATGATCAAAATAGCACAAATAAAAGAAGGAAAAATATTTTTTTTTCTTTAACCACTTCACACCAGAGCCTGTTTTTGCCTTCGTGACCGGGCCAATTTTTTAAATTCTGACCACTGTCATTTTATGAAGTAATTACTCTGGAACGCTTAAACGGATTCCCCTGATTCAGAGATTGCTTTTTCGTGACATATTGTACTTCATGATAGTGGTAACATTTCTTTGATATCACTTTTATTTGTGAAAAAATCGGAAATTTGGCGAAAATTTAGACAATTTTGCAATTTTCAAACTTTGAATTTTCATGCCCTTAAATCAGAGAGATATGTCACACAAAATAGTTAATAAATAACATTTCCCACATGTCTACTTTACATCAGCACAATTTTGGAACCAAAATTTTTTTTTGTTAGGGAGCTATAAGGGTTAAAAGTTGACCAGCGATTTCTCATTTTTCCAAAAAAATTTACAAAAACATTTTTTTAGGGACCATATCATTTGAAGTCACTTTGAGGGGTCTTTATGACAGAAAATACCCAAAAGTGACACCATTCTAAAAACTTCACCCCTCAAGGTACTCAAAACCACATTCAAGAACTTTATTAACCCTTCAGGTGCTTCACAGGAATTTTTGGAATGTGGAAGAAAAAAATGAACATTTGCTGTAACTTTTTTCACAAAAATGTTACTTTAGACCCAATTTTTTTTATTTTCACAGGGGTAACAGGAAAAAATGGACCGCAAATTTTTTTGTGCAATTTCTCTTGAGCGCGCTGATACCCCATATGTGAGGGAAAACCACTGTTTGGGCGCACAGCAGGGCTCGGAAGGGAAGGAGCGCCATTAGACTTTTTGAATGTAAAATTTGTCTGAATAATTAGCAGACGCCATGTTGCGTTTGGAGAGCCCCTGATGTTCCTAAACAGTGGAAACCCCCCACAAGTGACACCATTTTGGAAACTAGACCCCTTAGGGAACATATCTAGATTTGTGGTGAGCACCTTGAACCCCAAGGTGCTTCACAGAAGTTTATAATAATCAGCTGTAAAAATAAAATTTTCACATTTTTCCCACAAAAAGGTTTTTCATCCCTTAATTTTGCATTATCATAAGGGTAATAGGATAAATTGCACCATGAAATTTGTTGTGCAATTTCTCCTGAACACGCCGATATCCCATATGTGGAGGCAAACCACTGTTTGGGCGCACGGCAGGGTTTGAAAGGGAAGGAGCGCCATTTGACTTTTTGAATGTAAAATTTGTTTGAATAATTAGCGGACGCCATGTTGCATTTGGGGAGCCCCTGATGTGCCTAAACAGTGGAAACCCCCCACAAGTGACACCATTTTGGAAACTAGACCCCTTAGGGAACTTATCTAGATGTGTGGTGAGCACCTTGCACCCCCAGCTGCTTCACAGAAGTTTATAATATTGAGCCATAAAAATAAAATTTTCACAGTTTTCCCACAAAAAATGTTTTTCATTCCCTAATTTTGCATTATCATAAGGGTAACAGGATAAATTGCACCATGAAATTTGTTGTACAATTTCTCCTGAGTATGCTGATACCCCATATGTGGGGGAAAACCACTGCTTTGGTGTACGGCAGGGTTCGGAAGAGAAAGGAGCGCTCTGTTAAATTTATACCATTGGGCAGTGAAAAAAGCATAATTATATTTTTACCACAAAAAAATGTTTTACCCTCAGATTTTACATTTTCACACAGGGCAATGGGTAAAAATGGTGCCGAAATGTGTCACACAATTTCTTCTAAAAGTGGCAATACCCCATATGTGGCTGTATCGTACCACTCAGCCATACGGCGAGATCTGGGGGGAACGGAGCGCTATTTGACAATTGGAGAACAAATTATTGTAGAATAGGCATTTGGATTTGGGAGCACAAAATTTTCTGAATTCCTTTTGGGGGGCAAGGGCCATTTTGCTTTTCCAGAGCCTTTCTACTACTAATAACTTGGAAGTCCCTTATATTTTTAACAGATAACGGACCTGAGTGGGGACTAGCTTTTTTTGAGGACTGAGTTGAAGCTTTTATTGGGAACATTTTACGTAACATTTATCCGGCGCTCTAGGCTGAGCACTTACATCGGGGTTTCCATCTAAATTTCCAAGTGATGTAATTCAGATGAAACCCCTGTGGGATCCATTCACTGTAATGAGGCAGCAGAGTTACTCTGGACTCAGTCTGGCCTCTGTTTAGCGGTGTCCTTTTTTTCAGAAGTGCACAAAACTGTGGCCAACCACACTTTTATGCACGCCTAAAACAAATGACACAGTGGGATCACAGGCCAGACGGCATCCACAGTGGCCTATATCTGCCTCATTACAGGGAATCTTCCGTCATGGGTTCCGGCTGAATCACATATTTCAGAGATTTACACGGAAACTCTGGCGTAAGTGCTCAGCGCAGAGCGCAGGATAAATGTGTGCCGAGCCATACTGCGATCTTTGGGAGACATAATAAACAAATCAGTAGCAGGTGAAGAATTGGTTTTATTTATTTTTTTACGTTGTTCCTAGTGTGATATAACTGATTAGATTACTTTATTCTTCGGGTCGGTGCGATTACAGAGATACCAGATTTATATCTGGTTTTTATGACTGACAGCTGTCACACACTAAAAGGCGCTTTTTTTTTGCAAAATCTAATTTTTGCATCACCATATTATGAGAGCTATAATTTTTCCATATTTCAGCTGACAGAGCTTGTTTTTTGCGGGACGAGTTGACATTTTTATTGGTACCATTTTTGGGTACGGGACATTTTTTGATCGCTTTCTATTCCGTTCTTTGGGAGGTAAAATTAACAAAAACCAACAATTCAGGAATTGTTTTTTGAGGTTTTTTTTTTATGCCGTTCTGCGTGTGGTAAAAGTGATCAGGCAGCGTTATTCTTCGGGTCAGTACGTTTACAGCGATACTACACTTACTGTATATTTTTTTTATGTTTTGGCGCTTTTACACAATAAAACAATTTTATAGAAAAAATATTTTTTTTGCATTGCTTTATTCTGAGCGCTATAACTTTTATATTTTTTGGCTGATAGAGCTGTATGGCGGCTTTTTTTTGTGTAACAAGATGACATTTTCAGCGGTACCATTTTTATTTCCATTTTGCTTTTTGATCGCATTTTTTTCCACTTTTTGTTTGGCGATATGAGGAAAAAGCATAGTTTTTTGCTCCGTTTTTTATTTATTTTTATTACGGTGTGCACAGAAGGAGTTAATTAGTGTGACAGTTTTATAGCTCGGGTTGTTTCGGACGCGGCAATACCAAATATGTGTACTTTTTTTATTTTTGCATAAATATACGCATTTATCGGTTTAATATTTTATTTATTTATTTAAATTTATTTTGTTTTGTTTTTTTAACAGTTTCAAAACAATTTTTTTACTTTTTTTTACATTTTTACTTAGTCCCTGTATGGGACATTAATTTTTATTTTTCTGATCCCTGATGTCATGTAATGTAATAGACATATATTACATTACATGAGATCTTCACTGACTTTCACAGTCAGAGTCTCCTGCCAGGCTTCAGCTGCAGGCTGCAGGCTGAGCCAGGCAGGACACCATATATGGCAGAGCTGGAGGCGGTCATGTGACCTCCAGCTGCCATAGCAACCCAAGGTCCTGAAAGGTATCAGGGGTCGTCGGAGAGGTAAGTGGACGACCCCCTCTCCTCCTGCTGTCTTCTATATGCCGCGATCACTATAGATCGCGGCATATAGAAGACAGCAAAGGGTTAACATCACTGGGACCTTATCCAATCAGGTCCCGATGATGTTCCCTGTCAGAGCTATCGCTCTGCACCGCTCCTGCAGCGCTTGCAGGACCCTGGGGGTCCTGAGCGCTGTGGGACCACCCACCATTTTTAAATGTCCGTGCTGCACAGAGCCCAGGCCGCGCGGACGTTTATCTACAGTGGGCGGTCGGGAAGCGGTTAAATGTTTGCAAGGTCCCCTGACAATGACAAGATTGTTTATTTTACACAGTGCACAAACATCTTGTTATTTTCTCAATTTCAGAAATGGTTACGATTACACAGACAATTTACAGTAGAGGAATGAATATTTCTAGCGTCTCTCGGGGTAATCGTTTTGTTTTTCTTCCTGTCGTCTCATTCTCATTCAAAGTGCATTATGTCAATGCTGACAATAACAACACAAATATATTAATGAAATGTAAACTGCATAACAGAGAAAGGCTTATTGGGAAAAACGTCTTTTCAAAGTGCTTTACATTTTTTGGATTATACTGGAATATTGGTAAATCACGATGTAGAAACTATTTGGGTAGACGTTTGCGATGTCCAATTTGTTGTAGATGCATAGGCAGCACACGATGCTATAGGAAATATTTACTAAGGTAAGTTATTGTGCATCTCACTAATCGGGAAGGGTCTGACTGTCGGGATCATACCCTTGTTCCATAGAATAAAAGGTCCCCATCACTAGTTCCTCTGTCTAGAGCTCCTGGCTGCAGACTAGTCAGGACTTCTGTTGTACCCAAGGAAAGCCAAATTTACCTTGGTTCTCAGGATTGCTAAGGATCCTACAGTTTACACAACAACTCACAGTATTAGAGTATTTCCTAGTGGTAAATATGATGAAAAATACAAATATAATAGCTTTATTGCAAATTCAACATGGAGGAGTTGCTCATGATGATGAATGAAGCTGCTTTCATTTTCGAATGACCGTGGAAAAAATGTAAGTCATAATCTTATGGCTCTAGTGTTCCAACAAACTGGAGGGACATTATTCTTGACTTATTGTAAACCACACCAATTGTGAAATTGAATGCTATAACCTCTGCATGGAATGGAAGAGACACAGCCCATAATGATATGCAGTATGTAGACCTGATGGAGCAAGTTGGGTGGACAGACCCACTGCATATAGAAAACAGATGAACATGAAGCAGATACATATTTTTGCGGTGAATAATGTATACACTTTGCATTGACAGATTAAAAGATTATACTGCTCAATCTCTATAACTGCTATCTCTCCCTAATATCAATCACATATGCGAGCTCTGCTTAGCCAAATATATGTTTTCAAGAGTGAAAGAGTAGAAAGCCAAATAGCTCTAAAAGGATGCCATAAAAGCTCCTTTTCCTGGTTCGGAAGAATTAATTTGATAAAAATGATCACCCTACCCAAAATCTTATACTTTCTTCAAGTCTTACCTATTGATATCCTACAACTCTTCTTTCAAAACATGAAAACCTTAATTTCAAAATCTATCTGGAAAAATAAAGCCCATAGGATTAAATATTCAATACTAACAAAACAAAAAACAAAGGAGGTCTGGGACTCCCGGACTTCGAAAAATATAGACTCTCCACACGTTTGGCCAGAACTAGGGAGTGGCGTATATCTCCACCTAGAAAACTGTGGGTTGGCGTAGAACTCCGCTATCTTAGTGAAAACGCCAATCACTATCTTTGATTAACCCTGTACAATAAATTTAATTATTGTGAAATAACAAACCTCCTCACTAAATTAACGATAAGTCTCTGGAATAAGGCTAATAAAAAATACAATCTAATCCCTAATATCAGTGCCCATAATCTAATCCCTAATATCAGTGCCCATACTCCATTGCTATATCTGGCTCAAAATAGATATAAATCCTTAAAAAATAAAATTAAAACTTCGGAAAATCTTTCTAATACACCAATTGGTCAACTAGTACATAAAAACAATGTTCTCTCTACTAGTGTTGAGCCACCCCCGTAGTGTTCGAGTTCGGTTCGTCGAACACCCGTATGTTCGCCGAACTGTTCGTCGAACTGTTCGTCGAACACCTTCGAACACCGTTAAAACCAATGGCAGGCAAACAAAAACACATAGAAACAAATAGAAAACACCTTCAAAGGTGTCCAAAAGCTGACAAACTGCTCAGAAGACACAACTAACACATGAAAAAGTGACAAGTACATATAGTCATGCAAAAAGAAAAGACGTGGAGGAGTAAAAGGAGGGGGAGACACAGATATAGGCATGTCATGCCCTTCTAAAACCAAAAAAGTGCGAAGCCGACACGGCCAGTCCGTTCCTGCCCGTGCGACCTATGTGTCGCCGGGTTTGTGCCAGAGCTGCGGTCGACCCTGACGGCCAGCCCCCCTCTCCCAATACTGGTGCCTGTCCGCTGGTGGGTCGAGCGAGCCCCCCTGCGGTGGAGGCAGGTCTAATCTTTTTAATTTAAATTGTCTCTCTAATTTGAATAAGTACACTTTAAATCCTTTTACAAGGATCTATTGGAGGGCAAGTCTCATGACAGCTGCCGCGGTAATTCAAGCTCCAGTAGCGTCCACTAAAGCTGCTGCAGTTAAAAAGCTTTTATAAGGATCGAGCTTGGCGGTCCACCGCAAGGCATCCTACCGCCAGTGCCAGCCCCTGTGCCTTGGGGTGCCTCCCCGATGCTCTTCACTGAGTGTTCCGGGGGCCCGAACCATTTCCTTTGAAAAAATTAAGTGTCCAAACTACAGGTGGTGTAGCTTGCTTAACAGCTGGGATAATCCGCTGACTAGCAGACACTGCTACTAGGCACAAAGTATTTCCTGGGCTAGATGCAGTTAAAAATTTGTAATTAGATACTCTCGTTGGATGCTGAGAAAGCATTCCATAGAGTCTCCTGGCACGCCATATATTATTCTCTTAAAAAGCTTGGGGTAGGGGTCTAGGGGACCCTTTTATAGCCAAAATCACGGCCCTGTATCGCAATACGTCACCTAGGCTGAAGATAAATGGAACATTTTCATCACCTTTCATAATCACCAATGGGACAAGGCAGGGATGTCCTCTGTCCCCTCTCTTATACATCCTAGTGACGGAGCACCTGCTCTCATCAATTCGCCATAACCCCAATATTAGGTGGATTGAGGTGGGAGGCACCGAGTACAAGTGCTCTGCATTTGCTGATGATGTCCTAGTATATATCACTCAATCACATATATCCATCCCTGCTGTTACGGCTGAAATAGATCACTTTGTTACATGGTCAAATTTTAAAATCAATGCAGCGAAGTCTGAGGCCCTCGATGTCTCCCTCCCCAAATCCATACAGGATTCCATCCAGTCCAACTTTTCCTTTGCCTGGCCCTCACAGGGTATCAAATAATTAGGAATTCCTATTCATAGAGACCTCTCCCGTCTATGTTATCTTAATTTTGGGCCCTTTATTGAACAACTCCATACACACCACGGTTGGCAAGTTAGAACTGTAAGATTCACTACGTGAACCACTGGTGTTTTGTGGAAAAGCACATGTACACTGTGTTACAAAAAATTCTGCAAAAAGTGTTTAGGAGTGATAAGGTAAGAATTTTTTGGTTTGTCAGTTAAACTCATTGATGGTGATGTGTGTCAGTGCTCTTTATATCACTGTAAGCAATTGCAGACACCTGTGCTAATTAGTTTGGCAGGTGTGTCCAATGAAAGGCAAGACTACTTAAGAAGGCTGTCCCACATTATTAAGCAGCCTACATTTTCTGCCAAAATGGGAAAGAAAAAGGATGTGTCGGCTGCTGAGAAGCAACAAATTGTGGAGTGTTTAGGTCAAGGCATGACTACAATCAACATTGCCAAGACACTTCATCCTGATCATCGCACAATCAAGAAGTATGTAGCTGATTCACATTACACACGTGTGCGTGCTGATAAGGGAAAATTGAGGACTCTTTTTTACAGGCAATTACGTCAGGTTAAAAGAGCAGCGGCAAAAAAGCCTTGTCATAGCGGCAGACAAGTTTTTGAAGCTGCTGGTGCCTCCAACGTCCCCCGAACAACAAGATGCAGGGTCCTTCAGAGGTTTGCAGCTGTGCGTAAGCCATCCTGTCGACCTCCTCTATCCACTGTACACAAGCAGAAATGGCTCCAGTGGGCCAAACAATACATGAAGACTGACTTCAAAACTGTTTTGTTCACCGATGAGTGCCGTGCAACGCTCGATGGTCCAGATGGATGGAGTGGAGGATGGCTGGTTGATGGACACCCTATGCAAACACGGCTACGGTGCCAACAAGGAGGAGGTGGAGTAATGTTTTGGGCTGGAATCATGGGGAGAGAGATTGTCGGCCCCTTTAGGATCCTTGAAGGGGTAAAGATGAACTCCATAATGTATGTGGAGTTTCTCAAACAGCACTTCCTGCCATGGCTCAAGAAGAATAACCGTGTTTTCCGCAGCAAGATCATTTTCATGCATGATAATGCACCGTCTCATGCTGCACATAACACATCTGCATCTCTGGCTGATATGGGCATAAAAGGGGACAAACTTATGGTGTGACCCCCATGCTCCCCTGACCTCAACCCCTTTGAGAACCTTTGGAGCATCATCAAAAGGAGTGTCTATGATGGTGGGAGGCAGTTCACATCTAAGCAACAGCTCTGGGAGGGTATTCTGTCCTCATGCAAAACAATTTAAGCAGAAACCATCCAAAACCTGACAAATTCAATGGACGAGAGAGTTCAGAAGCTCCTTTCGAACAAGGGGTCCTATGTGCAAATGTAACATCACCTAGAATAAAGTTTTGAGTTGAAAACTGTTTGATTTCAGTTTCTAATAACCTGCCAATGCTTATAATTTCAAAAATGACCATTTTTTTGTTCTTTATTAAAATGAAAAGGTTGATCGAAGAGTGTGGGGGATCTAAGAGTGTGGCAACCCAGTAGTCAGGATTATTTCGAATTCTGACAATCTGAGGGTCATGTTGCAGGTAGTGCAGCAAGAAGGCACTCATGTGTCTTGCGCATCTAGGAGCCCCAAAATTATTTTCCGGGCTAGATGCAGCTAAAAATTATTATTAATTTGAAAGCTGGTGGAGCTTAGTTTAGATGGCCTAATAGAATCAGTACTGCAAACTGCTACAAGGCCCAAATTATTTTCCAGCCAAGATACAGATAAACATGATTAGTAATTTTAAATCTGGTGGAGTTTAGTATAGATGGCCTAATAGAATCAGTACTGCACACTGCTACAAGGCCCAAATTATTTTCCAGCCAAGATACAGATAAACATGATTAGTAATTTGAAAGCTTAAAACGGTTGGTGAGGTGATTTTAACAAATCATCAAGCTTTTACTCTCCCCATGGTGACACAGGGGTAGAAAAGTCGTTTCGGATCCATGATTTGTTCATCTTTATGAACGTGAGTCTGTCTACATTATCAGTGGAGAGCCGCGTGCGCTTATCTTTCAGCACACCACCAGCAGCGCTGAACACACGTTCAGACAGAACGCTGACTGCGGGGCATGACACGATCTCCAAGGCGTAAGTGGCGAGCTCCGGCCATTTATCCAGATTGGAAGCCCAAAAAGAGCAAGGGTCCAGTGACACAGTCATGGCTTCAATGTTAACTTGGAGATACTCCTGTACCATCATCTCTAGGCGTTGACTATGTGTCAGACTTCTTGTCTCCTGTGGCCTTGCAAAACATGGGCTAAAAAAGTGGTGAAATGATTCCGCAAATTGATGTTACCAGCAGATACTGTGTTTCTGTTACGTTTTGAGTTCTGAACACTTGACGGTCCCACGGTTGGCAAGTTGGAACTGTGAGATTCACTACGTGCACCACTAGTGTTTTGTGGAAAAGCACATGTAAGATTCTGCAACAGTCTCTGCTGATACTCCTGCATGCGTGCATCTCTTTCTATGGCAGGAATAATTTCTGCAAATTTACTTTTGTGCCGGGGATCTAAGAGTGTGGCAACCCAGTAGTCAGGATTATTTCTAATTCTCACAATTCGAGGGTCATGTTGCAGGTAGTGCAGCAAGAAGGCACTCATGTGTCTTGCGCATCCAGGAGCACCAAGTCCCTGTTGTGTTGGTGGTGAGGTAACAATCATGCTTCCTTCCTCTGCCCTCTCCCCCCAACCTCGCACAACAGAAATGTGATCAAGGTCTCCCTCATCTGATGAGTCTTCCATCAGTTCGTCCTCCACTTCTTCCTGTGCTCCTGCACCTTCCTCACTAGTTTGGCTGCTACCATGCGCCCTGGTAAAACCATCTCCCCCACCCTCACATGCCTGCCACCTTGGTGCAGCCGACCATCTGGACCTTGCAGATGTTAGCCCTTCCGCATACAACTCCTCCTCCTCTATTTCCTCCACCTCCTCTTGTGCCACAACCTGACTCCGAATTCTGTTTAACATGTGCTCCAGCATGTAAATCACCGGAATAGTTATGCTGATAATGGCATCGTCAGCACTAAACATCTTCGTCGCCATTTCAAAACTGTGCAGAAGGGTGCATAGGTCCCTGATCTGAGACAACTCCTCCAGCGTGATTTGCCCCACCTCTGGATCTCGTTGGCCCAGGCTATACATCAGAACATATTGCACCAGGGCTTGTCGGTGCTGCCACAGTCGCTGCAACATGTGCAGAGTTGAATTCCACCGGGTAGGCACATCGCATTTTAGCCGGTGAAGTGGCAGGCCCAACGACTTCTGTAGAGATGTAAGTCGCTGAGCTGCGGGATGCGAACGGCGGAAGTGAGCACACTGCGACCGTGCCCTCTGCAGAAGGCCATCTAGTCCGGGATAGTGGGCTAAAAATTGCTGGACAACCAGGTTCAACACGGGAGCCATACAAGGCACGTGTGTGACATTGCCCCGGCGAAGGGCCGCACCCAGATTTGCAGCATTGTTGCACACGGCCTTCCCTGGTTTCAGGTCCAGTGGAGATAACCATTCATGAAACTGGTTCTACAGAGCTGACCACAACTCCTCAGCTGTGTGACTCACATTTCCCAGACATTTCAAAGTAAAAACCGCCTGATGACGCTGAGCCCTGCTGCCAGCATAGTAAGGAGGTGTGCAGGATCCCTTCAGCGCAGTTAGAAGGCTTGTGGCATGACCAGACAGGCTTTGGGTGCAGGTGGAGGACCGAGAGGAGGTTGAGGAGGCAGAAGCAGTGGAGGAACTTCGAGATAAAGAGGATTGACGCACAACTCGTGGGGACGGCAAGACTTGGACAGCAGCCCCTTGTCCTGCTGTCACCATAGTTACCCAGTGCCCAGTCAGCGACATGTAACGACCCTGTCCATGCCTACTCGTCCAAGTGTCTGTGGTGAAATGCACCCTGTCACACACAGAGTTTCTCAAAGAAGCGGTGATGTTGTGTGCGACATGCTGGTGGAGCGCAGGCACACCTTTCTTTGAGAAGTAGTGCCGACTGGGCATCTGGTACTGGGGCACTGCGACGGACATAAGGTCTCGAAAATCCTCTGTGTCCACCAGGCGGAAAGGCAGCATTTCTGTAGCCAAGAGCTTGCAGATGGTGAAATTCAACCTCTTAGCTTTCTCATGGCTAGGAGGAAATGGTCTTTTACTTGTCCACATCTGAGGGACCGAGGGCTGGCTGTTGTGCTTAGACGGGGTTGAGAAGGGTGTCCCCGGCAAACTGCCGGTCTGTGAGGAAGACGCAGGCGGACATGTTAGGTTGCCTTGATCCAAAGGTGGTGCTATCGATGTCAGACGGCGCTGAACACCAGCTGGTGTTTCCACCGCCAAAGAAAATGATGACCTGCCAATCACGCTGGCTGTTGCAGGTAAAGAGGTGGCAGGTCTGCGTCCCAAAACAGGTGTGACTGCTGTCCCCCCAGTCACAGAGGATGAAGAGGCCGCGGATGCACAAGATGTGGCAGACTGTGGTTGGCCCAGCCGGCTAGGCCTCATTGTAGCACAGTGAGCTTCCCACCGCAAATTATGCTTCATATCCATGTGCCGGTTCATGCATGAAGTACTCAAACTATGTATTTTTTGGCCTCTACTTAGCTTTTGCTGACAAATGTTACAGATAACACGAGTTGGGTCATCCTTATCGATCTGAAAAAATGCCCAGGCTATGCAAGGCTTAGCACCCATGCGACCTGAAGAGCCACCACGACTTGTGGTCAGAGGCAGAGTTGTGTTTGAGGATGCAGTTGTTGACGTGCTTCCAGTACTACGTCTCTGTCCAGGAAGGCGCAACCTGACCTCGTCGTCACTAGCATCTTCCTCCACCTCCTCTGCTGACCTCATCGACTGGCTGACTGTGGGTTGACAGTAAGTGGAATCTCCAACCTCGTCATCATCACCCTGTGTGTTATCACACCCGTCTGTTATGATAGGCTACAAGCACTAAGGAAAGACAGGAGATCTGTCCCTACAACAGAACTAAGCTAGGTCCCTACGATGTAACGGGGAACCTGATCCTGCAATCAGACCCGCTAAAGTCCTCAGCTAGTCTGAACGAAGACCTATAGATGTGAGGGAGGGATCCCTACAAGAACTAGGGACTGGGAGAAAGATGGACACCTCCTAGCAGAAAGTGTAGCAGTAAAAAGACAAACAAACAACATAGAACATAGAGGTCAAAAGACCTAGCTAAACAGACTGAGAAAGGTTACAAAGCACCTGGCTAGCTTAAGAGTAGAAATTAAAATGAAGTCCAGCATGGACAGAAGGGAGGAGCAGGATTAAATAGGCAAAAAAGGTCATGTGACCAGCAAAATAGAAAAAACCTAACAGGAGAGTTCTAACAGTACCCCCTCTTCTATGAGGATCCTCCGTATCCCCTAGGCCCAGGCTTATCAGGAAACCTCTTGTGAAACGCTCTGACAAGTCTGGAAGCAGAAACATCATCCGTCCTCACCCATGAGTTATCCTCGGGACCGAAACCCTTCCAAGCGACGAGATACTGCAAACTCCCCCTATACCGTCTAGAATTAAGGATGCGGGAAATTTCATATTCCCCGTCCTCCACCACCGGTGGAACAGTGGCAGTGGCGTCTCTATCTGATACATCAGCTTTTTTCAATAGAGAAACATGAAACACCGGATTAATCTTCCAGGAGGTAGGAACCTCCAACCTAACAGCAGATTGGTTAACTACCTGAAGCACCTTAAAGGGCCCTACAAACTTGGGACCCAATTTTTTAGAAAGAATCCTCAACCGCAGATTCTTAGAGGACAACCAAACCATGTCACCAACCGTAAACAAAACCTCTTGACGTTTCCTGTCAAAGTACCTCTTAGATTTTTTGTTAGCCTCCTGAAGATTACCACGCACATCCGTCCAAACTCTCTCCAAATTACCAGAAAAACTCTCCTCCTCCGGCACAGCAGATACTAATTTGGAGAATGACCCAAAAGACGGATGTCTCCCAGAACAACAAAAAAAAGGCGAACACCCAGCAGAAAAGGATGTATGGTTGTTAAGAGCAAATTCAGCAAGTGGCAGAAACTCAGACCACCCCTCTTGATTGTCTGCCACAAAACAACGCAAGAACTGCTCAACATCCTGGTTCTTCCTTTCTGTCTGGCCATTAGACTCAGGATGATATCCAGATGAAAACGACAAATGAACTCCCAACCTGTCACAAAAGGCACGCCAAAAACGAGCCACGAACTGAGGTCCCCTATCAGAAACAATGTCAGTAGGAACACCACGGAGTCTGACAATCTCCTTGACAAAGGCCTTAGCGAGTGCCTTAGAGCAGGGCAGTTTGATGAAAGGAACCAAGTGACAAATCTTGCTAAAACGGTCCACGACCACCCAGATGACCGTGAAACCCTCAGAGGAGGGAAGGTCAGTCATAAAGTCTATAGCCAGATGTGTCCAAGGTGCACTAGGAACCTCCAGAGGGCAAAGCAACCCCGCAGCAGGAGTATGAGAAGACTTAGATCTAGCACACACAGTACATTGACGCACCCACTTAATGACTTCCTTCTGCCATCCAGGCCACCAAAAACTGCGACCCACAAGTCTCTTGGTCTCAGAAATTCCTGGATGACCTGCCAACCGAGACTCATGACACTCAACAAACAAATCTCTCCTAAAGGTTCTAGGTACAAACAACCTCCCATGGGGAGTGTTAGATGGGGCATTCTCCTGTGCTTTAAGAATCTCATCTTCCAAAACGGAGTCCAATGCAGCAATCACAACACCTTCTTGTAAAATGCTCTCCTCCTCCTCAGCACCGACCATGGGAGAAAAGCTGCGAGACAACGCATCAGCTTTAACATTCTTGGTACCCGGGATGTAAGTAACGGAAAAATTAAACCGCGAAAAAAAAAGTGCCCACCTAGCCTGACGGGCATTCAAGCGCTTGGCAGCATCAAGATTGATCAGATTTTTATGATCAGTGAAAACCTGAATGGGAAATTCAGCACCTTCCAAGAGATGACACCAGTGTTCAAATGCGAGTTTAATAGCCAGCAATTCCCGATTACCAATATCGTAATTAAGTTCAGTCTCAGAAAATTTTATTGAAAAAAAGGCACAGGGATGTACTCCATCCTTGTTTTCCTGAGACAACACCGCACCGACCCCCACAGAAGAAGCATCAACCTCAACCAAAAACGGCTTAGTCAAATCAGGCTGCATAAGGATGGGGGCAGAGCTGAACCTCTCCTTTAGAAACACAAACGCTTCAATGGCCTCAGTAGTCCACTGAACCGTATTAGCACCTTTCCTGGTGAGATCGGTCAGTGGTTTAACAATAGTAGAAAATTTTTTAATGAATTTTCTGTAATAATTGGCGAAACCCAAAAACCTCTGTATCGATTTCAAACCAATAGGCCTAGGCCATTCCTGCACAGCTTGAACTTTCACCGGGTCTATCTCAAAGCCCTTGCTGGAGATAATGTAGCCAAAAAAACTAATTCTCTGTACAGCGAACTCACATTTCTCTAGCTTAGCAAAAAGCGAATTGTCAATCAATAACTGCAATACCTCACGTACGCTCCGCCAATGATACTCCAGATCAGGCGAATAAATCAAAATGTCATCCAAATACACAACCACATTTTTGCCGATCAAAGGTCTAAGGATGTCATTAATAAGATTCTGAAAAAATGCTGGTGCATTGGTAAGACCAAAAGGCATAACCAGATTCTCAAAATGACCCACAGGAATGTTAAAAGCAGTCTTCCATTCATCACCCTCCTTCATGCGCAACAAATTGTATGCCCCCCGGAGATCAATTTTAGAGAACCACTTGGCCCCCACTAACTGGTTAAACAAATCAGGAATCAATGGCAGTGGGTAGGGATTGCGTACAGTAATTTTATTAATCTCGCAAAAGTCCAGACAAGGACGTAAACCGCCGTCCTTTTTTTTAACAAAAAAAAAATCCAACAGCCACAGGTGACTTAGAGGGTCTGATATGACCAGCGGCCAAGCTCGTCTGTATGTATTCCTCCAAAGCCTTTCTCTCAGGAATAGTCAGATTAAATAAACGACTTTTAGGAAGAGTCGCTCCAGGGACAAATTCAATGGTACAATCATAGTCTCTATGGGGAGGCAAAATTTGCGACTCCTCCTCAGAAAAAACTTTCCAAAAATCCTGAATAGGTACAGGTAATTCCCCTTTATCCACAGCAGCAATGCGCCCGTTACAACACTTGTCATAACACTTAGGGCTCCAGGACTTAATTTCATTAGTAGACCAATCCAGTACAGGATTGTGCAATTTTAACCAGGGTAACCCCAAAACTACTGGAGAAGGCAAATTATTTAATACTACCGATCCAAATTTTCTTGGTGAATACCATTAGTAGTGAGGGGAAATTCATAAACCTTGTGAGTAACACATTTCAAGGGAGAGCCATCGACAGAAACCACGGCAATAGGGGATGACAAAGGTTTGGGTTTTAATTTAAGTTTTTCCAAGAATCCCCCATCAATCACATTCAGAGTAGAACCACAATCCACAAATACCCGAAATTCAATTAATTCTTCCTGAGCTGCGGTAGTAGCAGAAAGAAATACCCCCTTAGTGTTTAAACAGGCTATACGGGCGTAACTGACCTTTTTTTTTTCTTTGTTCATACGAAGCACACAGTTCTTAATGAAATGGTCAGATTTTCCGCAATAAAAGCACAAACCTTCAGAAAACCTGCGGTCTTTTTCCTGAGAGCGGGGTGACATCGCCCCAATCTCCATCGGCTCTCCAATGTCAGTACAGACCCTCTCAAGACTAGGAGCTGACATGGCAAAGGATTTACTCTCATTAACCCTTGCACGCAGTCTCCTGTCCACCCGTATAGCTAATTGCATTGCCTCCTGCAAGTTTCCAGGTGTAGGATAAGCAATAAGCAGATCCTTAACCCTTTCACCTAGCCCAGCAAGAAACAAACTTTTCAGAGCTGAATCGTTCCACCCCAACTGAGCAGACCACCGACGGAAGTGAGTACAATAATTTTCCACATTACCTGATCCCTGCCTCAAAAGTCTCAATTCCGTCTCAGCTGAAGAGACACGATCAGGATCATCATACAACAACCCCAAAGCATAAAAAAAACTATCCACTGATCTAAAGCACGGGTCACTAGATTGGAGAGAAAAGACCCATCCCTGAGGTTCTTTGCGCAAAAGTGACATTATGAACCCTATGCGCTGTGATTCATCACCAGAGGATCTGGGTCTCAAACGAAAATACAATAAACAAGCATTTTTAAAGGAAAAAAATCTTATTGTTCACCAAAAAATAAATCAGGCAATCGTACCTTTGGCTCCACAAAATGCGCTCCAGAACAGCTACTCACATGTTGTTGGAGCTCGGCCACCTCCAGAGAGAGTCCCTGCAGGCGTTGAGCCAAATCCTGAACCGACACCATGATGGAAACTTGAGGTCTTTCCTTAGAGATATTTTTGGGCTGGACTTACTGTTATAATAGGCTACGAGCACTAAGGAAAGACAGGAGATCTGTCCCTACAATAGAACTAAGCTAGGTCCCTACGATGTAACGGGGAACCTGATCCTGCGATCAGACCCGCTAAAGTCCTCAGCTAGTCTGAACGAAGACCTATAGATGTGAGGGAGGGATCCCTACAAGAACTAGGGACTGGGAGAAAGATGAACACCTCCTAGCAGAAATTGTAGCAGTAAAAAGACAAACAAACAACATAGAACATAGAGGTCAAAAGACATAGCTAAACTGACTGAGAAAGGTTACAAAGCACCTGGCTAGCTTAAGAGTAGAAATTACAATGAAGTCCAGCATGACCAGAAGGGCGGAGCAGGATTAAATATGCAAAAAAGGTCATGTGACCAGCAAAATAGAAAAAACCTAACAGGAGAGTTCTAACACCGTCGTCCTCAGAGCCAACCTCTTCCTGCCCTGACAAAAAACTAAAGTTGTCGCTCCAATCAGGTATTTGAGTCTCATCATCGTCTTCCTCATTGTCTCCACCAACAGGAGTTACAGTTTGGGAATGAGGGTCTACATTATGGTCAGAACCTTCTGCGTCTGTTCCTGGATCCGACTCATAAAGATTCTGGGCATCAGTGCAGATCATTTCCTCGTCTGGATTCACAGAAGCTCTGGAGCCGACCTCTGATTCCCAGGCTATAGTATGAGTAAACAGCTCTGCAGACTCAACCATCTGTTCTACCCCATACTCAGATGGGCAGCTGTAGACTTGGGAGCTGTGAGGAAGCAAGTGCGATTGGGGTGACACCTCTGAGGACTGGAGTATTTGTGATGTTGAAGTTGAGGTGGAGGAGAGCCCACTTAAAGGAGCACTTGATATCCGTTGAAGCACCTCCTGTTTTTGTGCCTCATCTGGAATTTGTAGCGATTGGCGTGGCCGTAAGAAAGGGATCTTATCACATTGTCCGCTAAAAGAAGTAGACATCTGAGTTTGGCTGGAAGATGGTCTTTCTTCTGCAGATGTTACTGTTGCTTTAACACCTACCCCACGGACACAACCTTTTTTTCCCTTCCCAACATGCCTATTCCCCTTTCCACCAGCACAAAAAACAATGGATGGGAACCGAGCAGAGCTGAGTGGCCAAACTGTGGTATTAGCCCAAAAGTATTGGCTGGGCTAGATGCAGATAAAAATTATTTTGAATTTGCAACCTGGTGGAGGTTAGTACAGATGGACTAATAGAACAAGTCCCACACACTGCTACAAGCCCAAGCCCAAATATTTTTTCAGAGCTAGATGCAGATAAAAATTATTGTGAATTTGCAACCTGGTGGAGGTTAGTATAGATGGACTAATAGAACAAGTCCCACACACTGCTACAAGCCGAAGCCAAAATATTTTTTCAGAGCTAGATGCAGATAAAAATTATTTTGAATTTGCAACCTGGTGGAGGTTAGTATAGATGGACTAATAGAACAAGTCCCACACACTGCTACAAGCCGAAGCCAAAATATTTTTTCAGAGCTAGATGCAGATAAAAATTATTTTGAATTTGCAACCTGGTGGAGGTTAGTATAGATGGACTAATAGAACAAGTCCCACACACTGCTACAAGCCCAAGCCCAAATATTTTTTCAGAGCTAGATGCAGATAAAAATTATTTTGAATTTGCAACCTGGTGGAGTTTATTATAGATGGACTAATAGAACAAGTCCCACACACTGCTACAAGCCGAAGCCAAAATATTTTTTCAGAGCTAGATGCAGATAAAAATTATTTTGAATTTCCCACCTGGTGGAGGTTAGTATAGGTGGACTAATAGAATGATGCTATGCCCAAAAGGTTTTACTTCACTAGGGGCAGTAAAAAAATTTGGATTCCATACACAGGTGGTATAGCTTGCAACACAGATAGGCTACTCCACTGACTAACACACACTGCAAGAGGACAAAAAGGATTTGCTTTGCTAGATTTAGCCAAATGCTGTGAAAAAAACTTGCACAGCACTGGCACAGACCTGCCTAGCAAAAAGTGATAGGAACTGATGTAACCTAGCCCTCAAAAGGACTGCAATTACAATTAGTCTTTACTCCCAACCCATCTATTTAAGAGCACAGACCTGCCTGATAAAAGTCGTAGGAAATGATGTAACCTAGTCCTCAAAAGGACTGCAATCACAACTATTCCCTACTCCCAAGTTATCTGTAGATTTGTGCGAAAATTGGCTTGAAATTAACACTGAAAGTATAGCGCACACAGGAACAGCGGTGCCGTCTAACACGCAGCTGCAGCAGTGAGAAAATGGTGGCGACGGGGAAAATGGCTGGGTCTTATAGGGCAAGGACATGTGACATACACTGCCAATGACACATGCCCTAGCTTGTGTGATAAAAAGCACTTCGCTCCGTGTGTGCGCTGCTGATAGGCTGACAGACTGCACCTCCCCACTGTAAATGCGGGAAAGAGAAAAAAAATGGAGATCTTCATTATTTATGCAGAGATCCATCCCCTGCCCCTCCCCCCGCCCCGCTGTACACTCAAACTGCGTATTAACATTAATTTTCATCATTACTGAGAAAAAATCCAGTTATGATTTTGGTGCACGAACAGTTATCGAACATAACCTCGAACAGCCGAATTTTTTTCAAATTGTTCGTGTTCGCCGAACGGCTCGAACACCGCCCAAAACAGCTCGAATTTCAGATTGGCGAACAGTTCGAGTCGAACACCGTTCATCTCTACTCTCTACAAGCAAGATAAAATCTCTATTCAATAATGTTAGACTAACAGACCCGGAACTTCTAATCCTCAAAGAAACAATCAGAGTTCATCTACCAGATATCTCAAATCAGTCAGTCGCCAGTTCAATACAAGATCTTTTTATAAAAACGAACAAAAATAAAAGAATAATAATCACCAAAATATACCAAACCCTCTGTGATTCATGGGAGATGCCTCAATTCATCAACAAATGGGAAAAATAATTAAATATAACCTTTAACAAAGAGAAAGTCACAAAAATACTAAAGGACGTGCACTCTATCTCTCCCTCAATAAAGTACCAAGAGCTCAACTACACACGTGGTCAAAATTGTTGGTACCCCTCGTTTACTGAAAGAAAAACCCACAATGGTGTAGCTGCTCAGAGGTGCCGATCCCCTCACCGCCGTGGCCCTGGTCCGGCATCCTCCGGCGCTTCTGCTGCTTCCGCCCGGGGTGCGCGCGCCATGCGCAGTTCCCTGGGCATTGTACTTAGGGCGAGCGCACTCCCTCCCTCTTAAAGGGGCCGCGCGTGCTGTCCTAAAGAGTCCCCCGCCAATGGCCGGAGGACTGCCCTTATTTAAGGTACCTCCTCCAAAATGGAGATGCTTCTGCAAGGTTGTTCTTTGTTTGTTAACACTCTCCTCAGCCCTCAGGTTCCAGTACCCGCCAGCCTGTCTTTCAGCCGTGCCCGCCAACCTGTCTTTCAGCCGTGCCTGCCAACCTGTCCATCAGCTGTACCCGCCAGCCTGTCTATCAGCCGTGCCCGCCAGCCTGTCTATCAGCCGTGCCCGCCAGCCTGTCTATCTGCCGTGCCCGCCAGCCTGTCTATCTGCCGTGCCCGCCTGCCTATCAGCCGTGCTCGCCTACCAATCAGCCGTGCCCGCCAGCCTGTCTATCTGCCGTGTCCACCTGCATGTCTGCCAGCCGTGCTCATCAGCTGTGCCTGTCGGCTTCGGCCATCAGTCCCGTGGGAGTCGCCTGCTCTCACACAAGGTCGGTCCCAGAGTGGCACCTGGTTCACCTTCTTGGTCCTTCCTTGGTTCACAGAGTCGACTAAGCCACCGTGTGGCCAGGGTCGGTCCGGGTAGGCACTTAGTTACGCCCCTCTGGTCCCTCCTTGTATCACAGCACAGAGGTTCCACCACCCGGATCCGTAACAAATAGTCACAGAAATAGCTTGAATCTCACAAAAGTAATAATAAATGAATCTATGAAAATGAACAAATGAAAGTCAGACATTGCTTTTCAACCCTCTTTCCACAGAATTTAAAAAAAATTAAACTCATAAAATAGGCCTGGACAGAAATGATGTTACCCCTGAAAATAATGTGACAAAAGGGACATGTTAAATCAAGTTGTGTCCGCTAATTAGCATCACAGGTGTCCACAATCTTGTAGTCAGTCAGTGGGCCAGTATATAGGACTACAGATACTCACTGTGCTGTTTGGTGACATGGTGTGTACCACACTCAACATGGACCAGAAGAAGCAAAGGAAAGAGTTGTCTCAGGAGATTAGAAAGAAAATTATAGACAAGCATGTTAAAGGTAAAGGTTATAAAACCATCTCCAAGCAGCTTGATGTTCCTGTGACTACAGTTGCACATATTATTCATAAATTTAAGATCCAAGGGGCTATAGCCAGCCTCCCTGGACGTGGCCGCAGGAGGAAAATTGATGACAAATCAAAGAGACGGATAATGCGAATGGTAACAAAAGAGCCCAGGAAAACTTCTAAAGAGATTAAAGGTGAACTTCTAGCTCAAGGAACATCAGTGTCAGATCGCACCATCCGTCGTTGTTTGATCCAAAGTGGACTTCATGGGAGACGACCAAGGAGAACACGATTGTTGAAAAAAAATCATAAAAAAGCCAGACTGGAATTTGCCAAACTACATGTTGACAAGCCACAAAGCTTCTGGGAGAATGTTCTATGGACAGATGAGACAAAAATGGAAGTTTTTGGCAAGGCACATCAGCTCTATGTTCACAGACGGAAAAAAGAAGCATATCATGAAAAGAACACTGTCCCTACTGTGAAACATGGAGGAGGCTCTGTTATGTTCTGGGGCTGCTTTGCGTCATCTGGCACAGGGTGTCTTGAATCTGTACAGGGTACAATTAAGTCTCAAGACTATCAAGGGATTCTAGAGAGAAATGTGCTGCCCAGTATCAGAAAGCTTGGTCTCAGTCGCAGGTCATGGGTCTTGCAACAGGAGAATGACTCAAAACACACCGCTAAATCACCCAACAAGGGTTAAGAGGAAAACATTGGACTATTCTGAAGTGCCATTCTATGAGCCCTGACCTAAATCCTATTGAGCATCTTTGGAAAGAGCTGAAACATGCCGTCTGGAAAACGCAACCTTCAAACACGAGACAACTGGAGCAGTTTGCTCATGAGGAGTGGGCCAAAATACCTGTCGAGAGGTGCAGAAATCTCATTGACAGTTACAGGAATCGTTTGATTGCAGTGATTGCCTCAAAGGGTTGTTCAACAAAATATTAAGTTAAGAGTACCATCATTTCTGTCCAGACCTATTTCATGAGTTTAATTAAAAAAAAAAATCCGTGGAAGCAGGGTTGAAAAGCAATGTCTGACTTTCATTTGTTCATTTTCATAGATTTTTTATATATCATTACTTTTGTCAGATTCAAGTTATTTCTGTGACCATTGTGTGTTTTTCTTTCATTAAACAAGGGGTACCAACAATTTTGACCATGTATGTATAAGATAATATCCAGGTGGTACAAAACCCCTGATATTCTCCATAAAATTGACAAATCTGACTCATCTAATTGCTGGAGATGCAACTCAGAACTTGGTACACCCTCCCATATTTGTTACTACTGCACTAAAATCACACCTTTCTGGGAAGAAAATCCAGGAACATATAGGAAAAGCTCTCAATATCTCATTTCCTCTAACTCCTCACTAATCTTATTTAACCTCCATTCTCAACATCAACCTATCAACACTTATAATACAGGGTGGGCCATTTATATGGATACACCTAAATAAAATGGGAATGGTTGGTGATATCAACTACCTGTTTGTGGCGCATTAGTATATGGGAGGGAAAAAACTTTTCCAGATGGGTGGTGACCATGGCGGCCATTTTGAAGTCGGCCATTTTGGATCCAACTTTATTTTTTTCAATGGGAAGAGGGTCATGGAACACATCAAACTTATTAAGAATTTCATAAGAAAAACAATGGTGTGCTTGGCTTTAACGTAACTTTATTCTTTCATGAGTTATTTACAAGTTTCTATTTGTTTACAGCCATTGACATGTCGCAGAGGTTAACACGTGAGGAGCGGTACCCGGGTCATTGCAGCAGATTTCAATGCAAGACACCCTACGAGACCACCCATCTCCCATGCTACAGTTAGCAAACTGCTTGCCAAATTTCGTGAAAGAGGTTCAGTGTTGGATTTGCCAAAATGTGGACGTAAGAAAACTGTCACTAATGAAGAAACATCAGTGGCTGTCCACAGCGTAGCACTCGCCACATGTCACTGGAGAGTGGCATCAGTCGAGCATCCCTTCGGAGGATATTAGCTACTCACAAATGGCAGCCTTACAAAATCCAGCTGCTGCAGCATCTCAACGAGGTTGACCCAGATCAGTGCACTGAATTTGCAGAATGGGCAAAACAAAAATTGGAACAGGACCCTCAGTTTACACAGAACATTATGTTCAGTGATGAGGCAAACTTTTTTGTGAATGGTGAAGTTAACAAACAAAACAAAACCACCGCTATTGGTCTGACACTAACCCACAGTGGATAGATCCCTCTAAGACTGTTGGAACACAAAAAATGATGGTATGGTGTGGTATATAGGGTACAAAGATAGTGGGGCCATTCTTCATCAATGGAAACTTCAATGTCACTGGATATCTGAAATTGCTACATGATGATGTGTTGCCCTCTTTATGCACTGAAGATGGCACGTTCCCTGAGTTTTTCCAACAAGATGGTACACCACCACATTATGGGTGTCAGGTCCGAGCATTCCTACATGGACAGTTTCCTGGAAAGTGGATTGGTCGTCGTGGGCCAGTTGAATACCCACCAAGGTCACCCGATCTGACCCACTTAGACTTTTATCGTTGGGCTCATCTGAAGGCAATTGTCTTGCTGTGAAGATATGAGATGTGCAGCATCTGAAACAACGGATACTGGAAGCCTGTGTTAGCATTTCTTCTGCGGTGTTGCTATCAGTATGTCAAGAGTGGGAGAAGAGGGTTGCATTGACAATCCAACACAATTGGCAGCACTTTGAACACATTTTATAAGTGGTCATAAATAGAGATGAGCGGTGTTCGACTAGAACTGTTCGCCAATCTCAAATTCGAGCTGTTTTGGGCGGTGTTCGAGTCATTCGACGAACGCAAACGATTTGCAAAATATTCGGCTGTTCGAGGTTATGTTCGATAACTGTTTGTCCACCAAAAGTGTGCATGCTTTTTAGAGCACCAATCATGCAGGGATTGTCTGCCACTCACTGTAATGCCATAGCCATAGTGGTTGTGGCATTACAGTGGTTGCCCAAATCGATGGGAACAGTGCTCACAGTGAAACATGAAAAGCCGGCAATTCAGCAGCGGCATACACCGGTACCCAAAAATTTAGAACAGAAAGAATAGAGTATCACACATAGATTAGATAGATAGAAACATGTCAGTCACATATATAAGAAGTACAGTGACAGTGTTGCTTACTGTACTTGTCATTTAGTGTTAAAGGATTTATTAAAAAAAATATTAGTGTTTTCATGCACCGTCTCTTTAAAAAAGCCGGCCGGCAATTCAGCATCAGTACCCGACAATTTATAACAGAAAGAATAGAGCATCACACATAGATTAAATAGATAGAAACATGTCAGTCACATATATAAGAAGTACAGTGATAGTGTTGATTACTGTACTTGTCATTTAGTGTTAAAATAAAGGATTTATTTAAAAAAAAAAATGGCGTGGGGTTCCCCATAATTTTAGTCTCTAGCGGAGGATAAGCAGACGGCTGGGGCAGATGTTTGAAGCCTGGGAAGGGGGTAATACCCACGGAGCTTCCCAGGCTACTAATATCAGCCCCCAGCTGAATACCTAGCCTTTACTAGCTATTAAAATGGGGGGCACCCAAAAAAATGACGTGGGGTCCCCCCCTACTTTAATCGCTAGCAAAGGCTAGGCAGACAGCTGGGGGCTTATATTAATAGCCCAGGAAGGGTGCCATGAATATTGGCCCCCTCCCAGGCTAGAAACACCAGCTGTCAGCTGCCCCAGAAATGGCGCATCCACAGGATGTGGTGAGCTCATGTCCAATGAACTCAGCTCACCTCATGCACGTCACTGACAGCGTGGGAGAATTGCCTGCACTCTGCAGTGTCTATGAAGGATGGCATGCTGGATGGCAGCACTCAGCTGCCATCCAGCCTGTCATCTCAATGCCATCCCAGCGTGGGAGAATTCTCCTGCTGAAGCGCTGAGCGCAGGAGAATTCTCCCACGCTGTCAGTGACGTGCATGAGGTGAGCTCATGTCCAATGAACTCAGCTCACCTCATGCACGTCACTGACAGCGTGGGAGAATTGCCTGCGCTCTGCAGTGTCTATGAAGGATGGCATGCTGGATGGCAGCGCTCAGCTGCCATCCAGCCTGTCATCTCAATGCCATCCCAGCATGGGAGAATTCTCCTGCTCAAGCGCTGAGCGCAGGAGAATTTTCCCACGCTGTCAGTGACATGCATGAGGTGAGCCGAGTTCATTGGACATGACCTCGGCTCATCTGGATGCCTTCACAGCCAGACACTGTGAAGCGCAAGCATGCCTGCGCTTCTCAGTGTCTGCGGCATGGCAAGCTGGATGGCAGCTTTCGGCTGCGATCCAGCCTGTCATGTCAATATAGCAGAGCTGAAGCTGTCGTGGGAACCATGGAAAGGTAAGGATGATGTTGCTTTATTATTTTACTTTTATTGTAGAAGACATTGGCTTCAGCTGGAATGGGAGTGATGGTAAGTATGGTTTAATTTAGAACATTAAAAAATTGTGTGTTTATTTCAATTAAAGGACTTTATTCTGGGTGTTTGTGGTTTTTTTAAATACTTTACTAGAAATTCATGCTGGTGATGTCTAATATTGGCGTGCCCCCATGAATTTCGGGCTTAGGGCCAGCTGATAATGCCTAGCTGGCCCTAACCCCTTTATTACCCAGTGAGCCACCGCACCAGGTCCCTGGATGAGTTGGGTACAGCGCCAGAAGATGGCGCTTCTATGAACGCGCCATTTTCTGGGGTGGCTGCGGACTGCAATTTGCAGCGGGGGGAGGGGAGGGCAGAAAGCTTGGGCCTCCCTGCGCTGCAGATTCCAGCCCCCAGCTGCCTAGTTGTACCTGGCTGGACACAAAAATAGGGCGAAGCCCCACGTATTTTTTTTTTAATTATTTCATGAAATTCATGAAATAATTAAAAAAAAAAAGGGCTATATTGTTGTGTCTGGCCAGGTACAAATAGGCAGCTGGTGGTTGGGGGCAGCCCGTTCCTGCCTGCTGTACCTGGCTAGACACAAAAATAGGGCGGTGTATGCCGCTGCTGAATTGCAGGCCGGCTTTTTTAAAGAGAGTGTCCTTCTGAGCAGTTTGTCAGCTTTTGGACACCTTTGAAGGTGTTTTCTATGTGTTTCTATGCGATTTTGCTTGCCTGCCATTGGTTTTATCGGTGTTCGATGGTGTTCTAAGGTGTTCGACGAACAGTTCCACGAACATCCCGGTGTTCGACGAACCGAACCCGAACACTACGGGGGGTGGCTCAACACTAGTCATAAACTTGTAAATAACTTATGAAAGAATAAAGTTACGGTAAAACCAAGCACACCATTGTTTTTCTTATGAAATTCTCAATAAGTTTGATGTGTCACATGACCCTCTTCCCATTGAAAAAAATAAAGTTGGATCCAAAATGGCCGCCATGGTTACCACCCATCTGGAAAAGTTTTCCCCCTCCCATATACTAATGTGCCACAAACAGGAAGTTGATATCACCAAATATTCCCATTTTATTTAGGTGTATCCATATAAATGGCCCACCCTGTATAATATCTCATCTCCTTAATGAGGCCACACTGGAAGGATCCTGATCCCCCCATCCTTTCCAGAATAGATTAATGAGTCAAACACCATATACTCATTTGAAAAATGACTTACTCTAATCAGGATAAGCTTCTTGAACACTGGAACCTTTGGTATGAATATCAAAATAAGATTGTACTCTAAAACATGAATTTTACCCCAAAATCACTCATTCCCTATATCAAATAAACAACAAATAAATAAATATATGTTTATACCATGCAGAATTACCTGTTTTCAGTTCTACCATTATAAACGTGAATTACTTACTAGTAGTGATCATGCTCATGTGCTTTCCGAGTATCTTCGGCGTGCTCGTATATTAAGTTCAAGTACCTGCGTCTGCATGATTTATGGCTGTTAGTCAGCCTCAACACATGCAGAGATTGCCTGTTTGTTAGGGAATCCTCACAGTGAATCTACCTACACAATGCATGGGGAGATCGTATCGACGTACGCAGAACATTTAGAGAGCATTTCTTCCAGCACTGAAAATGAAGAAATTACATCGATCTTCACAGAACATGGAGAGAACTTATCTACCTACATAGATGGGGGAGAAAGATCCACAATTTTGGACCGAAACATTGCCATATGGGCTATTAAACCTTATCATTTTAGTCTACTCTGTGTGCTGCCTCCATTTTTGCATGGATATCTAAAGGACTAGTATGTACCGGGGGGGGCTTTTTTAGCACCGAAAACATAATTTTTGTGCGGTTTCCTATATTTTTTTATTTACATACAGTAGATGGGGGAAATATACAGTGCCTTGAAAACGTTTTCATACCCCTTGAACTTTTCCTCTTTTTTTCACATTACACCCATAAACTTAAATGTATTTTATTTTGATTTTATGTGATATACCAACTCAAAGTAGCAAGTATTTGTAAAGTGTGCAAAGTGTAAAGGAAATGACGCATGGTTTTCTAAATATTTTAAAAATATAAATCTGAAAATTGTGTTCAGCACCCCGAATCAATACTTTGTAGGAGCATATTTCACTACAATTACTGGTGCAGGTCTTTTGGGGTCGGTCTCTACTTGCTTTGCACATCTAGAGGCTGACAGTTTTGCCCATTCATCTTTGCAAACTACTGTAGATCTAGCTCAGTGAAATTGGATGGAGGTGTCTGTGAACTGCAATTTTAAAGTTTTGCCACAGATTTTCAATGGGATTTAGGTTTGGACTGTGACTTGACCATTCACACACATGAATATGCTTTGATCTAAACTATCTACTGTAGATCTGGCAGTATGAATAGGGTTGTTATCCTGCTTGAAGGTGAACCTACATCCCAGTCACAAGTCTTTTGCAGCCTCTAACAAATTTTCCTCCAGGATTGCCCAATATTTAACTCCATCCATCTTCCCATCAACTCTGACGAGGTAACCTGTCCCTGCTGAAGAAAAGCCTCTCCACAGCATGATACTGCCATCACCATGTTTGACAGTTTTCAGCAACATATAGTGTTTTGCATTTAACCCAAAGAGTTCTACTTTGGTCTCATATGACCAGACCAGTTTCTTCCACATGTTCACTGTGTTCCCTACATGGCTTTTTGCAAACAGTAAACGGATCTTCATATGGCTTGCTTTCAAAAATGTCTTCTTGCCACTTTTCCATAAAGCCCAGATTTGTGGAGTAAATGACTAATAGTTGCCCTGGGGACAGATTCTTCCACTTGAGCTCTGGATCCTTGCAGATCCCTGCATGATCCCCATGGAGGAGTGACCATGGGCCTCTCAGCTACTTCTCTAATTTGTGCTCTCCTTGTTTGGGATGTCAGTTAAGGTGGACTGCCATGTATTGTTAGATGTGCAGTTGTGCCATACTCCTCCCATTTTTAGTTGATGTGTAGTGTTCACACGGTACAAGGAATTCAAGAGAGTAGATTTTAACTGTATTTTATTCCTCTCCTTCTTCCTCCAGCACACCACATAACATGTTTCTCAGCAGACTAGAAACCGAAACTAAAAACTAAAACTCCCCAACTCACTTTCTCCAACTCCCCGGTCACAAGGCTTCCTTTTCTTAAAGAGACAGATCTAAACATTATACATTACATTATCCCTTTTTTTATATACTAACAACCTAAGAAGAAAATTTATAATGCAACAGTGCAAAAAAATGTCCAAGAAAGAAAAAAAAAATAATTATATCTCTTCAATGAGTCTCGATGGAGCCCTTCTTTCTCGTGTAGGGTAATGTCTGTGTTCATTAGGGGTGTCCATCGCCGACGGATCTGCTACCTCCTGTTGGTCCTCTCCACCGTAAGCTACCAAATCTTCCATCAGTGGGAGCCCATTACCATTGTTCTGAGGTATGATTTTAAAATGTGAGGAATTTCTGGTTATGGAGTGTCCCTCCCGCTCAGCCGTGACCATGTTGCCTTTTCTCTCAGTAACATTATATTTTGCAGGACTATATACAGCTGAGGTTTTGTTGGTTGATCTTTGACGCACAACAACGATATCACCTCTTTTGATGGCACTTGGCTGTGCCCTTCGCCGTCTGTCTGCATAATGTTTCATGGCTTGCTTGTTAAAGAAATCCGTTGATCGCACTGAAGAGTCACTTGGTAAGGGACGGCTGGTCACATCAGGGATCCGTATACGAGGCGTTCTGCTGAACATTAGATGAGATGGAGCAGCATTAGTGGTGCAATGTGGCGTATTGCGGTAATTGCGCATGAATTTGTATAAAAACTGTTTCAGTGGGGTGTGCTCCAGACTAGCTGCCTTGATTCGCTTCCCCATAGTGCGCATGAAACGCTCTACGATTCCATTGGCTTGCGGCCAGTAAGGTGTGATTTTCCTGTGGCTGAACCCCAAGTATTCAGAAAATTGTGTGAACACATGTCCATTGAATGGAGGTCCATTGTCTGTTTTGACCACTCTTGGAATGCCATATGCAGAGAATATGTTGTCCAGTTCTGGTATGACACTATTAGCATATGTTGTAGAGATGAATGAAATGACAGGGTATCTAGAATATTCATCAATTGTTACTAGAATGTATTGGCCATTTAGTAATGGTCCATATATGTTGACTGCCACTTCCTCCCAGACAGCAGTGGGTAACGGAGACATTTGTAATGGTTCTAAGTTTGATGATGGAGTAATTAGTTGACTAGTGGAGCAGTGTCTAATCTTCTCTTCCACCAATTTATCCATATTTGGGAACCACACTTTTTCTCTAAGTAACTTTTTTGTGCCAACAATTCCTAGATGACCTTCGTGTGCTATTTGTATGACTAAGTTGCGCAAGGCCTTAGGTACAACCAGTTTGGTACCTCGAAGGATGAGGTGTTCTTCAGTGACTGACAATTCCTCACGTACATTTGAGAATAACTTTAATGTTTTCAGATCAATCCCAGAACTGGGAAATTTTTCCTTTTGAATTTCATGCCACCATTGATTTTGAGTGTCTTGTCACTTGTTGTTGTATTCACAAACTGATCAACGGAAAGTGCTTTTGGCACTGCGTGAGCTCCAACAAAATGTATGTATTCTTCAATGGAGGACTGTACAGGTAGATCATCATTCGTAGGATGTCTTGAGAGATAATCAGCCGGATTACTGTATTTTCCAGATTTGTGAACAATTTTCTATAGCATTTCTTCTGTTTCGGGGCTTGCTTATCTTGTGTACTTTTATGTTTGAGATTCTGCACATGTAAATTATCCCCATTCTCCATTGCGGTGGCCTGATGATCTGCTATCTCTATAGCACGGTAGCACGGGCCATCTTGAGCAAATTATGCAGAGAGAGATCCTGCTGCGAAGCTTTATGTCTTATATTGTTAGACGAGCAGGTGACAATTACTTGAGTTAGAATTTCATCATCTACGTCCGTAAATGCACATCCATGTGCTAGCTCTTTTAGCCGCATGACATAGGTGTCTATGGATTCTTCTGGAAGCTGCTCAGCAATCCTGAACTTGTATCTTTCATATCTGATGTTTTGTTTGGGGTTGAAGTAGTCAGTGAGAGCTTTGGCGCAGTTGCTGTATGTGTCTGTCTCTGCTGCAGGTAACGTGCTGTATATGTCATAGACTCCTGTGCCCGTGCAATGCAGGAGCACGGCTCTCTTTCTTTTCTCCTCTTTTATGTCCATAGCTTTCAGGAAGTTCTCAAACCAGTTTAGCCATTTTCTCCAGTTATGAGAGAGATTAATGACATCAGTCATATCAAACTGTGGGAAGGTGTGCAAGTAGTCAGCCATGATGGAGTCTCTCAGTGACGCGGGCATGTGAAGCGGTGAAGTAGGGGTCCGTACTCACAGCAGCAGGTGATTCAATCCCATCCTCGTCGCCAGTTGTAGTGTCCACACGGTACAAGGAATTCAAGAGAGTAGATTTTAACTGTATTTTATTCTTCTCCTTCTTCCTCCAGCACACAGCATAACATGTTTCTCAGCAGACTAGAAACCGAAACTAAAAACTAAACCTCCCCAACTCACTTCCTGTCTCCAACTCCCCGGTCACAAGATTTCATTTTCTTAAAGAGACAGATCTAAACATTATACATTACAGATGGATTGAACAGTGCTCTATGAGATGTTCAGAGCTTGGGCTATTTTTTTTATAACCTAACCCTGGTTTACTTTTCTCCACAACTTTTGTTTCTTGCTTTTTATGGTGCTGTTTGATCCCTAATGTTCTCAAACAAACCTGTTCACAGAACAGCTATAGTTATTCTGAGAATAAATTACTCTTAGGTGTACTTAATTTACTAATTATATGACTTCTGGAGGCAATTGATCACTCAGGATTTTATTTAGAGGTATCAGACTACAGGAGGATGAATACAAAGGCAAGTCACTATTTTTAGATGTTTTTTTTTAAATATTTAGAAAATCATGTATCATTTCCTTTACACTTTACAAATATTTGCCACTTTGTGTTGGTATATCACATAAAATCTCAATAAAACTCAGTTTGTGTGTGTACCGTGAAAAAATTTAGAAAAGTTCATGCGGTAGGAAAACTTTTTCAAGGCACTGTATCTACCTACATACAACTCTGCTGGAAAAAATGTATCTAAATAAAATTAATACAGACATATGCTGTTCGTGATGTATATATTATCAGTCACTAACACAACGACATAGTCCTCAATTTGTGGCTCTCTTTAAAACTACAACTCCCAGCATGACCATCGAGCAACTGGGAGTTGTAGTTTTGCAACAGCTGGAAAACCATGGATTAGGGACTAGTGCATTATGACATAGGGTTTCAATGAACAGGGCTTACGTGTCGCTTCAATGTACAACACACATTAATTGTACAATAATACAATGATCGCTGGAAACCAATATGTAAGAACCTGCCACCCAGAAAGCTTCCAGTTCTACTTATGACAAGGATAATAAGATATAAAAGATTAGAGGAATGTGACAATAAGTCAGATAATAATAATGAAAAGCAGGCATAGATAAATTGGAATATGTTGAAGCTCAAATGCTTCAGAGAACAGTTGGAAAGTATTAGAGAAGTTAATCAATGAACCAGTTTAAAGCTGCTCAGTTTTGCTCCACTGCACAACTGCATCATAAATGTCGTGCTCTGAAGAAAACCCATCAGCCTGGGGACACATAAATGCATAGTACTTATGCTGATGAGGACTTCTGGTAGTCATCTGTACTATAAAATGGGGAAATCTGATTTTTGCAACAACACATGAGGACTGAGCACAGAAGCTGGTGAAACTATTAGTTTCTGATTCAACTTCACATAAGCGGATTTGTTGTTTTATGTTAATTTGCTGCCTGGCGACTGGCGCTCAAAGTAAGCACAAAGGAAATCTGCTGCACATCCTTAAAGGAAACTTCCAGTCACAAATAAAGAATAGCTACTGAATGGTGTTTTATGTGTTCCTCTGTCCATTGAAAAAGTAGTCTGAATGTTTACATTGTCTATTAAGTACATTATATTAGATTCTTCTCATCTGCTCTACTGTATATGCTCTGTAATAATATGTTACACTTTTTGAAGACCTAGACTACGGTAAATAAACTTAAAAGGGTTGTCCAGCTGATCATGGAGTCGACCGGAACTCCTCTGATCGGATATTGATGACAAGTCCCAAGCATAGGTCATCAATATTAAAAGCACAGACAACCCTTTGTAAGCACAGGGATGCAGGTTTTGCAGTCACAACTAGGCTTTAGAGATTAAGTGGAGGCCCAGTGGCCACTCTGTCTGCATTGTTTATTAATGGGGATGTCCACTACTCGGACAACCCCTTCTCAGTCCCCATAAAATTATAAGATCTATACTCACATCTGGAGCCTGCGCCGTTCCAGTGGTGTGGGCGTTGACTCTCCCAGGGCTCACGTGACATTATTAGGTCACGCTATCCCTGCGACCAATCAGCTTTGGCTTCACTCTCCCCGCCTTCGGACAAATCACATACATCCAGAGGAAGTGAGAGAGCAGCAGCACTCACTTCTTCCAGATGTATGTGACGCGCCCCCTGGGCCTGTGTTGTGCAGGGGATACCCGGAGCTGGATCGCTGGGGGTTGTAGTCTCCGTGGCGCTGACCCGGTCCGTGCCCAGGGTGGTCAATTCAGTGGCAGTCTTAATGTAATAGGAAATGTCCGACTACGCCACCTGTGGATTGCGGTCAGTGGGGACCGCCGCTGCGCTGCAGACCGCTGAGGCTGGTGTTGTATGCGCAGCCAACTATGAGATAACTCCCCATGGGAGAAGTATTGCCTCAGGGCTAATGTGGATGATGGGAGTAATGGTGTGAGCGTCCCAGTCCTAATGGTGCTGGTGCGGCGATGAAACACAGAGACTTGTAATTGCAGTTTCCAATGCTTTACTCACAGTTGTTATTCGGTCAATCCTGCAGGCGATGACGGCCCAAGCCGTGCTGCGTCCACCAGGTGAGGGACTCGGTCAACTCCCAGGCAATTCCAGAGCGTGGCTCAGGGCTCCCTTCTCTACCTTTCTCTGGCCGTCCCCACCAGTGACCCACCTTTGTCCAGCTTCGTCGGGCCTTCTGTTGGCGAAACCTATCTCCAGTTTCCCTGACCCTATGCGGTATGCTTTCCTGGTGGATGTAGTGAGGGGTCGCACCAAGATGTGGTGATGACCTCCGGTCTTTGGCTGAGGAATCTGTTGCCTCCACCAATTTGGGTTCCGGTACCCTGTTCTGCCAACCCGTCACCCGCAGTCTCCTGGGTCCTTAGGGTTCCCTCTGTCCTCGTGTCTCTGGGCCTTTCTCTGTGTTCCTGTTCCTTGTTTCCTTTCTTACTTTCCTTTCTGTTCTTTCTTCTCTCTCTCTCTCAGGCTCCGGCCTCCTGACAAGGCCTGCCCGTGGAGCAGAGCCCATGCAGCAGCTCTGCTCCCTGTCAGCCCTCTCTGGCTGAACTCCTCTCTTCTTCTCCTCCTGACTGAACTGAACTCTGATCTAAGATGGTGCCCACCATATATACCTCCCTCTATGTGTGAGCCCAGGTGACTAGCAACCAATGGGCTCCTACCTATGCCCAGAGACCCACCCCTATCTGCTCCTACACCACTGGGTGTACTTTCCCCTCCCCACTCCAGACAGGGACAGATGCTGTCGTGCCTGCACTCCTGTCTCGTGGGAGCACCGTTGAGCTGTCCCTCGGAAATGTGGTGTGTGTGGTGCATGCAGCTAAACGAGTCCTGGTCCACACTCCATCCTTACCCGGGAGTGGAATATCACACCTCTGGTCTGAGGTGCAATACCCCTGTAGCAGCCGAGCCCTCAGGGTGCTACATATGTCATTTGTCTGAAGCTGTAACTTAAAGTGTCTAGGCTCTGATGCAAAATCTGTTACAGGGTTCCATAAAGTAGGCATGGATGATTAAAATAATTGTGTCTTGGAACATGAACAAAAAACACATTCTGAGGAACACTATCATAGCTCCCAACCATGCAGTGGGACTGTCCTTGGGGGGGGGGGGGGGGCACATCTCTCTGCTCAGTGAATAAATTAAATTAAACTATTCCCTTCTTGTCTTGTGATCTGCTCTCCCCAAGACTCTGATGATCTCATGTTTGTAGGAAGCAACTTGAGCGATGAGCCACAGTCCACAATGATGTAGATGGGAGAATTTTAGTAAAGTATCAGGCATATTAATAATTTTAAGAGTATTCAAGGACAGCATATCTGTCCAAACGCAAGGTTTGGCAAAGTTGCCAGCATTAAGCTAGCTAATAAGTAAATGCATATAATACATTTAGGGTTGTAGGCATGATTCTTTTTGGTGCCTAGAAAACGTGATGATTCATCAGAATGAAAATGAAACAGAGAAAAATATAACCAATATATGTAAAGCGAATAAAGTTACTTCAGCAATTGCTCCGGGGTGTGGTGGGTCCCCACTTTGCCTTGCCTTGCGTTTGGACAGATATGCTGAATTATTAATATACCTGATAGGATGTGATTTAATAACTGTATGATTCATACACATGCTTATGGTAAGGTTTATGTATGATAATTATTGCTATATGCTTACATGCAATTATTATTAGGTACAAATAGTAATGCCCATATCAATTTGTATATACATATTTCCCTTGAGCATCAGATAAATATACAGGTGCATGTCACTAAATTAGAAGATCATCAAAAAGTTCATTTATTTCAGTTCTTCAATACAAAAAAATAAACTAATATATTATATAGAGTCATTACAAACAGAGTGATCTATTTCAAGTGTTTATTTCTGTTAATATTGATGATTATGGATTACAGCCAATGAAAACACAAAAGTCATTATCTCAATAGATTGGAATAATTAACAAACAACACCTGCAAAGGCTTCCTAAGAGTTTACAAAGGTCCCTTGGTCTGCTTCAGTAGGCTCCACAATCATGGGGAAGACTGCTGACTTGAGAGATGTCCAGAAGGCAGTCATTGACAATAAGTGAATGCAAAGTACATTTTGCATTTCATTTGGAAATCAATGTCCCAGAGTCTGGAGGAAGAGTGGAGATGGCACAATCCAAGCTGCTTGAGGTCTAGTGTGAAGTTTCCACCATCAGTGATGGCTTGGGGAGCCATGTCATCTGCTGGTGTAGGTCCACTGTGTTTTATCAAGACCAAAGTCAGCGCAGCCGTCTACCAGGAAATTTTAGAACACTTCATGCTTCCCTCTGCCGACAAGCTTTTTGGAGATGGAAATTTCATTCTCCAGCAGGACTTGGTACCTGTCCACACTGCCAGAAGTACCAATACTGGGTTTAAAAACAACAGTATCACTGTGCTTGATTGACCAGCAAACTCGCCTGACCTTAACCCCATAGAGAATCTATGGGGTATTGTCAAGAGGAAGATGAGACACCAGACCCAACAATGCAGACGAGCTGAAGGCTGCTATCAAAGCAATCTGGGCTTCCATAACACCTGATCGCCTCCATGCCACGCTGCATTGATGCAGTAATTGATGCAAAAGGAGCCCCCACCAAGTATTGAATGTATTACTGAACATACATTTCAGTAGGCCAACATTTCGGAGTTTAAAAACATTTTTTAAGCTGTTGTTATAAAGTATTCTAATTTACTGAGATAATGATTTTTGTGTTTTCATTGGCTGGCAGTTGGTTATATTTATGATTAGCCCAGGGGATGGGGATGACTCGGTACCCGGGCCTTTGCCTGGACTTAGGGGATGTCGCAGTGGTCGGCTCCCGGGCCCGTACCCTGGGGTCACTCTTTAAAAAGGGGATAATAGGTTTTCTTTTAGTTTTATTAAAGTTCGTGATGCCATCTGTGGTTTCTGGTGAGAATCACCAGCGCTGCAGCAGTCCACTGAGGCCGGTGATAAGGCAGCTCGATGGTATAGCGCCCCACAGGTGGAGCTAGGCTTCAGGGCAGCGGGGATGTAAGGATGCAGGACAGGTGTGACCCAGCCGGGTCAGAGCAAGAACAGGGACAGACACGATAGTCACTTCAGTATCTTTTACTGGTGGAAATTCAGGTCATGGACTGGGGTAACATTTCTGGTGTAGGAAACGCCACCACTACTAATGAATTTAATAGGTGGGTGTGACCAAGTCTCATCCCGCCCTGGCTTCTCTACAGTTCTGCCCATTTTGGCGGGGCTGCCCGAAATTGATGTGTAAACACCAAAAGCCTCATTCAGTTTTCTGAGTCTATGAATATATGAATCAGGACCTCTGAATGTTTTAGCTATATGAATTTCCTTTCATTGATGCAAAATAACAGAGAATCACAGCCCCTAAGAGTGGAATCGGAGTAGAATTAGGAATGAAAGCCAGAATAACAGTAAGGACCTCAATCCGTATTATATGTACAGTATTATAAATATTACAGCACTTTATCATAGCTGACTAGCTGTACCACCGTTATTTGCTGCTACTGACATATTTCAGCCAATGGGTTTTATCATAATTCCTTTCTAATTTTAATTTCACTAAGCTTTAATTTCCAGGCTCTCAGAATACTAATTGTAACAATTCTCTTATTAAAACGATCATTTGTTTCATCTCCCAAAAGACTTTTAGTAATGATTAAACAGCACTGTTCAGTCTTTTAATAATGAAATGGACAAATGGCCGATACGTGCACATCAGAGCGGCAGTGTATATCTAGAACTGGTTAAAAAGGCAAAAGAAGGGTGACATACTGTATGCAACATGCATTTCCTAAAAACGAGTAAAGAAGTAAAACAATAGATATTTTTAACTCTTTCTTGTGAAACTTTAGATCATGAATGGTTAATTAACATATATTGGACAAAAATAGAGGAACATGGATTAGGACTGATCTACTGAGAAATTATTATTTAATAGAGGGGGCCTCTATTCACGATCATTATCTCTTTACCCCAATGGACAGTGATTATAAAGAGCTTTTTTGCTTTGGAAAACCAGTCATGTCCTGCATTATACATTCAATGCACTAATTTAAATGGGCAGGTGAGGTGCTACAGGGAATTTGGACACTTAGGGTGCAATTTATCAAAACTTTTAAGCCAGAAAACTGGCGTAAAAGGCTTTAAAAAATAACACAGAGATGGTCAAAAATGTGGCAAATTTTCACGATTTCACAGTTGTTTGTAGCAGACCCGCCAAAATGGGCAAGGCTGGTGAGGAGCGAGGACGGGAAAGGGCGAGGCTGTGCCCACCTGTCAAATTCAGCAAAAGTGTTGATGTTTTTTATACAACTAATGCTACTCTAGTCCCTCACTGGAGTAGTACTTCTGGCGAAGCGCACAACACTTAGAAGATGCGCTGAATTCATTAAGTGGAGTGCACCTCATAATGAATTTACGTGCATCTTATTCCAGCGAGCCCTTGATAAAGACTGGCGTGTACAACTCTAGTCTTAATGAACTGGCCTCTTAGGCTATGTGTGCACATTGAGTATTTGGTTGCATTTGGTTGGCAGAAAAAAATGCTGTGGAAAAAACGTGATTTTTGCTGCGATTTTGATGCATTTTTGCTGCATTTTACAATGCGTTTTTGTGCAGCAATGAATGCTTATTGGAGCTAAATAAAGATATTTGAAAAAAGAAACGTGATACATCGCTTTAACCCTTGGATTAAAGTCAGACCTGGCATGAGTATATTGGTTAATTTAAATGATTAAAGAATGTGTCTGTTGTATTTCAAATAAAGTGTTTTATTCCCGGTGTATGTGTTTATTTAACTCTTAACTTACAGGCTTAGTAATGAGGGTGTCTGGTTGACACCTCTTCATCACTAAACCAAGGGCTTGGTGTCAGCGACACCTAATCCCATAAACCCTAATCCCATTAGCACTAATCCCATTCAAATATGAAGTGTCATTTCTGGGGCAGCTGAGGGGTGCTATTTCTAGCCTAGGAAGGGGCCATTAGGCCAACATGTTCCCGGGCTATTAATAACAGCTCACAGCTGTTTGGTTAGCCGCTATGTCCCCACGATCAAGAACCAGCAGCGCTTTGGACGCAGCGTATTTTCACTGTGTCCAAAATTCTGCTTTCTAATGCCGCACTTGTTTTGTCAGTACATGCAGATCCACCGCATGTTATGACATTTCAATCTGTTAAAATCTGCAGCGGAGACTATAAATTGACATACTGCGGGTGAGTTTACGCAGCGTCAAAAACAAGTACAGTAGGCATGGGATTTCTTATAAATGAAAGAAAATTCAAAAGGAAATTAAAAAAATGGCGTGGGCTCCCACGTTGTTTTCATAACCAGCAGAAGGAAAGCCAACCACTGGAGGCAGATATTCCTAGCCAGGGAAGAAGCCATTAGCCAAAAATGTTCCCTGGCTATAAATAACAACTCACAGCTGTTTGCTTAGCCTTTACTGGCTAAATTACAGGGGGACCCCAGAAAAAAATTGATGTAGGGTCCCTATATAAAATCTAACCGCAAAGTCTTAACAGACAGCTGTGAGCTGATGTTAAAAGCCAGAGAAGGGGCCATAGATACTGGCCCCCTCTGAGGCTAATAGTATCAGCCATCATCAGTCCCAGAAATGGCACATCCATAAGATGTGTCAATTCTGATGCTTAGCCTTGCTCTTCCCACTTGCCCTGGTGCGGTGGCAAGTGGGATAATAGGGTTGGGGTTCATGTCAGCCTTGTATTGGCAGCTGACATGAAGCCGAGGTTAGTAATGGAGGGCGCCAATAAGACGCCCCCTTTACTAACCCTATAGTCAAGGTTTTGAAATAAACACACATCCTGAAAAAATCCTTTAATTGAAATAAAAGTCCACATAGTTTTAATAATTTATTTAAAAATAAAAAACACCATGTAATCACCTAACGCCCAATCCGCTGAAGCCATTGTCACCTGTAAGAAAACAAAAATAAAAAACAACCATATCCCTCACCTGTCTGACATGATGACATAATCCACAGTGTCCCATGAAGATCTGTGTCACTTCTAGAGCAGTCACATCAGCAATCACTGATGTGACTGCTCTAGAGGACAGCACTCTATACAATTAGAGGAGTGTGATTGCTCCCGGCAGTGTATAGCGCTGAGCTGCCGGGACAGAGGTTACATGGGTTCATCAGCTGATGATCAGCTGATAAGTTCCGGTGACCTCACTTACTGCACCGATGCTACGTGAGAAAATTCTCATGCAGCGGTGAAATAAGTGAGGTGACTGGAGCTCATCAGCTGATCTTCAGCTGATGAACTCATGTGACCTCTGTCCCGGCAGCTCAGCGCTATACACTGCTGGAAGCAATCGCACTCCTGTCAGTGTATAGAGTGCTGCCGGGTGATAGGATCACTGTGGGACACTCGGGATTACAGCGTATAGGTGAGTATAAGGTGTTTTTTATCTTAAAATTCATTTACTTTTTTTTCACTCTGAGCACAGACGCTGGCAAATGACAGCTCCCATCAGCGGAGCCTGCTCTCGCTATTGTAAGCAGTAGCAGCCGTAGGCTGATGGGAGGAGTAGTCACTCGCGGTCAATTCTTTGTGCTTTTTTGCCACGTTTTTGACTCATTGATTTGAATTGAGTCAGTCAAATACTCAATGAGAATATTAAATATGCATAGGTTTCATCTGTGATTTCTTTGATTGATATTTTACATTTGTGCCATTTTTTATAACTATTACCTTTATTTAATTATTTAAAAAAAAAAACATTTTTAGTGCCTCTTGGGAACCTTTACTTTTAAAGATCATTTTTACCAATATTGTCCTGTCATACATCTATACCACAGTCAGTGGAATATTGTCTGTGCATTTTAAATGCGTAATTTAATACAATAGCTTGAAGGCTTAAAATCACATTCTAACCAAACCCAAATTAAAACCTAACTTTTAATTAGCTCATAAAAAATGGAAAACTTAAATTATGCATAGTGCATATCATATGTTAAAGCGCACAATTAAAAACACTTTTTTCCCCTAAAAGGTCATAGTTTTACTGTTATTGTGAATAATAAAAAGTTAAATTCCCAGTAAATGTATAGATGAATTCCTTTGCAATTTACTACGCCAGTATTTCACATTGTAATAACATCAACTAATGATGCAAGGTCCTTGTTCTGGGTCCTTTGGCTTGTAGTTAGGCACTTAGGTTACTAATCATGAATGTAGTCCTTTAATAAACCAGTATAATAACTGAATTTGTAATCATAAGGTCACAATTGAGGCAATATATTGGTGTACAGACAACTAATGAATATAACATTAATACAATCATAATAAGGACTGCCGTTATCTAACAAAAAAACGCCTGCAGTCCGGAATCTGCTAGTCAGGAAATTAATTAAAATGCAAATAACAGCTATGTGACCAACGGGATAAAGTGCTAAGTAAAAACTCAAAAGAGTGTCCAACTTGTTTCACCCTTACGGGCTTCATCAGGGTAATGAGGCTAATAGTGACAGTTTTAAATGGGCAGATATCTGTTAGGACATAACCAAAGCATGGCAACAGTCAAGCCATATCGAATGCTGAGCTGATCAAATGTTTGCCAAAAATACATTGGATGACAATAAAATGTAAAAAAAAGGCTATCTGCCTTCATACAGTGAAAGGTCAGCTTTGTCAGGAGATTGCCCTTTTTATTACTTACTAGAATCTCTCCCTTCAAGATTTGGCTGAAAATGATTAATAAAGTTTATGCTTTTACCCAAAGAGGCTTAAATATTCAATAAACTCAATACTCAAACTGAAATAGCTGAGTAAATTTAAGATCATTTCTCCAATTCTTATAACAACATTACTGCATTCTGTATACTGGAAGAAAAGTAATTTGTGATGGTTACACTTTCCACAGATTATTTTTCATACATGACACATGATAAAAAACTACTGTCTACAACAAAGACCAAGATTTTATGAGCAAAATTATTTTCTCTTATGAAATAACTATTGATCATCCACCAGATATTTCATAAATCACTCAGGTTCTCACGGACACTTCTATCGGGTTCAGCGGAATCATTTTACCATTAGTAGTTTTATAGTGTACAATTTTTGACAAGTTGTTTGTTCTGTAGAAAACACTCTAAGTACACAGAGACGTTGGCCCCAATTCATCATTGTCTTTGCGCCTTATTTCTAGAGTAAAAACTGTTCTAATAGTGACTTTTTTGTTTGCGCCTTATTTATTATGTAATATGAGACTTTCTTTTAAGTTATCTTTACTTGTTTGATCTGTTGTTTTTTTTTAATTATTATTATTTTACATTCTCGACCTGGATTTACAAATGATAATTTGGCGTGGGCTACACTTTTAATTTGTGCTCATATAGATGACATTTTATACCATACAGCCATATCGTTTATATATTTCCTATAACTTATAACTACAGTGCCCATCTATTGTCACCACAGTGTCAGGTTCATTAACCCCTTTGATCTGTACATCATATGTCGTGTCTGACACCGAGCCCACATCTTTCCTCACAAATGACAGCTGATTTAATCAGCAGTGCTCTACTGTTGACTGTTAACCAGTGAAATCCCATTGTCAATCTCTGACAGCGAAATTTAACACGCGTCGGCCGGAAGTGCGTTATTAATCCCGCCCATTTGCGCCCCTGATGGGTTGTCATGACAGCCGAGGGTCTGCAGAAGACACCCTTTCCAGTCATTACAATACTCCTGTGAACGCCGGCTCATGGCTGGCATTCATAGGAGATTGTGATTTCTGCTATACATAGCAGTGCTGACGATCGCAGCATCAAGTCTCCTAAGGGCTGCTTGCTGTTGTTTTGATAAAATCACTGTTTTATCAGCAGGAGACTATCTATCACTAGAGGACTAGTAATCCTGCTGCCATGTAGTCCTCTACATTAAAGAGTTCTGTGTAACCCTGGTGGCGTGCTGGCATGGCTTACCATCTCCCACCATGCAAGACCGCCAACTTACCTCTCAGTCCAGGCTGCACACTTTGCTCCATTTCTTGCTGTGTGCATATCTCATGTCTGCTGGCTTAGGGCGGCGGCACTGTTACTTCCTGATTCTTAAAGCTACAGTATGCGCAGTCCTAATGCGTCCCCAGCCTATTGCTGTGAGTCACTGGATACTTAAACCTCCAGGTTCAGTTCTTGTCTGAACTGTGTCCTAGCCCGTTACCTGTTTGTCTCTATGTCTGATCCTTTCCTTTTCCTGCAGTGTCTGAACTTGCACCTAACTCCAACTTGTTGTCTCTGTACTTCTGTTTGTGAGTTTTGTGTCCACTCGCTACTTCATTGCAAGTACCTTGTGTGTATCTGGTTCTGCTTGTCCCGTTTCCCTGCCTCCGTATCTACCTCCTGTCTTCTAGCTATCTTCCCGTGTTTCCCAGTCTGTTCCATGTGAACAGAGCCCTGTCCTGTCTGCCTGCACATGCGGCTCTGCTCTGCTCCGCTTGCCCTCTGCACCTGCAGCTTAACTCTGCTCTGCTTGTCCTCCACACCTGTGGTTCTGCTCTGCTCTGCTTGTCCTCCGCGCCTGCGGTTCCACTCTGCACTGCTTGTCCTCCGCGCCTGTGGTTCTGCTCTGCTCCACTTGTCCTCTGCGCCTGCGGTTCTGCTCTGCTCCGCTTGTCCTCCGTGCCTGCGGTTCCGCTCTGCTCCGCTTGTCCTCCGCGCCTGTGGTTCCACTCTGCCGTGCCTGCCAGTACCCGCCTGTCTTCATACCTGCAATGCCAGCCTGTACCCACCTGTCTGCATACCAGCTGTGCCTGCCAGTACCCACCTGTCTGCATACCAGCCTAACCTGCCCATTCCTGCATTCCCTGGTGTGGGTCAACAGCTGTGATTGGAGTCTGACCTGAAGTAGCACCTGGGCCACCTCAGATCTGGCGAGGTCCCTAGTCACGCCCCTCCAGGCACTCCTCGGTTCGTTGACCAGTGGCACCACTAACCACGCTCACGCCAGTCAGTCCGGGTGTGTCACGCTGTCTCTGTATACTGGAGGTAGGGGGCCTAAGCTGACCCTAAGCTGGGGCCCTGACTAATCCCTCAACCAGGAGGTACTGTTAAAGGTACAGAGGTCCAGGCCGCCAGCGTAACCCCTACCTCCTGAGGATCCCTGCACCCAAGTAATCTAGTCCTGAGAAGGACCCCGATCACAACAAAAGGGGACAAGTAATAATATGCCCACACACAGTACTTAGACGAACGAGACAGTACAAGGGAAAAACCAAAACCAACTTGCATACAAAAACTACACAGCTACAACAGAGGGAACACCAACGGGAAAGGAGATAAATGATAAAGCGAGGAAGGGAAAAAACTCTCCGAATACACTTATCTCTGAAACTCCAAATACCACGATCCGCTCTGTTAGTCTTCATGAAATGCTTTCACCGACACTACCCTAACAGACCAGCAGGCATTTGAAGGAGTCTCACTACAGCAGCATTGATTGCAGCTGGGCGAGGCTGGACCTCGTCTAGCACAGAGAGAGAGAGAATTAACTCCCTCACTGCCGAAAAACACAAAGCACCAAAAAGTCAGCTGCGAGAAGTCAGGCTGTGTAATCGTGACGATCTTCGTGGCGACACACCCGTGACAGTACCCCCCCTTCTACGAGGGGCCTCCGGACCCTCAGGGCCAGGTTTATCCGGGTGAGTCGTGTGGAAGGCCCGAACTAATCGGTCTGCGTTAATATCCGACGCAGGAACCCACATCCTCTCCTCAGGACCATACCCTTTCCAATGAACCAGGTACTGAAGGGACCGGCGATTAAAGCGTGAATCGATGACCCTCGATACCTGGAACTCCAAGTTACCCCTGACCACCACTGGAGGGGGAGGTAAAGGTGACGGTACCACCGGCGCCACATACCTCTTAAGCAACGATCTGTGGAACACGTTGTGAATTTTAAACGTAGGGGGGAGGTCAAGACGGAATGCCACCGGATTAATAATAGAACTGATTCTGTACGGCCCGATGAACCTGGGACCCAGTTTCCAGGAGGGAACCTTAAGTTTTATATTCCTGGTAGACAACCATACCCGATCGTTCACACTTAGGTCCGGACCAGACACTCTCCTCCTATCAGCCATACGTTTGTATCGGTTCCCCATAGTATTCAGATTCTTCAGCACCCCTCTCCATACTGAAGCGAGTGATGAGGAAAATCGTTCCTCCTCAGGAACCCCTGAAGAGCCCCCCCTACTGAAAGTACAAAACTGGGGGTGAAAACCATATGCCCCAAAAAACGGGGACTTACCAGTGGACTCGCTCCGCCTATTATTAAGAGCAAACTCTGCCAGAGGTAAGAAAGAAGCCCAGTCCTCCTGGTTCTCTGACACAAAACACCGGAGATATGTCTCCAAGCTCTGGTTCATACGTTCCGTCTGACCATTGGTCTGAGGATGAAAAGCCGATGAGAACGACAAATGCATACCCCGCCGTGCACAAAACGCCTTCCAGAACTTGGACACAAACTGAGACCCCCGATCAGACACCACCTCGGAGGGTACCCCGTGAAGCCTCACAATCTCCCCAATGAACACCTGCGCAAGAGTTTTAGCATTAGGGAGAGCCGGAAGAGCGATAAAATGTGCCATCTTGCTGAACCTGTCCACTACAACGAGTATGACCGTTTTACCCGAAGACGGAGGGAGGTCCGTAATAAAGTCCATAGACAGATGAGTCCAAGGACGCTCCGGGATCTTCAAAGGTAAGAGGGCCCCAGACGGACGGGTATGTGAGGTCTTAGAGCGCGCACAAACCCCACAGGACGCGACAAAAGTTACCACCTCCTTATGTAAGTTAGGCCACCAAAACCGACGCGAGAGGAGATCCACAGTTGCTCTACTCCCCGGGTGTCCTGCAAAAACTGAGTTATGGTGTGCCTCGATCACCTTTTGTCGCAACTGATCTGGAACAAACAGTCTCCCCGGAGGTCCAACAGGGGCGTCCCCCTGAGCCTCCAATACCTCCTCCTCCAGCTCAGAGCATACTGCCGAAACCACCACCCCCTCCTGAAGGATAGGAATCGGGTCGTCCGTATTCCCGGCCCCAGGGAAACTACGAGATAAGGCATCCGCCTTTACATTTTTTGACCCAGGACGATATGTAACGACAAAATTAAACCTGGTAAAAAACAATGACCACCTAGCTTGTCTGGGATTCAGACGTTTCGCGGACTCCAGATATAGCAGGTTCTTGTGATCGGTGATGACGGTGACCGGATGGACTGCCCCCTCCAAAAAATGGCGCCACCCCTCAAAAGCTAACTTAATGGCCAAGAGTTCCCTATTGCCGACATCGTAATTCCTCTGAGCGGACAACAATTTTTTAGAGAAAAAGGCGCACGGATGCCACTTACCAGGGGACGAACCTTGTGACAATACTGCTCCCACCCCTACCTCGGAAGCATCTACCTCTACAATGAATGGCTGTGACGCATCCGGTTGAATGAGTATGGGTGCCGAGGCAAAACATTTTTTCAAGGAGGAGAATGCTTGACAAGCCTTGTCAGACCACCTAGAAAAATCCATCCCCTTTTTAGTCATGTCTGTGAGAGGCTTAACCATGGACGAGAAATTACGAATGAACTTCCGGTAATAATTAGCAAACCCCAGGAAACGTTGTAGTGCCTTAAGATTCTCTGGCCGATCCCACTCAAGAACTGCCCGCACTTTCCCAGGGTCCATACGAAAACCGGACGCTGAAACCAGGAAGCCTAAAAACTGGAGTTCCTGTACGGCGAACACACACTTTTCCCATTTGGCATACAGTTTATTATCCCGCAAGATCTGTAACACCTGCCTAACGTGCTCCTGATGAGACACCAGATCCGGCGAGTAAATTAAGATATCATCCAGATATATGACAACATACTGTCCCACCAGGCGGCGAAAAATGTCATTAACAAAGTGTTGGAACACCGCCGGGGCATTAGTCAGACCGAATGGCATGACAAGGTTCTCATAATGCCCCTCCGGAGTGTTAAACGCCGTCTTCCACTCATCCCCCTCCTTCATCCTAATCAGATTGTACGCCCCCCTGAGATCCAACTTAGAGAACCATTTGGCGCCCATGATCTGATTAAAGAGATCGGGAATAAGTGGGAGCGGATACGGATCTCGGACCGTAATCCGATTAAGTTCACGGAAATCCAGGCAAGGGCGTAGGCCTCCATCTTTCTTCTTAACAAAGAAGAACCCTGCAGCCACCGGTGAAGATGAAGGTCTAATATGCCCCTTAGCCAGACTTTCTGAAATATAATCCTTCATGGCCTGCCTCTCAGGACCAGAAAGGTTATACAACCTAGCTTTAGGTAACTTGGCCTCAGAGAGCAGTTTTACAGAACAGTCATACTCGCGATGAGGAGGTAGTTCCTGACACCCTTTCTCCGAGAATACATCCTCAAAGTCCGCCAGAAATGGAAGTAAGACCCAAGGAGTAACCGCACCGATGACCGTGTTCATGCAGTTTTTATTACAGAATTTACTCCATTGGCTTATCTCTCTGGTTTGCCAATTAATAACCGGGTTATGCTTAGTTAACCAAGGAAGGCCCAACACTATAGGAGTGGGAAGACCCTCCAACACGTAGCAAGACAACAGTTCTTTATGTATCGCCCCCACATGAAGTTTTACGTCATGCACAGCTTGCAAAAAACTTCCCTGACCGAGAGGCCTGGCATCGATCGAGAATATGGGGATGGGTTTAGCCAACTCACTCAATCGCATACCTTGAACCCGGGAAAATCGAGCATCAACCAGATTAGCTCCGGCCCCACTATCCAGAAGAACAGATATCCTCTCAGTTCTCGTACCCACCACCACCTCCGCCGGTACGAGAAACTGAGACGAACCTAGGGACGAAATACCTACTCCCAGATTGCCGTCCACCACACAACCTGGGATCAACAGTTTTCCGACGACTCTTCACTCTGCAAGGGACGGGATGGACACCCCCCAATAAAATGTCCCTTTCTCCCGCAGAAGAAACACCTTCCTGTCTTATGGCGCACCACCGGTCCCCTCCCCCGAAATGATGTCCCTCCTAATTGCATAGGCTCCTCTGGACTGACCAGGGGAACCACCATATGAGGGGACCTTGTAGGAGGTGGAGTCATCACAGGGGGTAGAGTTATCCCGCACCTCTCCCGAAGCCGTCTGTCAACGCGAATAGCAAGGGCCATAGCGGCTTCCAGTGACGCGGGAGAGTCATACTGTGCCAACACATCCTGTAATTTGTCAGATAAACCTTGACAAAACTGGCTCCTAAGAGCCGGGTCATTCCACTGGGTGTCCGTGGCCCACCTACGGAACTCCGAACAGAATTCCTCCGCCGGACGATCTCCCTGCTGGATCCTACGTAACTTAGACTCAGCAAGGGAGATCCGATCTGGGTCATCATATACGAGTCCCAGAGCAGCGAAAAACCTATCCACTGACTGGAGAGCCGGGGAGCCCGGGGGAAGAGAGAACGCCCAAGATTGTGGGTCCCCTTGTAGGAGCGAGATGACAATTCCCACCCTTTGTTCTTCACTCCCCGATGACCGAGGCCGCAGCCGAAAGTACAACTTGCATGCCTCCCGGAAAACAAAAAACTTGTCCCGCCCCCCAGTGAACCTGTCAGGGAGAGCTACTTTAGGTTCTGGTCCGGCTTGCTCCTGAGGATACAAAACCTTGGACCTAACGTCCGCCAGCTCCATGGACAAACTCTGCAACTGCCGAGCTAGACTGGCTACTGGATCCATGGTAGCTGGAGAAAAACTAAGTGGTCGGTGAAAATGTCACGCTGTCTCTGTATACTGGAGGTAGGGGGCCTAAGCTGACCCTAAGCTGGGGCCCTGACTAATCCCTCAACCAGGAGGTACTGTTAAAGGTACAGAGGTCCAGGCCGCCAGCGTAACCCCTACCTCCTGAGGATCCCTGCACCCAAGTAATCTAGTCCTGAGAAGGACCCCGATCACAACAAAAGGGGACAAGTAATAATATGCCCACACACAGTACTTAGACGAACGAGACAGTACAAGGGAAAAACCAAAACCACCTTGCATACAAAAACTACACAACTACAACAGAGGGAACACCAACGGGAAAGGAGATAAATGATAAAGCGAGGAAGGGAAAAAACTCTCCGAACACACTTATCTCTGAAACTCCAAATACCACGATCCGCTCTGTTAGTCTGCATGAAATGCTTTCACCGACACTTCCCTAACAGACCAGCAGGCATTTGAAGGAGTCTCACTACAGCAGCATTGATTGCAGCTGGGCGAGGCTGGACCTCGTCTAGCACAGAGAGAGAGAGAATTAACTCCCTCACTGCCGAAAAACACAAAGCACCAAAAAGTCAGCTGCGAGAAGTCAGGCTGTGTAATCGTGACGATCTTCGTGGCGACACACCCATGACAGGGCGTGAGCGTAACACCCACCCATACTACTAATCGGCAGGTTTCTGCGTATGCACAGTGTACACAGAAAGCTGCCACACAGGAGTGTGGGTGGAGTTATATATAGCTCAGCATTCAGAGAACTGCTATATTTGCAGCAGATAAAACAGTGCTTTTATTATAACTGCAATAAGCAGCTCAATAAGTGATACATTGCTAGAATCAGGGGCTCGGCCTTTATATTAAGTAGCTCTCAGATTAGATGGCCAAAACCTGGTGACAGATTCCCTTTAAATATGCCAAGTGGTTGTAATGTTTTAGATTTAGTGTTATTGTATTATCAGGACTCATGAGCCAGAAGATCGTAGCTGTCAATCACAGTTCTGGAGGCAGGAGGGAGGAGACAGAAATGAATATTTAGGAAGCAGAAGCTGAACCTCGCTGGGATCAGATTTCTCTGCCCCTACAACATCCTGCTCTTGAATGAAGTAGCAAAAGATTGAAAGATTCCCTTTAATATTTAAAATCTCCTGTTTCTTGTCACACTAGTTAAAAATAGTTCATTACAATCATCACATTAAAAAAAATGTACAGATCCCATTGCTTGGGAAATGCTGTAAACATTTAAATATATGATCTTTAGAGGACACTGACTCAATCCTTGGTTATTTGGTTAACTACTTTTTCATTCCTAGTTTTATCTGGTTAGATCTCAACTTGAGCTGGATTTAAACTGGCTGATTATTCTGAACAAGCGTTCCTAGGAAGGTGTAAACAGGTTAAAATGCTCGCTCGTTGGGTGAAATTATATTACTGATCATTCTCTGCGGCATATCGTCCTGTGTAACAAGACATGCTGCTGAGAGCAATAGCAGTCTATGAGCACATAAGGATCTAATACTGATCGCTGTACACTTAGGGAAATTTGGTGTTCCTGTCTAAAATCGGCAAACAACTAGCTGACTAGTGATCATTTAATGCCACAAGTCGGGGGGTGTAAACCCACCATTAGTGTTATTAGACAATAGGTAACAATTATAAAGCGATTAATGATCACAATGAATGTCAAAATATTTTTGCATTTGTCCAATTTCTCTGAAAGCAGAATAGTGAATAGTGTTGTGACAAATCATTCTTACCATCCAGTCCAGGCAGTACAGTCCTTCTCATAGCCAATACCAGGCCCAGTGGAGAACCAAACAGGAAAAAGTCTGACACCTCAAAGTCGAAACGGCCCAGGTTTTCTTCACAAAGATTGGAGCTACCACTTCTGGGAAAGTCCATATCATCCTTCATGACACTTGAATGGATGCTTGGAAAAAAGGAAAATAATAATAAAAAAAATATGTTCTTCTGATAATTAAAGGGATAATCTTACGGTCAACTAAGACCAGGAAGTGTAGCTTCAGTTTGGAGTTGCATAAGGGGTGTGTGCTAAGTTATTAAGTTATCCCCTAACCATAGGCTAACTGAATTGATTGCTGAGGATCACAGTGGTCAGACCCCCAGTGATCCCGAGAAGATCCCCATCTCAACGGATCATAGGCTGAGCATGTGCATCCTCTCCATTCATTCTTTATGGTAATGCTGGAGATAGCTAAGTATTACTCTTGGCTATTTCACAGTTATCCCATAGAGCATGGGTCATCAACCTCTGGCTCGGGAGCCACAAGTGGCTCGGGGGCTCATGATGTGTTGCTCGTGACTGCCTGCCAGCTTCTAGATGGTGAATTTTGTAAGTAGTCCTGCACAAAAGAGCAGATCTGAATGTTCATATTCTGGCTTAGGGGATTTGGAGATAATTTAAGCATGGTAAGCTGGAGACCGAATGATCCTGTCAGAGGAGGTGCTTGAACCTTGATGCAACAGTGTGGTGAGAGTGATCATGATTGATGCGAGAATACTGAATGGAGGTATAGCGGGAACCTCTGGATCTTGGAACTGTATACTGTCTCGGTGTGATTTCTATGGACAGCTTTGGCTGTCATGATACCAGCAGTGGGGGCTATGTGTGTTGCTACTGTGAGGGGGGTGGAAGCTGGATGTGGATCGTGACTCTCTCTTAGACCTAAATGTGGCTCGCGACCCTCTCTCAGAGCTGAATATGGCTCTCAAGGTCAGAAAGGTTGGGGACCACTGCCATAGAGAATGGAGCGGAGATGCACATGCTCAACCTCCGATCCATTTAGACGGGCTCTTCAGAACAATCGAATCACTAGAGGTCCAAACGGTCGCATCCCCAGCAATCAATAAGTAACCTCCTACCGCATAAATAGCTGGTAACTTATCAACTTTGTTCAAACCCTTTAAATATTAGAAACAAAAAAAGATAAATAACACTATGTAAAATCATAGGTATAAATTGTTATAGAAAGAAAGTTGAGCTCTGAGGAAATATAATTCTTATTTGCTCCTCAAACAGAAGTTATTTGGATATACGAGAATACTGATTAGATATTTGAAAAAACGTTTTGACAGTGAGGGTGATCAATGAGTGGAACAGGCAGCCACGAGAGGTGGTGAGTTCTCCTTCAATGGAAGTCTTCAAACATAGGCTGGACAGACATCTGTCTGAGATGGATTAGTGAATCCTGCATTGAGCAGGGGGCTGGACCAGATGACCCTGAAGGTCCCCTCCAACTCTAACATTCCATGATTCTGTGAGTCTCGGATGGTAGTCCATTTACAGAATACAGTGAGTCAAAGGAGTAACTTGAATCTCCTAGGCCTCAATAAAAAATCTGTAACACAGACTCTCACCTACCATATACCATTTATAATACTGGTGCTATCGTCTGAGGCAGAGGGGTCTTTGGGCTCCATAAAGCACCAGACTCATTTTTGACTGACGCTTCAGAAAGCTCTATAGCTATGCCCAAAGTCATAGTAAAAAGGACCTCTAGCCATGCAGGAGAATTTCCCACCAGCTCTGAAGGCTAAGATGAGACATACTTGTAAGGTAACGATATTAACAATAGTGTTACATTAGGAAACACATAAAATACAAAGACCAAATATAAAGATATCTCCATTCAAACAATAATTCTGCCATGCAGTAAAAGCCGGCAGGACACTCATCATTCTGTAAGAACATGTATTTACCTGGACAGGAACGCATGGTGTTGTGTTATGGTATCGCAGTCATAGGTGGAAGAATCACTCTGTTTCCTCAGTAAAGGCGGCCGGGGTTCTGCAATGTCCAAAACTCCTGAGATGTCAATATTGCTTTTACTGAGTCTCTTCGTACCTCGCAGGTTGGCATTGCTCTCACTTGATAGAATAGGATTATCCTAGTGGAATGATAGAAAAAGAAGAACATAACTGCAGAGCCCTTGTAAACTAAGGCAGTCATTACGTTATCTTTAGGTGCAGTAATAAACTGCAGCATTAAAGGGAACCTGTCATTATACTGTGTGCAAAAATTATTAGGTCTTTATGGACTGATGAGAGTGACTCATGACAGACCAGATGGATGTATCCGTGGCTGGATCAGTGTCAGACACAGACCTCCACTTTGCCAGCAAGGTGGAGGTGGGACATTTCTATGGGCTGGTATTAAAGATGAACTTTATGTATCAGCTGACAGGTTCCCTTTAAAGAGGAAAGAATAATGACCCGGCCACTTCCTCACTTGACCTAAACCCTATTGAGAACTTGTGGGCCCCAGAAAAAGAAACTGACAGACCCCATGGATGGAGCTTATGGCTTTTATTGAAATAAAGGGCATCTATACTGTTCACTGATATTTTGTTATGAAAATGACAGAAATTTATTTTTGTAGATTTTGAGCTGTTTGATAATTATTCTCACTTTAACAGATGGAAATAAACAATTGTGATGGGAAATTTACAGTTTTCATTTACTTACATAATAATTCTGCACATTTAGGCTGTCTGCCCATGATGCGTTTTTTAAGCGTTTCCACAGCAGCAATTCCGCTGCAGAAACGCTTAAAAAGCGCTTGGTAGAAGGCCTGCCATGTTCCCCAATGATAATCCACATGTGCTGTGCACATGCTGCGGAAATTTCCGCTGCGGATTATCATTGCGAAAAAATCCGCAGCACTACCAATTATTTTACAGAAGCGCTGCATTTTCGCCGCCATTGACTTGCATTGGAACGCATGGAATCCGCATCACTGCATCTGTGCATGCGGATTACATGCGTTTCAATGTGCGGATGGTACCCGGGTCTGGAGGACAGGAGACTCTGCTCCGGGCCCAGGTACCATAGAACCTGTAAAAAAAAGAATAAAATAAAAAATAAATATTATATTTACCTTCTGATGGCCTGCGGTGCGCTTGTCTTCGCTTGCCAGCAGCTCGTGGTAGACTAAAAGACCTGCGGTGACGTCATTTAGTCATGTGATGGGTCACGCGACCGCTGGCGTCGGCAGGTCCTTTAATCTACTGCGAGCTGCCGGCAAACCGAGACAAGGACACCGGGGGCCATCAGAAGGTAAGTATAGATTTATTTTTTATTTTTTACCATTCTTTCGGTCACAGTATATAAATCCATGCTGTTTTCATGGATTTATATAGTGTGACCAAGTTGTCAAGCACATTCCAAGTGATGCTAAAATCGCTTGGAAAGCGCTTGACAACCCCCATGCGGAAATGCAAGTGAAGAACGCTTCACATCCGCTTGTCCCTGGCAGGAAAAACGCATGTACAATCCGCATGTACAATCCGCATGTACAATCCACATGTACAATCCGCATGTGTTTTTTCTGCCAGGGAGATGCAGAAACGCTCAGGAAAAATCCGGAGCATTTCTGCATCGTGGGCACATAGCCTAATAGTTGTCTAATAATTCTGAACACATAGATATTCTCCTAAGAAAGACACAACCTCATTTTTACTTTAGGTTTCAGATTTATTAACCTTTTGGATTGACCGACAGCTCTGTAGTAGTTCGATAATGCAATTAATCACAAAAATGCAAATTTCCTAATAATTGTACCCACAGTGTATAGATTCATGCTGCCTGAACCACACACAGCAAGAATCAGGCACCGGCTGCCCGATTGCTGGGAGTGAGGTATGTTTTATACTAAATGCTTCAGAGAAAATATAGTCTGAAAGCTGCCATCAGACAGGCAGCTGAGTCACACAGTACCTGGCAAGTTCCTGCCCTCCCAACTCCAGTTGATTGACAGATCTCTGCCTATTTAACTACATAAGAAGAGGTCTGTCAGTGTAGGAGAGCTGGACACAGAGAAATCAGCTGGGGACCAGCCTCAGACTAGTCAGCCGAGACACTATATACTCCTGTATGGTGAACATTGGACATAATTTCAAAAAATATCACAGTAAAAGATAATGCCTTACCAACACCAGGTCAGATTATCAATGCACTGCAGGATGCAGCAAGCCTCCATGATAAAGGCGGGGGCAGCACATGTGCAAAATACTGATGCAGACAGCCACTCACTAACCTACCAATTCATGGAGGGGGTGTCTGTGTAGTATTATACATGCACACCGATGGAGTCTGCATAGGGCGCCAGTCACATAGATATGTGTGATGCACAGTATAATACTACACAGCCACCCCCTCTATGAATTGTTAGGTTATTGAGTGGCTGACTGCATCAGTATTTTGCACCTGTGCTGCCCCCGCCATTATCATGGAGGCTTGCTGCATTGGTAATCTGACCTGGTGTTGGTAAGGAATTATCTTTTACTGTGATACTATATACACCTGAACTCAATATCTCCAAATCTATCCTATTATAGGGGAACCCACAAACCTGACCAAATATGAAATACCGGATATGTTGTCCCCGGCTGATGCTGATTGGACAATTAAAGAGTAACCATCAGTTTAATAAAAAATTAAAAAAAATAATAGTATATGTGAAAATAAGAAACGTAATATATCTTAGTAGAGGAATCTGCTTCTTTCTCCATCAGGACTGATCGTTCATTCTCAGAATTCTCAATTCAAGGGTAAAATCGGTATTCAGAGAGGTTTTACCCATGTATTCAAAGTAAAAGATCATTTCAGGAGGAGAAAGAAGGAGATTTCTCTGATAAGATACTGTATATTACAGAGTTGCTTATTTTCATGTATATTATTGATTTATGAAAAAAAAAGAATTAAAATGACGATCACTCTAAGTCTCAAGTATATCTGTTAGATCTGCCAGGTAAATCACCTTGGCTCAGGTTCAGGTTACACTTAGTGGATTTGAAGCTCCCTGTGCAATGAGACGTGACTGATAAACATCTTCTCCCATCACTCAGGTGATATCAAGTAGTAGATTTGCAGAACGCACAAGGTCATGTTATGTATTAAATTAGAATTGTACCATTTGGGAATTTTACTCCTGGAAATGTAATATTCCTTATGTCTGTGTTGCATTCAGCATTCACACACTATTCCTAGGTGAGGTATAGTCCCAATTGCAGTTTATTAATCTCTGCAAATTATATATTATATACAGTGTCAGACTGGGGTGCCAAGGGCCCAACAGTAATACTGACTCTTGGGGCCACTGCTCAGCTACATGCAAATATTACATTACCCTCATTCACAAATTTACAGAATAATAAACAGAATAGTTTATTTAAATAAATGATGAGATTCTGCCTTTGTACTTAGTGAATCAATTGTATTGTGCTCATACAGTGGTGAACTCGCCGGTGGGAATTCACAGGGGCCCACCGGGGAATTCACCTGTTCTCCAATGAGCCAGTCTGAGCCTGGTCATGTGCATACGATTCTGGCACTGATTTGTGCCTGAAAAAAATAATGAAGGAAAGAAAATAAAAATTAAAAAATAATGATATCAATTCAAAAGCAGGTTCTTCTGAATTACAAATGAAAATATGTTATGTTTCGATATGTTTGAGGGACTTGCTTAGCACCAGCAGCAAGTCTAGGACTAGGTTCACACTTGATTGAGCCTCTGACGTCTTCACTGTTTAGATGACAGCCACCCTAATAAAAACCAAACAAACCCCTATAATCATTGGGGGTCTGTCTGATGTTGTTTGTGTTCATCATGTTTCCTTGAAGAAAGCCAGGTCTCTGAAGACTCGTGTGAACCCAGCCTAATTTCCAGATCTCCACAGTCAAGGTTTATTCTGTAGAAGGGATGGTGGCGCATGCAGAAATTAATTTACACACCCATGAACTCATCATCAATGACAGCCCAGCAGGAATACATGCCAGTTCAGTAGCAGAGGAGATGGAGAATTATATATTGAATTGAGAGCTGACCTGTTTGCTTCCATACATTAGTATGGTGCGATTCTATAATTTGTAGTTGTGCAATGTTTTGTGTGGGCGGAAAAGAGCAGAGGATTTGTTTCAATGTGATGGTGGATGTATGAAAATGAGCGAATTGCTGACAATGCAATTCCTCAAAGTAAGTCTGTGATGGGGAAATGAGACTGTGAGCACTACTGGTCAGCCATATGCCGGATGTAATATGTAAGCAACAGAAATAACTAAATAGGGATAGGGCTCCATGAGACTATAAGAATAAAAATGCATGCTACTATATTTGAGAAAAAAAGATTTGCAGACCCATTGGCTGCACAAGACAGCGGGAGAAACGCCGCAATGATCATGTCGCACCAGGCTTATGGCTTTGGGGACGCAGGCAAGTAGGAGAAGATTTCTACGTTCCTGAAAATATTTTTATTCAACTCTACAAGCTGTCTACCAACCAATGTAAAAAAAAAAGTATATATCATAACATTTTACATGTCTTCAAACCATTGCAAAAAATGTTACAGATTTTCCAAAGCAAAACATTAGATTTTCAGAACAGTTACTTTAGATTTATGAACCAAATTTCACTCTAGAGTCCTAATATTTGAGACTAGTGAGCTGCTTTAGTGTAAATGTTAATAATATAGATTATATGCATACAATTCAACATAGGGTTAAACAGTTTGATTAGCAGATATTTTTTAAAAACAGATGCAGAAACATAAAAGGATTTTATTTCCTAATAGCAGTATCAAGTTTAACCACTAGATGGCAAACACACTACTGTCCTAGTTATAGATTGCAGGACACTTCATTAGCATAGTAAGAAAAGTCTAGACTACTTGTTTTATACTATCAGAATTATTTCCACAGCAAAACATTATGAACTGTATTTATAAACTACTTCATTAATGACCATAGATGATTCTTCTACAAAAGTTTGCTTACTTGCTTATACTAACAGTGATGTTCATGTATAGAAGCAGTCTAAAGGTACAATGTTGTAGGTTACATTTAGAAGTAACTGGCATTCACAGTTGAAGATTATGGTGTTTACAAACATTTTCTGAAATATTTCTATTTTTTTTCGCTCATGAGCTGGAGCTTTCTTATATAGAGCATAGAAACTGTATGGACAACACATTGCATGCATCTGCTGAGAGGAATTTTATCATAATGTGAAATTTTTGATCAGAAATCACTTTAAGGGTTTTTCCACTACTTGCACAACCTCTTCTTTATTTAAACAGGGCCCAAAGCTAGCCATTCACATGAGAAAACGTACAGGTGAATGTTTGTTTGGCCGATTGCTGAAACGAACTGCCCGATCCTTATCCCCAACTGCGAGAACCTTCTATTCAACTTACTGATCCTTCTCCCTAACAGCCTGAGCCTTTTCCCCATTCATAACAATGGAGTAATCAACATACATGGTATAAATACAAAAAAATATATTTTTATTTATACCATGTATGTTGATTACTCCGTTGTTATGTATGGTTGTCCTGAGGAAGGAGTCGGTGGACTTTGAAACGTGTAGACAATAAAACCTACATTTTTATCCATACTAATGGTTTGTCGTGACTCCTGAGAGCGCAGAAACAACTTCCTTTCCCAGTATCTATCTCTGACAATTCTTCTTCTCAACTGACTTGATCTTTCTCCTGAACTATCTGATCCTTCTCTCCAACTGCCTCACGCTTCTTCCCAACTGCCTCATTGTTCTCCCCAACTGCCCGATCTTTCTCCCCAACTGCCCACTCCTTCTCCCCAACTGCCTGATCCTTCTCTCCAACTGCCCAATTCTTCTTCTCAACTGACTGATCCTTCTCCTCAATTGCCTGATCCTTCTTTCCAACTGCCCAATCCTCCTCCCCAATTGCCCAATTTTTCTTCATAACTACCAAATCCTTCTCCCCAACTGCCTGATCCTTCTTCTAAACTGCCTGATTCTTCTTCCCAACTGACTTATGCTTCTTCTGACCTGCCTGATCTTTCTCACCTTCTGCTTGATCCTTCTCTCCAACTGCCTGATTCTTCTCCCGAACTGCCCATTTCTTCTCCCCAACTACTCGTTCCTTCTTCTCAACTGCCTTATCTTTATCACAACAACATCTGTCACAGGAGAGTTAAGAGGTCCCCATACACATATGGTCAGCTGTTCCCACTGAAATTACCAGGTGTGTCCGAATTTTGAGTAATGTGTATAGAAGCTTTTAAGCAGTGAAGATACATTCCCTGTCATGGTGAATCACACTACAATTCACGGTTAACAATTTAGCAGTACAAAAAAGAATAATTCCATCATAAAAGTCAAAATTGGCAGCAGTAAAATGCTGTGGAGATGGAATAATGGGACAGCATTTCTTTGTCAGATACAATGACAATGGCAGCTGAATTCCATTGGTTGGCAAAGCTTGGTGTAGAAGTACTATCAGGCACAAAAAGGCAATTATTAAAGGATGTCTTTTCCTTATGGTCTGGGCTGGATTATACTTCACACCTCTGGGGTTGGTGCAGGAACTTGTGTACATGGCCATGTGCTGTCATGCAAACAATGATCATGTATGGTGCCTCCTAAGTAATATAAATGCATTTCATTTTAACTCTGTGTGATTTTAGGATAAAATAGTTTTGGTGTGGTTTTCTTAATGGGAGAAGACTAAAGTTTCAGTCATTTTTGCCTTTACAATCACAAGATATACAGTACAGACCAAAAGTTTGGACACACCTTCTCATTTAAAGATTTTTCTGTATTTTCATGACTTTGAAAATTGTACATTCACACTGGAGGCATCAAAACTAGGAATTAACACATGTTGAATTATATACTTAACAAAAAAGTGTGAAACAACTGAAAATATGTCTTATATTCTAGGCTCTTCAAAGTAGCACCTTTTGCTTTGATGACTGCTTTGCACACTATCTGGGGCGGCTGACGGCTGGTGTTTCTAGCCTGGGAGGGGGCCATTATTCATGGCACCCTTCCTGGGCTATTAATATCAGCCCCCAGCTGTCTGCCTAGCCTTTGCTAGCTATTAAAATAGGGGGGACCCCACGTCATTTTAATAGCTAGTAAAGGCTAGGTATTCAGCTGGGGGCTGATATTAGTAGCCTGGGAAGCTCCGTGGGTATTACCCCCTTCCCAGGCTTCAAACATCTGCCCCAGCCGTCTGCTTAACCTCCGCTAGAGACTAAAATTATGGGGGATCCCACGTCATTTTTTTTTTAAATAAATCCTTTATTTTAACACTAAATGACATTTGAGGAGTTAATAAAGATGCAGTCCCTAAATTATTATTTATTTTTTAATAAATTTTTCCCAAAACTTTTGACGTGGGCTTTGCCATATTTTTGTATGCCAGCCAGGTACAGCATCCAGCTTCTATGAACGCGCCATTTTCCGGGGCGGCTGCGGACTGCAATTTTCAGCGGGGGGGGGGGGGGGCAATATAGGGAAGCCCTTTTTTTCTTAATTATTCCATAAATTTCATGAAATAATTAAAAAAAAAAAAACGTGGGGCTTTGCCCTATTTTTGTGTCCAGCCAGGTACAACAAGGCAGCTGGGGGCTGGAATTCGCAGCGCAGGGAGGCCCAAGCTTTCTGGGCCCCACCCGCTGCAAATTGCAGTCCGCAGCCGCCCCGGAAAATGGCACGTTCATAGAAGCGCCATCTTCTGGCGCTGTACCCAACTCATCCAGGGCCCTGGTGCGGTGGCTCACTGGGTAATAAAGGGGTTAAGGCCAGCTTGGCATTATCAGCTGGCCCTAAGCCCGAAATTCATGGGGTCACGCCAATATTAGACATGACCGCCATGAATTTCTAGTAAAGTATTTAAAAAAAACACAAACACCCAGAAAAAAGTCCTTTAATTGAAATAAAGACACAATTCTTTATTGTTCTAAATTAAACCATACTTACCATCACGCCCATTCCAGCTGAAGCCAACGATCTCCTGCAATAAAAGAAAAATAATAAAGCAACCTCATCCTTACCTTTCCATGGTTCCCACGACAGCTTCAGCTCTGCTACATCGAGATGACAGGCTGGACCGCAGCAGAACGCTGCCATCCAGCCTGTCATCCCGCAGACACTGAGAAGCGCAGGCATGCTTGCGCTCCTCAGTGTCTGGCTGTGACGGCATAAAGATGAGCCGAGGTCATGTTCAATGAACTCAGCTCACCTCATGCACGTCACTGACAGCGTGGGAAAATTCTCCTGCACTCAGCGCTTCAGCGTGAGAATTTTCCCACGCTGTCAGTGACGTGCATGAGGTCAGCTGAGTTCATTGGACATGACCTCACCTCATGTATGTCACTGACAGCGTGGGAGAAGTCTCACGCTGAAGCGCTGAGTGCAGGAGAATTTTCCCACGCTGTCAGTGACGTGCATGAGGTGAGCTGAGTTCATTGAACATGACCTCGGCTCATCTTTATGCCGTCACAGCCAGACACTGAGGAGCGCAAGCATGCCTGCGCTTCTCAGTGTCTGCGGGATGACAGGCTGGATGGCAGCGTTCTGCTGCGGTCCAGCCTGTCATCTCGATGTAGCAGAGCTGAAGCTGTCGTGGGAACCATGGAAAGGTAAGGATGAGGTTGCTTTATTATTTTTCTTTTATTGCAGGAGATCGTTGGCTTCAGCTGGAATGGGCGTGCCAGTAAGTATGGTTTAATTTAGAACAATAAAGAATTGTGTGTTTATTTCAATTAAAGGACTTCATTCTGGGTGTTTGTGTTTTTCTTTAACTTTGACTATGGGGTTAGTAATGGGGGTGTCTTATAGACGCCTCTCCATTACTAACCTGGGCTTGATGTCAGCTGGCATTATAAGCTGACATCAACCCCAGCCCTATTACCCCCTGCCACCGCACCAGGGCAGCGTGGAAGAGCGAGGCTAAGTGCCAGAATTGGCGCATCCTATGGATGCGCCATTTCTGGGGCGGCTGACGGCTGGTGTTTCTAGCCTGGGAGGGGGCCAATATTCATGGCACCCTTCCTGGGCTATTAATATCAGCCCCCAGCTGTCTGCCTAGCCTGTGCTAGCTATTAAATTAGGGGGGACCCCACGTTATTTTTTTGGGGGGTTCCCCCATTTTAATAGCTAGTAAAGGCTAGGTATTCAGCTAGGGGCTGATATTAGTAGCCTGGGAAGCTCCGTGGGTATTACCCCCTTCTCAGGCTTCAAACATCTGCCCCAGCCGTCTGCTTAACCTCCGCTAGAGCCTAAAATTACGGGGAACCCCACGCCAATTTTTTTTTTAAATAAATCCTTTATTTTAACACTAAATGACAAGTACAGTAATCAACACGGTCACTGTACTTCATATATATGTGACTGACATGTTTCTATCTATCTAATCTATGTGTGAAGCTCTATTCTGTCTGTTATAAATTGTCGGGTACCGCTGCTGAATTGCCGGCCGGCTTTTTTAAAGAGACGGTGCACGAAAACACTAATATTTTTTTAAATAAATCCTTTACACTATATGACAAGTACAGTAATCAACACTGTCACTGTACTTCATATATGTGTGACTGACATGTTTCTATCTATCTAATCTATGTGTGAAGCTCTATTCTGTCTGTTATAAATTGTCGAGTACCGCTGCTGAATTGCCGGCCGGCTTTTTTAAAGAGACGGTGCACGAAAACACTAATATTTTTTTAAATAAATCCTTTACACTAAATGACAAGTACATTAATCAACACTGTCACTGTACTTCATATATATGTGACTGACATGTTTCTATCTATCTAATCTATGTGTGATTCTCTATTCTTTCTATTCTAAATTGTTGGGTACAGATGCTGAATTGCCGGCCGGCTTTCTTAAAGAGACGGTGCACGAAAACACTAATATTTTTTAAAATAAATCCTTTACACTAAATGACAAGTACAGTAAGCAACACTGTCACAGTACTTCATATATATGTGACTGACATGTTTCTATCTATCTAATCTATGTGTGAAGCTCTATTCTTTCTGTTGTAAATTGTCGGGTACTGGTGTATGCCGCTGATGAATTGCCGGCTTTTCATGTCATTCTACATTATTCTTAGTTGTTTTACTTCATGTAGAATTAACCTACAAGGAAAGAAAGGGTTTATTTTCATTCCGATATTTGTGTCCCATTGACTTGCATTGGTTTCCGGTATCGGAATCGGCGATATCCGATACTTTTTGGGTATCGGCCCGATCCAATCCGATACGATATTTCCTGATATCGGAAGGTATCGCTCAACACTAATTATGATCCTTCTTCATGGCATATAAACCTCTCCTAGGATGCCATAACTGTATGGAATTTAATGGGAATGAATTCAGAATGACCTCACAAAGAAATATAACTTATTAGAAAAAGTTAATTTTGCCCTTATACAACACCCTATATATGAGCTTTCTTGCCCCTCTGTTGTTAAGCCATGTAGGAAGGGTAACATCAGTTAAACCAGAATAAGTTTTATAATGTAATTGCATTTTTAGAGATCCTTTCAGAATAATCTGTCCTGTGTGTATACAAGTAATAAAATTTTCTGGCCATTATATGACTTGTATCCTGGATGATTAGAAGTTATTCCCTCTGCCCTAGAATCTTTAGGAGTTTCCCATTGTGTTGTTCTGCCTTTGGTCCCATCTTCTTCTCCTCCCCTTTCTTCTCCACAGAGCTTTATAAGACAAAGGTGTCATTTGATCACTGCAGACAGATTTGTAGACATATTTGAAATGTTTTTGTGAGTGAATGACTAGAGCAGGAGAATAAAAGTGACTGATATGTGAAGAAAGAAGAATAGTTCTGCGATATGATGATATGATATATTCAAACATTTCTTATCTTCATTTATACTGTGGATTTCTGAAAAAAATTGAAGTGTAGTTACTATTCAAATAAAACGTAAATGTAAGATCTAATGATAGCTCATGAACTAACATCGCGCACTATGTATGAAAATAATAACAGTATCTGCCTTGGGAAATACATCGCATAAGAGCTCAGTGACCCTGTCAGCTAATGTATCATACCAGGCTCAATTCCGGAGAGTGTAATGAATTGATAGCAGAAAACCATCCTGTTTTCTCTAAAACGTCTTAAAAGCCACCGCTGACACAAGGTGAAGGTCAGGTCTTTGTAAATGAAGTATGGATATAGCATGGATATTGTGAGATACAACTGCAAGTTTAAGTGGGGGGGGGGGGGATATGCAATAAATAAAAGTCCTGGGGCAAGTTCTGTTAAATGGATAAATCCTCAAAAAAAGAAATCTTGGAATATTTTTAATATATTGATTTTGAAAGGTTACGCAATAACATGAAAAATAGAAATAGTAGAGAATCTGAAGGGGTTAAAGGGAATCTGTCATCAGGATTTCACACACTAAACTATTTATATGTCCATGTAGCTCTTTCAAAGATAAGCCCAGCAATACCTTTGCATTGAGAGTCTGTTCCTTCATTACTGATAATCAGCATTTGAATTGATATGCAAATGGTTATAAATAATAGATCTCAAGCCTCTGTCACTCCAGCTCTATTCCCCACCCAGTGCCACCCCCTCCTGCATGACTTTACCTGAAGTCACCCAGCATAGGGGATGTCAGTCAAGCAGGAGGAGGAGGAGGCGGTACTGGGTGGGGCATAGAGCTGGAGTGACGGAGGCTCCAGCTCTATCATAGCCTTTGCATATCAATTCAAGCTCTGATTTGTCATGTAAAGCTGTTGCTGGACTTTTCTTTGAGCTACATGCACATATTAATAGTTTGGTGGGGTGAAATCTTGCTGATAGTCTCCCTTTAATAGTATATGTTTCAGATATAATTATCAGTATGAATGTGTTCCTTTTTTGTTGCTTGGGGATAAATACTGTATGAATGGATCATCCTTTAAGATATCATTTAATGAGTATCTTCAGACTGTAAATGAAAGTTTCTCATCTAGAATTTCAAAATTACTGCTGTATGCTGTTTGTTGCCTAATTTTGCTTGCAGACTGCATACTGCATTCATTTCAATATGAGACAAAGTAGGAAGAGTTAGCATGAATTAGTTAAAGGAAATCAGCAGTTTTCTTTTTTGCTGTGTAATCTGAAGACAGCACGCGATATTGACTGAAATCCAGATTTCTGTGTTTACTTATAATGAAGGTTTCATCACCAAGACATTATCAATGCCAGGAAGGGACTGGTGCTTGAGTGAGCAGTTGTCTGTCCAAACCTCTTCTATAATGATCACAATGTACAGTTAGTGAAATAGGAAGGCTTGCAGCACAAATGGCTGGTCTTTGAAGGGAGAGGCTTTGCAAAAGTACTGTACATAAAAATGAAATAGCAATGTGTAGTCATTTTATACCCCATAGACCTATTCTTCCTTGCATTATAATTAATCAAAAACAGAAATGGATCCAAAATAAACGAATAAGAAGGAAAATAAACAGTTTGGCTAATTCTTTTTGCGATGATTTATTCCTTTAATTCATTCATTGGTTTGCAAAATGGATCTTGCTCATTTTACTGCAGCATTCTGATGGAGAGCAAAGTTCTCCAAACTTCTATATTCTCAGTGTTGTATAGAAGTGATTTTACACATAAGTTCCTCTGACTTTTCATAAAAGAATTATCTAGGACATTCTTGCAGTTTTTTGTTTGATTCAGTGAAGCCCCTTAACGGCAATAACTGTTCTGGGTACAGGAGGATTAGAGCACTTGATTTTTGCTGACAATGCGATCTTTCAAAAATATTTTGAATTCTGCCCATGTACAGACAGGGATTATACAGAGCTTGAGGAACATAGAAAACCCTTTGCAGCATATAATGCTTTTTCATTGTTGCTCTTCAAAAAAGACTAAAGTTAAAAAGACTAAAATGTTAGAATCGTAAGTGGACAAAATCATAAAGGTTGGCAGAGGTGAATGTATATATATATATATATATATATATATATATATATATATATATTTACCATTTTGCCTGGCCCTCTACAGTTCAGCAAAATAGAAACCTTAGCTGGCTTCCATTTTGCTGAATGATTTGCAAAAAAACAAAATCTGTTTTCTGAAAAATTACATTTTTTGTAAAATTCGAGGAGAATTATGTTTCCCTAAAATAAACTCTTACATCTCTAATTACAGGTATTGTGCATTTGGGCAAACTCTTCTCAGATCTCCGCTCCTTTTACCATATGTACACGAGAGGTTCTCTCATTGGGAGCCCCCAAATCAGCTTTTTCTGATTGAGAGTACCGTGATATTTATGATGTTTTTACTACAAGAGTCTAAGTAAAACCATTCTCAACGGGAACCTGTGCCTAATTGTTTGCAGTGATCATCCTCTCAGTCCTTCAAGTTCGATGCCACATTTCATAGATATGCTAAATATTCACTGTAAAAGGTCTACAAAGAGCCACCACTTTACCAATAATACTTTGTATGTAGTCTAGTAGGCTCAGGAATAAAACTTTGGTTATTTCAATTTAACCAGTAAAGTTTCAGGCGATGTGAATAATTCTGCTGATATGATTAGATTAGGACTTTAATTATTGCTTGTAAATTGAACAACTGACATTGCAGTATATTTGAAAAATTTTCTATCAAATTTATCTCAGTAGTAGAGTAAAATATTTACAGTAATATTAATAATGTATCATACAATGAAATCTTTATTAAGCAGTTCACCAGTTTATCACTGGCTGAAAGGCTGCCTTCTGATGGTTGTCCTGCCTAATTTATTTCTTCATCTTCACATTTAGCTTCTTCTGCCTTTCCTTTGCTAAAGGTTATAATCAAGACAGGATTGTCAGGAGCAAGACAGTCTTTTAATGCATCTCATCTAATTACTTACCTTGTCAATATGGGTCTTGACATTACCTAATACTCTCTTTCTACAATATAGATTTATTTCATCCTGACGTCAGTACTTGACATTACAAAATGTAGAATAACTGATTTACTGTAAAAGATAGGAGGTTGTAGGTCACATTATTGTAATTATGAAACAAAGTTCTAAAGCCACTTAGATCTAATCAGGTTTATCTCCTAGCTTAGGTAAAGCCACAAGGCGTGGAACTACAAGTTCCACTGTTACCTGCCTTTACGGTTTTTCAGACTGTAAGCAGCATAGTATATGTAAGTAATATATGTAGGTACTTGGGAGTGTAACCAATGGAAATAACCTATGCAAAATGTTTGGATCCCCATTGAACATCCCACGCAGAGAATTATTTAAATATGAAAAAGATAAATATAGTGTTATGATTGCGTAGTGACTCACTCAGGAAATAGGTAAAGCTAAAAACTGCAACTGACCCTGCGGATTCCTGTACAGACTAGAGATCCTGACCCTGCAGTCCCTATTGGTTCATGCGTGAGCTGAGATAGCCATAACCACAGACTTGAACATGGCAACTCGGACTAAGCTGCCTGAAAGATCATTGAGTGCTTAACATGAAAATTACCTACAGAAGGGAAAGTGTGCTCAAATGGGAAAAGGTCCCAGAGTGAGTAAAATAAACCACAAAATACAAAATAAAGAATGTATGTAAACTAAAGAATGAAATACGTACTTTTAGAAAATAGGCCACCTATTTCCTAAAAAGAAACAGAAGATAGGGCAGGGGGGAAAATTACAAAAACAGCAAAGAAATAAACCTTAGCTGGTCTTTCACCAACTGGCTTTAAACTACAGCAGTATGGCTGGACATCCAAATGAGACCAGGATAACAGAAACTAAACACCCAAAGAAAAGGTTAATCTGCTGTGGTTTGGCAGACAGAGAAGCCAACTACAAAGCACATTCTCAAGGGTTCAAACCCAGAAGCATGACAGTAATGACAGTACCCCTCTTTCGAGGGGCGACTGGACCCACTGAAATCCCTAACCGCTTATGCCGATGACACAACACCTTCACCAGGCGATCTGAATGCAAAATTTCGCATCATTCTCATAAGGCAAAAGAAACCCTGTCGGAGCCTGGCGAGAGGCTTTGGACCTGGTGTAATAGTGAGGAAGGGTGTAACCTTCCCCTGGGACTGAAGTAGTTAGAATTACATATCCCCATGTACGGCTTGTATACTTTGGTGGGACGGCTAGTATACTTTTTTTGATCAAAAATAGTTCACTAAGTACCCTATATTTAATATGCAACTTTGCTTTACATTTATATATAATGATGGTAGGGTATGAGATATATTTTTTGTCTTTTGTAGGTTTTGCTTCTTTTTGCTAGTGTGAACATGCTCCTATTTCTTGCATGTGTACCATCTTAGACCTCAGTTCACATTGCTTGGTTTTTTACATATCCCCATAGTTAGGCACTTTCTGAACTGCTATTAGGTCAAGTTACGGGTTTAATTTCAGTGGCGCAGTCAGGAGGAATGCACCTTCATCTGCAGCATGGGCCGCCTTCATGAAGGAACAGAGGGAGGCCCAGAAGACATGAACCTGTTGGAGAAATGTCCGTTGACCTTCCATTTCCTTTAATGGGACCTATGGTGGTGGTCCTTTACTGTTTGCCAATGAGGGCGGATCGTCCTATGTTAGACTAAGGGCCAGAAAAATAGGAGGACTGTTTCCCTACCTCCCAGATCGAGGAGGCCATAAGCAGCACCAAGTTGTGTGCCGATAAGAGCAACTCTCTTTATTTCTATTTTTATTGTTGATTTTTGTTGCGCCTGTTGCGCCTTTTTCTGCTGGAATTTGCAACGCTGAGGCATACTTGGAGGATGGATATCCTCTAATACTAAGAGACTTGCAGCCTAGCGGGAAGAACCGGTGACCCCCGCTAGGGCCAGGAAGAAAGAGACTCATGGGGTGTTTCCCTGTGACCGTGTGCCTCAGAATATTGAGGGCTATTGGTGTTTGACCTGTTTTAAAGATATGGACATGGACACTATGCTTCCAGGGTCTTACCAAGAAGGACCGGTACTCGTGAATTCTGTTGAAGGATATAACAATGGATTTTCTGAGTAGCTGTTCCAGGGCCCTTAACCAAGAAGGGCCGGTATCCACCTGAGAGGAAGATTTCAAGAATCGTTGAGTACTAAAATGTTTAGTAATTTAATATATGTTAAGTATGTTAATTGCGGTTTGTTGCCTGGTACGGTCGAAGATGGCATCATTAAAGTGTGGGGGAATGTAATAGTGAGGAAGGATGTAACCTTCCCCTGGGACTGAAGTAGTTAGAATTACATATTCCCATAGTTAGGCACTATCTGAACTGCTAGTAAGTCAAGTTACAGGTTTAATTTCAGTGGCGCAGTCAGTAGAGTAAGGGGAAACGTAGTGACAGGGATAGACATTGGGCATGTCTAGAGGTTAGATATAATTCCTTGTGGGGCTGCAGTACTTTTTATCAGCCACAAGATTCCACTGCTGGGCATAGTTGTCAGTGAGAGGCAAGGCAGTTGCTAAGCAGATGGCTTAGTGGGTGGAGCCTCTAGGTGTGCTAAAAATAGCTGCAGCTGTTATTTTTGAGTTCACTTGAAGCCCTGTCAGGGATGTGACAGGAACTCTTACACGAGGAAGTCCGGGGAAATTGGCTGCTAGGGTAAAGGGGGGCTCTCTGTTAGAACCCTCCTGTTTGTTTTTTCCATCTTGTGTTTTGCGGTCACGTGACCATCTGCCTTTATATTCCAGCTCTGCCTTTTTGGCTGTGCTGGACTTCAGTGTTGTTTGACTGTTTTGCTAGCCAGGTGCTTCTGTGCCTATCTCTGTCAGTTTGCTTTGTCCTTTTGGGACCTTTAGTACCTTTTTGTCAGTTTAGCTTTTTGTATTCTGCAACAACTTTCTCGGTTCAGGAGGTGTCCCATTTTTTTGTACCAGTCCTTAGTTCTTTTAGGGACCCCTTCCCTTTATTCTATAGGTCTTCGTTCAGACTAGCCTAGGACTAAGGTGGGTCCGTTCGCTAGGAACAGACAGCCCGCTATATCGTAGGGATTCAGCTTAGTCTTACTGTAGGGAAAGCTTTCCCCTTCTTTCCTTAGTACTTGTTGCAGATCATAACACTCTCTACCCTCAGACAGTGAATCTGTAGTGTGAATATCTCCTCACGCAGGAGTCCCATTAGCTGGCTGGAGAAACTCAACGGACATATTGACAACCCGGGGCACTTCTAGTCTGCAGGTAGCAGAGGAAAATAGGACTTCAGGATAAGCCGTGAGGGAGATAAAGGATCTGGACACACTCGCTGGTGAGGAACCGTCTCTTAGTCTAAGGAATAGAAACAGAGAGATACTTGTCAAACATGCTCCCGATGCTCCTCACTAGAACCTGAGTACGTCAAGTTATCATCCAAGAATATCACTACAAATTTACCCACCAAATAAGAAAATATAATTTATGAAGTTCTGAAACACTGCTGGAGCATTTTTCAAACCGAATGGCATCACTAAATTTTCAAAGTGACCCTCGGGTGTATTGAAGGCAGTCTTCCACTCATCATCTTGGCAAACAGATAAAAAATGATATGCCCCTCTCATATTCAGTTTAGAAAATCACTTGACCCTGCCAGTTGATTAAACAGATCAGGAATAAGAAGTAATTGGTATGGATTATGTACAGTAATCTTATTAATCTCTCTAAAATGCAAACAAGGAAGGAAACCTCCATCTTTTTTGTTATCAAAGAAAAAAACCCATAGTAACTGGAGAGGATGAAGGCCTGATGTGACCCTTGGAGATATTCTTTTGAACATACTCTTTCAAGACATCTCTTTCAGGAGTAGAAAGGTTAAACAGATGAGATTTAGGCAATTTGACCCCTGAGACAAAATCAAAAGCACAATCATAAGGACTATGAGGGGAAGAACTTCACATTCAGTCTCAGAAAAAACATTCTCAAAATCCTGAATAAAATATGGAATAAGAGATCTCATAGATGCCACGGATTTAGATAAACCACTGGAAAACAAAAATTCCCCCAAGACTTATCCTTGCCAGTCTCCCAATTGATGGTAGGATTGTATTTCACCAACCAGGGCATACCCAATGCAACTTTAGCTGGCAAGGAAGGGCACACATTCTCAAACTTAGAAGTAACATGACTTTGGGTAAGGGGAGAATTATCAATTGTGGATACTTGTATAAGATGACCAAAATTTTAAACTGTGTAACCACTTAGCAAAATCACTGTCAATGAGATCTAAGGCGGAAACTGAGTCAACAAATGCAGAGGTAACAATAACTCCATATTTGATAACCAAAATACAGTAGTGTGCATGAGAAATAACTTCAAACTTTTAGAACCAGTGACCTTACATATTAATGATTTAATTCTTTCTATTTACCTTTAAGAAATTCATTATTGTATCTAAAACAATGAATCATTACATGACCCATTCGACCCCAGTAAAGACAGAAACGAGCAGGTGTTTTAAGTTCCATTCCCTCCTTAGATTCTCTGCAGGCTCCAATTTGCATTGGTTCTCCTGCTTCAATAGGATGAGATTAAGAAGTCACTAAAACACCCTTAAATGTGCTCTTTTCCCTAAGATGTCTGTCCAAACTGACATGGCCTCATCCATGGACAACGGGGAGGGACTATAAACCATCATATCCATCATATCTCCTATCTGGCTAGAAAGACCCTGGCAGAATTGAAAGCGGAGAGCTGGGTCATTCTAGGAGGTTTCCACTGCACAGCATCTGAACTGAAAGCAGTAGTCCTCTACTTCACAATTTCCCTGTACCAACCTGTGGATCATTGATTCAGCAACAGCAACTTTATCAGGGATGTCATAAATGAGCCCCAAAGCAGAGAAAAAAGCTGACGAAAACACTGGAGAATCTTCAGTCAGAGAAAATGCCCAATCCCGAGGATCTCTACAGAGCAACGACAGAACAAAACCTACGCTTTGACTCTTTCCTCTGGATGAGGCAGGATAGAGACGAAAATGCAACTTACATGAAGAAAAATGGAAAACTTACTTCGGTCCCAGATGAAACAATCCGGTAAATTTGCCTTAGGCTCAGAAGATGGCTTAAGGTGTAGTACAACCTGTGTAGCGACGGATAATTCTTGAAATCTTCACAATATCTGCACTGGCCATAGGTTCCTTGCTATGGCTTCACAATACTTCTACCGGACATAAATACCTTGTTACAGCTTCATGATACCTCTAAAGGACAAAGGTACCTGAATTCATTTTCACAGTATCTGCACTAGCCATAGGTTCCTTGCTATGGCTTCACAATACCTCTACTGGACATGGGTATCTTGCTACAGCTTCATGATACCTCTAAAGGACAAATGTACCTTACTTCATCTTCACCATATCTGCACTGGCCATAGGTTCCTTACTATGGCTTCACAATACTTCTACCGGACATAAATACCTTGTTACGGCTTCATGATACCTCTAAAGGACAAAGGTACCTGACTTCATCTTCACAATATCGGCACTGACCATAGGTTCCATGTTGTGGCTTTACGATACCTCTACAGGACAGAGGTAACTTGCTATTACTTTATAATACCTCTACTAGACTATGGTACCATACTACATCTTCACGATACCTCTACTGGAGACTGGAGACTCTTCCTTCATTTCACATAGGGCAAACGTTTGCTTTATGCAGCTAAATACCCATGAGTGAGCTCAGTTACAACTATGGAAAACTGGATACATATGTGATTGAAAACTGCGAGATTTCACCATTATTTTTATATAAATTCTGTTTTTATATAGATAGTGACAAAAAATAGATGTAACATTTCTCTTTAACGTAAAGGAATTCTGCAAGAAAATACATCCTCTATGTAATATCTACTGTGCTAAAAGTAATCTAATAACAGAATCTGCTTTACAGGCAAGAGAAATAGATCTCTGTGGACAAATAACATTGTTATTAGCAGGTCTCCATTATTAGAATGTAATATATTGTGACATTTATTGCTGATACTTTAGAGTGCTCACGGTGCTGGTTAAATGCTTAATTTCAGAAGAAATTACTTTATTAGTGTATGAAAATGGATGTAACAAGAAATCATGTGGTTTTCTAGCCAGACAGATTAGGGACATAATCAAGTGAGCCCTAACCAATATGAGAAGCAAAGAAGTCTCGGAAACGAAGGCATACTTATTATGGCTGATGATTTATGTGCAATAAAATTTGTGTTCCTATGATACCTTCATCCACTTCGCTGTGTCTATTTGTCTCTACCTAAGGTGCTGAGTGTCAGGGGGTGCCAAAAAGTGTCTTTACCTTAGCCTGGTAATTAGATTTAGGTCTAGGGAAGAAAATGTAACCTTTGCTTTTGGTGAAAAAAAAGCTTTATTCTTATTCTGAAAACCTTCATAAAACATCTAAAGATCATCACCTCTTCCTTGTCCCTCAGTCTTTCCTTGTTCCTTTATCTTTAGGGCCTACCCTTTTCCTCCCACAGAGCCACATCTCTAGGGAACTTTAGATAAGGGGTTTCTTGTTGATTGTAGGTCTGGTAGAAAAAGTGCCTACACTGCCTTGATATGGGGCTGATTTATTAAGACTGGCGTTGAGCACACCAGTCTTAATAAAGGGGCCTGGTGGGGTAAGATGTACCAAATTCATTACGAGGTGCACATCACTTAATGAATTTGCAGCATCTTCTCATTGGCGTGGGAATCCATGAGCCTCACCAGAAATCCTATAACATTTGATTGATCTGGCATAATTTATACTACTAAAGTGACAAAATCGGCGAGCAGACTCCGCCACAACCCGCTCTGCCCTTGCTCTGCCCACATTGTCAGAGCTGGCTGGGAATGGCATGGAAGTGCCAAAAGTCATAACATTTTTGCAACTTTTAAGTGTTTTTTTTTGCCAAATTTGGAGTAACACTTTGATGAATCGGCCCCTAACTGTTAATGTTCTTACTTTTTTTTATTCTTTATACTAGTATGTGTGAAGTGAACCACGTCATCTATAACGCTTTTATAACCTTATTCAAAAAAATTATTTACGTCATGTCAAATAGCATAGGAAGTTGGCGCCATTCTTCAGACTTATCCCATGTACCACATAAATAAGGTTTTTCTTTGTTGGTATCAACTCAACATTTGACAGTAACAGTAAATGTTTCAATAAAGGACCAAAGGACCAGGATGACCTATATAGTATCTTTCAACAAGAAAGTATATTAAATTACCCCATAGCAGCATTTCCCTGGATCATATGATTCATCAGTAGGCCTACAAGCTAAGAATACTCTGTATCAGCATTGGATGAATTCCAGCACAAGAGATATCTCTCGACATCAGACGTACATTGAGTATATTGAATCGAGGGACTGTGTTCTGTACATGTTCCCCATCAATCTTTGCTTTGTATTTGTAGAACATGGTAATAACTGTCTAAGAACAATGTTATAGATCAATCCTGGACCATCATACACTTCCATTCATTTCATTCACTTATAGGAAACAACAACCAAATAGACTCCGCTCTCCCAAAGATCCAATGCAATAAATAATATCATCTCTGCCAAACTTCAAAAGTAGCAACTAAAGTTCAGTTATCCCTTATATAGGTCCTGGAATAGAAAAAGTAAGGTTAAAATATTTTTACTTTTACAAAGATAATCATTTTACACCATCATTTAGACCAGTGTTTCCCAAACTCCAGACTTCACGATCCCCAACAGATCAGGATTTCAGGATTTCCCTAGTATTACACACCTGAGAGAACTTGTGGAAATATCTGATGCCTTAATAATAATTCCATCACCTGTGTAATACAATGGAAATTCTGAAAACATGATCAGTTGGGGACCCTGAGGAATGCCGTTTGGGAAACCCTGATTTAGACTCTAAACTCTTGCCTGTTTCCTGATATTAAGCAAAAGTAAGGCAAGCTATGGCAGGTGAGTTTTTTTCTTGCCTGAATGCTCTAAAGGGAATCTGTCAGACACCTTGATTCCAGTGATATGTCACTTACTGGATAGGTTACTGCAGGGTTGCCAACTGTCCAGAAATTCCAGGACAGTCCGTAAAAATAGGGAACTTTTTTTGCCCTGTCCATAAAAAAAATTTGAGGCGCCTGTGAATTTTGTGAAGCTGAAGAAACTTCTGCAAATTGTTATGACTGTAATTATTATCACTTTACAGTTTACAGTGAATGCAGCTGATGTCTTCATATCAGAATTATGGGCTGTAGACATGGATCACTAATAATCATATTGATTTATTATGGTTTTCCAATGAGTCCATAAAAAATATTGTCTGTCCGTGATTTTTTGATAAGCTGTCCAGAAGAAATAAAAAGTCAAGTTGGCAGCCCTGACTTGCTTTAGTTTTGATAAAAACGCAGTTAACCATTGAAATTCCATAAGTTTCAGATGTTACATTTTCTAATTACAAAATGAAAACTGTACGGCTTTTTTGTTGTTTTTTTTTGTTTTATAATGATAACAAAATAGTAATGTTTTTGAATTTATTGGTTGGAAAGAATCAATGGTCACAATGGTTTCCTTCAGACACAATGGATGGCCTAAGTGTTATGTTCTTTGGAGATAAGGTCTTTGGCCTACATGAAAATGTAATATAGCCTTTCATTCTCAGGGTATAAAAAAAAGATTTTCAATTACACACTGGACGGTGCTTGTGTGTGCTTTTGAGATTATAACTATCTCGCTCAGGTTTTCCCATGAAGCCATCATTTTATTTCTGTACTAGAGTGGATATTATTGTTGTAGCTCTCTCTGTGCCATGAAATATCCGGTAGATATGAAATAAGATTATTACACTGATAGAGAGGAGGTAAGAATGGAGAAGACTAGTAGTTAAGAGAGGAAAAATTCAGGTTACAACTATTTCTTTTAAACCAAGAAGTGAAGAATATTCCAGATAACTATTATTACGTTATAACCGTGTGGGCCAGTATTCTTTCTAATAATGAATCAATGAACAAGTAATGTAAAAGTACATAATTAAATATATTTATAGGATTGTTATTGGCCATGCCAATTGAGTAATGAGATAAGATTATTAGCGCATACCATAGTATATATCTATAGAAACAAGTAAGGGGCCAGAAGCGGACTCTCATCAACCTCTTACCAAATGTTGTACCATAATATTGAGCCAGACTGATCCTACCAAAAATATATATGTTTATTTTGTTCTCCATGCTGGCACTGACTTTTATTGGGTTTGACCCTTTTACTTTGTGCAGTATAATTATTGTATTAGTTGACTGTACTTATGTCACTAGTCTGAAGTCAAAGCTTGTTGGGCAAAGGAAACGGAAGCCAGATTCCCTAGGGGGAATCCTGAATGAGTTATTCGGAGGCTAAAAATTCTGAGACATCTTCTGGACTCATTCACCTGACGCACTGGACACTCACAAGACATGGGCCCGTCACTTGTTAAAGAGAACCTGACATATCTGATACATGCTCAAAGAGCATGATGTGTACCAGCTCCCTGGGTGTAAATAGACTTAATCCAAGGCACTGACCATGTTCCTGTGTATCATTCAAATAAAAGTCTAAAAATGCATGGATATACCATAAAATCTTCTTCATTGAATATTCAGTAAAAACATGTTGTAACAGAGTAACATCATAAAATGAGGTACTGAGCATACGCGTTTCAACTAGTTGACCTCTTTTTATGATGTTACTCTGTTACAACATGTTTTTACTGAATATTCAATAAAGAATATTTTATGCTTTAGATGTAGTGATGAGCGAGCATGCTCGTTACTTGAGATTTACAAGCATGCTCGGGTGTTTTCCGAGTATCTTCAGTGTGCTCGGGTGTTATGTTTTCGTCACTCAGTGCTCATGATTTGCGACTGTTTGACAGCTTTAATACATGTGAGGAATACCTTTTTCTTAGGCATTCCTCACATGTATTAAAGCTGTCAAACAGTTGCAAATCATGAGCACTGAGTGACCAAAACATAACACTGAGCACAGCTGAAGATACTCGGCGAGCACCCGAGCATGCTCACCGAAAGGATTAACAGAACATACTCACTCATCACTATTTTGATGCTTTGGATCTGATACGTGCTGTCAAATCTGTGGGTAGCTTGTATCAGACACTGGCTGTACAATCTCAGCCAGGTATTTTTAACCAGCGGTGTAACATAGTAACATAGTTTTTAAGGTTGAAGGAAGACTAAGTCCATCTAGTTCAACTCATAGCCTAACATGTTAAACTAGAGGAAGGCAAAAAAAAAACATGTGGCAAACACTAAGCTCCACATTGGGGAAAAAAATTCCTTCCAGACTCCATACGGCAATCAGACTAGTTCCCTGGATCAACGCCCTATCAAGGAATCTAGTATATATAACCTGTAATATTATACTTTTCAAGAAAGGCATCCATGCTCTTAAATTTTAGTAGTGAATCACTCATTACAACATCATGCGGCAGAAAGTTCCATAGTCTCACTGCTCTTACAGTAAAGAATCCGCGTCTGTGATTATGATTAAACCTTCTTTCTTCCAGACGTAGAAGATGCCCCCTTGTCCCCGTCTCAGGCCTCAGAGTAAAAAGATCAGTAGAAAGATCTTTGTGCTGTCCCCTCATATACTTGTACATAGTAATAAGATCACCCCTAAGCCTTCGTTTTTCCAAACTAAATAACCCCAAGTGTAATAACCTGTCTTGGTATTGCAGACCCCCCAGTCCTCTAATAACCTTGGTCGCTCTTCTCTGCACCCACTCTAGTTCAGCTAGGTCTTTCTTATACACCGGAGACCAGAACTGTACACAGTATTCTAAGTGTGCCTTGTATAGAGGTAAAATTATGTTCTCCTCATGAGCATATATGCCTCTTTTAATGCATCCCATTATTTTATTTGCCTTTGCAGCAGCTGCCTGACAGTTTTGCCCAGTGTTTTACTATTAAGCATATAATTATACATTTTATTTCCTCTGCTCAAGTGCATTACCTTACATTTATCCCCATTTGCCATTTATTAGCCCAAGCTTCTAGTTTACATAGATCCTCCTGTAATATAAAATTGTCATCCTCCATATTGATTACCCTGCAGAGTTTAGTGTCATCTGCAAATATTGAAATACTACTCTGTATGCCCCCTACAAGGTCATTAATAAATATGTTAAAAAGAAGCAGGCCCAATATTGACCCCTGTGGTACCCCACTGTTAACTGTGACCCAATCTGAGTGCGTTCCATTAATAACCACCCTTTGTTTCCAATTAATGAGACAGTTCTTAAGCCACATACATATATTTTCCCCTATCCCCATTGTTCTCATTTTATGTATTAACCTTTTGTGTGGAACCGTATCAAAAGCTTTTGAAAAGTCCATATACACAACATCTACTGCATTTCCTTGGTCCAGTCCGGAACTTACCTCATCATAAAAGCTGATCAGATTAGTTTGACAGGAACGGTCCCTCATAAACCCATGTTGATATTGGGTCATGATGAGGTTATTCTTCTTCAGAAACTCTAGTATAGCATCTCTTAGGAAACCCTCCAGGATTTTACCCACAGTAGAGGTTAAGCTTACCGGCCTATAATTTCCAAGTTCGGTTTTTGTCCCCATTTTGAATATTGGCACCACATTTGCTATACGCCAGCCCTGTGGTACAGACCCTGTTATTATGGAATTTTTAAAGATTGAAAATAATGGTCTATCTATGACGTTACTTAATTCCTGCAGTACTCGCGGGTGTATCCCATCCGGGCCCGGGGATTTGTCAACTTTAGTGATTTTTAGATGCCACCGTACTTCCTGCTGGGTTAAGCAAGTGACATTTAATGGAGAATTTTTGTTATCACTGATCATGTTTTCTGTCATGCGATTTTCTTGTGTAAATACTGTTGAAAAAAAATCATTTAGCATATTGGCTTTTTCCTCATCCTCATCCACCATTTCACCCAGACTATTTTTAAGGGGGCCAACACTATCATTTTTTAGTTTTTTACTATTTAAAATTTGGGGATTATTTTTACTTTCTCTGGCAACGAGTCTCTCTGTCTCAATCTTTGCTGCCTTGATTTGGTTTTTACAGAATTTATTTAATTTTCTGTATTTATTTAATGCCTCATCACTACCTACTTGCTTTAGTTCTCTAAATGCTTTATTTTTGTCACTTATTGCGCCCCTTACAGCTCTATTTAGACATAGTGGTTTCCTCCTATTTCTAGCATGTTTATTCCCATAGGGTATACTGTATATTGTGCACAGGTCCTATTCAGGATGCTAATAAATGTCTCCCATTTGCTTTGTGTAGTTTTATGTCTCAGGATATCGTCCCAGTTTATTGCACTAAGATCATCTCTCACCCATTGGAAATTTGCCTTCCTGAAGTTTAGTGTCCTTGTAACCCCTCTATTACACATCTTATTGAAGGATACATGAAAACTTATTATTTTGTGATCACCATTACCCAAGTGACCCCCAACTCGTATATTTGATATGCGGTCTGGCCTGTTGGTTAATATTAGGTCTAGCAGTGCCCCCCTTCTTGTTCGGTCCTGAACCAGTTGTGAAAGGTAATTGTCTCTCATTGTCAAAAACCTATTACCTTTGCTTGAACTACAGGTTTCTGTTCCCCAATGTATTTCAGGGTAGTTAAAGTCCCCCATAATAATGACTTTTCCTTGAGTCGCTGCTTCATCTATTTGCTTTATGAGGATATTCTCCGCTGATTCCATTATTTTTGGAGACTTATAACAAACCCCTATCAGTAATTTATTATTTTTTCCCCCTCCCCTTATCTCCACCCACAGGGACTCTATATTTTCATTAGATTCACATATATTCTCACGCAAGATGTGTTTTCAGGATGATTTTACATAAAAACACCCCCCACCCCCCCCCTAGCTTGTTTGTACGGTTATTTCTGAACAGAGTATAGCCCTGTAAATTAACTGCCCAGTCATGGCTCTCGTCCAGCCATGTCTCAGATATCCCCACCATGTCATAATTATTTTCCAACAAAATTAATTCTAATTCCTTTATTTTGTTGGTGAGGCTTCTGGCATTAGTGTACATGCATTTTATGTATCTCTCTGTACCTCTATTCCTTCTTACTACATTGATTGTTCTAACCCCACCCCCAATTTCTTTATTTGTGCCCAGGACACTATCTACACTATCTTCCCCACCTATAAAATGAATACCCACCCCCCCAATCCCTAGTTTAAACACTCCTCCAACTTTCTAGCCTTTTTTATCTCCCAGCACAGCTGCACCCTCCCCATTGAGGTGCAGCCTGTCCCAAGCGTAAAACCTGAAGCCAACTGAGAAGTCGGGCCAGTTCTCCAGGAACCCAAACCCCTCATTCCTACACCAATTCCTGAGCCACTTATTTATCTCCCTAATCTCCCATAGCCTCTCTGGTGTGGCACGTGGTACAGGCAGCATTTCAGAGAATACCACCTTGGAGGTCCTTGCTTTAAGCTTGCAGCCTAATTCCCTGAAATCATCTTTAAGGACCTTCCACCTACCTCTAACTTTGTCATTTGTGCCAATGTGCACCATGACCGCTGGGTCCTCACCAGCCCCTCCCAGTAATCTGTCAACCTGATCAGAGATGTGCAGGACTCGAGCGCCAGGTAAGCAGCACACTGTTCGACGATCCCTGTCTTTGTGATAGATTGCCTTATCTGTTCCCCTAATAATTGAGTCCCCCACTACCAGCACCTGCCTGGCCTGCCCTGTTCTTCTATTTCCCCCTTACTGGAGCTGACACTCCTCCGGCTTTCAGAGGACATGCCTTGCTGCAGCAGTGCTACCCCTGTACTGACAAAAACTTCAGAGTACTTCAGAGACAAAAATACTTTTAATAGCTGCCAGGTACTTAGCCGTGCAGCTGACTAGTCAGATATGCAGGTACCCAGTGGCTGCTCCCCGCCCATTGACAGTGACTGACAGGTCTCTGCCAATACGCACACGAGATACGCATACGCATACGAGACCTGTCAATTCAGGGCAGTGGGCAGCGAGAAGCTGCCGGGGACCAGCTTGTCCAACTAGTCGGTCGCACAGCTCGGTACCCAACGACTATTAAAACATACTGTATCTGGCTGAGATCACACAACCAGTGTCTGATATATGCTGTCCACAGATTGGGCAGCGTGTATCAGATATCAGGTTCACTTTAAACTGACATAACAACTATCTAGTCATATTTTTAAAATTGGAATTTTCCTTGAGTTTTGGATTTCTGCCCTATGTGGTGGTTTTGAATACATTGTAGTGATCATGTATATTCTGTCTCTTTGTTAATATTTATACCTGTTAATAAATACAAATTTCCCAGGTTGTGGATATTACAGATGCAATTATATTCTAAAGGTCATCTAGTTGAAAAAAATTAGGATCCACAACAACCACACTTGTCATTAGTTATGTACCTGTGTGCTGCTGCCGCTTCCCCTCCGGCTGCTGTTTTGACTTTCGCCAGGCGTCTTGGCACTGTAACACAGAGCATCAAAACCAAGTATGCCTCCAACGCAGTCTCCAATCAGACAGACCTAGATGAAAACAAGAACATAACATTATTGCTAGTAAGGAATGGAGCATGTGAAAAATCTACTATCAGTTAAGGTTAGCTACAGTGCATTTAGGAATTTAGGCAGACGTGGAAGAAAATGCTGCAGAGTAAGAATGCTTTAAAAAAATAGAAGAATTGATAGTTTATTTTTAATAATTATAAAATCTAAATCAAATTAATATTTGATGTGACTGCCCTTTGCCTTCAAAACAGCATCAAAGCTTCAATACACGTGCACTCAGTTTTTGAAAGAACTCAGCAGGTAGGTTATCCCAAACATCTTGGAAAACTAACTACATATTTTCTATGGATGTAGGCTTATGTAATTCCTTCTGTCTTTTCATGCAATATCAGACAGCCTTCATGATGTTGAGATTAGGTCTCTGTGGCGCCATATAAAAACTTCCAGGACATCTTGTTCTTTACGCTGAAGATAGTTTTTAAAGACATTGGCTATATGTTTGTGGTCTTTGTCCTACTACAGAATACATTTGGATCCAGCAAGAAGCTTTTTTAATGGTATTGCTTGATGAATAAATTTCTGCCTGTATTTCTCAGCATTGAGGACCCCAATAATTCTGACCAAACTTCATTTGCTTAAATGCACCCCCAAATTTGCAAGCAACCTCAAACATGCTTCTCTGTTGCCTGCAGACCCTCATTATTTTACTGGTTAGGAGAGAAGTAAGTTCTTTGATTAAGGTTGAATAGTTGGCGTAAAATAATTGAGAATATAAAGGGGTAATCTAAACACCCAGATATTCCGTGTGACAATTAAAAAAGTAATTATCATTTATTGTCTCTAACTCTGTTGGAGGAAGGGTTATGTTCATAGCCATAGACTTACTAATGTTTAATTTTGAAACCTGAGAGGACTCCAAATTTCTCGAGAAGCCACAATAAGGCGAAGCAAATTCCAACAATGGGAAGTGAATGACCTGTGCCCTCTGTTTCAAATCTCAGCAATGACCTGTCATTCAAAGATGGGGAATGACAGACAGGGAGGAGAAGACCCAGTGTACAGTCAGGTTAGGCTTTGTTTCTGTATTGAAGGCATGAAGACTACTTAAAGTAAAACATCTCGATCAGTAGATGACTGTAGCTGGGTCCCACTGGTTGCTGCGAGCTCAGAACTGATGCCACTGTTGGATATCTTCCGATTTCAAAGGAAAGTAAACATGAGATGTCCTTCATCTGCTGCATTAAGTTTCCTTGGCCAACCACTGTGTCTATAGTCCTCAATGTTGCTAATTTCTTGGTATTTCTTCAAAAGATCTTGAAAAGCACATCTTGTAACCACAATCTGCTTTGAAATCTTTGCCTTGGAGAGCCCTTGCAGATGCAGTATAACTACCTTGTATCTTGTTGCTGTGCTAAGTTTTGCCACAGTGCATGACCTGTGACATGAAACTGCCACCCACAACCTCATGTTTGTAGTAGAGTTTAGCTGTTCTTTACACACTTTTAAGTCTCCTATGCAGCTGTTTCCGTTTCAATTAATGTGTTTTAACCTACATATGAAAATGATGACCATTATAACCTGATTGGTGTAATTGCTGTCTCACACACCTAACTAATCCTAAAAAGTCCATGACTTTGTACAAATGTACCTAGAATAATTTATGCTGTTTTAAAGACAAAGGGTGGTCACATCAAATATTGATTTGACTTAGATTTCTCTTTTGTTCATTCACTTTTCAGTTTGTTAATTGAAATAATAAACTATTAACACTTCTAACTAAAACTTTTGCACAGTACTATACAGTACAGACCAAAAGTTTGGATACACCTTCTTATTTAAAGATTTTTCTGTATTTTCATGACTATGAAAATTGTACATTCACACTGAAGGCATCAAAACTATGAATTAACACATGTGGAATTATATACTTAACAAAAAAGTGTGAAACAGCTGAAAATATGTCTTATATTCTAGGTTCTTCAAAGTAGCCACCTTTTGCTTTGATGACTGTTTTGCACACTCTTGGCATTCTCTTGATGAGCTTCAAGAGGTAATTACCGGAAATGGTCTTCCAACAATCTTGAAGGAGTTCCCAGAGATGCTTAGCACTTGTTGGCCCTTTTGCCTTCACTCTGGGGTCCAGCTCACCCCAAACCATCTCGATTGGGTTCAGGTCTGGTGACTGTGGAGGCCAGGTCATCTGGCGTAGCACCCCATCACTAGAGATGAGCGGTGTTTGACTCGAACTGTTCGCCAATCTCAAATTCGAGCTGTTTTGGGCGGTATTCGAGCCGTTCGACGAACCCGAACAATTTGCAAAAAAGTCGGCTGTTCGAGGTTATGTTCAATAACTGTTCGTGCACCAAAAGCGTAACTGGATTTTTTCACGGTAATACTGTTAATCAATGTTACTAGACAGTTTCAGTGTAGAGTGGGCAGGGGGAGGGGCAGGGGATGGATCTCTGCAGAAATAATGCCGATCTCCATTTTTTTTTCTTTCCCGCATTTACAGTGGGGCGGTGCAGTCTGTCAGCCTATCAGCAGCGCACACACGCAGCAAAGTGCTTTTTTTTTCACACAAGCAAGGGCATGTGACATTGGCTGTGTATTTCACATGTCCTTGCCCTATAAAACCCAGCCATTTTCCCCCATCGCCACCATTTTCTCACTGCTACAGCTGAGTGTTGGACGGCACCGCTGCTGCTGTGGGTACTATACAGTATAACTGTGTGAATTGCAAGCAAATTTCCAGTTACATAGAGAGATAGGTTTAGGGAGTAGGGACTAGTTGTAATTGCAGCCCTTTTGAGGGCTAGGTTACAGCAGTTCCTAGTACTTTTTGCCAGGCAGGTCTGTGCCAGTGCTCTGCAAGTGTTTTTCATAGCATTTGGCTAAATGTAGCTAAGCTAATCCTTTTGGGCCTGAAGCAGTGTCTGTTAGTCATTGGAGTAGCCCATCTGAACCAAGCTACACCACCTGTGTATCTACTAACAATTTTTTACTGCATCTAGCCCAGTAAATCCTTTTGGGCCTGCAGCAGTGTCTGGTAGTCAGCGGAGTAGCCCATCTGAACCAAGCTACACCACCTGTGTATCTAATAACAATTTTTTACTGCATCTAGCCCAGTAAATCCTTTTGGGCCTGAAACAGTGTCTGGTAGTCAGTGGAGTAGCCCACCTGTGAAGGAAGCTACACCACCTGTGTATCTAATTCTAATTTTTTACAGCATCTAGCCCAGTAAATCCTTTTTGGCCTGTAGCAGTGTCTGGTAGTCAGTGGAGTAGCCCATCTGAACCAAGCTACACCACCTGTGTATCTAATAACAATTTTTTACTGCATCTAGCCCAGTAAATCCTTTTTGGCCTGTAGCAGTGTCTGGTAGTCAGTGGATTAGCCCATCTGAACCAAGCTACACCACCTGTGTATCTAATAACAATTTTTTACTGCATCTAACCCAGTAAATCCTTTTGGGCGTGTAGCAGTGTCTGGTAGTCAGTGGAGTAGCCCTTCTGAACCAAGCTACACCACCTGTGTATCTAATAACAATTTTTTACTGCATCTAACCCAGTAAATCCTTTTGGGCCTGTAGCAGTGTCTGGTAGTCAGTGGAGTAGCCCATCTGAACCAAGCTGCACCACCTGTGTATCTAATAACAATTTTTTACTGCATCTAGCCCAGTAAATCCTTTTGGGCATAGTAGCAGTGTCTGGTAGTCAGTGGAGTAGCCCATCTGAACCAAGCTACACCACCTGTGTATCTAATAACAATTTTTTACTGCATCTAACCCAGTAAATCCTTTTGGGCATAGTAGCAGTGTCTGGTAGTCAGTGGAGTAGCCTATCTGTGTTGCAAGCTACACCACCTGTGTATCTAATAACAATTTTTTACTGCATCTAGCCCAGTAAGTCCTTTTTGGCCTGTGGCAGTGTCTGGTAGTCAGTGGAGTAGCCCATCTGAGCCAAGCTACACCACCTGTGTATCTAATAGCAATTTTTTACTGCATCTAGCCCAGTAAATCCTTTTGGGCCTGTAGCAGTGTCTGGTAGTCAGTGGAGTAGCCCATGTGAACCAAGCTACACCACCTGTGTATCTAATAACAATTTTTTACTGCATCTAGCCCAGTAAATCCTTTTGGGCCTGTAGCTGTGTCTGTTCGTCAGTGGAGTAGCCCATCTGAACCAAGCTATACCACCTGTGTATCTAATAACAATTTTTTACTGCATCTAGCCCATTAAATCCTTTTGGGCATAGTAGCAGTGTCTCGTAGTCAGCGGAGTAGCCCACCTGTGAAGGAAGCTACACCGCTTGTGTATCTAATTCTAATTTTTTACTGCATCTAACCCAGGAAATCTTTTTGGGCCTAGTAGCAGTGTCTGGTAGTCAGCGGAGTAGCCCACCTATGAAGCCCATTTCTGTTGTGCGAGGTTGTGGGGAGAGGGCAGAGGAAGGAAGCATGATTCTTACCTTGCCACCAACACAACAAGGACTTGGTCCTCCTGGATGCGCAAGACACATGAGTGCCTTCTTGCTGCACTACCAGCAACATGACCCTCGGATTGTCAGAATTCGAAGTAATTCCGACTACTGGGTTGCCACACTCTTAGATCCCCGGTACAAAAGTAAATTTGCCTAAATAATTCCTGCCATAGAAAGGGATTCACGCATGCAGGAGTATCAGCAGAGGCTGTTACAAAATCTTACATGTGCTTTTCCACAAAACACCAGTGGTGCATGTAGTGAATCTCACAGTTCTAACTTGCCAACCGTGGGACTGTCGAGTCTTCATCACTCAAACCGTAACAGTAACACCGTATCTGCTGGTAACAGCAATTTTGTGGAATCGTTTCGCCAATTTTTTAGACCATCCTCTGCAAGGCCACAGGAGACAAGAAGTCTGACACATAGTCAATGCCTAGAGAGGATGGTACAGGAGTATCTCCAAGTGAACATCGAAGCCATGACTGTGTCACTGGACCCTTGCTCATTTTGGGCTTCCAATCTGGAAAAATGGCCTGAGCTCGCCACTCACGCCTTAGAGATCTTGTCGTGCCCCGCAGCCAGCATTTTCTCTGAACGTGTGTTCAGTGCTGCTGGTGGTGTGCTGACAGATAAGCGCACGCGGCTGTCCACTGACAATGTAGACAGACTCACGTTCATAAAGATGAACAAATCATGGATCCGCAAGGACTTTTCTACCCCTGTGTCATCCTGGGGAGACTAAAAGCTTGAGGATTTTGGAAAATCACCTCACCAACCATTTTAAGCAACTCTGGGGCAATTGATGCCACTTAAGTGGTGTCTGTGTCACAATTTTTGGAAAAAATGGAGACTCTTTTTAGTCAGCGTAGTAGCCCAGCTGTGAAGCAAGCTACACCGCCTGTGTATCTAATAACATTTTTTTACTGCATCAAACCCAGCCAATTATGTTGGGCTAGTAGCAGTGTCTCATAGTCAGCGGAGTAGCCCATCTGAAGCAAGCTACACCGCCTTTGTATCTAATAACAATTTTTTACTGCATCTAACCCAGCCAATCATTTTGGGCTAGTAGCAGTGTCTCGTAGTTAGCGGAGTAGTCCATCTGAAGCAAGCTACACCGCCTTTGTATCTAATAACAATTTTTTACTGCATCTAACCCAGCCAATCATTTTTGGGTAGTAGCAGTGTCTCGTAGTCAGCGGAGTAGCCCATCTGAAGCAAGCTACACTGCCTTTGTATCTAATAACAATTTTTTACTGCATCTAACCCAGCCAATCATTTTGGGCTAGTAGCAGTGTCTCGTAGTCAGCGGAGTAGCCCATCTGAAGCAAGCTACACCGCCTTTGTATCTAATAACAATTTTTAACTGCATCTAGCCCAGGCAATACTTTGGGCCTAGTAGCAGTGTCTGCTAGTCAGCGGAATAGCCCAGCTGTTCTGCAAGCTACACCGCCTGTAGATCTAATTACAAATTTTTAACTGCATCCAGCCCAGGCAATACTTTGGGCCTAGTAGCAGTGTCTGCTAGTAAGTGGAGTAGTCTAGTTGTTACGCAAGCTACACCACTTCTGGTTTGGACACTTAATTTTTTCAAAGGAAACGCTTCGGGCCCCCGGGACACTCAGTGAAGAGCATCAGGGAGGCGACCCAAGGAAAGGGGGCTGGGACTGGTGGCAGCACGCCATGCGATGGACCACCAAGCTCGATCCTTATAAAAGCTTTTTAACTGCAGCAGCTTTAGTGGACGCTACTGGAGCTGGAATTACTGCGGCTGCTGGCACCAGACTTGCCCTCCAATAGATCCTTGTAAAAGGATTTAAAGTGTACTCATTCAAATTACAGAGCTTAGACCTGCCTCCATCACGGGGGGTCTCGACACACCAGCGGACAGGCACCAGTATTGGGAGAGGGGGGCTGGCCGTCAGGGTCCACTGCGGCTCTGGCACAAACCTGGCGACACGGAGAGTCTCCTGGCACGCCATATATTATTCTCTTAAAAAGCTTGGGGTAGGGGTCTAGGGGACCCTTTTATAGCCAAAATCACGGCCCTGTATCGCAATACGTCACCTAGGCTGAAGATAAATGGAACATTTTCATCACCTTTCATAATCACCAATGGGACAAGGCAGGGATGTCCTCTGTCCCCTCTCTTATACATCCTAGTGACGGAGCACCTGCTCTCATCAATTCGCCATAACCCCAATATTAGGTGGATTGAGGTGGGAGGCACCGAGTACAAGTGCTCTGCATTTGCTGATGATGTCCTAGTATATATCACTCAATCACATATATCCATCCCTGCTGTTATGGCTGAAACAGATCACTTTTTTACATGGTCAAATTTTAAAATCAATGCAGCGAAGTCTGGGGCCCTCGATGTCTCCCTCCCCAAATACATACAGGATTCCATCAAGTCCAACTTTCCCTTTGCCTGGCCCTAACAGGGTATCAAATACTTAGGAATTCGTATTCATAGAGACCTCTCCCGTCTATGTTATCTTAATTTTGGGCCCTTTATTGAACAACTCATACAGACCACGGTTGGCAAGTTAGAACTGTAAGATTCACTACATGAACCACTGGTGTTTTGTGGAAAAGCACATGTACACTGTGCTCCAAATTATTATGCAAAAAGTATTTAGGAGTGATAAGGTAAGAATTTTTTTGTTTGTCAGTTAAACTCATTGATGGTGATGTGTGTCAGGGCTCTTTATATCACTGTAAGCAATTGCAGACACCTGTGCTAATTAGTTTGGCAGGTGTGTCCAATGAAAGGCAAGACTACATAAGAAGACTGTCCCACATTATTAAGCAGCCTACATTTTCTGCCAAAATGGGAAAGAAAAAGGATGTGTCGGCTGCTGAGAAGCAACAAATTGTGGAGTGTTTAGGCCAAGGCATAACTACAATCAACATTGCCAAGACACTTCATCCTGATCATCGCACAATCAAGAAGTATGTAGCTGATTCACAGTACACACGTGTGCGTGCTGATAAGGGAAAATTGAGGACTCCTACAGGCAATTACGTCAGGTTAAAAGAGCAGCGGCAAAAAAGCCTTGTCATAGCAGCAGACAAGTTTTTGAAGCTGCTGGTGCCTCCAACGTCCCCCGAACAACAAGATGCAGGGTCCTTCAGAGGTTTGCAGCTGTGCGTAAGCCATCCTATCGACCTCCTTTATCCACTGTACACAAGCAGAAACGGCTCCAGTGGGCCAAACAATACATGAAGACTGACTTCAAAACTGTTTTGTTCACCGATGAGTGCCGTGCAACGCTCGATGGTCCAGATGGATGGAGTGGAGGATGGCTGGTTGATGGACACCCCATGCAAACACGGCTACGGCGCCAACAAGGAGGAGGTGGAGTAATGTTTTGGGCTGGAATCACGGGGAAAGAGATTGTCGGCCCCTTTAGGATCCCTGAAGGGGTAAAGATGAACTCCATAATGTATGTGAAGTTTCTCAAACAGCACTTCCTGCCATGGTTCAAGAAGAAGAACCGTGTATTCCGCAGCAAGATCATTTTCATGCATGATAATGCACCGTCTCATGCTGCATATAACACATCTGCATCTCTGGCTGATATGGGCATAAAAGGGGACAAACTTATGGTGTGACCCCCATGCTCCCCTGACCTCAACCCCATTCAGAACCTCTGGAGCATCATCAAAAGGAGTGTCTATGATGGCGGGAGGCAGTTCACATCTAAGCAACAGCTCTGGGAGGGTATTCTGTCCTCATGCAAAACAATAGAAGCAGAAACCATCCAAAACCTGACAAATTCAATGGACGAGAGAGTTCAGAAGCTCCTTTCGAACAAGGGGTCCTATGTGCAAATGTAACATCACCTAGAATAAAGTTTTGAGCTGAAAACAGTTTGATTTCAGTTTCTAATAACCTGCTAATGCTTATAATTTCAAAAATGACCATTTTTTTGTTCTTTATTAAAATGAAAAGGTTGATCGAAGAGTGTGGGGGATCTAAGAGTGTGGCAACCCAGTAGTCAGGATTATTTCGAATTCTGACAATCTGAGGGTAATGTTGCAGGTAGTGCAGCAAGAAGGCACTCATGTGTCTTGCGCATCTAGGAGCCCCAAAATTATTTTCCGGGCTAGATGCAGCTAAAAATTATTATTAATTTGAAAGCTGGTGGAGCTTAGTATAGATGGCCTAATAGAATCAGTACTGCAAACTGCTACAAGGCCCAAATTATTTTCCTGCCAAGATACAGATAAACATGATTAGCAATTTTAAATCTGGTGGAGTTTAGTATAGATGGCCTAATAGAATCAGTACTGTACACTGCTACAAGGCCCAAATTATTTTCCAGCCAAGATACAGATAAACATGATTAGTAATTTGAAAGCTTAAAACGGTTGGTGAAGTGATTTTAACAAATCATCAAGCTTTTACTCTCCCCAGGATGACACAGGGGTAGAAAAGTCGTTTCGGATCCATGATTTGTTCATCTTCATGAATGTGAGTCTGTCTACATTATCAGTGGAGAGCCGCGTGCGCTTATCTGTCAGCACACCACCAGCGGCGCTGAACACACGTTCAGACAGAACGCTGGCTGCGGGGCATGACAAGATCTCTAAGGCGTAAGTGGCGAGCTCCGGCCATTTATCCAGATTGGAAGCCCAAAAAGAGCAAGGGTCCAGTGACACAGTCATGGCTTCAATGTTTACTTGGAGAAACTCCTGTACCATCGTCTCTAGGCGTTGACTATGTGTCAGACTTCTTGTCTCCTGTGGCCTTGCAAAGGATGGGCTAAAAAAGTGGTGAAATGATTCCGCAAAATTGATGTTACCAGCAGATACTGTGTTTCTGTTACGTTTTGAGTGCTGAACACTCGACGGTCCCATGGTTGGCAAGTTGGAACTGTGAGATTCACTACGTGCACCACTAGTGTTTTCGGGAAAAGCACATGTAAGATTCTGCAACAGTCTCTGCTGATACTCCTGCATGCGTGTGACGCACCCCTGGGCCTGTGTCGTGCAGCGTTGCGCACGCGGGAGCTTACCCGGAGCCGGATCTGTTGAGGGTTGTAGTCTCGTGGCGGTGACCCGGTCCGTGCCCAGGGAGTCAGACTAAGTGGCGCTGTATTAGCGGTAGATGTTGGACGACTACGCCACCCGTTGAATGCAGCGAAGGAGCTGCCGCTGCAGGGCAGACCGCTGAGGCCGGTGGTAGGATTGTGCAGCGTGATAGTATCACCCCCAACGGGAGGGGTATGGCCTCAGGGCAGCCGACGTGGATGATGGGGTAGCAGGAATCACTCAGAGACGATGCGGTGTAATTCAGGGTCTTTACTGGTGATAAAGATAGACCCTCCCGGAGTACTGGCTAGCGATCGGGGCCTGGTCAGTCCTTGAGCAGATGGGATCTCCCCTGGCCAGGCGGAGTTGTAGGCCTCCCAAACTGACTCTACTCTTCTGGCTACCTTGCTAGAGGCGGGTATAAGTAGCCCACGTCCCTGAGTGTACCGTGTGGTGCTAACCCGTATGGCCGGTGACTCGGGGCCTTCTAGTGGCGTCCGCTCCACGACGGCGGTGCTGGTCCCACGCGTGTGACCGTGCCTTCGGGTTCCTTGGCCAGAGGACCTGAAATCCCCTGCCGGGCGGTTTCAGCTGCTGGGTAAAGATTAGTCCCCACAGCCTCGGACTCCGGGTCCGGTGATAGCTTCTCAGTCAGGGCGAGCTCTGCAGCTGCCAGCCCCTGACTCCTTATAGCACTGCTCCCACAGAGCTACTGATGTTCTTTTCCTATATCTGCTTCTCTTCTCTGTCTCTACTTCTTCTCTACTCACTAACCCTGCCTCAGCCCTAGGTTTATATAGGGGAAGTCCTTCCCCTCCCAGGACTGGGCAGGAGGTGTGGCATGCATAGGATTCCTGACCAAGAGACCTCCCACCTGCTCTCAGACATAACATTGCTGTTACTGTGGAAACCAGACCCCTGGGGTGCCACATTCCCCCGTAGTGAAATTTAGTACTCCGGGACTAAACATATTTTTAAACATAACAAGGTATAAACAATAATAGTACAATAAGAAAAACATATAAAGATGGTCACGGCGTGTCCGCAACCGGGTGCAGTTTTTGAAGAAAAGCAAGGTGTCCATTTCACCAAAACAGGGAGACGTAACCAGGTAGGGGTCTGTCCTGCCCCGAGTCCTTAACAGTCTTTAGTCCATTCCTAGGTTACGCTCCAACCATGTACAAGGATTCCCGGTAAATCCACCAAGGACTCCTATAAATAACTAGAAACACATAATTATACACAAGCAACAAGAAAAACAGGTAACCACAAATAAAACAGTTTATACACTTCAAATCCTCCAACGTGCGGGTAACTGGCCTCTAGTGGCCCTAGTGGACCTACGGAGCTGACTGTCTAGCCCTGAACTACAGGGTGTAGGAGCTGTCAAGGGTAAACTGGGCAGCTGTCTACCGGCTCTTTGGCTCACTAGGGGTACGGCAGGCTCACTATAAGCAGAGGGTTGATCCTCCTGTTCTGCTTGTGTGGAGTCTTCTGCCTCCTGGACCGGCTGCTCTTCCAGCTCTACCTGTTGCTCCGTAGGCACTTGGGATGCTGGTTGGAGGAACGTGAGGACGGGTACCACAACTGCACCATTGACTTGAGTCCAGGACCGAGGGAAGTCTCCGAGCACAGTACTAACCATATCTTCCCTTTCCTCTACGGGTCGATGGTCTTCTTGTTCCTCTTCAGGGTTCCGTAGCTGTTCAGGACACTTCTTCAGGTGATCCCGGGATACAATGGCTATGGTCTCCCCTCCGTCTTTACTGATGGTACAGACTTTCGGGTTCTCGTGGCTTGAGGGCAGTACGGTGTACGGGTCCTTCTCCCACTGGTCGTCCAACTTGTGGAGCCGTCTTTTCCTCTTCAAGACCTGCTCTCCGGGTACCAGGGGAACAGCGGGAGCATACTGGTTGTAAGTTTTCTCTTGTCTTTCCCTAGCCTGACAGAGACTTCGCTCCACGCTCTCCTGTACTTTCCGGTACTGCTGCTGCCTCTCTGTGTCCCAGTCTGCCTCTGGTGAAGTGTCCTCGGGTGTCAGGACTCCCATTTCCAGGTCAACAGGTAACTTACCAGGTCTCGCCCTCATTAGGTAAGCCGGGGTACAGTTGGTGGAACCTACCGGGATGTGGTTGTATAGGTCCACCAGATCGGGCAGCTTCTCAGGCCACAGACTGCGTTCTTCCAGGGGCAACGTTTTCAGGAGATCCATTACCACCTGGTTCATTTTCTCACAAAGTCCATTAGTTTGCGGATGATAGGGTGTCGTCCTTATCTTCCGGCAGCCATACAGATTGCAGAATTCCTGGAAGACCTCCGCTTCAAAGGCAGGTCCCTGGTCCGTCAGCACTTGGTCCGGGTACCCGTGTGGGCGGCAGAAATGCTGCTGGAAGGCTCTAGCTGCTGTTTGAGCCGTTAAGTCCTTAACGGGGACGACAACCAAGAACCGGGAGTAATGATCCACAATGGTTAACGCGTAGACGTAGCCACTTCTGCTTGGGGTCAGTTTTACATGATCCAAGGCTACCAGTTCCAACGGCTGCCGGGTGACGATGGACTGCAGGGGAGTCTTCTGGCTGGCACGGTCCTTCCTTCTTAGGTTGCACGGGCCACAGTCTCTGCACCACCTCTCGATGGTTCCCCTCATGCCTACCCAGTGGAACCGCCCACGCAGCAGGAACTCCAGCTTCTTCCATCCGAAGTGTCCAGCCCCGTCGTGGTATGCTTCCATCACCATGGCTGCGTCTCTCCGTGGCACCACTACTTGCCAGATTAGTTCATGCGTCCGGGAGTTAACCATTCTGCGGCACAACTTCCCCTTGTAAAGGAACAGTCGACTCTTCTCAGCCCACAGTTGCTTGGCTTCCTCCGGAGCGTCTGGGTCAAGGCGAGCCTCTGGCCGAGTCAGCATCTCCTTCACCAGCCGGACGGCAGGGTCACTGTCTTGCGTTTCCTCCCAGTTGTAGTGAGGCAAGGGGTTAAACGTAGCGGCTTGCTTACTCCTTACCCGATGGGAATACTGGATAGTCCCATGACGGTGGAACGCGGGGAGTTCGACTTCTTCCAGTCCCTCTGGATCTTCTCCTACGTCCGGTAGGTTTGGCATCCTGGACAGGGCGTCCGCGTTGGTATTGGAGCGTCCTGCCCGGTATTTGATTGTGAACTCGTAGTTGGACAGACGGGCCATCCATCTCTGCTCTAGGGCACCGAGTCTTGCCGTGTCCAGGTGTGTCAACGGGTTGTTATCCGTGTACACGGTGAACCGGGAAGAAGCGAGGTAGTGCTTAAAGCGTTCGGTGACTGCCCACACCACTGCCAGGAACTCTAGCTTAAATGAACTGTAATTCTCAGGGTTTCTTTCGGTGGGTCGCAGTTTTCGGCTAGCGTAAGCGATTACTCGTTCTTTCCCCTGCTGGATCTGGGACAGTACGGCTCCTAGCCCGATGTTACTTGCGTCGGTGTAGAGGATAAAGGGCTGGCTGTAATCAGGGTACGCCAGGATTTCATCCCCCGTGAGGGCCATCTTCAGCTGGCGGAAGGACTCTTCTTCTAACTTCTCCCATTTGAAGGGCGGCTTCTGGTTCTTGGCCTTCCGGGACTGGCCTATCAGGAGGTCCTGCATAGGAGCTGCCTTTTTGGTGAAACCGGGGATGAATCTGCGGTAATAGCCTACCAACCCGAGGAACTGCCGCACTTCCTTTACACTGGAGGGACTTGGCCATTCCTTAATTGCGGTGATCTTATCAGGGTCGGGAGCCACTCCGTCAGCGCTCACCACGTGTCCCAGGTACTGCACCTTTGGTTTCAAGAGGTGACACTTGGAGGGTTTTACCTTTAAGCCATAGCTTGCCAGAGCTTCGAACACTTCCGCCAGGTGTTTCAGGTGGTCCTCATAAGTCTTGGAATATACGATGACATCGTCCAGGTACAACAGGACCGTCTCGAAGTTTCTGTGGCCCAGACAGCACTCCATTAATCGTTGGAAGGTTCCCGGTGCGTTGCAGAGTCCGAACGGCATACAGGTAAACTCGCTAAGTCCCATCGGGGTGGTGAATGCGGTCTTCTCCCGGTCCGCCTCTGCTACAGGAACCTGCCAGTACCCGCTAGTGAGATCCAAGGTAGAGAAGAAGTTAGCAGATCTTAAAGCAGCCAAAGACTCCTCTATCCTTGGTAAGGGGTACGCATCCTTGTGTGTGATACGGTTAATTTTCCGGTAATCTACACACATCCTCATGGTGTTGTCTTTCTTTTTGACTAAGACTAGTGGAGCTGCCCAGGGGCTACAGCTATCCCTGATCACCCCAGCCTCCTTCATGTCCCTAAGCATCCCCTTGGCGTGTTGGTAGTGTGCAGGGGGTACGGGTCGATACCTCTCTTTTATAGGAAGATGGTCTCCCGTGGGGATGTGGTGTTCTACCCCCTTGACTCGCCCGAAGTCTAACGGGTGTTTACTAAACACTCTCTCGTACTCTTGAACCACCCGATAGACTCCCTGTTTCTGGTGTGAGGGAGTGGAGTCAGTACCCAAATGTAGTTGCTGACACCAGTCCTCCATTGTTTCCTTAGAGCCGTTACCTTCCTCCGGGGAAGATGGAGGCAAGGGTTCTACGGACTGTATGGAATTTTGATTGATGGTATACAATTTGGCTAGCGTGGCATACCGGGGCAGGTACACTTCCCTCTTCCCGATATTTATTATGCGAACGGGCACCCTCCCATGGCGTACATTGACCACCCCCCGTGCTGTCAAAATGGTGGGCCTACTGTCTGAGTAAACTGGTTCTACCATTGCCTGGTAATCTCTACCTCTCAGACCAATAGCTGCCCGGCACCAAATCATCATTTCACTTTTTGGGGGCATGGCAATAGGGAAAGGGTCACACATTCTTACGCTACCAATCTCACCACCGGAGAGTTCTATCTGTTGCCGTCGCATCAGTGCCCGGATCTCTTTCTGGAGCACTCGCTGCTGGCCGGAGCTGGCGTTCTTGGCAACCTGTTGTAAAAGGAAAATCACCTCTGCAAGACAATTTTCAATTACATTAGTTCCTAGAGTTATCTTTGGGTGACTCTCGTGTTTGTCAATGTCTACAATGATCAGTCCCTGTGCTGCCAGTTCGACTCTACCGATTTTAATGGTCACCTCTTTAAATCCAATCTGTGGCACGGGCTGACCATTGCTGGCGATGATACTCAAGTCGTCGTCAGGGTAGCGGGTGATATCCGAGTCATTCCAGTACTGCTTGAAGAGCACGTACGGGATAGTGGTAACCTGTGACCCGGTGTCCAGTAGGGCACTCATGGGGATGCCATCCAGTACCACGGGCAAGACTGGACGTCCTCCCACATATTTGTCGCGCCAGTTCGATGGGCCTGATGATCTTTTTCCTGGGGTTTGGACCCCCAACCCCAGGTTGTGCCAGTTTAAAGGACAGTACCTTGCCATATGTCCGGGTTGATTGCAGCGGCGGCAGATGGGTTGTCCGTCCTCGTTGTATCGGTCGCTGGGTCTTCCTCTGGCCGGTGGGGTCCTCCTTGGTCGACACCACGGGATGTTCTCCGGTCCGGATGCCAGCTGGATCTTCCCTGGAGTGGAAACCTGTAAAGACTGCACAGTTCGAGTTAGCGCGGCAACGCTTTTAGCTAGCTCTTGGACCTGATGGTGCAGGTCTGGAGCCGGGTCATTGTTCAAAGCCTGCGCATCAGCTCCCACAGGCCCTGCCGACAAGGGTGCCGCCTCCTGGTGGTAAGTGGTAGTGGGGCGTCTGTGGGTCACAACGCCACCTGGTGCCGATTCTCGGAGCACCCGGATGGCTCTGTCCTTGAACTGTGCAAATCCCAGATGAGGGTCCTGTAAGGCCATTGCTCGCAACTGGGTTCGGTGGGCATTGCAATATAAACCCTCTATAAATTGTTCAGTCAACAGCCTGTCCTCGTCTCCCACGCCGTCAGGGTCGGTCTGCTTAATGGCTCTCAGGGCCTCTTGTAGGTTCAGGGCATAGTCCCTTATACTCTCATGTGCCCGCTGTTTGCACCCGTAGAATCTAAGCTTGATCTCGGCTGAGGTGCGGGTATCAAAGGTGTCCCTCAGCCGGGTTAGTATCTCTGCGACAGTCCTCCTCCCAGGTGGCCAGGACTTTACCTCCCTTTGGGCTGCCCCGGTTAATTGGGCCACCAGGATGCTCACTTTTTGCTCCTCTGTGAGGGGATACACCTGGAAGAGGCTATCCAGCTTTTCTCTAAAGTCATGCAGGGTATGTGACTCCCCTGAGTACTGGGGTAGCCAGGCTGCCCCCGGGATATAGGGCATGGTGAAAGGCATGACCGCAACAGCGGTGGCGCTGGCGGGGGTTGAAGCGGTGAAGCTCTCCTCCGTATCCGACATCCTTCTCCCCCCTAGTGGACCGTGGCCTACCTTGCGATGATCCTCTTCCGTAGGCCGCGGCTCCGCAGTGGATCGTCAGGGTTGAGGACCTTCCGTCGCGCTCCTGTGACGTCAGCGTCTGCTGGGCTCCTTCCAGGACCTTACGCAACGTCCGGACGTGAGGCGGGGCTTCAGTTCTCGCGCGCTTTCGGAGTCCACGCCCCTCTTCTTTTCGCGCGGCGTCTTCAAGATGGCGTCCAACGGTGGGAAAACTCCACGGATGGCGGGAAGAAGGCAGAAGATGGCGCCGGATGGCGGGAAAACTTCGCGGATGGCGGGAAGAAGACAGAAGATGGCGCCGGATGGCGGGAATCTTCACCACTGGTAAGTTTGAACAGGCTTTTTCAGGCACGCAGTACCCGGTGGTTGCGGGCACGAGATCCTGCCGACTACGCCAAAAGTTGACGCACCCCTGGGCCTGTGTCGTGCAGCGTTGCGCACGCGGGAGCTTACCCGGAGCCGGATCTGTTGAGGGTTGTAGTCTCGTGGCGGTGACCCGGTCCGTGCCCAGGGAGTCAGACTAAGTGGCGCTGTATTAGCGGTAGATGTTGGACGACTACGCCACCCGTTGAATGCAGCGAAGGAGCTGCCGCTGCAGGGCAGACCGCTGAGGCCGGTGGTAGGATTGTGCAGCGTGATAGTATCACCCCCAACGGGAGGGGTATGGCCTCAGGGCAGCCGACGTGGATGATGGGGTAGCAGGAATCACTCAGAGACGATGCGGTGTAATTCAGGGTCTTTACTGGTGATAAAGATAGACCCTCCCGGAGTACTGGCTAGCGATCGGGGCCTGGTCAGTCCTTGAGCAGATGGGATCTCCCCTGGCCAGGCGGAGTTGTAGGCCTCCCAAACTGACTCTACTCTTCTGGCTACCTTGCTAGAGGCGGGTATAAGTAGCCCACGTCCCTGAGTGTACCGTGTGGTGCTAACCCGTATGGCCGGTGACTCGGGGCCTTCTAGTGGCGTCCGCTCCACGACGGCGGTGCTGGTCCCACGCGTGTGACCGTGCCTTCGGGTTCCTTGGCCAGAGGACCTGAAATCCCCTGCCGGGCGGTTTCTGCTGCTGGGTAAAGATTAGTCCCCACAGCCTCGGACTCCGGGTCCGGTGATAGCTTCTCAGTCAGGGCGAGCTCTGCAGCTGCCAGCCCCTGACTCCTTATAGCACTGCTCCCACAGAGCTCCTGATGTTCTTTTCCTATATCTGCTTCTCTTCTCTGTCTCTACTTCTTCTCTACTCACTAATCCTGCCTCAGCCCTAGGTTTATATAGGCGAAGTCCTTCCCCTCCCAGGACTGGGCAGGAGGTGTGGCATGCATAGGATTCCTAACCAAGAGACCTCCCACCTGCTCTCAGACATAACATTGCTGTTACTGTGGAAACCAGACCCCTGGGGTGCCACACGTGCATCTGTTTCTATGGCAGGAATAATTTCTGCAAATTTACTTTTGTACCGGGGATCTAACAGTGTGGCAACCCAGTAGTCAGGATTATTTCTAATTCTCACAATTCGAGGGTCATGTTGCAGGTAGTGCAGCAAGAAGGCACTCATGTGTCTTGCGCATCCAGGAGCACCAAGTCCCTGTTGTGTTGGTGGCGAGGTAACAATCATGCTTCCTTCCTCTGCCCTCTCCCCCCAACCTCGCACAACAGAAATGTGATCAAGGTCTCCCTCATCTGATGAGTCTTCCATCAGTTCGTCCTCCACTTCTTCCTGGGCTCCTGCACCTTCCTCACTAGTTTGGCTGCTACCATGCGCCCTGGTAAAACCATCTCCCCCACCCTTCCGCATACATCTCCTCCTCGTCTACTTCCTCCACCTCCTCTTGTGCCACCACCTGACTCCGAATTCTGTTTAACATGTGCTCCAGCATGTAAATCACCGGAATAGTCATGCTGATAATGGCATCGTCAGCACTAAACATCTTCGTCGCCATTTCAAAACTGTGCAGAAGGGTGCATAGGTCCCTGATCTGAGACCACTCCTCCAGCGTGATTTGCCCCACCTCTGGATCTCGTTGGCCCAGGCTATACGTCACAACGTATTGCACCAGGGCTTGTCGGTGCTGCCACAGTCGCTGCAACATGTGCAGAGTTGAATTCCACCAGGTAGGCACATCGCATTTTAGCCGGTGAAGTGGCAGACCCAACGACTTCTGTAGAGATGTAAGTCGCTGAGCGAACGGCGGAAGAGAGCACACAGCGATCGTGCCCTCTGCAGAAGGCCATCTAGTCCTGGATAGTGGGCTAAAAATTGCTGGACAACCAGGTTCAACACGTGAGCCATACAAGGCACGTGTGTGACATTGCCCCAGTGAAGGGCCGCACCCAGGTTTGCAGCATTGTCGCACATGGCCTTCCCTGGGTGCAGGTCCAGTGGAGACAACCATTCATGAAACAGGTTCTCTAGAGCTGACCACAACTCCTCAGCTGTGTGACTCACATTTCCCAGACATTTCAAAGTAAAAACCGCCTGATGACGTTGAGCCCTGCTGCCAGCATAGTAAGGAGGTGTGCAGGATTCCTTCTGCACAGTTAGAAAGCCGGTGGCATTACCAGACAGGCTTTGGGTGCAGGTGGAGGACCGAGAGGAGGTTGAGGAGGCAGAAGCAGTGGAGGAACCTTGACATAAAGTGGATTGACGCACAACTCGTGGGGACGGCAAGACTTGGACAGCAGCCCCTTGTCCTTCTGTCACCATAGTTACCCAGTGCCCAGTCAGCGACATGTAACGCCCCTGTCCATGCCTACTCGTCCAAGTGTCTGTGGTGAAATGCACCCTGTCACACACAGAGTTTCTCAAAGAAGCGGTGATGTTGTGTGCGACATGCTGGTGGAGTGCAGGCACACCTTTCTTTGAGAAGTAGTGCCGACTGGGCATCTGGTACTGGGGCACTGCGACGGACATAAGGTCTCGAAAATCCTCTGTGTCCACCAGGCGGAAAGGCAGCATTTCTGTAGCCAAGAGCTTGCAGATGGTGAAATTCAACCTCTTAGCTTTCTCATGGCTAGGAGGAAATGGTCTTTTACTTGTCCATGTTAGACATCGGTCTGGTGCTGGATTTGAAATGGGTCCAGGACCTTCTGTGGTCTCCCATTTCAGTCCAGCTGGGGCTGATGCTGCTCAGCATCGTCGTCAGCCCCAACGCCTAGCTGGTCCGCGAGCACTGTTTTCCTCCCAGGTAGTTGTGCCTAACAATGTTAAGCCTGGGTTGCAGAGGGAGACAGTGCTTGCGGAGTCTGGGGCAGGGCTTAATCTTTAAAAGGCCCGCCCACAAACATGGCGGCGCGCTCAGATCATTTGAGCTGGTTGTTTGTGGTGTGCACGCTGAAACTCCTGGGCTCCTCTAAGAGCCATAGCTTTATGCAGGCAGGTAGCCATATAGAGCGGGTCTGCTCAGTCCGGTAGCTCGCCGGCTGAGTGCACAAATACCCGGCGGGTATCACAACCACATACTAGCGCCGACTGCTATAGCGTAGCGCCTGTACCGAAGACAGGGCTACTGCTCCTAGTCCGGTCACACGTCTCCCTGCGGTTCTTGGAGATTGTGTGAACCGCTTTAGCTCCAATCCCCATAGCGTAGCGCCTGTATCAAAGACAGGGCTACTGCCTTTCCCAAGGTCGCATGTCTCCCTGCGGTTCTTGGAGATTGTGCGAACCGTCTTACCCTTCCGTGTGCCTTAACACGAAGGGTTAAGATAATTGTTAGGTGCGTCGCCGGTTGCTCTCTCCTCCGTGAAGTTAACGGAGATAGAGCGTACCGCTTTACCCGGTCCGGTGTGCTGTTAACACGGACGGGTTATCTGTTTAGTTGTCGCTTTTCTTTTACACCCGTAAAGTGTTCGGCAGCAGTCCATTTGGCTGCATTGCGGAACCCGGGGTCGGTTGCGTTCCATTTAAATAAAGTTGTCTGCAACCGCTCTCCTAACAGTCCACATCTGAGGGACCGATGGCTGGCTGTTGTGCTTAGAAGGGGTTGAGAAGGGTGTCCCCGGCAAACTGCCGGTCTGTGAGGAAGATGCAGGCGGACATGTTAGGTTGCCTTGATCCAAAGGTGGTGCTATCGATATCGGACAGCGCTGAACACCAGCTGGTGTTTACACCTCCAAAGAAAATGATGACCTGCCAATCACGCCGGCTGTTGCGGGTAAAGTGGTGGCAGGTCTGCGTCCCAAAACAGGTGTGACTGCTGTCTCCCCAGTCACAGAGGATGAAGAGGCCGCGGATGCACAAGATGTGGCAGACGGTGGTTGCCCCCGCCGGCTAGGCCGCATGGTAGCACAGTGAGCTTCCCACTGCAACTTATGCTTCATATCCATGTGCCGATTCATGCGTGAAGTACTCAAACTATGTATTTTTTGGCCTCTACTTAGCTTTTGCTGACAAATGTTACAACACGAGTTGGGTCATCTTTATCGATCTGAAAAAATGCCCAGGCTATGCAAGGCTTAGCACCCATGCGACCTGAAGAGCCACCACGACTTGTGGTCAGAGGCAGAGTTGTGTTTGAGGATGCAGTTGTTGACGTGCTTCCAGTACTATGTCTCTGTCCAGGAAGGCGCAACCTGACCTCGTCGTCACTAGCATCCTCCTCCACCTTCTCTGCTGACCTCATCGACTGGCTGACTGTGGGTTGACAGTAAGTGGGATCTCTAACCTCGTCATCATCACCCTGTGTGTTATTACACCCGTCGTCCTCAGAGCCAACCTCTTCCTGCCCTGAAAAAAAAACTAAAGTTGTCGCTCCAATCAGGTATTTGAGTCTCATCATCGTCTTCCTCATTGTCTCCACCAACAGGAGTTACAGTTTGGGAACGAGGGTCTACATTTTGGTCAGAACCTTCTGCGTCTGGTCCTGGATCCGACTCATAAAGATTCTGGGCATCAGTGCAGATCATTTCCTCGTCTGGATTCACAGAAGCTCTGGAGCCGACCTCTGATTCCCAGGCTATAGTATGAGTAAACAGCTGTGCAGACTCAACCATCTGTTCTACCCCATACTCAGACGGGCAGCTGGAGACTTGGGAGCTGTGAGGAAGCAAGTACGATTGGGGTGACACCTCTGAGGACTGGAGTATTTGTGATGTTGAAGTTGAGGTGGAGGAGAGCCCACTTAAAGGAGCACTTGATATCCGTTGAAGCACCTGCTGTTTTTGTGCCTCATCTGGAATTTGTAGCGATTGGCGTGGCTGTAAGAAAGGGATCTTATCACATTGTCCGCTAAAAGAAGTAGACATTTTAGTTTGGCTGGAAGATGGTCTTTCTTCTGCAGATGTTACTATTGCTTTAACACCTACCCCACGGACACAACCTTTTTTTCCCTTCCCAACACGCCTATTCCCCTTTCCACCAGCAGCAGGCCTTTTTCCACTCATTTTGGTGGTTAACTAATTCACAACTCTGGAGTTGTTTGCACAAAAAACAATGGATGGGAACCGAGCAGAGCTGAGTGGCCAAACTGTGGTATTAGCCCAAAAGCATTGGCTGGGTTAGATGCAGATAAAAATTGTATTGAATTTGCAACCTGGTGGAGGTTAGTATAAATGGACTAATAGAACAAGTCCCACACACTGCTACAAGCCGAAATATTTTTTCAGAGCTAGATGCCGAAAAAAATTATATTGAATTTGCAACCTGGTGGAGGTTAGTATAGATAGACTAATAGAACAAGTCCCACACACTGCTAAAAGCCTAAATATTTTTTCAGAGCTAGATGCAGAAAAAAATTGTATTGAATTTGCAACCTGGTGGAGGTTAGTATAGATGGACTAATAGAACAAGTCCCACACACTGCTACAAGCCGAAATATTTTTTCAGAGCTAGATGCAGAAAAAAATTATATTGAATTTTCAACCTGGTGGAGGTTAGTATAGATGGACTAACAGAACAAGTCCCACACACTGCTACAAGCCGAAATATTTTTTCAGAGCTAGATGCAGAAAAAAATGATATTGAATTTGCAACCTGGTGGAGGTTAGTATAGATAGACTAATAGAACAAGTCCCACACACTGCTAAAAGCCGAAATATTTTTTCAGAGCTAGATGCATAAAAAAATTATATTGAATTTGCAACCTGGTGGAGGTTAGTATAGATGGACTAATAGAACAAGTCCCACACACTGCTACAAGCCGAAATATTTTTTCAGAGCTAGACGCAGATAAAAATTATATTGAATTTGCAACCTGGTGGAGGTTAGTATAGATGGACTAATAGAATGATGCTATGCCCGAAAGGTTTTACTTCACTAGGTGCAGTAAAAAAATTTGTATTCTATACACAGGTGGTGTAGCTTGCAACACAGATAGGCTACTCCACTGACTAACACACACTGCAAGAGGCCAAAAAGGATTTGCTTTGCTAGATTTAGCCAAATGCTGTGAAAAAAAACTTGCACAGCACTGGCACAGACCTGCCTGGCAAAAAAGTGATAGGAACTGATGTAACCTAGCCCTCAAAAGGACTGCAATTACAATTAGTCTTTACTCCCAACCTATCTATTTAAGAGCACAGACCTGCCTGATAAAAGTGATAGGAACTGATGTAACCTAGTCCCGAAAAGGACTGCAATTACAATTAGTCTTCACTCCCAACCTATCTATTTAAGAGCACAGACCTGCCTGATAAAAGTCGTAGGAAATGATGTAACCTAGTCCTTAAAAGGACTGCAATCTCAACTATTCCCTACTCCCAAGCTATCTGTAGATTTGTGCGAAAATTGGCTTGAAATTAACAAAGTATAGCGCACACAGCAACAGCGGTGCCGTCTAACACGCAGCTGCAGCAGTGAGAAAATGGTGGTGACGGGGAAAATGGCTGCGTCTTATAGGGCAAGGACATGTGACATACACTGCCAATGACACATGCCCTTGCTTGTGTGAAAAAAAGCAGTTCGCTCCGTGTGTGCGCTGCTGATAGGCTGACAGATTGCACCTCCCCACTGTAAATGCGGGAAAGAGAAAAAAAAATGGAGATCTTCATTATTTCTGCAGAGATCCATCCCCTGACCCTCCCCCCGCCCCACTGTACACTCAAACTGCGTATTAACATTAATTTTCAGCATTACTGAGAAAAAATCCAGTTATGATTTTGGTGCATGAACAGTTATCGAACATAACCTCGAACAGCCAAATTTTTTTCAAATTGTTCGTGTTCGCCGAGCGGCTCGAACACCGCCCAAAACAGCTCGAATTTGAGATTGGCGAACAGTTCGAGTCAAACACCGCTCATCTCTAGTCTCCTCCTCCTTTTACTCCACCTCTTTTCGCATTACTATATGTACTTGTCACTTTTCCATGTGTTAGGTTTGTCTTCTGAGCAGTTTGTCAGCTTTTGGACACCTTTGAAGGTGTTTTCTATGTGTTTCTATGTGTTTTTGTTTGCCTGCCATTGGTTTTAATGGTGCTCGATGAACTGTTCGATGAACAGTTCGGCGAACATACCGGTGTTCGACGAACCGAACCGAACCCGAACATTACGGGGGTGGCTCAACACTACCCATCACTCTCCTTCTTGGTCAAATAGCCCTTACACAGCCTGGAGGTGTGTTTGGGGTCATTGTCCTGTTGAAAAATAAATGATGGTCCAACTAAACGCAAACCGGATGGAATAGCATGCCGCTGCAAGATGCTGTGGTAGCCATGCTGGTTCAGTATGCCTTCAATTTTGAATAAATCCCCAACAGTGTCACCAGCAAAGCACCCCCACACCATCACACCTCCTCCTCCATGCTTCACGGTGGGAACCAGGCATGTAGAGTCCATCCGTTCACCTTTTCTGCATCGCACAAAGACACGGTGGTTGGAACCAAAGATCTCAAATTTGGACTCATCAGACCAAAGCACAGATTTCCACTGGTCTAATGTCCATTCCTTGTGTTCTTTAGCCCAAACAAGTCTCTTCTGCTTGTTGCCTGTCCTTAGCAGTGGTTTCCTAGCAGCTATTTTACCATGAAGGCCTGCTGCACAAAGTCTCCTCTTAACAGTTGTTGAAGAGATGTGTCTGCTGCTAGAACTCTGTGTGGCATTGACCTGGTCTCTAATCTGAGCTGCTGTTAACCTGTGATTTCTGAGGCTGGTGACCCGGATAAACTTATCCTCAGAAGCAGAGGTGACTCTTGGTCTTCCTTTCCTGGGGCGGTCCTCATGTGAGCCAGTTTCTTTGTAGCGCTTGATGGTTTTTGCAACTGCACTTGGGGACACTTTCAAAGTCTGCCCAATTTTTCGGACTGACTGACCTTCATTTCTTAAAGTAATGATGGCCACTCATTTTTCTTTACTTAGCTGCTTTTTTCTTGCCATAATACAAATTCTAACAGTCTATTCAGTAGGACTATCAGCTGTGTATCCACCTGACTTCTGCACAACACAACTCATGGTCCCAACCCAATTTATAAGGCAAGAAATCCCACTTATTAAACCTGACAGGGCACACCTGTGAAGTGAAAACCATTTCCGGTGACTACCTCTTGAAGCTCATCAAGAGAATGCCAAAAGTGTGCAAAGCAGTCATCAAAGCAAAAGGTGGCTACTTTGAAGAACCTAGAATATAAGACATATTTTCAGTTGTTTCACACTTTTTTGTTAAGTATATAATTCCACATGTGTTAATTCATAGTTTTGATGCCTTCAGTGTGAATGTACAATTTTCAAAGTCATGAAAATACTGAAAAATCTTTAAATGAGAAGGTGTGTCCAAATTTTGGCCCTGTACTGTACATATACATTATTTTGCCATCTCTTAATGGGAGGGTCCAGTAGGCACAGTAGAGCCTAACAGAGTTTTCCACTGATGGCTGTAATACCTCAATTTCCTGATACTACGTCTGCCAAAATCTGCACCTATTCAACATTACACAAATCACAGCCTGTAAGAAGGAAATCAAAGAACAATGTTACTGGACTGCCATTTCTCCATCTCAGATTTACTTGATCCTGAATGATGTATCATTAGTAGTCATTTTAACCTGTGGTTCTAAAGTTGTTGAAAAACTACAGCTTCCACCAAGAGAGTTGCAGTTTTGTGACAGATGAAGAGTTGTAGACATAGCATATAGGCATTTAATATACCAGTTTACTAATTAATTAAACTAAGGAGGCATGCAAAAGCTTTTTTTCTGATGGATTTGTGAATAGCTACATTGAATACTGTATGTATGGCTGGATTAATGAAAACAGCACTTGAGCATGGTATAACAACAACATACAGGCTCTGCAGTGTTCCTGAGGCATTAGGGCTCATTTACACTTACGTATTATCTATAAATCCATATTAATTTTTCACTGAAAAGTTTTAGCCCATGGAACATACATGTCTTTTTTTGCACAGTTCACAATATTTTAATCATCTGTGTTTTTGCAATGTTACAAAAACATAAAAATTATTATTATTCATCTTTTAACAGAAATGGCACAAATATGGAGAAAAAAAACCTCAGGACACAGTGTGGAATAAAAATGGATATAATACTAAAACTACGGCACTAATTGTAAAAGAAAGAGATGTATTTTTAAAGGTACTGTAAATGTGAATAAGTGATTATACTATATACAGTGGGTATAAAAAGTTTACAAAGAATACACACTCCTGTTAAAATGACAGGTTTTGATAATTAAAAAAATAAAACCAAGCTGAATTATTTCAGATTTTTTCCACCTTTAATGTCACCCATAATCTGTAAATTTCAATTGAAAAATAAACTAAAATCTTTTTGGGTAGAAAAAGAAAGATATAGAACTAAAATAATGTGGTTGCATAAATATTCACACCCTAAATCTACTACTTTTTTGAAGTACCCTTTGGATTAATGACAACATTCAGTCTTTTTTTGGGTAGGAGCCTATCAGCATGGCACATCTAGAATTGGCAACCTTTACCCTCTCTTCATTGTATTAGTGCTCCAAATCTGTCAGATTGCAAGGACATCTCCTGTATACAGTGCCCTCTTCAGGTCTCAGATTTTCAATTGGATTCAGGTTTGAGCTCTGGCTGGGCAACTCCAAAGCTTTGATCTTCTTCGGGCAAAGCCATTCTTTTGTTGATTTGGAAGTATGGTTAGGGTCATTGTCGCGCTAAAAGGTGAAATTAGTCTTCATCTTTAGCTTTTTAGCAGAGACCTGATGGTTATGTTGCAAAATTGACTGATATTTGGAACTGTTTATAGGTCCCTACACCCTGAAAAAAAGCCTCAGTTTCAGCTGTTGAAAAACAGCTTCAAATCATAATGTTGCCTCCACCATGCTTCACAGTTGGTACAGTGTTCTTTTGCTAATGCATAGTATTGGCTTTGCAATTATGGACAAGTTCAACCTTGGTCTCATCAGACAGTAGCATATTTTCCAACATGATTTTGGCAATTTCTGCATGTGTCACAGCTGTCAAACAGCCATGACACTTGCAGGCGCGGCGACATTAACAGAAATGCCGAGCACGCCAAAATACTCGGTGAGCACCCGAGCATGCTCGCCGAAGGGGTTAATAGAACACGCTCGATCATCACTAGAGGGCTTCTTTAAGATTCTTGATGACTGTCTTTACATTCTTCCATGGTATATCTAATGCCTTAGAATTTTTTTGTACCCTTCTCCTGATAACTTTCAACAATGAGAGATCTTTGCTGTGTTGTAAGCTGTTTATAGACCATAGCTTTTGCTGTAAAATGTACTTCTAAATTTTATAGAGTTAATCAGAAACAGTTTATATAATGGCAATTGTGCACTACTATTTAACATATAAGGCGACGACCCCACTGTCAGTATTTGGTCAGTATTCAAGTCAGTATTCAAGTCAGTATATTTTCTCAGGAGTGGGAGCCAAATCCAGCTAAGGAACAATCAGAGAAAAGTTATAATAGAAACAAGTCACCAATTCTGCATTTATCACCCACTCCTGGTTTTGGCTCCCACTGCTGAGAAAAAATACTGACAGCCGTGGCCGTGGCCTTAGTGTGAGTATACAGTGGTGGCCAAAAGTATTGGCACCCCTGCAATTCTGTCGGATAATACTCAGTTTCTTCCTGAAAATGATTGCAATCACAAATTCTTTGGTATTATTATCTTCATTTAATTTGCTTGCAAGGAAAAAACATAAAAGAGAATGAAGCAAAAATCAAATCATTGATCATTTCACTCAAAACTCCAAAAATGGGCCAGACAAAAGTATTGGCACCCTCAGCCTAATACTTGGTTGCACAACCTTTAGCCAAAATATCCTACCATACAGTCCCTTTTCATTCATGCGCCGACGGATAGTACGGGTTGACACTATTGTACCCTCGGACTGCAGGGCAGCTTGAACTTGTTTGGATGTTAGTCGAGGTTCTTTATCCACCATCCGCACAATCTTGCGTTGAAATCTCTCGTCAATTTTTCTTTTCCGTCCACATCTAGGGAGGTTAGCCACAGTGCCATGGGCTTTAAACTTCTTGATGACACTGCGTACGGAAGACACAGGAACATTCAGGTCTTTGGAGATGGACTTGAAGCCTTGAGATTGCTCATTCTTCCTCACAATTTAGTTTGTCAAGTACTCAGACAGTTCTTTGGTCTTCTTTCTTTTCTCCATGCTCAAAGTGGTACACACAAGGACACAGGACAGAGGTTGAGTCAACTTTAATCCATGTTAACTGGCTTCAAGTGTGATTTAGTTATTGCCAACACCTGTTAGGTGCCACAGGTAAGTTACAGGTGCTGTTAATTACACGAATTAGAGAAGCATCACATGATTTTTCAAACAGTGCCAATACTTCTGTCCACCCCCTTTTTTAGGTTTGGTGTGGAATTATATCCAATTTGGCTTTAGGACAATTCTTTTTGTGTTTTTTCATTGAAGACAAATTAAATGAAGATAATAATACCAAAAAATTTGTGATTACAATCATTTTCAGGAAGAAACTGAGTATTATCTGACAGAATTGCAGGGGTGCCAATGCTTTTGGCCACCACTGTAAGTGTGATTGGCTAATTCTAAATACAACCACATCCACAATTATAAGAGGGTGGTGGCACTTATGCAACCACATTATTTTAATTTATTTTTTTTCCCCTCAAATGATTTCACTTTGTTGATGGGTTTGTAGAGATTATGGGTGACATTAACAGTGGAAAAAGATCTTAAATTATTCTTATTGGTAGGATTTTTTTACATGACAAAAACTTTGCATTTTTAACACAGGTGTGAAGAATTTTTTTTATCCACTAAAAATGTAAACATATTATATATAACGTTTGTACACCATATTCATAATGAAGCCCATTCCATATTGCTATAAATAGAGCCATGCTGTATATTTTGTTGCAGGAGTAAGGAAAATGCCAATAATTGGTTTCATTGTCCCCTGGATCGATGGAGAGAGGTAAAGCAGCATAATATTTGTAGAGGTAAAGCAGCATAATAGTTGTATCAGATGCAGGTCAACACTTTTGTTAGCGTTATGCCTCTTTATTAGACCATTAAGTACAAATTATTTTCTCATTTGTGCACATAGTATGATTTTACCTTAAAAAAATGGGCACCATAGTGTTTAGAAAGGAAAGTGAATATAAGAAAATCTCGTAAAACTTTTAGGAGACTGGAATACTTTGAGAAATAACATTCACTTTCCCTTCAAGCATTGGAAGGTTTAAGGAAATGTATGATCGATTTTCCAAGAAGTGATTGCTATTTCCATTTGTGTATAATACCCACTTCTAATTGGTAAAATATTTTTTTCCTAATCTTGCTATTCAGCACTCTCAGCATGCGTGATGTGCATGTTCTTATTAAAGTGGCTTTAAGCCAGAGCGGTTCCAGAAATTCGGATATCCTCCAAAATAAATCACATTATTGTTATTAAACAAACAGATTATCGTGTAAGCAATGTGGGTGTTCGGTATAATTGCACCATTATCGAGGGGCTGAGATTTATTAATTTTACAAGGAAGCAAAATTGTGCATATTTTCTTATATTATCCCTCTACGCTCTATATTTCCCTGTCAGAAGCACAGACTAAACATTATAAAGACAAAATACAGTAGCGGCTCTTGTAATAAATTCTTATAGATGAGAATTTCACACTGCACTCTTGTCAGAAAGCAGAGCTTTACTGGAAGGAGCAGAGCCTTTATAACACTAATGAGAGCTTAGTTGTTCAGAAAGAATAGAATAATTGTGAAATAAGTTTTCTTTAATTCACCAAAACAGCAAATTTATGCAAATGTTTAACTGATCCCTTTAGGACATCTCAGAACAAAGCCAGATTTTAAAAATCTAGTAGATGTGTAAAGAAAGTTTTCCCTCTAAGAGTACAAGATTATATTTCTTATTTTTTTTCCATTTCTATTTTTTTTAATAAATGTATCATTTATAATATTTGATTTTAGACACAGAGCACAAAAGTAGAGAAACATACAAAATGGCCAAAGTGGGACTACTCTGCAGTCTGGTCACATAGAAGGGGGTTGGAATTGAGGGAGCACCAATAAGATTTTAAGGATTCTAAGTATTCGCCTTGTAGAAGGGTTGATCGAATTCTAATGGGGTCGATTGGCTCAACTCGGGTGGAGAGATTCAATTTGCAATAAATAAGAGATGAACATATTTGTTTGAGGTGAATTGATTTTGCCTCAATTTAAAAAGGAAACATCGAATTCTCCTCTATCCTAATTTTTTTTGCAATTCGATTAGTGCAATTCAGAATGACTTTGATGCAATTGAAATTTCCCTGCCAAATTCGAATTTTGGCAGGGAAATTCTCTATGATCAAACAAAAAGATGCAAATTGAATCTACTGGGAAGAGGTTAAAAAAGAATAACCTACTATGCTTACCTTTGCTCTGTCCTCCTCAAACCTGTTCTACTACCAAAGCTCCCCGATCGGACATCTGATCACACCAAGTCAGAGATGGTGCCAGAAGTTCTGGAATGAGAAGTCGCAGTACAGATATGTGGAGGGTCAAGCAGAGTTTAGTATGTTAGTGTATTGTTTATTCTAACTTCTTCTCTGCCCTCAAAATCCATCATTAGAATCCAACTTTTTGGGAAAATTCTTACTAAAACCGATTCTTTTAGAATCAATTTGCATGTCTCCATTAGTAAGTTTTGCAGGCCCTATTTTAGTCTACATAGGTCAACAAATGTCAATAAAAATAAAACATCCCTAGAAATGACATCTTCATTGATAAACCCTTAAGGGTATTTTACAGTGTTTTAGCAAGTATGGTGATGGCACTCAAAGTTTTTTTATGAAATAGGATGATTTTCCTTGTATTTCAAAATATAGAAGGCAGAACTATATATATGGCAGAGACTTGAAGTGAAGAAGCATCATGAACATTTTCAGGTCTTATTTTGGATGATAATTGGATATCCAACCTATTCATCCATCTACTAGGGAGCTCATGGAAACATCACTGAGAAAATAATGTTGCATAGGGATTCATTTGGGGTTGTTGAGTGCCGAGTAATTTCAAAAACAAATTCACAGAGAAAATAGGATATATGATATAAGGCCTTTAGGCGTCCTAGAATTTCCCAATCTAGGGTGAGGGACATTGGTCGGTACTGCCTTCGTTATTCTTATGTAAGTACAATTAATTTGCTTTCTAACTTTTAACACTTCTTGTGCATATTTCTGATCAGCACAGAATGTATTTTCCTTTTCCAACACGTAAAGTTTTGTAGTCGCAGCTTTCATTCTGGAAATAACGGCATTTCGGCCACTGATGATTTGTCAGAAGTTAGCAATAATGATGTGTTACCAGTGTCTGGCTGTAAATGGAATGGAACAGCTGGATTTCCGTAGCGTACAGACTCACTGCTGGCCTTCTCAACCTTTTCAAACTGTCTTCAATGGAAAAAGGATGAATTGTAATGTTTATTATACAGCTTTTGCTTGTGCGGTGCAAAATTGGAAGCGTGGAGTCAGAAGAAAGTAACAAATGCTTTGTAAAAGCAATTCGTGAAGGAGAAATTTGGCTGACTAAGAGGATACAATAGCTTCTAGAGGAAAGGTCCTTGGTTTAGATGCTAAGTAACAGTGAATATAGCGATTTTAATTCAATGTGGTATTGTATTCAGTGTTAATAAAACAAAACATCGCAGTTTCTCATGTGTATGTACATATTTATATATATATGTCAACACGCATATTTACTATTGCTGCTTAGTTACGTCTTATCAAGGGCAGAGTATATGTGAGAAACGAAACATTTATTATGCTTCCAGATTCACCTGCCGAGCAACACATATGCTGCTGAAGACTTGGTATGTGAGTGCGTTATATCTAAAAATATGATATATAGCAAGAAAAAACAATGTCCATTCCAATTTAATAATCATTGTATGTATTATTTACAATATATTAATCTTCCTTTTGTACAGTTTGCTCAGGGTACAGTATACATGGGCTTCATAAGAGGATCTTAGGTAATAGGAGATGCGGGTATCCTGTGCTGCTGGTTGTAGAATCAATAAAATCCAATACACGGCATATAAGGAACAGTGCGGTTTAATCTCTATGCGTTTCAAAGTACTTTGATTTCTTTGGCGGCTGATGAAGAAGTCTGAGTACTTCGAAACGCGTAGAGGTTAAACCGCACTGTTCCTCATATTGCCGTGTATTGGATTTTATTGATTCTACAACCAGCTGGATATCATATCCTGAAACTCTACTAGTATTGAGTCTCACACAACTGCATCAGATGAGCATTACCACTTTACTCACCACATTGTTGTCTGGATCACACTCTATATTGCGCTGATTTGTCCCCACAGCCTTTTCTCGTCATTAGTGGACCTGTCCTTTGCCATAAAATGTAAGCTTTGAACCTGGTGTAAATGCAGCTGTTCTTATTCTTTGTTTTTGGGCTACACCGTTCTTCAGATATGGCATCTTCTCCCCTGTATCTAAATCTAGTCTTTTTTTAGCCAACTGGCTGTAGTCTTCAGGGAGACACCCACAAAGAAGAGTTGTAGACAACATTCACTTGGCTAAAAAAAAATACTTGATTTTCATGCAGGGAAGAGGGTGCCATATCCCAGGAATGGAAACACGCTGGAATAAAGAAAAAGGACTCCAGATTCAGGAGAACAGCAGAATTTGTGTTAGGTGAAACCAAAAAAATACATACTTATGGCAAGTGACAGGTCATTTTTTTAAATTTTACACATTTGACTTTATTTTCTGGGAATTTTTATATACACATATTAAAAGGGGTTATATAGGACTTTTTTTTTTACAATGGGCCTAAGAACTAACAGGCAGGTAGTTGCCTGTTGTGACCAGCACCGATCTTAGCTGGCACAGACACAGTCACAGACCGCTGCTGCCGGTGATTCAGTGATTTCTGTTGGAATCAGGTCAATAGAGCAGTGGCTTTTTTTCCGCTTTGCTCCGTTGACTGGGCATGACTGTCGTCTTGCTAAAAACTGTGGATATCATAACATGCTGATAGCTGCCTAACTGCGGGGATATCAATCAGCATAAAGCCGTCAGTCACACCCTGTCGACAGAGCAGTCCAGAATAAGAACAGTTGATCTGTTGACGTGGAGAAGCTTGACGTGGAGCAGTGACAACTCTGAGCCGGCGCCGGGTAGAACAGGCATGTAGATGTCTCGGTTAGCAACTACCTGTATGTTGATTTTTAGGCAGGTAATAAAAAAAAATAAAATAGACCTGGACAGCCCCTTTAATAACAGCGGTTTATATTGAGAACTCTCAGAGCATGCCTGTGAGCTGTCATGTGTATATCGTACTCCAGTGTTTTTTCCTTGTTAGTTAATCACTGAAAGGACATGGCCATAATAAGGGAGTGACATATGCATGATTTACAAGAGAAGAGCATGGAGATGAGAAGGAGAAAGGAGAAGATATAGAGCACTATGGGTATCTTAGTACACGCTTTGCATTGTCTACATGACACCACTATACAGATTATTTAATGCTCTTTTATCAATTTGCTTTCTGTCCGTGATGGGTGACATAGCATGACACTTAAATCTCATTCACACTGAAGCAGCTTGCTTACTACCGAGAATATCATTGATCCCAAGGCTGGAGGATCAGAGCTGGCATCAGTGCGTTAAGATCTAATTTTGGAATGGCGTACATGTCCTTGGGGATACGATGTGCATTCTCAGTGATATCAAAGTAATCACGCAAAGTAGAAGAGTGGCACAATGTACTACAATGAATACTAATTACTCTCATGAAATGAATAGGATTTATATGACTAACTGAATCATAATAATGGATTATCCATACAAATTATAGTATTAAGTACATTAATCTAGATATTTACATTAAAGCTAGCCAGTGACCAGTCAGTCAGGATCACTTCGATATATAAGCATGTTGGGATGCCATTGGGTGGTTAAATATTGGGTATTTATTACACTTAGAAAATGACTCCCTAACTGTACTTTGGGGGCATTTTATGCTAACTCTTTTTGATTACATATAAAGATATAAAAACATGAAATTTCAGGAAACCGCAGCTCCTCTTCTTCCATCTTTTTCCTCTTCTTCCAACTGTAACATTGACCTTGGCGGCTGATTTGCCAAGGTCAATGTTACAGTTAGTAAGTATCATAGCAAGAAGTGATATTATGCTCATTGGTCTCCCAAAGAACTGCATTCACCTATCTACTGCTTCTTTCGTAGCAGAGAACAGAATATTTCACAGCCACTTATGCAATTTTAATGGTATAGGCAGGACCACACAGCTACCGGGCCCCATAAAACTGGTACCAATATTGCTGGCCAAGACTTTGTATTCATTTCCTCTTTTATCCAAAACAGAGAATGATTCTGATTCCCTTTTTCATAGTTTTTTGAAGTGACAGCAAATATTTAGAAAATTCAAAGCAAAATCTGAATGTGTTAAATGCCGAATTTTCACCGAATATCATGGGATTTCACCATTTGCATTCCAAATGTAAATGTAAACATGAGTAGAATTTCTGGGCACAATGAGTATGCTGTGGATCTGAACATTTGTAGCATTCTCCGAATAACACACTTTTTTAAACTATAGTTGAATAGGGTTTGTAAACACACAAAAAAAGCATTTGTTGATTCCATCAAATCTTAGCTTACCCAAAGGCCTCATTAAAACACTAGCGAATGACCTATATGTTCTGTGATTTTCGTACCTATTATGTCCCTGCTCACATGTTCATGATTTCTGCGTATTGAGTAGTCAAAAAACATTATGGGGACATGTCCATTATTGATCCGAGTCACAGATCAAAATTACCCATATAAGTTTGTGGGTACGAGAAAATAACTGACAGCACATGAACGACGACAGAGTGCAGTTCATGTGCTGTCCGTGATTAACATTGTAATTGATGGAAGAAGTTTTTCAACTAAAAAGAACCTGTCAGGTCAGATAACTCTATTAACTTGCAGATATAGGGTTAATATGTAGGTTAATGGTGTTATGAATGTTCCCAGACGCTATCCTGGGGAAAATGAACTTTATTCCTCCCAGTAGCCGCCAGCTTTCAGTAATAGAGATGTGCCGGCATGGCTTCCGTCATTACTCACTATACTGTGAGTGGCAGCTGTAAGCACACTGCAGCACTTTGATTGACAGCTGGCTTTACCATGATGCACTACTGAGCCGGCTGTCAGTCAAAGTGCCATGGCGTGGTTACAGCTGCCACTCACAGTATAGTGAGCGATGATGGAAGCCATGCCGGCACATCTCTATGACTGAAAGCTGGCGGCTACTGGGAGGAATAAAGTTCATTTTCTCCAGGGTGCCACACATTCAGGACATTGGCTGGGCACCTTCATAACTCTATTAACCTGCACATTAACCCTATTTCTGCAGGTTACTAGCATTATCCAACCTTAGAGGTTCTCTTTTTTTCTTTTTTTTTTGTTAGAAGAAAATCACTGATGATACACCAATGGTGAAAACTGTCAAACTGAACAAACACTGATGATATTCCATCAAAAACACTGAAGAAACTAAGACTCTTTTTTACATACAAGAAACAGCACTGACGTCTGAATGAGGCCTAAGGCCGGGCTCAGATGGACGCAGGGAAGATCACCAAAAAAGCCTTTTTTTTTCATCAGTATTGTCATCTCTATGCCATCACTATGTCAACTGTGTGTCCATTTTTTACATCTATATGACATCCGAATAGTATCTGTTTCACAATATAGAGTATAATAATAGGCCAAATAAATATTTATATGTTGATAATTGAAAAAAATGGTTGCCACATTGTGCTTTTCATATGACATCCATTTTTAACACACCCATTGTGTTAAAGAGGAAGATCTGAAAAATGGAAAATCCGGAAGTTGCTTTTACAGTGTAAGCATATGGAGAGTCAAAATGAGTGTGATCTGGCAAGTTACAACAGAAGTTGCATGAATAAGAAGAGAACTGGAGTGGTGCTGAAAACCGGGAAAGAAAGCGATCGATGAGTATATTAACATATTTACACTACATTATTATTATGATTCGGAGTTCTTCTTTAACAAGTGAAGTTCATATTTGTCATATTTTTTGCTTTTTTTTTAAAATCTATGAATCTGTGTCAAGCCACTTGAAGAGAAAATATACAAGACAAGAGGTAAAACATTGTCCGACCGCATCATTATCTTGTGCGTTTTGTAACCATCTTAAAGTTTTTCCATTCCTTTGAATAATGGCCATTAAAGTTGATGGCAGTGTTGTTTATTTTTATTTTCCCCATAGACAGATGGTGAACCTAATTAGAGATGAGCAGCTTGTATCTTGTTGTCAGATCTGGGATTTAGTCAACGATATAAACAAGTGTGGACTGGATTTATAAAAGGATGAATTGACCTCACCAGAAAGAATTTACACAAAATATGCCTATCAACTGCATATATTTAAATATATTATAGTAAACTATGCATATACTGTAAGTTCTAGGACTTTCCATAATTGACTATTTTTTTACAGCATATTTTACCTATATACAGTAACTCTCACAAACTATTACAGTGGGGAAAAAAAGTATGTAGTCAGCCACCAATTGTGCAAGTTCTCCCACTTAGAAAGATGAGCGAGGCCTGTAATTGACATCATAGGTAGACCTCAACTATGAGAGACAAAATGAGAAAATAAATCCTGAAAATCACATTGTCTGTTTTGGAATAATATTTTTTTCAAATTTTGGTGGAAAATAAGTATTTGGTCAATTACAAAAGTTCATCTCAATACTTATATATCCTTTGTTGGCAATGACAGAGGTCAAATGTTTTCTGTAAGGCTTCACAAGGTTGGCACACACTGTTGCTGGTATGTTGGCCCATTCCTCCATGCAGATCTCCTCTAGAGCAGTGATGTTTTGGGGCTGTCGATGGGCAACACGGACTTTCAACTCCCTCCAAAGGTTTTCTATAGGGTTTAGATCTGGAGACTGGCTAGGCCACTCCAGGACCTTGAAATGCTTCTTACGAAGCCACTCCTTTGTTGCCATGGCGGCGTGCTTGGGATCATTGTCATGCTGAAAGACCCAGCCACGTTTCATCTTCAATGCCCTTGCTGATGGAAGGAGTTTGCACTCAAAATCTCACGATACATGGCCCCATTCATTCTTTCATGTACACAGATCATTCGTCCTGGTCCCTTGGCAGAGAAACAGCCCCAAAGCATAATGTTGCCACCCCCATACTTCACAGTAGGTATGGTGCGCTTTGGATGCAACTCAGCATTCTTTCTCCTCCAGACACGACAAGCTGTTTTTCTACCAAACAGTTCTACTTTGGTTTCATCTGACCATATGACATTCTCCCAATACTCTTCTGGATCATCCAAATTCTCTCTAGCAAACTTCAGATGGGCCCGGACATGTTATGGCTTAAGCAGGGGGACAGGTCTGGCACTGCAGGATCTGAGTCTCTGGCGGCGTAGTGTGTTACTGATGGTAGCCTGTGTAACATTGGTCGCAGCTCTCTGCAGGTCATTCACTAGGTCCCCCCGTGTGGTTCTGGGATTTTTGCTCACCGTTCCTGAGATCATTTTGACCCCACGGGGTGAGATCTTGTGTGGAGCCCCTGATCGAGGGAGATTATCAGTGGTTTTGTATGTCTTCCATTTTCTAATTATTGCTCCCACAGTTGATTTCTTCACACCAAGCTGCTTGCCTATTGCAGATTCAGCCTTCCCAGCCTGGTGCAGGGCTAAAATTTTGTTTCTGTTGTCCTTCGACAGCTCTTTGGTCTTTACCATAATGAAGTTTGGAGTGTGACTGTTTGAGGCTGCGGACAGGTGTCTTTTATACTGATAACAAGTTCAAACAGGTGCCAGTACTACAGGTAATGAGTGGAGGACAGAAGAGCCTCTTAAAGAAGAAGTTACAGGTTTGTGAGAGCCAGAAATCTTGCTTGTTTGTAATTGACCAAATACTTATTTTCCACCAAAATTTGAAAACAAATTCTTTCCAAATCAGACAATGTGATTTTCAGGATTTGTTTTCTCATTTTGTCTCTCATAGTTGAGGTCTACCTATGATGTCAATTACAGGCCTCGCTCATCTTTTTAAGTGAGAGAACTTGCACAATTGGTAGCTGACTAAATATTTTTTTTCCCCACTGTACATGATGATTTCCAGATTGCTCCTTCACAGATATTCCGGTGTTCCCAGTCAGTCTCTGTTCACCCTTGTTTATTGGTTATGTGCCAGCTACTTAAGTTATCACTACAGCCAATGACTGGCCTCATCATTCTCATGATGCTATCCAACTCAGTCTGACACTGAGTTGGATGACACTGCACCATGGCACTCAAATCTACCTCTCTGGCCCAGACTTCACTTCTCTGCTGTCCAGAATACCGGAGTGTCTATCTGCCATATCCTTCTTCTCATCACACTTCCTAAAGTTCAATGTGTACAAAACTCATCATCTTTCCTTCATCTCACTTAACTCCTCTATCAGACCTATCTGTCACTATAAATTACATCACACTTTCCCCTGTTCAGAAGGTTTGTTGACAACTCAAAAACATTTCCAGAATTCGTTCTTTCCTCAACCCTGAATCTACTAAAATGTTAACACATGTCCTCATCATCTCCTGCCTCAACTACTGCAATATCCTTCTCTGTGGCCTCCCTGCTATCACTCTCGCACCTCTCTAGTCAATCTTTAACTAAGCTGCCAGACTAATCCACCTCTCCCCTCGCAACCCCTCCCCTTTTCTCCTCTGCAAATCCCTTCAATGGGATGGCATGATATCATCCATCATCTGCCCCCCTACATCTAATGAACTTATCTCTCAATATCTTCTCACGCGTAATCAGGGGTGGATTAAGAGTAGCAAGGGCCCCGGGCAGTTTAGAAGGCGCGGCCCCCCCCCACACACAAACACACACCTGACATGTCACATGATCCCCTGTGATAGATCATGTGATAGTTCACGTGAAATTAATTTGGCACAATATTAATATATTAATTATAATATTTATCTTTTTTAGGCTGTGTGCCCACTATGCGTTTTTTAAGCGTTTCCGCAGCAGCAATTCCGCTGCAGACACGCTTAAAAAACGCTTAGTAGAAGGTCTGCCATGTTCCCCAATGATAATCCGCATGTGCTGTGCACATGCTGCGGACATTTCCGCTGCGGATTATCATTGCGGAAAAATCCGCAGCACTACTAATTATTTTGCGGAAGCGCGGCATTTTCGCCGCCATTGACTTGCATTGGAACGCATGGAATCCGCATCACTGCATCTGTACATGTGGATTCCATGCGGATGGTACCTGGGTCTGGAGAAGAGGAGACTCTCCTCCGGACCAGGGTACCATAGAACCTGTAAAAAAAAGAATAAAATAAAAAATAAATATTATACTTACCTTCTGATGGCCCCCAGTGTCTTTATCCTATGCGTCCAGGCTTGCTGACAGCTCGCGGTAGACTAAAGGACCTGTAGTGACGTCATTTAGTCATGTGACGGGTCACGCGACCGCTGACGTCGGCAGGCCATCAGAAGGTAAGTATATATTTATTTTTTATTTTTTACCATTCTTTTACGGTCACACTATATAAATCCATGCCAGTTGCATGGATTTATATAGTGTGATCAAGTTGTCAAGTACTTTTCCAAGTGATGCTAAAATCGCTTGGAAAGCGCTTGACATCCCGCATGCGGAAATGCATGTGAAGAACGCTTCACATCCGCATGTCCCTGGCAGGAAAAACGCATGTACAATCCGCATGCGTTTTTTCTGCCAGGGAGAGCAGAAACGCGCAAAAAAAATCCGGAGCATTTCTGCATCATGGGCACATAGCCTTACATTAATAGTATGGCTTAATATTGAGCACACATAGCCATCTATACACAGCAGGAGGAAGCACGTAGCCATCTATAAACAGCGGGAGGCCGCACGTGTAACATTCCTGGCGGCATGCTTGCATGGTGCACCACCTCCCACCATGCAAGACCGCAATCTTACCAGTCAGTCCATGCTGCACTCTTTGTTTCAGCTCCTGCTGTGTCCATGTCTCTTGTCTGATTGCTTAGGGCGTCGGCGCGGCTTTCTGCTTGTTTCTTATAGCTACCGTGTGCACAGTCCTAATGCGTCCCCAGCCTATTGCTGTGAAACACTGGATACTGAAACCCCCTCCACCCAGTAGGAGGTGCCTGAGCAACACCTTCACTCAGTTTGTCTTTGCAACTGAGTTGCCAGGTCCTGTCCTGTATCTAGTCTGTTTCTGCCACCCTGGGGGCTGTATACCCAGGCCTGTTACCTGTACTTGTGACTTTAGTCAGTTTCCACCACCCTGGGGGCTGAGTTTCCAGGCTCGTTCCTGTATCTTGTTCCTAGTTCAGATCCTGTCTGAACAGTGTCCTAGTCCGTTACCTGTTTGTCTCTATGTCTGTACCTTTCCCTTTTCCTGCAGTATCTGAACCTGCATCTAACTCCAACTCGTTGTCTCTGTACTTCTGTTTGTGAATTTTGTGTCCACTCGCTACTTCATTGCAAGTACCTTGTGTGTATCTGGTTCTGCTCGTTCTGTTTCCCTGCCTCTGTATCTAACTCCTGTGTTCCAGCTATCTTCTTGTGCTCTCCAGTCTGTTCCATGTGAACAGAGTCCTGTCTTGTCTACCGCATCTGCGGGTTTTGCTCTGCTTTGCTTGTCTACCGCACCTGCGGTTTTGCTCTGCTTTGCTTGTTTACTGCATCTGCGGCTTTTGCTCTGCTTTGCTTGTCTACCGCACCTGCGGTTTTGCTCTGCTTTGCTTGTCTACCGCATCTGTGGGTCTTGCTCTGCTTTGCTTGTTCACCGCATCTGTGGTTTTGCTCTGCTTTGCTTTTCACCGCATCTGCGGGTTTTGCTCTGCTTTGCTTGTCTACCGCATCTGCGGGTTTTGCTCTGCTTTGCTCGTTCACCGCATCTGCGGGTTTTGCTCCACTCTGCTTGTCCACCGCACCTGTGGCTCCATTCCTGTATCCCAGTCTGTACTGGTCCCTATCCTGCCTGTGTTTCTACTTGCCAGTACCCGCCTCTCTGCATGTCAGCCGTGCCTGCCTGAACCCACCTGTCTGCACGCCAGCCGTGCCTGCCAGTGCCCACCTGTCTGCATACCAGCTTTGCCTGTCAATATCCACCTGTCTGCATACCAGCCGTGTTTGCCCGTACCTACCTGTCTACATGCCTGTCTAACCTGCCTGTTCCTGCATTCCCCGGTGTGGGTCAACAGCTGTGACCGGGGTCTGACCTGGAGTAGCACCTGGTCCCTCTGCTCGGTTCCTCCCTGGTTCACGAAGTCGACTGAGCCGCCGTGCGACCTTGGTCGGATCGGGTTGATACTTAGTTACGCCCCTCCAGGCACTCCTCGGTTCATGGTACAGTGGGATCACTAATCACGCTCACGCCAGTCAGTCCGGGTGCGAGCGCAACAGTTTGCTCAGGCCATGGTTCCCGTTGAGCCCCACGGCCCTTCGCTCTCAGAGACATTTTGAATCCTTGTCTGGCGAATACATTCACCAAGAAATTTTTTTTTCTCAAGCTGTGGCCCAGGCAATTTACGCACCAGCCCAAATGGATCTCTCAGCACTCGTTCCTGCGGATCCACCACGGTACTATGGGGATCCAAAACGTAGCCATGCATTTGTGGAGCAATGCGTGCTGCATTTCAAATTCTATGCTCACTATTTTCCTACTGATCGGGTTAAAGTAGCATTCATGATGTCCTACCTAGCTGGTGATGCCTTGAAATGGATCACCCCCCTATGGGAAGCATGGGATCCTATCGTCTTTGACCTGCAGGCCTTCCTGGTGGCCTTTCTAATGGTCTTCGATGACCCTAACCCTGAGGCTTCTGCTAAAGCTTCCCTTCCCAGTATCCCGGAGCAGCCCCGATGGGTAATATGTGTAGATAGAATACCAGTTCTCCAGCCTGAAGAGACTGCTGCCCACACAGAATCCACACAGGATGACAATGCTCCACAGAATACTTTTCTTCCCAACCTCAAGAGGCAGTCCAGACGTGCAAGGCATAGAGGTAAACCGTCACGCCAGGTTCTGTCCTCCCAAAGACCTCCTGTTCCCCAGCCTGTAGAGGCAGCTTTCCGCACAGAATCCATGAAGGATGACTATGTTCATCAGGCAAAGCAGAAGCTAGAACTCAGTCACAAAATCAGATTGCGGTCCCGCTGTGGTTGTTTGGGACCCCTGACGGTCTTTGTCCAGCAAAGGTTGGAGAATCCCAAGACATTAGGCCTGTAGGAGAGGCTGCCCGTGGCGTTAGTGTTTCCTCTTCACAGATGACCATGACTGTCTCCGTGGCAAGTGAAGGCCTCGGATTAACCAGAAGTTTCGGGCTTAAAGCCTTGAAGAGTCGGTGTCTGATTCCCGTCCGACAACTCCAGAAGCCAGTTTCGGCATTGTCAGCAAAAGGACGAGCCCTACTGAAAAAGTCAAAATATGTCTGTACAAATTAAGCTCCAGATTGGAGCATTACACATGAAGAAGTTCACATTCCAGGTGCTGTCTGGTTTACCCATAGGTCGTCCAGAGCCGAGAGATCTAGTGCCCACTCAGGTCTGGAGATCCTGTATGGTGTTTCCTGGGGGACTGCTGAGGTGCAAGAGGTGTCCAGTCCCCATATCTTCCGGACAGTCAGCAGTTTCTTCTTCTTCACCAGATCTGCTAGTCGCTGACTCGCTGTGCACTGAAGTCTCCGAAAGAAGGGAAGTGGAGGCGTTGTCCCCACACAGTCTCGACGATTGTACCAATGATCTGGCTTTAGGCACCGCCCTGCCTCGCAGACGTGTCATCTCAGAAACCAGAATGAAGTTGGTCCCTAATCAAGTATCCTCCGTCTCTAACAAATCTGGCAATAAGTCCATCAAGGTGGTGGCTACCTCCAAGTCTCTGCACCCCTCCAACCAGGCGGAGGACCTCCAGTTGCCTCCTGAATCCTTTGGGGTACTTCCCGATGATAATAAATGGAAAGAGACTTTTTTGCACTCTGTACCTGGTACTTCGCCCACTTCATCCAGTAAGCTTGGCAAAGTGCACGTCAAGGCGGTGGTTTCCCCCGAGTCTTTGCACCCCTCCAACTCGGTGGAGGATTTCCAGTTGTCCCGTGAATCCTTTGGGGTGCTACCCGCTATTAATAAGTGGAGAGAGACTTTCCTGTGTCCTGTTCCTGGTACCTCGCCCACTTCATCTGTTGCTAAGGATGGCCCAATGGAAGGAAACATCCTAGTAACCAAGATGATGAGACCAGCTTTGTTCCCTCTAGTGGACAGAAGAGGAAATCTTCTTGAGGAGAAGTATTGGCCTCCAAATTCTTTGCAGAAAAGCCTTGCTGGCTGGAGGAAGAGGGGGTGTAAAGGGGGGGGTTACTGTAACATTCCTAGTGGCGTGCTTGCATGGTGCACCACCTCCCACCATGCAAGACCGCAATCTTACCTGTCAGTACATGCTGCACTCAGAAACAGTCAAAATATGTCTGTACAGAAGGTGTGTGGCCTGCAAGACAAGGTGGCAGCAGCTTAATTGCATAGCTCCAGCCAGCCAGGATTAAAACCAGCACAAAGCAGCACACAGCATCGTCCCACAGCCTCTTACCTAACACCCGGTGGCGGCGGAACACCCAGGGCCCATGATGACCAGGGGAAGGTCCCAGAAAAGAGGATCCCCGGCGAGATTGGAGGCTTTCTTCCAGAGGGGACAAATAACAAAAACAGTGAGTAAGGTGCCGCCGGCTTCCCCTGCAGCCTCTTCACACTCCTCCTGAAGCTCAGGGGGAAGGGAAGCAGCAGGGATAATGAGCCCACAGCTCCAATGACAAGGGCAGCTATGCAAGATTTTCTGGCTGCAATTCGCTCCTCCATGAGGGAAGATATGCAGGCAATGCTGCAGGAGATGAAAGGGGAGATTACTTCCATTGGGGATCGCACTTCCCACATTGAAAACAAGATGGAAGAATATGCCAGAACGATCAATGCCTTGGTAGATGAAAATGAGGCACTCAGGGAAGAGATGTCTCGGGTCACTGATAAAGTTTATGACTTAGAAGATAGATCCAGACGTAACAATGTGAGGCTTAGGGGAATCCCTGAAGAAGTGCCAGATAAGGATCTCTCTGAGTTCATGCGACTCTTCTTGGTGGCAGTATTACCTGAGGTTGCCCCTAATGAATTACTGGTGGACAGGATTCATAGAACACCGAAGCCTAGACACGTAGACCCTACCCTGCCTAGAGATACCGTGGCACGTATTCATTTCTTCACTACGAAGGACATGTTCCTATTCCAACTAAGGAAAACCCCCAGGCTGCCTGAGGAATTTCAAAATCTGCAGGTCTTCCCAGACCTTTCTGCGGCTACCCTGGCAAAGAGAAGAGAATTTACCCATGTGTGCAGGGCATTGAAAGAGGTCGGCATACGGTATAGATGGGGATTCAACCCAGTAAAACTACTAATACACCATGACAGATGTGCTCCTAGACAACCTGCTAAAGGCAAGAAAATTGCGCAGGAATGGATATCAACCTGAAAGAGAGGCGAGGGCGCTATCCTGGCTGAGATGGAGCTGTTAGCGGATTACTGACCTTTTTTTCCTTTCTGTTTCTTTCTGAACTCTGAGTGCCTTTTGGATTATTGACCAACGGTTCTCTGTTGTTCGGCGGAAGCCGTCTGGTTGGTGATCCTCTGGACTGTGAGAAATCTTGCTGAGTGACGGCGAGATTTGAAAATCTCACGGGACCCCGTGGTCAGACTTACAGTACAGACCAAAAGTTTGGACACACCTTCTCATTTAAAGATTTTTCTCTATTTTCATGACTATGAAAATTGTACATTCACACTGAAGGCATCAAAACTATGAATTAACACATGTGGAATTATATACTTAACAAAAAAGTGTGAAACAACTGAAAATATGTCTTATATTCTAGGTTCTTCAAAGTAGTCACCTTTTGCTTTGATGACTGCTTTGCACACTCTTGGCATTCTCTTGATGAGCTTCAAGGGGTAGTCACCGGAAATGGTCTTCCAACAATCTTGAAGGAGTTATCAGAGATGCTTAGCACTTGTTGGCCCTTTTGCCTTCACTCTGCGGTCCAGCTCATCCCAAACCATCTCGATTGGGTTCAGGTCTGGTGACTGTGGAGGCCAGGTCATCTGGCGTAGCACCCCATCACGCTCCTTCTTGGTTAAATAGCCCTTACACAGCCTGGAGGTGTGTTTGGGGTCATTGTCCTGTTGAAAAATAAATGATAGTCCAACTAAACGCAAACCGGATGGAATAGCATGCCGCTGCAAGATGCTGTGGTAGCCATGCTGGTTCAGTATGCCTTCAATTTTGAATAAATCCCCAACAGTGTCACCAGCAAAGCACCCCCACACGATCACACCTCCTCCTTCATGCTTCACGGTGGGAACCAGGCATCTAGAGTCCATCCGTTCACCTTTTCTGCGTCGCACAAAGACACGGTGGTTGGAACCAAAGATCTCAAATTTGACTCATCAGACCAAAGCACAGATTTCCACTGGTCTAATGTCCATTCCTTGTGTTCTTTAGCCCAAACAAGTCTCTTCTGCTTGTTGCCTGTCCTTAGCAGTGGTTTCCTAGCAGCTATTTTACCATGAAGGCCTGCTGCACAAAGTCTCCTCTTAACAGTTGTTGAAGAGATGTGTCTGCTGCTAGAACTCTTTGTGGCATTGACCCGGTCTCTAATCTGAGCTGCTGTTAACCTGCGATTTCTGAGGCTGGTGACTCGGATAAACTTATCCTCAGAAGCAGAGGTGACTCTTGATCTTCGTTTCCTGGGGTGGTCCTCATGTGAGCCAGTTTCTTTGTAGCGCTTAATGGTTTTTGCAACTGCACTTGGGGACACTTTCAAAGTTTTCCCAATTTTTCGGACTGACTGACCTTCATTTCTTAAAGTAATGATGGCCACTCGTTTTTCTTTACTTAGCTGCTTTTTTCTTGCCATAATACAAATTCTAACAGTCTATTCAGTAGGACTATCAGCTGTGTATCCACCAGACTTCTGCACAACACAACTGATGGTCCCAACCCCATTTATAAGGCAAGAAATCCCACTTATTAAACATGACAGGGCACACCTGTGAAGTGAAAACCATTTCGGGTGACTACCTCTTGAAGCTCATCAAGAGAATGCCAAGAGTGTGCAAAGCAGTCATCAAAGCAAAAGGTGGCTACTTTGAAGAACCTAGAATATAAGACATATTTTCAGTTGTTTCACAACTGTGTCCATACTTTTGGTCTGTACTGTATGTCTGAAGAATTTACTTTTTTGACTGAAGTTTTCTCTATGTTTTTTTCTGCGGACTTCTTCCCGCTGTGTTTTTTCTTTCTTTTTACTGTCTTTTATCTGTTTTTTTTTCCTTCCAATTTAACTTGAGGTATATTTCCTGTATTGATGTAACTGCTGATTGTTCTAAGAACATATGTGCTTTTTTCAGTGAATGGCTCATGTGGGGTGGTGCGGGGGGTGGGGGAGAGGGAAAAAAAAGGGAAGGGAAAAAAGGAGAGGGAAGGGAGAGAAGGGGAAAAAAGATTGGATTTTTGCATGCGGCTTTAGCAATTTCCTCCTTTATGTGTAAATATGAGTTTACAATTTCTCTCGTTGAATGTGAAAGGGTTAAATTCACCTGTCAAACGCTCTATGTTGTGGAGGGAGGTGAGGAAATCAAAGGCAGACATTGTGTGTCTGCAAGAGATGCATTTATTGGCAGCTGATAATCATAGACTGCATCAGGCACAATTCCCCCATATATTCTTTGCAAATGCCCAGACTAAGACAGCAGGAATCTGTATTATGATAAAAAATTTGGTGGCCTCCAGAACATTCAGATGTGTGCATACCCCATGGGTAGATACTTGGTGTTGGTGTGTACATTGAATGGGACCCCTCATACGATTTCAGTACTATACGCCCCAAATTCTGCCCAGCTCCCATTTGTGCGAAAAGTCCTCTCTACCATTTCAACACTTAAACTAGGGGAGGTTATTGTATGTGGGGATTTTAACATGCCAATGGATGGTACCTTAGACTGCTCATCTAGATCGGGTCGCCCTCGGAGAGATTTGGGCAAGTTGATCCATGAATTTGGTCTGCACGACTTTTGGAGATACTCTCACACCAGTGAAAGGGACTATACTTTTCATTCTCTCCGACATGGGTCCTACAGTAGGATTGACTTATTCCTAGTAGACAATAGAGCTCTAAATAGATGTATATCTGCGGAGGCTGGAACGATTACGTGGTCTGACCACGCACCGATCTACCTACGTGTACACCTTGCGCACCAATTCAACCCAACACCACACTGGCGACTAAACACCTCTCTATTATTGAATGACTCTATAATGAAAAAAGTAACAGCAGAATTGACATCTTATTTTGAATTAAACGACAATGGCACAGTTTCTGACGAGACTTTATGGACAGCGCACAAAGTGCCTGCCAGACTTTCTGTCAGTCCTGCCCGCTAGCCTGTCTAACAGTTCTGTTCTCCAGTCTGTCTACAGTTGTGCCCGCCAGCCTGCTTACCTGGAGCACCTGTCTGTAACCTGCCGTGCCCACCAGTCTGCTTACCTGGAGCAACTGTCTGTTACCTGTCGTGCCCGCCAGCCAGTCTACCCGGAGCACCTGCCAGTTCCCTGCCGTGCCCGCCTGCTCACCTACCCGGAGCACCCATCTGGCTATCTGCCGAACCAGCCTGCTCATCAACCCGGACCGCCTGTCTACCTTCCTGCCGTGCTCATCCGCTGTACCGGTCAGTTCCTGTCATCTGACCCGTGGGAGCTACCTGCTCTCACACAAGGTCGTTTCCAGAGTGGCACCTGGTCCACCTGCCCGGTTCCTCCCTGGTTCACGGAGTCGATTAAGCCGCCGCATGACCTTGGTCAGGCCGTGTAGGCACTTAGTCATGCCCCTCTGGTCCCTCCTTGCACAGAGGTTCCACCACCCGGACCCGTAACACCTTCTAGGCTTTATGTAGAAAAAGGAGGTGAATTTTCCCTGTATGAGTCATAAGTCACTGCAAATATCCCTGGCAGGTGGGGAGGAGCACAGCAGCTGGTTCAGGAATTGAAGATGGGAATGATAAATGCAGGGACAAGACACTTCATGTTTCTACATAAAGCAGAAAGAAGAGAAGAATTAGCTGGATAGAAAGGCAAAATGAGCAATTGTAAGTACACAATGCTATATAATATGACGACTACAATAAATTAAGAAGATAAAACTTTGATGGGAGTGCTTCTTTAAAAAGGACTTGCCACTAGGTTAAAAGTGGACAGTTTTTGCTCTTATTTTATTTTCACTGATTTTTTGAGTATTCCTTTGCTCTTCACTTTTAAATCCACCATACAGTTTATTCAGTGATCCCAACGCACTAATTTTTATGGTCTTTACATGGAACGTTACTCACAGAGTAATTATGCAGAACAGCCAAAAGACACACACCTATACAATTCTGCGAGCAATGCCTCTTTGGTAAAGATCAAATAAATTAGCATATTGGGGGCACTATAAAAATACCCATATCTCTGGATCCGTATGGAGGGTTTAAAAAAGTAGAACAACGGAATACAGAGGAATGCAGCCAGAATAAAATAAGAGCAAAAACATTAGGAATATTTGTCTTTCAAGAATTCCATGGGCCATAACATTTTCATTTTCAAGGTGTACTCAGAGGCAGAACACTGTCCAAGGGTTTAGCGCAGTATGACTGCCAACAGTTATTAGACCACTGTGTACATTGTTTGCTGAGACCAGCAATGTCATGCAAGAGACATGTCATAATATCATCACAGTAACCAAACAGGCAAAGGAACCTCATAGTTTATTTTGCTGTCATTAGATCAAAAAGCAATTATTTTCTCTATAAGATACACTTTGGTACCCATGGTGCACCACAGAAAAAGTAGGAGTCAGCGTCCATAAGTGGTAAAATCCATAGACTGTTAAGCGCTTCGCAGAGGGACCCAGCAAGACTGGCACCAAACCAGCAAAGGCGCAGCCACACATGCACTTGGCAGAAGCTGCCCAGCTAGGTGAGCCCTTGAGGGCCAAGAATACTCTTCACCCAGCTCCCAGATAATGGAAGGAGGACTTTAGCAGAGCCCTTCCCAGGCCCGGTGTCATTGGACAGCTGGCATCTGGTGACGCAGCTGGTGCCAAGTAGAGGATCTGGTGAGTACCTCTGCAAGAACCCCAGGAAGTGTAACCAGAAGAGAAAATGAGAAAACCCCTGAAAGATAGCAGCATTAATGGTATCATCACTCACCACCAAGCACATCGGGAACAGCAAATTGCAATAAACAGCAAAGGACTGAGCAGTGAGCAGGGTTAAGTAGCCCGCCTAATGATCAGATGTTGATTACCTCCCAATCATCCCCAGACAGCCACTCCCTGCTAGCTTCAGCAGCAGACTGAACATAATCCCACCACTGCTCAGTACCAGATACAACAGCGTCCTGCGTCCTCACACATTACACAACACGCGTAGTAGCTCAGCCTCCAGGGTCAGGACAATGGCGGCGCTTGCGACCGGAGTAGCGTAACACCGGACCTGCTCCATTCCCAAGTGGGAGCACAGAACAACGATTTGTAACAAAGATGATTATTTAAACTTATATTAAAAATACATGGGCCATAATAAAAAGCACCATAAAGTAAGAGGTTTACACTATTTAGTGTTTCTGCCCAATGCGGCCCTAAAGCTGGAGTCACACTAGCGTATATGTCAGTATATGATTTCTCCATGTTTTATTTTTCGGCATCCTACTGTCTAACTTTTCCAGCCATCATATCTGAAAGCGAACAAACTACTGTTGTAAATCTAAAGGCAAAAACTACAAGTTACAGTTGTGTCAGCCTAAAAAAAAGTGCTCTCTCAGGTGTCACTGATATTATGTCACCTTTTAAAGATACGCAAGCAACTACCCAATCACAACTTTCTTGCAAATCTGTTTCTCATGTGCATCTTTTACAAATTTACTTTGGTTGGTTTGGTTCTATGGCCATGTACATATGCAAGGTAACTTCTGCGCTTTTTTCTGGGGATAGTGGTAATTTGATATTTTTAGCAATTTAAGTAAAGTGAATGTGATTTCACAAAAATTCATTTAAAGATGCTGTGGAGCTGTGCATTTTTTATGCAATTTTTCTAGATTTCTTTGAAGAGCTTAAAAAAGGCACTAATGTGTTATTAAAGAGTTTGTCCACTTCTTTAGCAATGATGACCTATCCTTTGTTAGAATAGGTCATCAATGTCTGATTGGCCGAGGTCTGACACCCAGCACCCCCGCCGCAGTGTCGGCGGCGGCCGCTGGGCTGGAAATGCTAACTTGCCGAGCTTCTCCATCTTGTGGTAGTGGCCAAGGCAGGGTCCTAAACATCAGCCTCCTATACAAATCAATAGGGGATGGATGTGCAGTACCCTGCACCGACCACTATCAGAAGACGGAGCAGCTCGGCAAGTGAGTATTTCTGGCTCAGCGGTCACCACCAACATAACAACTGATGGGCAGGGGTGCCAGGTGTCGAACCCTGACCGATCAGACATTGATGATCTATCCTAAGGATAAAAGTAGTGGACAAACTCTTGTGATGAATATTAGCTTTTCTGCACGAAAAACACACAACTAAGAATTCTGCATCAAATCTGCACCAAAAAAGGGAAAATGCATAAAAAAAGCAGCAAAAATGCCATAATCAGAGCAGATTGCTATTACATATTTTGGTGCAAATATGAAGAAAAAAAGCAGCGTTTCCACACGTGAGAACACGGCCTAAAGTTTTTTCTTTTTTAATCCACTTTCTATTAGTTACATCTGTTAAGTCTTTTAAGAAAAAAATAAAGGTGCAATACTTTTCAGAACCATTTTCCATTTTTTTTTATATAGCGCATATATACATATCCTGACAAATATTCTATATCTTACCTGCATTTATTTTTATATTTTTTTAAGGGCTGGAACATATTTTTTTACAAGGATAAAGTATACAGATACATCCAACTTGCCACGACATTACCTGTCCATTAAAGCCAGCTCCATCTGGAGTCTTGAGGAATTCATTGTAGACTTGGTTTGCTCTGCTGATCACCATAGCAACTGCATCTTGGTACTGAGGGGAAGCGATGGCCAGCAGCGGCAAGGCAGCTAGTGGGATGTGGTCTTCACTAATATTCAGGCAGTTCTCATCATAGCTGTACGGATTAAGACTGGAGAGAGAGAGGGAAAGCACTATAATGTCACAGTCATACTAGTCAGAGAATGTCACATACAATATATGCAGAGATGCACTTAATAAAAATGTTTTTCCCACTTGTCGCAATTTTACTGCCTTTTTGGAAAATCACAGCAAAAAACACTTTGAGAATGCATCAAGTGAACACCGCTTTATATATAGTACTGTGCAAGAGGTTTAGGCAGGTGCAGTAAAAATGCTGCAAAGTAAGAATACTTTAAAAATGGAAGTGGTAATAGTTACATTTTTAGCAATTAACAAAATGCAAAGTGAATAAACAAAAGTATGCATTCCTTTACCTTCAAAACAGCATCAATTCTAGGTATACTTGTTCACAGTTTATGAAGGCACTCAGCAGGGAGGTTGATCCAAATATTTTGGAGAACTAACCACAGATCTTCTGTGTGTCACTTGTGCAAATCTTATTGTCTCTTCATATAACACAAGACAACTTTAATGATGTTGAGATCAGGGCTCTGTGAGGGCCATATCATCACTTCTAGGACTACTTCTTCACGCTGATGATAGTTCTTAATGACATTGGCTGTATGTTTGGCTCCAAATTCATTCTCCAGAAGCACAACAACATCAGATGCCTCCCTGGTGGGTATTGTATAATGGATAAATATCTGCCTATATTTTCTCAGGATTGAGGACATTAAGAAATAGGTCAGCCAAAGACAGAGTGCGGCAGATGAAAGACACCTCATTCTACTGCCCTTCGAAATTGGAAATGTCCAGCAGTGCCATCAGCTCAGAATTGACAGCAACCAATGGGACCCAGCTATACCCATCTGCTATTGGAAGAATCCTAGCCAATAGTGGTCTTCATGGAATAATTTTGGCCGAAAACCATGTGTTGACCATGGAAACAAGGTCAAGTGACTCAGCTAAGCATTAAATATAGGAACTGGGGTGTGGAAAAATGGCAACAGGTGCTCTGGACTGATGAGTCAAAATGTGAATTATTTGGCTGTAACAGAAGGCAGTTTGCTATCAAAATGGCTGGAGAGCACAACAATAATGAGTGTCTGCAGGCAACAGTGAAGCACGGTGGAGGTTCCTTGTATGTCTGGGGCTGCATTTAAACAAATAGAGTTGGGAATTGGGTCAAGATTAATGGTGTCCTCAATGCTGAGAAATATGGGCAAATACTTATCCATCTTGCAATACTATCATGAAGGAACCTGATTGGCTGCATGTTTAGGGTTATCCTCTTGCAGCTGAATACTTTGGAGCCAATGTCATTAAGAACTCTCTTCAGTGTAAAGTAGAACAAGGCATCCTGGAGGTGATGATATAGCCCCCACAGAGCCCCGATCTCAACAACATCAAGTCTGTCTGGGATGAAATGAAAAGACAGACGGATTTGCGCAAGCCTACATAAACAGATCTGTAGTTAGTTCTCCAAGATTTTTGGAACAACTTCCCAGCCGAGCTCCTTAAAAGACGGTTTACAAGTGTACCTAGACAAATTGATGCTGTTGAAGTAAGGAAATTGAAGGAAAAGGGTGATCACACCAAATATTGTTTTGCTTTAGAATTCTCTTTTGTTATTTCAGCTTGCTTTTTGTTAATTGATAAAAAAAAAAGCTATTTTTGAAAGAATTCTTACTTTGCAGCATTTTTTCCACACCTGTTTAGAACTTTTTCCCAGTAGTGTACATAATAAAGTATTGAACTAATAGCAATTTTCCAATATACAGTACACCGTAAAAGTTTCTTGAATTATTCCCGTTAGGCTCGTGCTATGCTGGATCTGTAGAGAGATGTAGTGAAAATCACTGAAATCACAACACAAAAAACGTTGCAAACAACCTTACATCTATTGCAAACATACGACCTTGTAGCATTACAGGTATGAAAATGGGAAACATTTGGGGGTCAAAAGTTGGGGACTTAAATTGGCGCTAATGCAGGTGTCGTTTTAACATCACTGATTGCTCTCAGTGGGAAAAACAAGATAATCTTGTAGTTATGATACCTTTTTAGTTATGCCATGCTTCTATTTTTTGTGTGCATATATTTGTGTTTCTTCATATATTTCGTTATACCATGCCTGAGGAAGAGACCTAAATGGTCTCGAAAGCTTGCCTTATAACATCATCTATCTTATTTTTGTTAAAAGGTATTATAACTACAAGATTATCTTGTTTTTCCCACTGAGAGCAATCTTTTTTCAACTGGCTAACACGGTACCCAACCCCTTTCTTTCTTTTAACTTTAAGATCACCAGCACATTACTGAAAGAGCTTCCCCACCTGCCCTTCTTCCTGCTTGTTCTTGAATCTATATGATATTTTGCATTTGTCATTGAATGGGTTGGTCACTCAATATGGCAGTGGGTGTAAGCTTATGGCTGAGCGTGAAAAGTTGACATATTCATAGTTAAAATATATGAATAGAAAGCGGATTGTAGAATGTGCTAACAGTCAGTTTGTCAGTGAGCTTGTTCTGAGGGAAGGATCTATAACACTTATACTGTATTTCTCCTCCGGAATAATCTCCTCAGCTCATTTATAACCAGTTGAAATTCGACCTTTGATCTAAACTTAGTAGATGGTGCAGTTCTTTTTAGAAGAAATTCTTATTAAAGCTTTTATTACCAATTGTACATTATATTGTGGAATATGCTTTGAAAAGTTCTCTAGAAAGAACTCGACCATCTTATAAAAATGTTTTATGACTATTAAAGGTTATAAATCACCTTAGAAGATTATTCAGGAGGAGAAATATAAGGGTGATAGATCCTTCCCTCAGAACAAAAGCTCACTGACTGATTTGACAGTTAACACTTTCGGCTATGTATTGTGATACATAGAGGATGTAAAAGCCAAATGTTCCAAATTATTTAATGAAAACAATATTGCAAAAAATGTTTTTTTTTTTTTTTTAGCTAAAAAATGGAAGTATTTAAATGAAAGGCCAAGAAGAAATAAAAAAATATTTGAAACTTTTTAAGGCTTCATTCACACATTCGGGTGAATTTTTACATCCATGATAAAAGGATTCTTTTTCATCTGCATGGAATCTATTTTTCATCTATGTTGCATACCGTTTTTTTCCTCATCCATTTTTAAAGACTGGAGGAGTCACTTTATTTATCCATTGAGTCTTCAGAATGGAACAGTTAATAACGGATAAAACATAGTTGTAATTCTGAAATCCAAAGAATGTCTTCTGTATTACATCCGTCTTTTACTGATCCCCATAGACAGTAATGGTCGAGTAGGATCCACAAAATGGATGAGAATAGGACATGGTCTGAGTCTCACGGACTGGAGACATTGATTCGTTTTAAAAACAGATGAGTGTATGGTTCAATGAAATGCTATGTATCTGTGTGAATGTAGTCTGAGGCTAATAGGTCTTATCTGCACAAATACATTGTACAATCTGCAGCTATGTGGGCAGCACTAAAACTGGTCAGTATCTGAGGGGTAACATTTCTCCTTGCGGAGAGTGACATGTTAAGCATGTCACGGTGAGGAGACTTTTAAAGCCGTAATGCTCCTTTGGGAAATATGCAAATTGTCTCTTCAGAGAGGAAGAGGACCAGAACTCTAGTGCCACCTACAGGAAGTAGCAATCCTAAAAGTCAATAGTGACCCTTTAACGAGCCTTATCACATGACTTAGGATATAAGCCAGAACCAGAAACTCAATTTGCAAACACTGTGTTTCGGGTTACTGCCCCTCGTCAGTGCAAAGTGTGAGTGCTGGTTTGGCTGGTTTGGCACTGACAAGGGGCAGTACCAAATAACACAGTGTCTGCAAATTGAGTTTCTGGGTACTGCCCAGGAAATTAAGGATTTAAAGGAAATCTGAAAGCAGGTTTTTTCTATGTAATCTGAGGACAGAAGGAGGTAGGGGCTGAGACACCGATTTCAGGGATGTATAACTTAGGCTGTGTACTGTGGTTTCAATAAAATTAATGTTTTATCATCAGGAGATTAGCACTGCCTGGACTACAGCTCATGTGATCCCTGGTCCGACCACACCTCCTCCTCTGATAAGCATCTCACTGTCAATATAAAATGTATACGAAAGTTGTGGTGTTGGTGGGGTTAGCTTTCTGAGCTCTGCCACATGCTACATCTAAAAACTCGGATCGTGTCACAACTGCTGCCCCCAGTAAACTGAGTGACACATCGCTGGAATCGGGGTCTCTTTGCCTACATTATGTTACTCTCAGATAAGGTAGCAAAAACCTGCTGACAGTTTCCCTTTAAGAGAGGAAATCAGGAAGCACTAATATAAGAGGTTACTGATTAGGCTTTAAGTGAATCATCATATTTTTTATTATCATGTTTTTTTTAGGTTCAGTACAGAGTGCTGATACATTTTAAGGGTATAGATGTACAGCCCTGAATAACCTGTATAGATTATACATTGATTTAAAGGGCTTGTCAATTTGGATAAAAAGTTCCATGCATTGTTAGCATTTATATTATGGACCGTAAAACCTCAAACTTAAAGATTAATTTTTCGTTAATTATATTATTGTAAAAAGTGCTTATATCTGTTCGTTCATAGCATCTACAAACAAGCGAGCAGTTCTTTCCTGAACAGATTTCCAGTCTGTTTTGGAAAACTGCACCACAGGAAACGATAAAGTTTCACTATGGAAATATCAATTGCACCTAAGTTTACTGCAAATGATAATTATTGTAAAGAGGCGTAACAATAATACAAGCTACTCATTACCTGCTCAGTGGCTACTGTCATGCCGAGTGACATATTACTGCGGCAATAGGTCTGAAATTCCATTATTTTCTTTAGTTTCTTCAATTCTTTAATTTTCATTGTTTGATTTTCAGAAGTACAAGATTAATAATACCTTTTGTCAAGAATAACAGCCTCGGTGGTCACACAGATCTCACCGCTGCCTCCAATTGTCAAGACAATTACGCAATTGAGTGACGATTGACGGACGAGGCTGAGGCTGCTTCCACATCTGACTCCAACGCATGGAATATACAGTTAGGTCCATATATATTTGGACAGAGACAACATTTTTCTAATTTTGGTTCTAGACATTACTACAATGAATTTTAAACAAAACAATTCAGATGCAGTTGAAGTTCAGACTTTCAGCTTTCATTTGAGGGTATCCACGTTAAAATTGGGTGAAGGGTAGAGATGAGCGTTGTTCTACTCGAACTGTTCGCCAATCTCAAATTCGAGCTGTTTTGGGCGGTGTTCGAGCCGGTCGGCGAACACGAACAATTTGAGAAAAATTCGGTTGTTCGAGGTTATGTTCGATAACTGTTCGTGCACCAAAATCATAACTGGATTTTTTCTCAGTAATGATGAAAATTAATGTTAATACGCAGTTTGAGTGTACAGCGGGGCGGGGGGAGGGGCAGGGGATGGATCTCTGCAGGAACAATGAAGATCTCCATTTTTTTTTCTCTTTCCGCATTTGCAGTGGGGAGGTGCAATCTGTCAGCCTATCAGCAGCGCACACACGGAGCGAAGTGCTTTTTTTCACACAAGCAAGGGCATGTGTGATTGGCAGTGTATGTCACATGTCCTTGCCCTATAAGACCAAGCCATTTTCCCCGTCGCCACCATTTTCTCACTGCTGCAGCTGCGTGTTAGACGGCACCGCTGTTGCTGTGTGCGCTATACCTTGTTAATTTCAAGCCAATTTTCGCACAAATATACAGATAGCTTGGGAGTAGGGAATAGTTGTGATTGCAGTCCTTTTAAGGACTAGGTTACAGCATTTCCTACGACTTTTATCAGGCAGGTCTGTGCTCTTAAATAGATAGATTGTGGGAGTAAAGACTAATTGTAATTGGAGTCCTTTTCAGGACTAGGTTACATCAGTTCCTATCAGTTTTTGCCAGGCAGGTCTGTGCCAGTGCTGTGCAAGTTTTTTTCACAGCATTTGGCTGAATCTAGCAAAGCTAATCCTTTTTGGCCTATTGCAGAGTGTGTTAGTCAGTGGAGTAGCCTATCTGTGTTGCAAGATATACCACCTGTGTATAGAATACCAATTTTTTTACTGCACCTAGTGAAGTAAAATCTTTTGGGCATAGCATCATTCTATTAGTCCATCTATACTGACCTCCATCAGGTTGCAAACTGAATATAATTTTTTTCTGCATCTAGCTCTGAAAAAATATTTGGGCTTCTAGCAGTGTGTGGGACTTGGTCTATTAGTCCATCTATACTGACCTCCATCAGGTTGCAAATTAAAAATAATTTTTTTCTGCATCTAGCTCTGAAAAAATATTTGGGCTTCTAGCAGTGTGTGGGACTTGGTCTATTAGTCCATCTATACTGACCTCCATCAGGTTGCAAATTAAAAATAATTTTTTTCTTCATTTATCTCTGAAAAAATATTTGGGCTTCTAGCAGCGTGTGGGACTTGTTCTATTAGTCCATCTATACTGACCTCCATCAGGTTGCAAATTAAAAATAATTTTTTTCTGCATCTAGCTCTGAAAAAATATTTGGGCTTCTAGCAGTGTGTGGGACTTGGTCTATTAGTCCATCTATACTGACCTCCATCAGGTTGCAAATTAAAAATAATTTTTTTCTGCATCTAGCTCTGAAAAAATATTTGGGCTTCTAGCAGTGTGTGGGACTTGGTCTATTAGTCCATCTATACTGACCTCCATCAGGTTGCAAATTGAATAAAAAAATTTTCTGCATCTAGCTCTGAAAAAATATTTGGGCTTCTAGCGGTGTGTGGGACTTGGTCTATTAGTCCATCTATACTGACCTCCATCAGGTTGCAAATTAAAAATAATTTTTTTCTGCATCTAGCTCTGAAAAAATATTTGGGCTTCTAGCAGTGTGTGGGACTTGGTCTATTAGTCCATCTATACTGACCTCCATCAGGTTGCAAATTAAAAATAATTTTTTTCTTCATTTAGCTCTGAAAAAATATTTGGGCTTCTAGCAGTGTGTGGGACTTGTTCTATTAGTCCTTCTATACTGACGTCCAGCAGGTTGCAAATTGAATATAATTTTTTTCTGCATCTAGCTCTGAAAAAATATTTGGGCTTCTAGCGGTGTGTGGGACTTGGTCTATTAGTCCATCTATACTGACCTCCATCAGGTTGCAAATTAAAAATAATTTTTTTCTGCATCTAACCCAGCCAATAGTTTTGGCCTAATACCACAGTTTGGCCACTCAGCTCTGCTCGGTTACCATCCATTGTTTTTTTGTGCAAACAACTCCAGAGTTGTGAATTAGTTAACCACCAAAATGAGTGGAAAAAGGCCTGCTGCTGGTGGAAAGGGGAATAGGCGTGTTGGGAAGGGGAAAAAAGGTTGTGTCCGTGGGGTAGGTGCAGAAGAAAGACCATCTTCCAGCTAAACTAAAATGTCTACTTCTTTTAGCGGACAATGTGATAAGATCCCTTTCTTACGGCCACGCCAATCGCTACAAATTCCAGATGAGGCACAAAAACAGCAGGTGCTTCAACGGATATCAAGTGCTCCTTTAAGTGGGCTCTCCTCCACATCAACTTCAACATCACAAATACTCCAGTCCTCAAAGGTGTCACCCAAATCGCACTTGCTTCCTCACAGCTCCCAAATCTCCAGCTGCCCGTCTGAGTATGAGGTAGAACAGATGGTTGAGTCTGCAGAGCTGTTTACTCATACTATAGCCTGGGAATCAGAGGTCGACTCCAGCGCTTCTGTGAATCCAGACGAGGAAATGATCTGCACTGATGCCCAGAATCTTTATGAGTCGGATCCAGGACCAGACGCAGAAGGTTCTGACCATAATGTAGACCCTCATTCCCAAACTGTAACTCCTGTTGGTGGAGACAATGAGGAAGACGATGATAAGACTCAAATACCTGATTGGAGCGACAACTTTAGTTTTTTGTCAGGGCAGGAACAGGTTGGCTCTGAGGACGACGGGTGTGATAACGCACAGGGTGATGATGATGAGGTCGGAGATCCCACTTACTGTCAACCCACAGTCAGCCAAGAGATGAGGTCAGCAGAGGAGGTGGAGGAAGATGCTAGTGACGACGAGGTCAGGTTGCGCCTTCCTGGACAGACACGTAGTACTGGAAGCACGTCAACAACTGCATCCTCAAACACAACTCTGCCTCTCACCACAAGTCGTGGTGGCTCTTCAGGTCGCATGGGTGCTAAGCCTTGCATAGCCTGGGCATTTTTTCAGATCGATAAAGATGACCCAACTCGTGTTATCTGTAACATTTGTCAGCAAAAGCTAAGTAGAGGCCAAAAAATACATAGTTTGAGTACTTCATGCATGAACCGGCACATGGACATGAAGCATAAGTTGCAGTGGGAAGCTCAGTGTGCTACAATGCGGTCTAGCCGGCCGGGCCAACCACCGTCTGCCATATCTTGTGCATCCGCGGCCTCTTCATCCTCTGTGACTGGGGGGACAGCAGTCACACCTGTTTTGGGGCGCAGACCTGCCACCTCTTTACCCGCAACAGCCAGCGTGATTGGCAGGTCAGACACTTGGACGAGTAGGCATGGACAGGGGCGTTACATGTCGCTGACTGGGCACTGGGTAACTATGGTGACAGCAGGACAAGGGGCTGCTGTCCAAGTCTTGCCGTCCCCACGAGTTGTGCGTCAATCCTCTTTATGTCAAAGTTCCTCCACTGCTTCTGCCTCCTCAACCTCCTCTCGGTCTTCCACCTGCACCCAAAGCCTGTCTGGTCATGCCACAAGCTTTCTAACTGCGCAGAAGGGATCCTGCACACCTCCTTACTATGCTGGCAGCAGGGCTCAACGTCATCAGGCGGTTTTTACATTGAAATGTCTGGGAAATGTGAGTCACACAGCTGAGGAGTTGTGGTCAGCTCTGGAGAACCAATTTCATGAATGGTTGTCTCCACTGGACCTGAAACCAGGGAAGGCCGTGTGCGACAATGCTGCAAACCTGGGTGCGGCCCTTCGCCGGGGCAATGTCACACACGTGCCTTGTATGGCTCACGTGTTGAACCTGGTTGTCCAGCAATTTTTAGCCCACTATCCCAGACTAGATGGCCTTCTGCAGAGGGCACGGTCGCTGTGTGCTCACTTCCGCCGTTCGCATCCCGCAGCTCAGCGACTTACATCTCTACAGAAGTCGTTGGGCCTGCCACTTCACCGGCTAAAATGCGATGTGCCTACCCGGTGGAATTCAACTCTGCACATGTTGCAGCGACTGTGGCAGCACCGACAAGCCCTGGTGCAATACGTTCTGACGTATAGCCTGGGCCAACGAGATTCAGAGGTGGGGCAAATCACGCTGGAGGAGTGGTCTCAGATCAGGGACCTATGCACCCTTCTGCACAGTTTTGAAATGGCGACGAAGATGTTTAGTGCTGACGATGCCATTATCAGCATGACTATTCCGGTGATTTACATGCTGGAGCACATGTTAAACAGAATTCGGAGTCAGGTGGTGGCACAAGAGGAGGTGGAGGAAGTAGAGGAGGAGGAGTTGTATGCGGAAGGGCTAACATCTGCAAGGTCCAGACGGTCGGCAGCACCAAGGCGGCAGGCATGTGAGGGTGGGGGAGATGATTTTACCAGGGCGCATGGTAGCAGCCAAACTAGTGAGGAAGGTGCAGGAGCCCAGGAAGAAGTGGAGGACGAACTGATGGAAGACTCATCAGATGAGGGAGACCTTGATCACATTTCTGTTGTGCGAGGTTGGGGGGAGAGGACAGAGGAAGGAAGCATGATTGTTACCTCGCCACCAACACAACAGGGACTTGGTGCTCCTGGATGCGCAACACACGAGTGCCTTCTTGCTGCACTACCTGCAACATGACCCTCGAATTGTGAGAATTAGAAATAATCCTGACTACTGGGTTGCCACACTGTTAGATCCCCGGTACAAAAGTAAATTTGCAGAAATTATTCCTGCCATAGAAAGGGATGCACGCATGCAGGAGTATCAGCAGAGACTGTTGCAGAATCTTACATGTGCTTTTCCACAAAATACCAGTGGTGCACGTAGTGAATCTCACAGTTCCAACTTGCCAACCGTGGGACCGTCAAGTGTTCAGCACTCAAACCGTAACAGAACCACAGTATCTGCTGGTAACATCAATTTTGCGGAATCATTTCACCACTTTTTTAGCCCATCCTTTGCAAGGCCACAGGAGACAAGAAGTCTGACACATAGTCAACGCCTAGAGACGATGGTACAGGAGTATCTCCAAGTAAACATTGAAGCCACGACTGTGTCACTGGACCCTTGCTCTTTTTGGGCTTCCAATCTGGATAAATGGCCGGAGCTAGCCACTTACGCCTTGGAGATCTTGTCATGCCCCGCAGCCAGCGTTCTGTCTGAACGTGTGTTCAGCGCTGCTGGTGGTGTGCTGACAGATAAGCGCACGCGGCTCTCCACTGATAATGTAGACAGACTCACGTTCATAAAGATGAACAAATCATGGATCCGAAACGACTTTTCTACCCCTGTGTCATCCTGGGGAGAGTAAAAGCTTGATGATTGGTTAAAATCACCCTACCAACCGTTTTAAGCTTTCAAATTACTAATCATGTTTATCTGTATCTTGACTGGAAAATAATTTGGGCTTTGTAGCAGTGTGCAGCACTGATCCTATTAGGCCATCTATAATAAGCTTCACCAGATTTAAAATTAAAAATAATTTTTAGCTGCATCTAGCCCGGAAAATAATTTTGGGGCTCCGAGATGCGCAAGACACATAAGTGCCTTCTTGCTGCACTACCTGCAGCATGACCCTCATATTGTCAGAATTCGAAGTAATCATGACTACTGGGTTGCCACACTCTTAGATCCCCCAAACTTTTCGATCAACCTTTTCATTTTAATAAAGACCAAAAAAATGGTCATTTTTGAAATTATAAGCATTAGCAGGTTGTTAGAAACTGAAATCAAACAGTTTTCAACTCAAAACTTTATTCTAGGTGATGTTACATTTTCACATAGGACCCCTTGTTCGAAAGGAGCTTCTGAACTCTCTCGTCCATTGAATTTGTCAGGTTTTGGATGGTTTCTGCTTCAATTGTTTTGCATGAGGACAGAATACCCTCCCAGAGCTGTTGCTTAGATGTGAACTGCCTCCCGCCATCATAGACACTCCTTTTAATGATGCTCCAAAGGTTCTGAATGGGGTAGAGGTCAGGGGAGCATGGGGGTCACACCATAAGTTTGTCCCCTTTTATGCCCATATCAGCCAGAGATGCAGATGTTTTATGTGCAGCATGAGATGGTGCATTATCATGCAGAAAAATGATCTTGCTGTGAAATACACGGTTCTTCTTCTTGAACCATGGCAGGAAGTGCTGTTTGAGAAAATCCACATACATTATGGAGTTCATCTTTAGCGCCTTCAGGGATCCTAAAGGGGCCGACAATCTCTCTCCCCATGATTCCAGCCCAAAACATTACTCCACCTCCTCCTTGTTGGCGCTGTAGCCGTGTTTGCGTGGGGTGTCCATCAACCAGCCATCCTCCACTCCATTCATCTGGACCATCGAGCGCTGCACGGCACTCATCCGTGAACAAAACAGTTTTGAAATCAGTCTTCATGTAATGTTTGGCCCACTGGAGCCGTTTCTGCTTGTGTGAAGTGGATAGAGGAGGTCGACAGGATGGCGTATGCACAGCTGCAAACCTCTGAAGGACCCTGCATCTTGTTGTTCGGGGGACGTTGGAGGCACAAGCAGCTTCAAAAACTTGTCTGCTGCTATGACAAGGCTTTTTTGCCGCTGCTCTTTCAACCTGACGTAATTGCCTGTAGGAAAGAGTCCTCAATTTGCCCTTATCAGCACGCACACGTGTGTACTGTGAATCAGCTACATACTTCTTGATTGCCAAGACACTTCATCCTGATCATCGCACAATGTTGATTGTAGTCATGCCTTGACCTAAACACTCCACAATTTGTTGCTTCTCAGCAGCCGACACATCCTTTTTCTTTCCCATTTTGGCAGAAAATGTAGGCTGCTTAATAATGTGAGAGAGCCTTCTTAAGTAGTCTTGCCTTTCATTGGACACACCTGCCAAACTAATTAGCACAGGTGTCTGCAATTGCTTACAGTGATATAAAGAGCCCTGACACACATCACCATCAATGAGTTTAACTGACAAACAAACAAATTCTTCCCTTATCACTCCTAAACACTTTTTGCATAATAATTTGGAACGTGGTGTACATGTGCTTTTCCACAAAACACCAGTGGTTCACGTAGTGAATCTTACAGTTCTAACTTGCCAACCGTGGTCTGTATGGAATTGTTCAATAAAGGGCCCAAAATTAAGATAACATAGATGGGAGAGGTCTCTATGAATAGGAATTCCTAAGTATTTGATACCCTGTGAGGGCCAGGCAAAGGGAAAGTTGGACTGGATGGAATCCTATATGGATTTGGGGAGGGAGACATCGAGGGCCTCAGACTTCGCTGCATTGATTTTAAAATTTTACCATGTAACAAAGTGATCTATTTCAGCCATAACAGCAGGGATGGATATATGTGATTGAGTGATATATACTAGGACATCATCAGCAAATAGAGAGCACTTGTACTCGGTGCCTCCCACCTCAATCCACCTAATATTGGGGTTATGTCGAATTGATGAGAGCAGGTGCTCCGTCACTAGGATGTATAAGAGAGGGGACAGAGGACATCCCTGCCTTGTCCCATTGGTGATTGTGAAAGGTGATGAAAATGTTCTGACGCACCCCTTGGGCCTTGGGACACCCGGAGCCGGACCCTTTTTGGTGGATGCTGGTGGTTGTAGTCTTCGTGGCGGCGATCCGGTTCCGTGGCTCAGGGCGGTCAAACCAGTAGCGGAACTATTTATGTGGTTTTGATGTTTAAATGTCCGACTACGCCACCCGTGGATTGCGGGCAGAGTGAACCGCCGCTACAGGGCAGACCGCTAAGGCTGGTGTTGTGGGTGCAGCAGAGCGTAGCATAACTCCCCACGGGAGGAGTATAGCCTCAGGGCAGTGTATGCGGAGGATGGGGGTGATGGTGCAGGGCAGCAGCAGTAACGACACGGAGTCAGTGATGCAGTTCAGGGCCTTTACTCACAGTTCTTATTATCCAGACCACGTCTGCAGGTAACGGCTGCCCACGTCGTACTGTGCTCACCAGGTGAGGGGCTCAGACAACTCCCAGATAACTTTGGAGCGCTTCACAGGACCCCCTTTGTGTGTCCTTTGTCTGGCCTTTCTTACCAACACTTCTGTCCGCCTGCCTCGGGCCTCCTCTTGGTAAACTTGGCGCCAGTTTCCCTGACCCTATGTGGTGCCTTCCTAGCGGGTGGAGCAAGGGGCTGCGCCACATAAAATGTCAGAGCCTCCGGTTTCTAGCTGAGGGTCGTTTCCTGCCTCCACTAGTTCGGGGACCGGTCTCCCCCTTTGGCCTGACCCCTCAACGCAGGTGGATTCGGGCGTGCGGTGGCGACTCGCCCGTCCGCACCCCTGGGATCCCTTCATTCCTCGTTCCTGGAGCCTTCTCCGCTCCTCTTCCTTCCTTCTCCCTCTTGCAGGCCTGGGCCTCTGTTACTAGGCCCGCCTCCGGAGCAGAGCTCATGCAGAGCCCCTGCTCCCTGCCACTTCTGCTCAGACTTCTCTGCACTGAACTAAGATGGTGCCCACCTTTTATACTCCCTTCTCAATGCACCCAGGAACTGCTTCCTCCCTGCTCCTGCACTGCAGGGTTCCCCTTCCTCAGTGTTCCCTCCCCCCACTCCAGCCAGGGACAGGGACTGTCGTGCCCATCTCAGGGGCATATTGGTCGCCCTGCCCCACGGCAATGTGGTGTAATGCATGCAGGTGTCGGGTCCTGATCCACACTCCAACCTTATCTGAGAGTGAGATATCACACCTCTGGGTGAGGTGCAATACGTCTGTAGCAACCGAGCCCTCGGTGCTACAGTTCCATTTATCTTCAGCCTAGGTGACGTATTGTGATACAGGGCCGTGATTTTGGCTATAAAAGGGTCCCCTAGACCCCTACCCCAAGCTTTTTAAGAGAATCATATATGGCGTGCCAGGAGACTCTATGGAATGCTTTCTCAGCATCCAACGAGCGTATCTACTTACAAATTTTTAACTGCATCTAGCCCAGGAAATACTTTGTGCCTAGTAGCAGTGTCTGCTAGTCAGCGGATTATCCCGGCTGTTAAGCAAGCTACACCACCTGTAGTTTGGACACTTAATTTTTTCAAAGGAAATGCTTCGGGACCACGGGATACTTAGTGAAGAGCATCAGGAGGCACCCCAAGGCATAGGGGCTGGGACTGGCACTAGGATGCCTTGCGGTGGACAGCCGAGCTCGATCCTTATAAAAGCTTTTTAACTGCAGCAGCTTTAGTGGACGCTACTGGAGCTGGAATTACGCGGCTGCTGGCATGAGACTTGCCCTCCAATAGATCCTTGTAAATGGATTTAAAGTGTATTCATTCAAATTAGAGGGACAATTTAAATTAAAAAGCTTAGAGCTGCCTCCACCACAGCAGGGCTCTCTCGACCCACCAGCGGACAGGCACCAGTATTGGGAGAGGGGGGCTGGCCGTCAGGGTTCACCGCGGCTCTGGCACAAACCCGGCGACACGGAGGTGGCACGGGCAGGAGCGGACTGGCCGTCTCGGCTTCTCACTTTTTGGATTTTAGAAGGGCATGACATGCCTATATCTGTGTCTCCCCCTCCTTTTACTCCTCCACCTCTTTTCTTTTCGCATGACTATATGTACTTGTCACTTTTCCATGTGTTAGTTGTGTCTTCTGAGCAGTTTGTCAGCTTTTGGACACCTTTGAAGGTGTTTTCTATGTGTTTCTATGTGTTTTTGTTTGCCTGCCATTGGTTTTAACGGTGTTCGAAGGTGTTCGACGAACAGTTCGACGAACAGTTCGGCGAACACACGGGTGTTCGACGAACCGAACCGAACTCGAACACTACGGGGGTGGCTCAACACTAGTGAAGGGTTTAGGAGTTTCAGCTCCTTAACATGTGCCACACTGTTTTTAAAGGGACCAAAAGTAATTGGACAATTGACTCCAAGGCTATTTCATGGACAGGTGTGGGCAAGCCATTCGTCATGTCTTTCTCAATTAAGCAGATAAAAGGCCTTGAGTTGATTTGAGGTGTGGTGCTTGCATTTGGAAGGTTTTGCTATGAAATAAACATGCGGTCAAAGGAGCTCTCCATGCAGGTGAAACAAGCCATCTTTAAGCTACAAAAACAGAAAAAACCCATCCGAGAAATTGCTACAATATTAGGAGTGACAAATTCTACAGTTTGGTACATCCTGAGAAAGAAAGAAAGCACTGGTGAACTCATCAATGCAAAAAGACCAGGGCGCCCACGGAAGACAACAATGGTGGATGATCGCAGAATAATCTCCATGGTGAAGAGAAACCCCTTCACAACAGCCAACCAAGTGAACAACATTCTCCAGGAGGTAGGAGTATCAATATCCAAATCTACCATAAAGAGAAGACTGCATTAAACTTAATACAGAGGGTTCACTGCACTGTGCCACTCATAAGCATCAAGAATAAAAAGGCTAGACTGGACTTTTGCTAAAAAACATCTAAAAAAGCCAGCACAGTTTTGGAAGAACATTCTTTGGACAGATGAAACCAAGATCAACCTCTACCAGAATGATGGAAAGAGAAAAGTATGGCGAAGGTGTGGTACAGCTCATGATCCAAAGCATACCACATCATCTGTAAAACACGGCGGAGGCAGTGTGATGGCTTGGGCATGCATGGCTGCCAGTGGCACTGGCTCACTACTGTTTATTGATGATGTGACACAGGACAGAAGCAGCCGAATGAATTCTGATGTATTCGGAGCCATACTGTGTGCTCAGATCCAGCCAAATGCAGCCAAACTGATTGGTTGTCGTTTCATACTACAGATGGACAATGACCCAAAACATAAAGCCAAAGCAACCCAGGAGTTTATTAAAGCAAAGAAGTGGAATATTCTTGAATGGCCAAGTCAGTCACCTGATCTCAACCCAATTGAGCATGCATTTCACTTGTTAAAGACTAAACTTCAGACAGAAAGGCCCACAAACAAACAGCAACTGAAAACCACCACAGTGAAGGCTTGGCAGAGCATCAAAAATGAGGAAACACAGCGTCTGGTGATGTCCATGAGTTCAAGACTTCAGGCAGTCATTGCCAACAAAGGGTTTTCAACCAAGTACTAGAAATTAACATTTTATTTACAATTATTTAATCTGTCCAATTACTTTTGGTCCCTTTAAAAACAGGGTGGCACATGTTAAGGAGCTGAAACTCCTAAACCCTTCATCTAATTTTAATGTGGATACCCTCAAATGAAAGCTGAAAGTCTGAACTTCAACTGCATCTAAATTGTTTTGTTTAAAATTCATTGTGGTAATGTCTAGAACCAAAATTAAAAAAATGTTGTCTCTGTCCAAATATATATGGACCTAACTGTATTTGTTACCACAATACAGTCACTGCCAGCTCACCAATAGCAAAAAGAACCACTAGCTGCCACCACCAATCGTTTATACAGGCCGATTGAACACCAATTACAGGTAGCATATGGCTTCAGGGGTGCCGTTTTACAGAATAAGAGAAACAGAGCTATTCAATTTTACATATATAATCCAGAAAAGTAGGCATTGTTTACAAAAATATACAATGACTTACGGTTCCGGCACTGATCATGTAAGGACGTGTCTCTCTGAGCTCCTGATAACCCTGCTGACCTGTCCCTCATGTTGGAGCAAAATAACTGCCTCAGATGCCTGAACAGGAGGCCTAATCCCCCAGGAAACTCGTTGCACATTTCTGGAATGATATCTGCTACTCAGCGGATCAAAAACAAAAGAATTTCGGCCGAAGTCTCAGCAGCACAAGGGAAACATTGTGCCGCCACTTCCTGCTTTTCCCGCCACTCAAAACCCAGAGGGAGAAAGCCATCAGGAGACGACTATGGAACCAGAACACTCTGCTTCAGTGGACACATAGGTACCTGCACTGGATTATAAACGAAAAGTCTCTGAGGTAGACAGTAAATTATTACCGGAAATATCACATCCTCTGAAACAAACAATCACTAACGCACTGCATGCAATGTAGGAGCAGCTAAACTTAACGGCCGAACTAATGAACACAATAGAGGCCAGGATATCTACTATTGAAGACGATGCACATACAGATCATACAACTTTATCCCGATTTACCAGAGAAAATGTTGTCCAAATGTTATGAGAGACCGAATAGATAGTCTAGAAAACAGGTCCAGAAGAAGAAATCTCAGAATAGTGGGACTACCTGAATCATTCCCATATGGGGAGTTGAGAAACCAACCCCAAAGCCACTAATATTGCAGATAGCTGAAGGATCAAAAGGGTATATTGTATTGGCCCACCGAGAAGAGGCACCAATAAGGGGGAAAACAAACGCCCAAGGCAAGTCATAGTAAAATATCTTGACTTTACTGACAAAAATGACATAATTCAAACATATTGTCGACTTAAGCAGTCATTTATGGTCAAAGGGCCAAGACTGCTACTTTTTGAAGATTATTCAGCCGAAGTAACCAGACAGCGCAGATCTTTCAATCCCATTTGTTCAGTTTTATATAATAAAAACATACGTTTCCAATTGAGGTATCCTGCAACTCAACAGATATGGCAACAGGATGGATCATTCCACCATTTCACAAGCCCGAGAGAAGCCAAAACCAACATTGAACATCCTTTTAATCCACAGCGGCAAGATAGATCTCCTATGCAAGACCACAACTCCCAGAAGTCACAATGGTCAGATGAAGAAAGCAGGAGAACATCTACCAAAGCACCAAGAGGACAAAGACATGGCAAGGAAACAAAAAACCTGTGAAAAAGAAATTGAGCCCTGGTCAGTGACATTTCATACTGTATGTTGCAGAATCTGGGTAAGAGGCTGAAGCATATAATGGGACACTAACTTGCCACTCATAGAGGTTTAGACGATAGTCAGCGGTATATGTTCTCTCCTCCTCTTTCTCCCCCTCCCACTCTCCCACTCTTTGCTTTACACTGTGTGCCCCCACCGCTTTTTTTTTCTTTTCATTCTTCTCTTTTTCATTCTAAGCTTTCCCACTTGCTCTCTGAATGTTTTCTCGATGTCACCAAGTGTAACTACTTCTATGAGCTCTGTCCTATAAAGGTCACCTTTTAAGTTTAAGAAACTTGGGAAAGTGGGACTCTAGAGCCATGATTAGGAAGAAGTGGAGTAAAAGGTTTTGAAGAATCTGGATCTGTGGCTAAGGTGGCAAATTCAAGATGCTGCAGATAGCTCTTTAAAGTTGACTTTAAAGTTAAAGTTTATGTTAAATGCTGATTTTTTATTAGTTAATAAGGGGATAAACTCAGTGCTCCCTATGAATACCTTCTCACAAACTAACAGGTATATATGGATACTAACGTATGCAAAAATGCGTTCAAGCCAGAAAGGAATAATGCTTATAAGTGGTATGCTAAGTGCATCATCTGGGAGACAACTATGCGAATAATCACTTGGAATTTTTAAGGGGCTAAGCTCCCCGTAAAAGCATATGATGATTTTACGTCACTTAAAACACTTTACAGTGGGTATGGAAAGTATTCAGACCCCTTTAAATTTTTTACTTTTGCTTCATTGCAGTCATTTGGTAAATTCTAAAAAGTTCATTTTTTTTCTCATTAATGTACACTCTGCACCCCATCTTGACTGGAAAAAAACAAAAATGTAGAAATTTTTGCAAATTTAGTAAAAAAGAAAAACTGAAATATTACATGGTCATAAGTATTCAAACCCTTTGTTCAGACACTCATATTTAAGTCACATGCTGTCCATTTCCTTGTGATCCACCTTGAGATGGTTCTACTTCTTCATTGGAGTCCAGCTGTGTTTAATTAAACTGATAGGACTTGATTTGGAAAGGCACACACCTGTACAGTGGTGGCCAAAAGTATTGGCACCCCTGCAATTCTGTCAGATAATACTCAGTTTCTTCCTGAAAATGATTGCAATCACAAATTCTTTGGTATTATTATCGTCATTTAATTTGTCTTCAATGAAAAAACACGAAAAGAATTGTCCTAAAGCCAAATTGGATATAATTCCACACCAAACCTAAAAAAGGGGGTGGACAAAAGTATTGGCACTGTTTGAAAAATCATGTGATGCTTCTCTAATTCATGTAATTAACAGCACCTTTAACTTACCTGTGGCACCTAACAGGTGTTGGCAACAACTAAATCACACTTGCAGCCAGTTAACATGAAAATGATTGCAATCACAAATTCTTTGGTATTATTATCTTCATTTAATTTGCTTGCAAGGAAAAAACACAAAAGAGAATGAAGCAAAAATCAAATCATTGATCATTTCACACAAACTCCAAAAATGGGAAAAGTATTGGCACCCTCAGCCTAATACTTGGTTGCGCAACCTTTAGCCAAAATAACTGCGAACAACGGCTTCCGGCAACCATCAATGAGTTTCTTACAATGCTCGGCTGGAATTGTAGACCATTCTTTTTTGGCAAACTTCTCCAGGTCCCTGATATTTGAAGGGTGCCTTCTCCAAACTGCCATTTTGAGATCTCTTCACGGGTGTTCTATGGGATTCAGGTCTGGACTCATTGCTGGCCACCTTAGAAGTCTCCAGTGCTTTCTCTCAAACCATTTTATAGTGCTTTTGGAAGTGTGTTTTGGGTCATTGTCCTGCTGGAAGACCCATGACCTATGAGGGAGACCCAGCTTTCTCACACTGGGCCCTGCAAAATTTGTTGGTAGTCTTCAGACTTCATAATGCCATGCACACGGTCAAGCTGTCCAGTGCCAGAGGCAGCAAAGCAACCCCAAAACATCAGGGAACCTCCGCCATGTTTGACTGTAGGGACCGTGTTCTTTTCTTTGAATGCCTCTTTTTTTTCCTGTACACTCTATGTTGATGCTTTTTCCCAAAAAGCTCTACTTTTGTCTCATCTGACCAGAGAACATTCTTCCAAAACGTTTTAGGCTTTCTCAGGTAAGTTTTGGCAAACCCCAGCCTGGCTTTTTTATGTCTCGGGGTAAGAAGTGGGGTCTTCCTGGGTATCCTACCATACAGTCCCTTTTCATTCAGACGTCGACGGATAGTACGGGTTGACACTGTTGTACACTCGGACTGCAGAGCAGCTTGAACTTGTTTGGATGTTAGTCGAGGTTCTTTATCCACCATCCGCACAATGTTGCGTTGAAATATCTCGTGAATTTTTCTTTTCTGTCCACATCTAGGGAGGTTAGCCACAGTGCCATGGGCTTTAAACTTCTTGATGACACTGCGCACGGAAGACACAGGAACATTCAGGTCTTTGGAGATGGACTTGTAGCCTTGATATTGCTCATGCTTCCTCACAATTTGGTTTCTCAAGTCCTCAGACAGTTCTTTGGTCTTCTTTCTGTTCTCCATGCTCAATGTGGTACACACAAGGACACAGGACACAGGTTGAGTCAACTTTAATCCATGTTAACTGGCTGCAAGTGTGATTTAGTTATTGCCAACACCTGTTAGGTGCCACAGGTAAGTTACAGGTGCTGTTAATTACACGAATTAGAGAAGCATCACATGATTTTTCAAACAGTGCCAATACTCTTGTCCTCCCCCTTTTTTAGGTTTGGTGTGGAATTATATCCAATTTGGCTTTAGGACAATTCTTTTTGTGTTTTTCATTGAAGACAAATTAAATGAAGATAATAATACCAAAGAATTTGTGATTGCAATCATTTTCAGGAAGAAACTGAGTATTATCTGACAGAATTGCAGGGGTGCCAATACTTTTGGCCACCACTGTATATATAAGACCTCACAGCTCACAGTGCATGTCACACCAAATGAGAATCATGAGCTCAAAGGAACTGCCCAAGGAGCTCAGAGACAGAATTGTGGCAAGGCACAGATCTGGCCAAGGTTACAAAAGAATTTCTGCAGTACTCAAGGTTCCTAAGGCTATGTGCCCACGATGCAGAAATGCTCAGGATTTTTTCCTGAGCGTTTCTGCATCTCCCTGGCAGAAAAAACGCATGCAGATTGTTTTTCCTGCCAGGGAAAAGCGGATGTGAAGCGTTCTTCACATGCATTTTCGCATGCGGGTTGACAAGCGCTTTCCAAGCGATTTTAGCATCACTTGGAAAGTGCTTGTCAACTTGGTCACACTATATAAATCCATGCAAACGGCATGGATTTATATAGTGTGACCTTAAAGAATGTTTAAAAATAAAAAAATAAATCTATACTTACCTTCTGATGGCCCCCGGAGTCTTGCTTCGCTCCGTCCTGGCTGCCGGCAGCTCGCGGTACACTACACTGAAGGACCTGCCGTCACATGACTATGACGTCAGCGCAGGTCCTTCAGTCTACCGCGAGCTGCCGGCAAGGGAGAACAAGGAGACTGGGGGCCATCAGAAGGTAAATATGATATTTATTTTTTATTTTATTCTTTTTTTTACAGATTCTATGGTACCCGGGGCCAGGGGAGAGTCTCCTCTCCTCCACACCCGGGTACCATCCGCACATTGAAACGCTTGGATTCCGCATGTACAAATGCAGTGATGCGGAATCCAAGCGTTCCAATGAAAGTCAATGGCGACAATTACACTGCGTGTCCGCAAAATTAATGGACATGCTGCGTATTTTTCCGCAATGATAATCCACAGCGGAAATTTCGGCAGCATGTGCACAGCACATGCGGATTATCATTGGGGAAGATGGCAGGCCTTCTACCATGCATTTTAAGTGTTTCTGCAGTGTTTTTGCCGCTGCGGAAACGCTTAAAAAACGCATCGTGGGCACACAGTCTAAGAGCACAGTGGCCTCCATAATCCTTAAATGGAAGAAGTTTGGCCCCACCAGAAGTCTTCCTAGACCTGGCCGTCCAGCCAAACTGAGCAATCCTGGGAGAAGAGCCTTAGTGAGAGAGGTAAAGAAGAACCCCAAGATCTCTGTGGCTGAGCTCCAGAGATGCAGTAAGGAGATGGGAGAAAGTTCCACAAAGTCAACTATCACTGCAGCCCTCCACCAGTCAGGCCTTTGTGGCACAGTGACCCCCCGATGGAAGCCTCTTCTCAGTGCAAGACATATGAAAGCCCGCATAGAGTTTGCTCAAAAACACATGAAGGACTCCGAGACTATGAAAAATAAGATTCTCTGGTCTGATGTGACGAAGATAGAACTTTTTGGTGATAATTCTAAGCAGTATGTGTGGAGAAAACCAGACGCTGCTCATCACCTGCCCAATACAATCCCAACAGTGAAACATGGTGGTGGCAGCATCATGCTATGGGAGTGTTTTTCAGCTGCAGGGACAGGATGACTGGTTGCAATTGAAGGAAACATGAATGCGGCCAAGTACAGAGATATCCTGGATGAAAACCTCTTCCTGAGTGCTCTGGAACTCAGACTTGGCAGAAGGTTCACCTTCCAACAAGACAATGACCCTAAGCACACAGCTAAAATAACAAAGGAGTGGCTTCAGAACAACTCTGTGACCATTCTTGACTGGCCCAGCCAGAGCCCTAACCTAAACCCAATTGAGCATCTCTGGAGAGACCTGAAAATGGCTTTCCACCAACGTTCACCATCCAACCTGACGGAACTGGAGAGAATCTGCAAGAAAGAATGGCAGAGGATCCTCAAATCCAGGTGTGAAAAACTTGTTGCATCATTCCCAAGAAGACTCATGGCTGTACTAGCTCAAAAGGGTGCTTCTACTCAATACTGAGCAAAGGGTCTGAATACTTATGACCATGTGATATTTCAGTTTTTCTTTTTTAATAAATTTGCAAAAAAAACTACATTTCTGGTTATTTTCAGTCAAGATTGGGTGAAGAGTAGACATTAATGAGAAAAAATAATGAACTTTTTAGAATTTACCAAATGGCTGCAATGAAACAAAGAGAGAAAAATTTAAAGGGGTCTGAATACTTTCCGTACCCATTGTAAATCTGACTTATTATTGCTTCAGGAGACTCAGCTCGAGAGGGTTGACTTCCAGAGGATGCAAAAATTGTGGGTGAGAGGAGTTTATGGATCATCTTCTGTAAATAAAAAAGCAAAGGTCCTTACATTAATAATTAAAAAAGCTACAATGTCAGATGCAAGAAACATATGATGGTGGGGATGGTAGACTCCATGTTATCTCCTTGATCACCCTAGGTGGAGTTCATAAAATTTATAACATATACGCTCCAAATGAGAACAGCAAAGCAATTTTACACCAGCTGGAAATAAAATTACTAGAAGACCCAAACCCTACTGAGAACTTGGGAGGAGATTTTAATTCAATGTTTAATGTACATGAGGAGAGGAGATAAAAATAAAGATAAACTGAGTAATAAGGGGACATGACAGAGTATTACCTCCATTACTAACTTCGAGTGACCTCCATGATACATTTTCACCCCCAAGACAGGGAGTTCACTCACTATTCACACACTTGGAGGGCATTTAATACCTGGGCAGAAACACAAGAACAGGTCCACAAAATGGCACAAGAAGTAAATCTTTATAGGTTTGGAAATAAGGGTGGCAAACTGATGGCTAATATGGTCAGAAATAGATATTCCAGACAAGGTCCAATAAGTTTGAAAGATCACAAAGGGAACATACAATTAGACCCCCGTAAGATAATAGATATTCTGGGATCCTTTTACAAAGACTTGTATAAAGATGGTATGAACCAAAAGACGAAGACCACAATTATACTTAAGGTCACCCTCCCAAAACTAACAGAAAAATATAAGCAATACCTTAATGCAAAAATCTCATTAGAACAGGTTGTAGCTGCAATAAAAATGAATATCTTTTATCAGTGCTAAGTTTAAATGCAAGGGGGAGAGCAAGGATGCCTGCTCTCCCCCTTCTATTTAAACTTAGCACTAGAACCCTTGATAAGAGTGATGTCAGACCCGATGACTTTGAAGGGAATTTTTATTAACAAAGAAAGTATCCAGGCTATTTTTTTCACAGTAGTTATTCTTTTCTGACCCCCACAAACAGTTACCAATCGTAAAGATATTAAGATCGTATGGCGACTACTCGGGATTTAAGATAAACAAGACAAAGTGTGAGCTACAACTTTTGAGCAAACATACTCAGAATTGACAAACTGGGACATCATGATAGCTAAATCCCGCATAACGTATTTGGAAATACAAATAAGCAGGACCCCTACTTCTCTTTATAACTTAAATCCCCTCCCCCCATAAGCCAAATAATTAATGATCATAAAAGGTGGCAAGAGTTACCCTTCCCCTACTTATAAATCACACTGATATCAATTTAATAAACAAAGAATTTGCACAATTTATATGGAAAGGCAAAATACCTCGCATTGGCCTTAAAAAACTGATGGTCACGAAAGCCTGGGGAAGAATGAATCTACCCAATATTAGAGGATACAACATTGGCTGTCTCTCAAGACATACAATGTTTAGGTACATGGTCTCAGTCGATATTCGGCACACAAATGGGAGAGAGACTATGCTTCTCCATAAGATTGAAAGCACAATATAGACTACGTGCCCAAGTTAAGAACTCCTCTCTATTCAGAGACACTATAGCAGCATGGAAAGTAGTCACAAAAAACTAATATGCAAATTGCCTCTTCAGAGAAAAAGAGGACTTGAACTCTATAGCGCCACCTATTGGATGCAGCAATCCTACAAGTCACAATCAACCTTTTAATGAGTCGTGCAATATGAGTTAGGATAAAAGCCATAAACCTCCTTACCTTGACATGCCAGAGCTGGTGTGTCACTCTCCACAAGGAGAAACGTTACCCCTTAAACCTCAGAAACTATAAACTGTCATACAGAATCGCTAAACATTTACCTCTCTGGAATAATCCAGAGTTTCCAGGGAGTTGAAAATAAATTGTTTAAAGAATAGAGATCAAAGGGTATACATAATATTACACATTTGTTGCACCCCACAGAACTGAGGTGGTTGGAAAAGGGGGAATTAATTGACAAGTTTCACTTAAATGCCAACCAAACAATTCAATTCAAACAGATTAGACACTCTTATGAATCAATCGGAAGACATCACTCAAGAAAACATCTATAATGATTTTGAATACTTGGTGAGAACCTCTGCGAGATAGTCTTCTATTTCTTTCCTATATAGCAAGATAAGAAATATAATACTGGGCGTTCAACCCAAAACTTTTTTTAAACATTGGGAGAAACAATTCAATGATCAAGACATAGGGTCTATAATAAGGAAGGGTTGGGAGGAAGTATGTAAGGTAATAATCAATGAAATATGAAGTGAAACCCAATTTAAAGTTATCCATAAGACAGTTTATGCTTTCGATCTCCCAGCGACAGGATAGAGTCACACAATGTCCAGAATGTAGGAATCCCTCTACAGACTTATTACATGGTATTTGGTCATGTCCAAGATTACATAATTTCTGGAGACCAATTCTAGAATGCATTGAAAATATATAAAAACTCAAATCCCAGCTCCCCCTCAATGATATTATTCCATTACTGACCAGGGTAGAAGGCTAAGGAAAAAAAACACCCCTCTTCAATTCTGCCGTTACTACATGTGATAATCCTGTTGGCCAAAAGATAGTTGCCTTGGTATTGGCTACGGCCTTTGATTCCAACATTTCAAGAATTCATTTCACAATTGAAAAATCTACTATATGTGGAGAGACTAGATGCAGAAATGAAAAGAGAACAAATAAATAAATAGTTTGCCAAATGAAAACCATTTATTGAGAAATATTGCAACACAGAAGAAATATCACAAATTGTTACACCATTTATTACATCTACGTGGAACCATTCCAAAAGATTGAAATGCTCTCTGGAAAAACTCCTATAGGATACTTAGAGAAAGATGGTTACAAAAGTCAAAGGTAAAAGGGATAATATGTAAAGTGTATAGTTACAAACTTATTGTTGAATTTGGCATTCTTTTACTTATGTATTTATAATCTTAACCTTCTTATTGCGACATTTTATTGCACTGATTTATATTATCCACATGTTTGTATTTAGTATGAATCTTACTGCAGACCAGGGGTCTCAAACTCAGCTGGGTATATGGGCCGCACACGCAAAAAAATTGAATTTGGGGGGCCGCATTCATTGCATGACAGTGACATTTTTAGTGATACCATTTTTTTTCTATACACCTTTTGAACTGGTCCTCATCTTGTAGTAATGCTCCATCATGATCCTCATCTTGTAGCAATGCCCCATCCTGATCCTCATCTTGTAGTAATGCCCCATCCTGGTCCCCATCTTGTAGTAATGTGCCCATCCTGGTCCTCATCTTGAAGTATTGCCCCATCCTGGTCCTGATCTTGTAGTAATGCCCCATCCTGGTCCCCATCTTGTAGTAATGCCCCATCCTGGTCCTCATCTTGTAGTAATGCCCCATCCTGGTCCTCATCTTGTAGTAATGCCCCATTCTGGTCCCCATCTTGTAGTAATGCCCCATCCTGGTCCTCATCTTGTAGTAATGCCCCATCCTGGTCCCCATTTTGTAGTAATGTGCCCATCCTGGTCCCCATCTTGCAATAATGCCCCATCCTGGTCCCCATATTGTAGTAATGTCCTCATCCTGGTCCCCATCTTTTAGTAATGTTCCATCCTGGTCTTCATCTTGTCGTAACATCCCCCACCCAGGTCCCCATATTGTAGGAATGTCCCCATCCAGGTCCCCATATTGTAGGAATGTCCCCATCCAGGTGCCCATATGTTCCCATCCAGGTGGCCATATGTTCCCATCCAGGTGGCCATATGTTCCCATCCAGGTGGCCATACGTCCCCATCCAGGTGGCCATACGTCCCCATCCAGGTTCCCATAAACATCCCCATCCAGGTGCCCATACGTCCCCATCCAGGTGGCCATACATCCCCATCCAGGTGCCCATAAACATCCCCATCCAGGTGCCCATACGTCCCCATCCAGGTGGCTGGCCATACATCCCCATCCAGGTGGCCATACGTCCCCATCCAGGTGGCCATATGTCCCCATCCAGGTGCCCATATTTCCCTATCCAGGTGCCCATACGTTCCCATCCAGGTGCCCATATGTCCCCATCCAGGTGGCCATAGTGCTCATAACAGAGAAATAAAAAAGATTCTTCTCACCTGTCCTCCGTTCCCTCGGCGTCCTTCTGCACATAGAAAGAGGAGAAAAGCTCAGCATATATTGCAAAAATATTTATTGAATAATACACGGTAAACATAGATAAAAATTCAGACAATGAGGTAATCAGATGATAAAGTACTAACAGGTAAAAATAGATCAATGGTATTATAGTCCCAATAAACCTGTGGGTTAATATGATTGCACATTGCCCAAGGGTAGTAAATGTTATAAATGCTAAATTTGAACATGTGAGTTGGAGTAAGGATCACAGAGTAACAACATAATCCCAATGACTACTAAGTAGATAGGGGTGGGAGAAAAAAGCAATGTTTTCTCAATAGAAAGCTCTGTGGCCAACTCTTATGCTAGAATCACTTGAATCCCACAGGATAATTTACCTGGCAAGGAAGCACAGACCGGCTAGAGAAGGAATGGTGAGGGTGAGAAGCCCAACGTGCGTTTCGCGGCAAGTGCCCTTGATAAAGCGGTCAGGGACGCCGCGAAACGCGCGTTGGACTTCTCACCCTCACCATTCCTTCTCTACTCGGACTGTGCTTCCTTGCCAGGTAAATTATCCTGTGGGATTCAAGTGATTCTAGCATAAGAGTTGGCCACAGAGCTTTCTATTGAGAAAACATTGTTTTTTTCTCCCACCCCTATCTACTTAGTAATTATTGGGATTATGTTGTTACTCTGTGATCCTTACTCCAGCTCACATGTTCAAATTTAGCATTTATAACATTTACTACCCTTGGGCAATGTGCAATCATATTAACCCACGGGTTTATTGGGACTATAATAACATTGATCTATTTTTACCTGTTAGCACTTTATCATCTGATTACCTCATTGTCTGAATTTTTATCTATCTTTACCGTGTATTATTCAATAAATATTTTTGCAATATATGCTGAGGTTTTCTCCTCTTTGTCTATGCTATTTTAGCATGCATATGGACAGGTACCTGTGACACAGGTAGTTGTCCATTTTTTTGTATATATAGATGGCATTTCTGGTGTATTTGGTCCTTCTGCACATGTAGCATGCAGGCACCATAGACCCCGATCGCGGCCCCGTCCAGGACCCGCTGACATCAGCGCTGAAGTGCAGTGTATTGCCGCGCAGAGACCGGCTCTTTGCACAGCAATACCAATGCCAGCCGCCAGCCTATCAGAGGCCAGCAGCTGACCTCTGCGCATGGCAGTGACGTCATATGCCGCTGTGCTGGGATGTAGATGTCAGCTGCTAGCCTCTGGTAGGCTGGCGGTTGGCACTGGTATTGCTGTGCAGAGAGACGGTCTCTGCGTGGCAATACACTGCACTACAGCACTGATGTCTGTGGCTCCTGGACCGGGCCGGGATCGGGGTCTATGGTGTCTGCAGGCCGTATGAAGCAGCCGGAGGGGCCGCATGCGGGCCGCGTGTTTGAGACCCCTGCTGTAGACCTTACTGTGTATATAAAAGCTATTTCGCTGTTTAAAAATGTGTTAAAGAAAAAAGAAAGATGATACAAAATGGGAACAAAACAATATGGTATATACAATTATATAACATAAAAATGAATAACAAAAGAAAATTACTAAACCTGATGTCATGGAAATGGGTAAAGCGGAGGGAAGCACTCCAATTGGGAATTTGGACCACCCTCACAGCGAACTATGACTTCCAGAATGAGCAATGACCCAAACCAAAATACTACTTTTTATTAGCTCAAGGTTAGTTACACATTCCTCCCCTTGATGACCTCATGTGGGGGCTAATTGTGGGATGTGCTTGGTCTGTTAGAATTTTATGAGATTCCCAATTTACAGGATATCTTCACCTCTAAAGGTCCCAGGAGGTACAGTACAGACCAAAAGTTTGGACACACCTTCTCATTTAAAGATTTTTCTGTATTTTCATGACTATGAAAATTGTACATTCACACTGAAGGCATCAAAACTATGAATTAACACATGTGGAATTATATACTTAACAAAAAAGTGTGAAACAACTGAAAATACGTCTTATATTCTAGGTTCTTCAAAGTAGCCACCTTTTACTTTGATGACTGCTTTGCACACTCTTGGCATTCCCTTGATGAGCTTCAAGAGGTAGTTGCCGGAAATGGTTTTCACTTCACAGGTGTTCCCTGTCAGGTTTAATAAGTGGGATTTCTTGCCTTAAAAATGGGGTTGGGACCATCAGTTGTGTTGTGCAGAAGTCTGGTGGATACACAGCTGATAGTCTTACTGAATAGACTGTTAGAATTTGTATTATGGCAAGAAAAAAGCAGCTAAGTAAAGAAAAACGAGTGGCCATCATTACTTTAAGAAATTAAGGTCAGTCAGTGCGAAAAATTGGGAAAACTTTGAAAGTGTCCCCAAGTGCAGTTGCAAAAACCATCAAGCGCTACAAAGAAACTGGCTCACATGAGGACCGCCCCAGGAAAGGAAGACCAAGAGTCACCTCTGCTTCTGAGGATAAGTTTATCCGAGTCACCAGCCTCAGAAATCGCAGGTTAACAGCAGCTCAGATTAGAGACCAGGTCAATGCCACACAAAGTTCTAGCAGCAGACACATCTCTACAACAACTGTTAAGAGGAGACTTTGTGCAGCAGGCCTTCATGGTAAAATAGCTGCTAGGAAACCACTGCTAAGGACAGGCAACAAGCAGAAGAGACTTGTTTGGGCTAAAGAACACAAGGAATGGACATTAGACCAGTGGAAATCTGTGCTTTGGTCTGATGAGTCCAAATTTGAGATCTTTGGTTCCAACCACCGTGTCTTTGTGCGATGCAAAAAAGGTGAACGGATGGACTCTACATGCCTGATTCCCACCATGAAGCATGGAGGAGGAGGTGTGATGGTGTGGGGGTGCTTTGCTGGTGACACTGTTGGGGATTTATTCAAAATTGAAGGCATACTGAACCAGCATGCCTACCACAGCATCTTGCAGCAGCATGCTATTCCATCCGGTTTGCGTTTAGCTGGACCATCATTTATTTTTCAACAGGACAATGACCCCAAACACACCTCCAGGCTGTGTAAGGGCTATTTAACCAAGAGGGTGAGTGATGCGGTGCTACGCCAGATGACCTGGCCTCCACAGTCACCGGACCTGAACCCAATCGAGATGGTTTGGGGTGAGCTGGACTGCAGAGTGAAGGCAAAAGGGCCAACAAGTGCTAAGCATCTCTGGGAACTCCTTCAAGATTGTTGGAAGACCATTTCCGGTGACTACCTCCTGAAGCTCATCAAGAGAATGCCAAGAGTGTGCAAAGCAGTCATCAAAGCAAAAGGTGGCTACTTTGAAGAACCTAGAATATAAGACATATTTTCAGTTGTTTCACACTTTTTTGCTAAGTATATAATTCCACATGTGTTAATTCATAGTTTTGATGCCTTCAGTGTGAATGTACAATTTTCATAGTCAGGAAAATACAGAAAAATCTTTAAATGAGAAGGTGTGTCCAAACTTTTGGTCTGTACTGTATGTACTGTATAAATTCTATCAATAAAACTTTGACTTTAATTCATCCAAAATGTGTTTGTGATTTCTGTTTTTTATACTATAATTTGTAATGGCTGCTATATTTTCTTAAATGTACTAAACTCCGAGATTTCCATTTTCACATAATTATTTTTTTGTGCAGATTATAAAATGTAATCTATATGGGAAGTCTAACTAGACTTTTTCCTTGTCACCGATATATATTAATAGAGGGCGACCATGCATGTATACATACATCTGTCCATTCCGGAATGCAACCAACCCCAAGTTCTTGGAAAAATAAGCCATACATTTCTCAGATGAGAAAACACTTTTAGTAATAATATTTGCACCTTAATAAGAATAAAAGTGTAAACTTGCAAAGATAGCTCTTTTTTATGCCTTAAGAGTGAATAATCATATCTAGGGGAGATTAGAGCATGCTGTGGATTCTGACCTACATAGCTTTGTCTTGGCTATGGTGGTGATCCACAGTGAATCCACTGAGGCTAAATTGTTTTCCTTCAGAAAGAAGAAAACTGGCTCTCTGGGGCTGACCTGTAAGTCAATGTCTGACCTATTAAAGAGGCTTAAAGGGATATTCTCAAGTTTGGAAGTTATCCACCATCAATTGTAGGGATAACCTCCTGATTACTGGGGGTCTGACAGCTGGGACTTTCACTGATCCCAAAAATCTGAGCTATGAAAAGCCACATGTGAATGAACAAGTGGTCAATCTTGGAGCAGCAGTCCCATTAAGAATGCATGGAGCTACAATGTGCATGATTGACCACTGCTTCATTCTCAGCGACCTGGTTCTTAAGATTAGAGGGGTCCTAGTAGTCAGATCCCCAGCAATTGGTAGGTTATTCCTCCCATAGGTAGGGAGAAACTTCCACACTTGAGAATACCTCTTTGAATCATGATAAGGGATATCATCCCAAAAAAAGATTCCCATCTATAAACAGCTGTTTCAGAAACTTAAAGTACCACTCCAGCATTTTTATCTTTCATTTTACTGCTGGAAGAGTGCTTCTAATCTAATGTCCCTGACCCTACTCTTATACTCATCTGCCACCGTCTTCACCTTTTATCATCTCCGCTCCCGTCGGTCTCCAGCCGTTTGTGACCTACTGGCTGCTCTAGTGTTTGCTGGGCAAGATGGAGGTCACAACTCAATTAAAGTCTGAGAGCCTAGCTCTCATAGACTTGCATTGAGAGCTTGTGACGTAACTTCTGACTTCCGACCAGTCAGAAATTGCGGTCACAAGATGGTGCCACAAGACTGGAGCAGCGCCGAAAAAAGGTGAAGGTGCCAGATGGGGAGTGTGATGAATCCGTACCTCGCCACCCCGCCTGACATCACTACTATGTCAATGGGATCACTTGATACAGATCCACAATTTGCACACCTCGGGGACACGTAACGTCCGATTGGTACAGTTTTATAAAGACACCCCCTGTCCTCATCGGGTCAGGAAGGTACAGGGAGTGAGAAAAGGTGGCTCACTCAGTCACTGATATGGCACCACACTCGCTCACACCCCTGACAGACTGAGAGGCCCCTTTCATTAGCCCCAGTGGAACAGAACCTTATCAGGCCGGTAGAACTGCCACCAGTTTCTATTTGCTATAAGCCTGGTCCATTAACGGGAATTATATCGGGCCAGAAACCAGCCCTGGTAGCATGGGAAATTAAACTGAGAAATGGACATGTGGATTTGTGGATCAAGATAAAAGAGCAGCCCAAGGTTAAATTATATATTTAATTCCCTAAAGGACACACTAAACAATACACTATATACACAAGGGTTAAACATATATAATGGTCAGATATGCAAATACATCAGTGGTAGGACAAAAGATATAAGCAGATGAATCATGTCAATTACCGGTGATGTCTGACCATGTGTGCTGGCTCTCATGGGGGCCTGAGCTTCCAGCGGGTTACTCAGTCCTTCGCAGTACGTTACTCAACATGAGCCCCACTGTCCGAAGTGGACCGCATGCATCAGAGTGAGAGAGAGCCACATGGCCTTACTCTAGCTGACATCTTCTTTGGGTAACTCCCCTACTGTCCTCTGGGCTGAACTTGAGTTTCCCCCGTGCCCCTGGCAGATAATAACTACAAAACTTCAGATGGATCATAACTCCTTAATGGACGATCCTAGGGAGGCGTTCCATCAGATCCAGCTGGGGCCCTGCTACGTGTTGAGACCAAGCACAGCTCTGCTATCTAGTTTCTACTAGCTGTTCTATGTATCTCCCTATCCCTATCTGCTAGAATGGGTCGAAACCCAGGCGGTCAAATTCGCCATATCAGGGGCCTGGAACCTTAGATTAGTAGCACCACTCTAGCGCTGAAAAACAAAACAAAATGCTGGAGTGGTGCTTTAAAGGGAATAAGTCATGATAATTAACCAGCAAAAAACAATTGATATTTTCATGTAGCTCTTTGAAATATAAATGAATATATAATTGTATTTATTATATCCACTGCTCTATATCCCCAAAACAAAAAGGCTCTATTTCCTGCCCAGCTCTCCTTTCTTCTGCTTGACTGTCAGCTCACTTACTGCTGACACTTTCTCCTTACGTACATGACCTTCAATTTTTACTATTTGGATTTTTATCTATCCACGAAAAATGACAAGCAAAAAAATAATTTTACTGTAGCCAAATGTCACATAGGAGGTGTTTTGCAGAAAGTTAAAATTAACATTTTTACAATGCAATGTAATGCTTGAAAAATATATTTGCATTTCTTAGACTGAAGGATTGCTGATATGTATGACTGTGTAATAAATTTGTGGAGCATAAAATGCAATTACTGATACCTTTGGTGTGATGTATGACACGTTCGAATTATTTTTTTTATGGACCATGCATAATTCACGATTTTGAAACGGCATCTCCCAATAGTAAATTTGTAATGCTCATAATTTTCTTAATTAAATTTTACAATTTATATGATTGTTTTTAAATGTACAGTGATGCGTTGGTTGTTGTCCCGTAAAGAAGCACTTTCATCAAAGTTTGTATCCTCTAAATATACAGTTTTGTTCAAAAGTTTACATACCCCGGCAACATTTTTCCTTTCTTGGCCTTGTTTCAGAGAATATGAATGATAAAAAAAATACTTTTTCTCAACTCATGGTTATTGGTTGGGTGAAGCCATTTATTGTCAAACTACTGTGTTTTCTCTTTTTAAATCTTAATGACAACCAAAAACATCCAAATAACCCTGATCAAAAGTTTACATACCCCAGTTCTTAATACCGTGTATTGCCCCCTCTAACATCAATGACAGCTTGAAGTCTTTTGTGGTAGTTGTGGATGAGGTTCTTTATCTTCTCAGATGGTAAAGATGCCCATTCTTCTTGGCAAAAATCCTCCAGTTCTTGTAAATTCCTGAGCTGTCTAGCATGAACTGCGCGCTTGAGTTCTCCTCAGAGTGGCTCAATGATATTGAGGTCAGGAGACTGAGATGGCCACTCCAGAACCTTCACTTTGTTCTGCTGTAGCCAATGACAGGTCGACTTGGCCTTGTGTTTTGGATCGTTTTCATGTTGGAACATCCAAGTACGTCCCATGTGCAGCTTCTGGGCTGATGAGTGCAAATTTGCCTCCAGTATTTGCTGATAACATGCTGCATTCATCTTTCCTTCAACTTTTACCAGGTTTCCTGTGCCTTTGTAGCTCACACATCCCCAAAACATCAGCGATCCACCTTCGTGCTTTACTGTAGGAATGGTGTTCCTATAATCATAGGGCTTGCTAACCTCTCTCAAAATGTAACGTTTATGGTTGTGGCCAAAAAGTTCAATTTTGGTCTCATCACTCCAAATTACCTTGTTCCAGAAGTTTTGAGGCTTATCTGTATGCTGTTTGGCGTATTGTAGGCGAGATACTTTTTGTCATTTGTGCAGTAATGGCTTTCTGCTGGCGACTCGACCATGCAGCCCATTTTTCTTCAAGTGCCTCCTTATTGTGCATCTTGAAACAGCCACACCACTAGTTTTCAGAGAGTCCTGAATTTCAGCTGATGTTATTTGTGGGTTTTTCTTTGCATCCCGAACAATTTTCCTGGCAGTTGTGGCCGAAATTTTTGTTGGTCTACCTGACCGTGGTTTGGTTTTTACAGAGCCCCTGATTTTCCATTAGCTAATCACAGTTTGAAAGCAGCTTACGGCATTATCAATTCCTTGGATATTTTTTGTATCCCTTTCCTGTGTTATACAGTTCAACTACTTTTTCCCATAGATCCATTGACAATTCTTTTGCTTTCCCCGTGACTCACAATCCAGAAACATCAGTGGCTGGATGCAAGATGCAAAAGTCTGTCTGGATCCCAGAAACTCACTCAGCTTTTATGCACACATACTGATTACAAGCAAACAAGTCACAGGTGAGGATGTTACCTTTTGTAGCATCGGCGTCTCTGCCCCCTGCCAGGCAGAGACGCCGTCCCCCTTACCGCCATCCAGCTTCCCGGGCACTGTGCTTAGGGTGCGCGCTCTCCCTCTTTCTTAAAGGGGCCACGCGCGCCATCCTAAAAAGTCCCCAGCCAATGGCCGGAGGACTTTCCCTATTTAAAGCACCTCCTCCAATATGGAGGTGCCCGTGCAAGGTTGTTGCTCTGTTATTCTTACTGTTGCTTCAGCTCTCGGGTCCCTCTGCAAGTCAGTCCTGTCCGCCAGTCTGTTCTTCAGTCCAGTCCGCCAGTCTGACTACTATCCAGCCCCACAGTCTGTCTACAGTCCAGTCCACCAGTCTGTTTATGGGCTCCCTCCGCCTGCTTATCTGGAAGCACCTGCCTGTTACCTGCCGTGCCCACCTGCCTGCTTACTTGGAAGCACCTGCCTGTTACTTGCCATGCTCATCCGCTGTACCGGTCAGTTCCTACCATCTGACCCATGGGAGTCAACTGCTCTCATACAAGGTCGGTCCCAGAGTGGCACCTGGTCCCCCTGCTCGGTCCCTCCCTGGTTCACGGAGTCTATTGAGCCATCATGCGACCTTGGTCAGGCCGAGTAGGTACTTAGTCACGCCCCTCTGGTCCCTCCTTGCACCGCAGTACAGAGGTTCCACTACCCGGATCCGTAACAGTTTGCACAGGCCATGGAACCTGGTAGCCCCCAGGCTCCTTCGCTCTCTGACCTGTACCAGGAGGTTTCTCGTTAGAGATCCCAACAGGAAACTATCCTGACCTACCTGCGGTCTGTCAACTCCCACCTGGACACGCTGCCCACCCCATCTGTGTCCATCTCGAGCCGAGCGGCACCCGCTCTGGCGGCGCCTCAGCCTACTAGTGCCATGGCATCCGGCTCTGGCCCCCAGCTCTCTGCGCTTCCACGTTTTGGTGGTGACCCTGTTTTATGTCGGGGTTTTCTAAATCAGTGCATGCTGCACTTTGAACTCCAGGCACATCAGTTTCCCTCCGACCGGGCCAAGGTGGCGTTCATCATGTCTCACCTCACCGGGGAGGCATTGGCATGGCTAAACCCTCTGTGGGAGAGAGGGAATCCCCTGGTGTCCGATCTTCCGGCTTTCCTCACTGCCTTCCGGAAGGTCTTCGATGAGCCCAGAAGAAAGACATCAACTGCCTCCTCACTTCTCCGTCTCCGCCAAGGGAGTCTCACTGTGGGCCAGTATGCCATACATTTCTGAACATTCACATCTGAGCTTGCCTGGAACAACGAGGCTCTGGTGTCCACCTTCTGGGAGGGTCTTTCCGGACGGATCAAGGATGAGCTAGCCGGTTGTGACATCCCTTCCACACTGAACGACCTGGTGTCACTAGCTACCTGGATTGACATCAGTTTTTTGGAACGAGCTAAGGAGACTACCCGGGAGAGAAGATTTCCACGTCTTGCTCCTGTATATCAAAAGCCTGCCTCCCAACCAGCAATTCCCCAGGCACACTCGCCTGTACCCATGCAAGTTGACGAAACCAAGATGGTCAAGTATCGCCAGGAGACGCGCCGAGCCGAAGGGAGTTGCTTCTACTGTGGCAGTAAGGAGCATCTGATCTGTTCCTGCTCAGTGAAGCCGGAAGACTCCAGTATCTAGGACCGCTCGGAGTGGTCATCCTGGAGCAAAAGTAAATCCTCTCTGTATTTGACTCTATCTGTTTCTATTTCCAATGTTGGGACCTGCTTCTTCGAGACCGCCCACCTGGATTCCGGAGCCGCTAGGAATCTCATTTCTCAGGCCCTTGTGGAGCGGTATCAGATTCCTACCATACGTCTGGCTGAACCATTGGCAGTCGCTTCCATGGGAGACTTCTTCCGGAGACCATCTTGCTCATCACAGAGCCTTTAACCATTCAGGTCGGAATGCCGCACTAGGAGAGGATCTCCTTTCATGTGCTGTCTGGTCTCTCTCACTCCCTCTTGCTTGGCCTACCCTGGTTACAGAGACATGAACCCGTCCTGAATTGGCAATCTGGTGAGGTGCTCCGTTGAGGGCAGGATTGCCATGAGTCCTGCCTGGTTCCGGTTCGTCGAGCTCGACCCCCGTCCACTCCGGCTAATCTACCTGGTCTGCCGGCACCCTACTGGTCCTATGCGGACATCTTCGACAAGAAGGAAGCTGAGACACTACCACCTCATAGGCCGCATGATTGCCCAATCGACCTGGTACCCGGTGCTTCACCTCCCCGCGGGCGTATCTACCCCTTGTCGCTGGCTGAGACCCGGGCCATGTCTGAGTACATAGAAGAGAATCTTGCTAGGGGATTCATCCAGAAATCTACCTCCCCGGCTGGAGCAGGATTCTTCTTCGTTACGTCCGTGTAACGACTACAGGGGTCTTAACCAGATTACCATCAAGAATAAGTACCCCCTGCCTCTCATCTCGGAGCTGTTCAACCGCCTTAAAGGCGCGAAGATCTTCACCAAGCTCGATCTTCGTGGGGCGTACAATTTGGTCTGGATCCGTAACACACCGGAGGGATGTTCGTCAGGTTCTGCTAAGGCTCCGGCAGAATCGCCTCTACGCAAAATTTGAGAAATGTCTCTTCGAGCAGACTTCCCTTCCATTCCTGGGATATATTATCTCCGAGATTGGTCTTCGATGGATCCCGAGAAGGTTTCTGCCGTTTTAAAGTGGCCCCGACCGGAAGGCGATTCAGCAATTCCTGGGCTTCGCAAATTATTACTGCCTCTTCAGCCCTCATTTCTCCTCCCGGACCACTCCCTTCAGCCCTCAGGTCCCTCTGCAAGTCAGTCCTGTCCGCCAGTCTGTTCTTCAGTCCAGTCCGCCAGTCTGACTACTATCCAGCTCCACAGTCTGTCTACAGTCCAGTCCGCCAGTCTGTCTATGGGCTCTGCCTGCCTGCTTACCTGGAAGCACCTGCCTGTTACCTGCCGTGCCCACCAGCCTGCTTACCTGGAAGCACCTGCCAGTTACCCATTGTGCCCGCCAGCCTGCCTACCCGGAGCACCCGTTTGGCTATCAGTCGAATCAGCCTGCTTGTCTACCTGGACCACCCGTCAGCCTGCCTGCTGTGCTCATCCACTGTATCGGTCAGTTCCTTGCAATCTGACCCGTGGGAGTCACCTGCTCTCATACAAGGTCGGTCCCAGAGTGGCACCTGGTCCCCCTGCTTGGTCCCTCCCTGGTTCACGGAGTCGATTGAGCAGCCGTGCGACCTTGGTCAGACCGAGTAGGTACTTAGTCACGCGCCTCTGGTCCCTCCTTGCACCGCAGCACAGAGGTTCCACCACCCAGATCCGTTAAACCTTTAGTAGCCATTCAAACCTATGTGAACTTTTGATCAGGTTCCTTTGGATGTTTTTGGTTGTCATTAAAATTTAAAAAGAGAAAACACAGTAGTTTGACAATAAATGGCTTCACCCAACCAATAACCATGAGTGGAGAAAAAGTTTTTTTTTTATCGTTCATATTCTCTGAAACAAGGCCAAGAAAGGAAAAATTCTGCCAGGGTATGTAAACTTGTGAGCACAACTGTATTGTGCACATCATCATATTATACAGCACTGTGTACTTACAATTGCTTATTTGCCTTTCTGCACAGCTAATTGTTCTCTTTTCTCTGCTATATGTAGAAACAGGCAGTCTCTTGTCCCTGCATGACTCATTCCCCTCTTCAACTCCTGACCAAGCTGCTTTGCTTCTCCCACCTGCCAGGGACTTTTGCATTGACTCATGAGTCATGCAGAGAAAACTGACCTCCTGTTTCTACATAGAGCTTAGAAGGATTCGGCTGGTCAGTTTTTAATCACGTGATGTCATAGGCCTAATGGAAAACAGAAGAATTTACTAGGTAGAAGGGCAAAATAAGCAATTGTAAGTACACAGTGCTATATAATATTATGACTGCAATATATTAAGAGGATAAAAATGTTGATGGAATGCTTCTTTAAAGTGGCACCTCCTAAACATATATGATATAATAACTATTCTTAATTATTTGCGCTACCGCATGGTTTTTATATAGCTTTCTTATTTTTCTGCTGACAGAGCTATGTGAAGGCTTTACAGAGGATGTTTTCAATGATATAATTATTTACAAATGACTTTTTAATCTCATTTTAAATTCCACTCTGTGTGTGGCAATATGATGAAAAAACAGCGTTTTTGCTGTTTATTTTTTGTTAAAAAAAAAAAAAAAAAGCGCTTTAATTGCCAAAACATTTTTCCATGATGTTTTATTCTCAATTTTTTTTAGTTTTTTTTTTTTTTTTTGGTGGGAGGGGTGGATTTAATTAGTCTCTCTATGAGACTTCAACTTTTATTTGTAAAATTAAAGGTCTTATAACAGTCAACACCTATAATAATAATCTTAATAATCTTTTTATTTATATAGCGCCAACATATTCCACAGCGCTTTACAATTAAGACAATTTACAGACATTACAGACACAATTTTATCAACCTAAATATACTCCCTCCTCTAATAGTGCCTTCAAGGAATTATTAAACGTATATAAAATTCAGATTACATCCTGGTGGGAGGTCCAGAGCCTTGAAAATTATATTAAAGCAAAAATTGTTCCCCGTAACCTACGGATTACTTTAAGTCCAGGTTACAGGTATCACAATTTGGCTCTATACGAAAAGTGGGAAAAAGAAGCAACATTGAGTTCTTTGAGGTTTATGGAAATTTTGTTAGAGGAAGAAAGGAAGAATCTCCTTGCCTTGAGTGAGGATCTCAAGGAACAAATTGATATAACAAAAAAATTCTGTTCAGAACCCGATTTTGTATCTAAAGAATTGACATTGCAGAATAGTCTTGAACGTTTTCAATTCCATCTAAAAGAGTGCAAGCATAAGAATTTTATAAGAGATTCCCAAGAATTTAAAGACAATAGAGCCTACCAGATCCCCAACAATAAAAATCCTGGTAGGAATTTTCAAATGAATTTTCAAACTGATTTATCTTCCACTGATACAGAAGCATCAGATTTAGATATCTGTCCAAAGAACTCACGCGGTAGACAGAGAGGTCCGGGTTTTAGAGGGGGACGTTCAAACGAGAGACCTTCTGGCACTCTTTTTTTAGACCAAGGATATTTTCTCAGGAAGAGAACCAACAACTAGCCCAGCCCTATAAACCCCAAGTCATTAATCTAGCTAAAAAAATCTTAAGCCCTCTTGACAGACATATTTTGGATAAAGGTCTCTCATTTGTCCCCACATCTGACTTCCGTCTATTTGAGGGGGTCAGAGACCTCCATCTGTTCACAAGGAAGCTCAAATGGCGAAACATTTTATTAGGGAAGATAAACGCACATTCAGGGATATTGGTATTCCGGATTCTCTTCTTTTAGATGTAAGATTCCTTTAAAATTTATCTGACCCTATTCCAGTCAATACAGGCAAAGGCCCTTTTACTAATTTAAAATTAAAAAGTGTAAAAATGCCTCCTCCTCAGAATGACTTATCCACTATTGATGTATTTGTTCATCTGGTCACCAGATATCTTGAACAACTAAGTATACAAAATAGAATGGGTAGATTGAACCTGTCTAAAATTGAAATGGAAGCCCTGCACAAACTTGAGAAGAACGCTCAGATTGTCATCAAACCTTCGGACAAGGGTGGCAATATAGTGATTATGGATGTATCTAACTACCAGGATTTGTGCATGGCGATTCTCAGTGATCCCTCTAGCTACACAAGACTATCCTCTAATCCCATGACCATCTTTTTGGCTCAGCTTAAAGATATTTTGGTTGACGGATTGAAAAATAACTTTATTGACAAAAATGAGTTCAATTTTATGCTTCCACGACTCCCGATTGTGGCAACCTTTTATTGTCTCCCCAAAATTCACAAGGGCTTAACACCCCTTAAGGGGAGACCTATAGTCTCGAGTGCAGGGAGTCTCTGTCAAAATGTTGCTATATACTTGGATACTTTATTACAACCATTTGTTACATCTTTAAACTGATATACCAGAGATTCCATGGATTTGTTGAGAAAGCTGGATGGGATCTCTCTGGAACCTGATACAATCCTGTGTAGTATAGATGTGGAGGCACTCTACTCGTCTATTATACACTCTGTAGGACTTGAGGCAACACGTTTCTTTCTACAGAGTCGCGGTCGCCAATGTACAGGCCATAACACCTTTCTTCTCTCTCTGTTAGAATTTTGCCTCACAAAGAATTTTTTCTTATTTAATGGACAGTTCTACCACCAGCTCAGGGGCACGGCAATGGGGAGCCCCTGTGCCCCCGCTTATGCTAATTTTCTCCTGGGCTGGTGGGAAGAAACAGTCATTTTTGGAGAAAAAGAAATGGAGGGCACCCATCGTATTGTCTTCTGGACAAGATATATCGATGACATCCTGGTCATCTGGAAAGGAGACCAGGCTAGTTTTTCTCAGTTTGTGGCACTTTTGAACAACAATCCTCTGGGACTACACTTCACACATGAATGTCATGAGAGGGAGTTAGCATTTTTGGACATTATGATCCAAAAAACAACAGAAGGACATTTATCAACAGAAACACACAGAAAATCTACTTTTTCGAATGCCCTGTTGCGATGGGATAGCAATCACCCTGCTTCCCAGAAAAAGGGCATTCCTAACGGACAATACCTTCGAGCCTGGCGAAACTGTTCCCTGCCTGAATCCTTTGAAAGACAGGCAAGGGATCTTAGATGGCGCTTTCACGATAGGGGGTACCCAGATGGTATACTTAAGAAAGCATATAATGACTCCAAGTCTAGGGACAAAGCATCATTATTGGTTTCTAAACCTAAAGAAACAGAGCAGACGTCTATTCGCTATATTACCACTCATGACAATAGCTCGCAGGAGGTTCGTTCTATCCTGCGGAGACATTGGCAGGTACTAAAGATGGACACCGATATTGGTGAATTAATTGGCTCGCACCCTCTAATCACCTTTAATAGAGGCCGTTCCATTGGTGATAGACTGGTACACAGTCATTTTGTCCCCTCTCGCCATTCCACTTGGCTTACATCTAATAATATTAAGGGCTGTTATAGTTGCATCGCTTGCCGGGTCCTGAAAACAGGGAAGAAATTCTCTAGTAATTTCACAGGAAAGGAGTACACCATTCGTTCCCTTATCAATTGTAGCACGAAGGGAGTCATCTACAAAGCCACATGTGGATGCGGTCTAGAATATATAGGAAAGACCACCCGTGAACTACGAAGAAGAATTGGGGAACATTTGAGGGACACTGCCAATAAAAGGGACACCCCCCTTGCGAGACATATCAACATAGCACATGGGGGAGATGATTCACTGTTGACTTTTATGGGAATCGACAAGGTTGACGTCCCCTTACGGGGTTATAATTGGGACAAACAAATCCTTCAATGTGAGACCAGGTGGATTTTTTGTCTCAAAACCCAATCTCCACTTGGCCTCAATGAGACTTTAACTTTTGGCTGTTTCCTTTAAATCTATTTCCCTTAGTTTTAGGGCCTATCAGGGATATTTAGGGAGAACCGTCGTGGAGTGGGGGCGCCATTCTCGTTTTCCCCTAGGGTGCCAACCTCCGCTGTCAAGTAGGTTGCCAGAATAGCTTAACTAGGGGACATTAGGGCTTTCCTCTCTTCTCCCTTTTTCTCCAATTCGGTTGTCCATCTGTGTGCCTGCCATTTTTAGGATTTTTCAATGTTTATTCATGACCTTTGGCCAATTGGCCTGCCTCAACTACCACGTTAAAATACTTTGTCCTCCCCCGGTTGTGTTATACCCTGGGTTGTAGGATTCCATTTACCAAATTATTTGGGTGTTTTCTTGTAATTATAAAGCACTGCTATTTCTACACTTCTAATTTTATGAATTTCTGAGATACTCCTTGTGAGTCTTTTTTCATAATCAACACTTGAGTTTCATGGATCTGTCTTCGCATTTTTGATTAAGCGTTATGGCTTACTTTGAAGATTGTTATAATATTCATATTTATGGACATGACTTTATACCTCTACTGTACCTATACGATGCTCCCCTTCTCTTCCCACCCCCTTACAGTGGTGGGTGTCATGGTAATGGCACCTTATTTGTGTATATACATAGTTGGGTGGTTTTGATGGAGCGCATGTATTTTTAGGTGCACTTCCCCTCATCATTATGGTGGTGACATTGTTGCGTGGGACCTTGCAGGTGCGTCCCACGCTGGAGCGCAGTGGACCGGTTCCTCTTTGTTTGGCGATGCGTTCCACTTTGGAGCGCATCACTTTATTAATACCTGTGCCTTCAGTCCGGTCACATGAGCACTGTGGCATGCCACATAGCGCACTGGAAGTGACGCAGTGCTGGTACTGTTGCGTGATACCTTGCGGGTGCATTTCACGCTGGAGCGCAGTGGACCGGATGTTACGTGCTTGTCCCGCCCCTTCCGGTTCCCCTCTGTTCGGCGATGCGTTCCAGTTTGGAGCGCATTACATTGTCAATACCTGCGCCTTCAGTCCGGTCACATGAACACTGTGGTGCATCACACAGTGCACCAGAAGTGATGTTTTTTGTTTGTAATTGGCGCCAAAAGTGAGTATATTTAAAACGCCACCCATTATCTAAGCATGCAGCACATGTAACTCCCTTTTGGATTTTGTTTTTGGGAATCTTTTTATGCTATGCTAATACAGCGGTCCCTTTTCCCTCACTATCCCCTGATGAGTGACTAACGAAACGCGTAGGGAATGGGAAACTTTTTGGGACATGTGCAATAGATCCCCGGCTCACCCATCTATACATGAGATATTTCTTCATGGGTATTGTGTGGGTAATCCCCCCCCCCCATTTGTTTGTATCTCCTCTGTGGATTGTGCCTTTCTGGATGAAAAAACAGCTAAGTGGGGATCTTCTTGTGCTTTGAGTAAGGCTATACTCCAACTATTGGTGAGATTGTTCCTTTCTCATTTACTTATATGTCACTGCCATATTGCTGGGGGGTCGCAATACTGGGAAAGCTCACCCTTCCCCCCCTGGGTTTGTGACTGATATTTATGTGTGTCGTTTGTTGGTTTATCGTGTCTATTGTCTATTTTTATTGAGCCATTGGCCATTTTTAATATATAATCATTAAAAGTTATATTTTAATATACCTTCTACCGTGCTAGATTTACACTTATATGGTTGGTAGTCCCAATTCTACATTTTTTCGCCAACATATTCCGCAGTGCTTTACAATAAAGACAATTTACAGACATTATGGGGTCTGAATCTACATTCCCTATCAGTATGTCTTTGTGCAGGAGGAAACCAGGGAACCCGGAGGAAACCCACGCAAACACGGGGAGAACATACAAACTTCTTACAGATGTTGTCCTTGGTGGGATTTGAACCCAGGACCCCAGTGCTGCAAGGCTGCAATGGTAACCACTGAGCCACTGTGCTGCCCTATGTATTGCAGGGTATTAGACTTGTCAGTGTTATACTGATTTTATACCTGTTAGACACTTTTTATGGCATGATCTAACAGGCCACCATACCTGTCAGGAAGAATGACCTCCAGATGCCATAAAAACCATTGGCACCCTTGCTATTGATCATCGCATCTAGAGAACGTGTGGGCACAGCTCCTGCACCCTCATAATCACCATGACGTAACTGTCCATCAATTTGCATGTGCACCTTCCTAAACATGATGCACATGTATGTTAAATGTCTGGAAGGGGTTACAAGTCTTTACCAGGCTATAGATAAATTTCTAGAATCATTCTATATGCATACTTTCCCAGCGCGAGTGGTCAGTCACAGGACAGCAGATATGCAATTTACATATTTGCAATTATGTGCCCTCGAAATTCTCATCCACTTCTCTCAACAGAATGTATTCCACATCTTCAATAGAGAGAAGTGGATGACAATCTAGTCAGCTGATGGTCGCATGTATACAAATCACATACTTGGATCATGTGACTGCTAAAGCACACTGGGAATAGTGACAATGTGCACATAGAGTGACTACAGAAAGTTGCCTGGTGCCTGGTAAACCTTTAAAAAAGTATGATTACTGTAACTGTTATTGATTTGCTTTAGTAAATGTTAAAGAAAAGAAAATCTGACATTATTTTACCCTTAGTATAAAGGTATATAGAAATATACTAGTATATAGCGATGTATCTCTATGTGCCATACATTATGCCTGTGATGAAGAAGAATACTATTTAGAAATTTAGACAGAGAAAATCCTCCTCTACTTAGCAGTGATGTCTGTGGCTACCTGCCATGCTAAAGCTTCTATGCTTGAATCTTTAAAAAAAAAAGTAAATAATTTATTAACCAGAAATAAAGAAATTAATAAGCCCAGACAGATATTGGGCCCCCTCCCATAATGTCTCAGAAAGACAATATCACGAGTCACAGGAGGAGAGTAGACGACTGAAAGTTGGAAAACAGGAGAAAACAGACATAGGTAACACATCAGTGTCTGGACTTAGCAGCATGCTGTGCAGCTGGGACCCACTGCCCCACGAGGTCCACTGGCTGAATATGCAGTATGTCCTCCCCTGTCAATGCAGGATGAAACGGCGCACAAAAAAAGTTCCGACAATCTGTAATAAAGCTGTGTTGTTCCCATTCTTTTGTGCCAGCTCTTTGATAATACTAAAGCATACATGAGAAGAGGTTTGGACTCAAAGCAGCCTCTTAAGCTTCATACTGTTCTCATGAGTCCAACTGATTTACTTTTGTAAGATTTCTTCATTGTTATAAGAAAACAACCAAACTCTGCGCCTTCAGCACATGTGTCCTATTACATGTGGAGTGTTTTAAGGTGTGATGGTTTTGAAGCCATAACAATTCTCACTTTCTGTACAAGTCATTCTATTATGGAGGTTTTCCACTGAAAAGCATTTATTTATTTGCAATATAACACAATCTTAGATTGGAAATAGTATGGCGTGACTATTGCTAAAACATCTCTGAACTTCGCTGACATCAGTCTGTGCAGCACCATTTCAGCTTTCAGTTTTGTTTTCGAGAAGAGCAAAAGGAGATTATTTAGTTTGGAAAAAAGGAAGACAGATGCGACATAATGTATATGTATAAATAGCTAAGGGAAATGTGCTAATCTCTTTTATGATCTGACAATAGAACAGTAACTATAACAGAGTGGCATCTATTACATCTAGTTTAAAAAATGTTTCTACACCGCAAAATTGATTCTGTACTGTAAGAGCAGTTAGACTGTACATTGCTGTACAGTAATTCAGTAAATTCTTTCTTGAAAAGACATGATATCACATGTAGTAATTTAATTAAAATGTTGATTCAGCGGTTTATTAATTGTCATAAGTGGGATTTTTCCCCGTTGCCTTAAGAAAATGGACACCTACCTTCATATTTTACAAACTGAGCTATTGTACTAGGTCACAATATTAAATAAAGTTGTCGGGCTCATGTTAGTGTCAATTGTTCAGCTTAAGGCAAAATTGGTACTACAGAAAGGTCAATCATTTCTATGTCGCAGAGTGCATCTTCTTACAGTCACCAATGTACTTATGAGAGCTTCAATCAGCAAGATATCTTGAGTAAACAGTATTTACTTCATACAGGATAAACATGAGATACAATTTAGTGTCACACAGTCCGTGTGCTGCTGACATAACACATTCAGGAAAAAGAAAGAAACACAGGAAGTAAAAACAACCAACAATTGAGAGCTTTCCTCCCCCCACATTACAGCAAGCATATAACTTTACACACTATCGCCATCTGCTGTCTGGTTAGTATAAAGTCCTCCTTTCACTTATAATAAGTCCTAATCTGTTGCATATGCCAACATTCTATACAAGAGTTTTCTCAAAATACAGAGCAGTTCTTTAGAGAGTAATTGTCATCTTTCCTGACATGTTTATTTTAAACTTAATTATATTCTACATAATAAAACAGCTCCAGAGCATTTTGAGATAAGACTAGTACCTGTAAGCCATCATATACAGCATTCTAAGATCAGCTGATCAGCCCCGGAGAACTTACCACCCTGGGAACACTCTTGCGACTGTTCCCAGGGTCAGGTGAGCATCAGCTGATCGGTCACATGACCGATCAGCTGATCGCTAGTGCCATCAATCAGCTGATGGTCACGCGACCATCAGCTGATCACTGACATCAGCGCAGGTCCTGAAAGCATGGTATACTGCGGGGCTCGAGCCCGTGCCCCGCAGTATACCGCTGACCGCCAGGCTGAAGACATCGCCGCCGAGGACCAGGAGGACACCGGGGGCAGCCTGACAGGTGAGTATATTTATTATTTAATTTTTACATTTTTTTATTCTTCTTTTTACCGCAGGTACGCGGGCTGGGAAGAGCACTCGCTGTTATCAGCCAGAGCGGCTGTCGGTTGAGAGGAGCAACAGCCTCCTCTCCCGACTCGGGTACCACCCGCAGCGCGTTTCTGGCACGAATTCGCGCCCATTGACTTTCATTGAAACGTAGAAATTCCGCAGGTATAGATATTATACCTGCGGGTTTGCTGCGATTCAATGCAAGTCAATGGGCGCGAATTCGCGGCGGAAACGGCCAAACAATGGTAATGCTGCAGTTTTTGCGCAATAGTAATCCGGAGCTGAAATTTCCGCATCATGAGCACAGCACATCCGGATTACCATTGCTATACATGGCAGACCTATTAACAAGCGGTTTTAATGCGTTTCCGCGGCGGAAAAACAGCTGCGGAAATGCATTAAAACCGCATCGTGTGCACATAGCCTTATAAGATAAGTCTTTCCAGAATTGTTATTTTATGGAGAATGCATTTATTAAAACAGACAAGTCAGTAAAACAGTCAGGTCTCTTTTAATTTGTAATGATAGTTGCAAATTCGATTAACATCATATATATTAGATGTTTTAAAATCATCAGTTGAACATATAATTTTCCCAAGACCTTTCTTTCTTATTAGAAAAAGTGCAGAATTAGTTATTATTAGCGATGAAATTTGCAATTTTATATATTCACTACTTCTAATCATTAGAACAATCATCTCATTTAGTGCATGTAAATATGTTTTTTTCAGACAGATGGCAAATTCTTTATAGCTCAGGCATCCAAAAACTGATTTTTTAAAACTTCAGCTGCTTCAAAGAGCAAGATTATTCCCATGACAGCCAGGTTTGTGCAATCAGATGTTCTTTTTAGCCTCTGGCCATGTGTCCCCAAAACAGGTAGAAACTGATCTATATGTGCAGAGAAAAGTAAATTCAGTAAATATTCACCCTGCTTTACTAAAAAAAGATCCTAAAATGTGTCAGTGGATTTGTTGAATGATTCCTTGTGGAGAAATAGATCACAGACTGATTTGTAAATCAGCAAAACCTCAAGAGGAAAATAAATTCTTTTATTTCATCCATATCAATCACAGTATTCAGTGTGGACTACAATTAAGATCTAGTTATAATTATTTTAATAGCAACTGGGGTGGCATCTCAAAAGGACGTGTACTCTTTTTTTGGAATACAAAACAGCTTGACTGACAGCTGCAATTTGTACTGAGCAATGTGAGATCTCAGCAGCAGGAGGGACACTGAGGAGCTGTCAGTCAGGCTAAGTGGGAGAAGATTGAGTGAACTTACAAATGTTATGTAAGTTTCTCAAGTTCTTATGACAACTTATGTTGTCGTTTTGAGTGTGCTGCATTGATCTCTTGAAATTGCAGTCTGTGATATGGCTTCTGTGCCTGCTCTTGCTGCTGCAGGTTTTAGGCCCTAATTTTGGGAAATGTGGAGAATTCTGATTGTGTCTCCATCCATTGGGTTGGCTGTAGTGGGACAGGTTTGGGTCTGCGTTAAACTACTTGTAGTCTTATGACATTGATGCCACTTTGGTGGTGTTAGGCTCTTATTTAGGGCAATGTGAACACTCCTGGTTAAGTCTCCATCTCTTGGGTTGTCTGTACTGGAAGAGATGAGGGTCTCATTTACACTATTTGTACAGTAGTGAAATTGATGCCACTTTGCTGGCGTCTGCCACTAATTTTTTTAAATATGGGGAATCCTGATTGGGTCTCCATTTATTGGGTTGGCTGTAGTGGAACCTTCTTGTTCTGCAGTCTAAGTTGTGTAATGTTGCGTACCAGTCCTTGCTGCACTCCTGATACAGACTCTGCCTGCTGCACTCCTAATACAGACTCTGCCTGCTGCACTCTTGATACAGACTCTCCCTGCTGCACTCCTGATACAGACTCTGCCTGCTGCACTCCTGATACAGACTCTGCCTGCTGCACTCCTTATACAAACTCTGCCTGCTGCACTCCTGATACAGACTCTGCCTGCTGCACTCCTGATAAAGACTCTGCCTGCTGCACTCCTTATACAGACTCTGCCTGCTGCACTCCTTATACAAACTCTGCCTGCTGCACTCCTGATACAGACTCTGCCTGCTGCACTCCTTATACAAACTCTGCCTGCTTCACTCCTCATACAGACTCTGCCTGCTGCACTCCTGATACAGAATCTGCCTGCTGCACTCCAGATACAGACTGCCTGCTGCACTCTGATACAGACTCTGCCTGCTGCACTCCTGATACAGACTCTGCTTGCTGCACTTCTGATACAGACTCTGCCTGCTGCACTCCTGATACAGACTCTGCCTGCTGCACTCCTGATACAGACTCTGCCTGCTGCACTCCTGATACAGACTCTGCTTGCTGCACTTCTGATACAGACTCTGCCTGCTGCACTCCTGATACAGACTCTGCCTTCTGCACTCTGATACAGACTCTGCCTGCTGCACTCTGATACAGACTCTGCCTGCTGCACTCCTGATGCAGATCTGCCTGCTGCACTCCTGATACAGACTCTGCCTGCTGCACTCCTAATACAGACTCTGCCTGCCGCACTCCTAATACAGACTCTGCCTGCTGCACTCCTGATACAGACTCTGCCTGCTGCACTCTGATACAGACTATGCCTGCTGCACTCCTTATACAGACTCTGCCTGCTGCACTCATCATACAGACTCTGCCTGCTGCACTCCTGATATAGACTCTGCTTGCTGCACTCCTGATACAGACTCTGCCTGCTGCACTCTGATACAGACTCTGCCTGCTGCACTCTGATACAGACACTGCCTGCTGCACCATCTAGTCTGTCCTACTGGGTCCAGCTGCTGTGCGTCCGTTGGTCTGTCCTGGAGTGGCACCTGGCATTCATCAGGAGCCAAGTCTATCCTCACCATCAGAGGCTCTAGTGAACAGTCCGGTGCTCGGTTAGTCACGCCCCTCCAGGCTCTCCGGGGTCCGTGGCACAGTGGTTCCACAAACCATGTCTGTGACAATGCGCCCTCGCAGGCAGGCTCTCCTCTCCTGTTGTACCAGTCGGTGACCTCTTTTGACATCTAAAGCGCAACTGACTAAATGTCGCTGTCACAGTAATAATAATTATAGTACTTGTACTCTGGGTCAATTGATGGCACTTCCCTGGTGTTTACACCTAATTTGATGTGTTTTGGCAACTTTTGGTCCCGTTTCTAGGTGTTGTATATGCATTTTTTGGTCCCCCCATTGACTCCTATAGAATTCGGAAATGTTCGACGAATAAATTTGGCGAATATCAATTTGTTCGGCGAACTTTTCCGAACCTGACCAGTAGGAAAGTGAACCTATAACTGGAGAAATATACGTATGTATGATCGGCTGGGGTCCTGCACCGGCACCCCCGCCAATCAGCTGTCATCGGTGCCAGCGGCGGCCGCCGGCCGGAAGTGCTCACCTGCGGGGCTCCGCCGTCAAGCGGTAGTGGCCACCGCGGTGTACTGCACATCTGCCTCCTATTCAATTGAGGTGAGCACTTCTGGCCGGCGGCCGTTGCCACCGTCACCAATAACAGCTGATCGGCAGGGGTGCCGCGTGCGGGACCCCGGGCCAATCATACATTGATGCCCTATCCTAGGGATAGGGCATTAATCTAAAAGTAGTGGACAACTTCTTTAATCTGCTGATCTGAGAAATAAATGGGAGCTGCAAAAGGGGTTTTGATATGATAGTTCTCCCGAATGGGTCCAAATATGTTTAAAGAGGTTGACTACTACTTTTTCATTGATGACCTATCCTTAAGATAGGTCATCAATGTCTGATCAGTAGGGATCCGACACCTGGCACCCGCGCCAATCAGGTGCTGTCAGCGGCGGCTGCCAGCTGGAATTGCTCGATTGCAGAGCTGATCCGTCTTCTGATAGTGGTTGTGGTAGGGTACTACACATCTGCCTCCTATTGATTTGAATATTCTAAGGATAGGTCATTAATGAAAAAGTAGTGGACCTTTTCTTTAAATGTGCCTACACTCTCAGCTGTAATCAGTACAACCGGGCAACAAGGGTTCAGTCCTCCCGCACTGCCTCTTTGGGAAAAAATAAGCATTATAGGTTGTCCATGTAATGCACAGACATGTAGGGTCCTCCACTGTGAAGAAAAAACTCTTTATGACCGTTGACTAAATAAGAGACTCTCCTCTATTAAGTCAGACTATCCTAAAGTGGTATTTAAACATTTTTCTAAATCAAACATGGAATTCAATTTACATGGAATTTTGGCAATCTGTGTAATTTTTGTTTCGCCTCTTTACAGAATAGGAATACAATAATGTTAATATAATTCAACATTTGTGATTGCCACTCAAAATACAACCAAGGGCATTACTAAATAAAAAAAGTAAAGAATTAATATTCAACCAAGTATATGGTTAAAAAAATACATGGAGAAGCTTCAAGATGTTATTGTCTTCTTATGTAGTCCACTATTGTCATACATACAGTGATACTGATGCGCCCCCAGGGCTGTGGGGTACTCGGTGCCGGGCCGGTTTGCGCTGAGAAAAGGGATATGTCACGGCGGCTGGCCCGGTCCATGGTCCAGGGCGGTCAACAAAAAGGGGGATGTTATTTATATGGGGTTTGTAGTTTTAGGAAGTGTTCGTGACGCCACCTGTGGTACCTGGTAATGATTACCAGCGCTTCTGCAGTCCTCCGGGGGTGATGGGATGGCAGCTGGGATGTTTCTGCTCCCCACAGGCGGAGCGGGCCCCCGGGGCAGTGTAGGTGCAGATGGTGGTGATGCATTGTAGTGCAGAGGGAGAGATGGCGCAGCTGAAATAACTGACGAATGCAGTGCAGTTGCAGTCATCCGAGTTTTTACTCACAGTTCTCATGTAAGTTCCACAGGTACACTGCGCGGGTGCCAGCCTCCCACGTCGCGCTGCGTCTACCAGAACAGGGGTTCAGCTCTTCCTCAGGTAGGTCAGGAGCATTTGACGAAACCCCGCTTTCTTATGTTCCTCACTAGACCGACTTCTCACGCTGGGTCTTCTCCATCCTGCCCTGCGCTTCCCCATACACAGTCCTGATCGGGTGCTCTGAAGTCCCTCTGGGCAACTAGGAGTTCCCGGACCTACTTGACCCTCACGGTGACTAGGATGAGGCTGTGGCAACTGCACTATAAAAGTCAGAAGCCTCCGGTTTTTCTAGCCGAGACCTGGAGTAACACAGCTGGTCCAGGGGCCAGTCTCCTTCTTGCGGCCTGATCCCTCTGACACCTGGCAGATTCGGGGTGTGTGGGTGCCGTCCTGCAATCGCCGTACCCCCTGGAATCCCTTCTATAGAACGGAGCCTTCCTCCTCTGCTCCCCTCCTGGGCCTCTGTCCCTAGGCCCCACTTGTGGAGCAGAGCTCCTAACGAGACTCTGCTCCCTGACTGACTGTCCTCACTCTCTCCTCTTACTGACTGAACTCACCACCCTAAGATGGCTTCCCTTTAAATACCTCCTACTATGGTGCTTCTGACTCGCCCCCAAGGCCGTGGGGTACTCTTTGGGAGAAATCACGGTGGCTGGCCCAGGGCGGTCAGTGCACAAAGGGGTATCACTTATTAGTAAAAAGTTCAGAGAGTTTGTGGCGCCACCTGTGGTGTCTGGTGAGGATCACCAGCGCTGCAACTGTCCTCTGAGGCAGATGTCAGGGCAGCTAAAGATGGTTCGGCTGGGCGTTGTAGTGCGGGGGAGGAAGAATGGCGCCTGTGAAGAAACAGTCAGAGGCTGTTCGATGCAGTCATCCAAGATTTTACTTACAGTTCTTAGGCAATTCACAAGTGCACTTTATAGGTAAAGGCCTCCCTCGTCACACCGCATCCACCGGACAGGGGTTCAATCCTTCTTCAAACAGCTTCGGAATGCCTGGCGGAACCCCACTTTCTCGTGTTCCTACTTTGACCGTTTTCACACCTGGTCCTTCTCTCCGCTGCCCTACGCTGCCCACTCTCAATTCCGCTCGGGTATGCTGAAGTCCTTCCTGTACGTCGGATCCGGGACCAACCTGACCCCCTGGAGATTAGAATGAAGCAACCGATCCCTCCTGACACCTGGCAGGAGCGGGGCGTACGGGTGCCGTCCTGCATGCGCCGTACCCCCTGGGATCCTTCCCTTAGAACGGAGCCTACTCCCTGCTCCCCTCCGGGGCCTCTATCCTGAGCCCTAACTTGTGGAGCAGAGCTCCTGATGAGCCCCTGCTCCCGGACTGTTCCTCTGAACAGCCCTCACTAAACTCCACTCACTCCACTACTCCACTCCCTCCTAAAAATGGCTTCCCTTTTATCTCTACTGTATAAGTGCTTCCTGTATCTGCTTCCTCCACCCACACCCACTATTGGTTCCCCCTACCTTTGGGTTCCCCCCTACTCCAGCCAGGGCTCAGGAGAAAACTACATTGGGTCTTGCCCCTCCTGCTAGCCTGTAGCAGTGTGATGTTGGATGCGGGTGTTTTGGGGTTCCGTGCGGCACTCCCAACTTACCTGAGAGAAGGGAGACACCACACCTCTGGGTGAGGTGCAGTATCTCTGTGGCGACTGAACCTTCAGGGGCGCCACACTCCCCTACTCTACTTCCTCCACCCACTACTGGTTCCCCCTACCTTTGGTTCCCCCCACTCCAGCCAGGGACAGGGCTCAGCAGGAAACACATAGCATCTTGCCCTTCCAGCTGGCCTGGAGTAGTGTAGTGTTGAATGTGGGTGTTGGGGTTCCGGGCAGCACTCCCTCCTTACCTGAGAGAAGGAGACACCACACCTCTGGGTGAGGTGCAGTACCTCTGTGGCGACTGAACCCTCAGGGGCACCACAATAATAACCTGGGGGCAACAAACTACTTGACACATGTAACACTATTTATACCAGTAAATAAAGAATTGTACAAAAATAATCAGGTTGAGCTAATGTCCATGTCACCGTTTAAAAAAAATAAAAATTCCAAATCCTTGTCTCTCGAGTAATCTTGAGAACAACAAGACTTAAGCTCATCAAATAAAATTGATATCACACTTCACACCTCCAATAAAGAATGGCTCAGTGAATTCATGTATTAGTTTATTGACGCATGATATTAAAAAAAAGAGTGCACTAGGGGTAAGATGCAGACAATTTCTTGTTCCTTACTTTCATTTCTAAGCTCTAATTAACCACTGCTGCCACCTTCCCCTCAAAAAAATAAATATCTGAAAAATCCAATCAATCAATCTAAATAAACAAAATTAACATAATATATATCTTTTGTTGAATATTTTCTAATTAAATCTGTTGGAAAGTGGCCAAATTCTAACAATATAACTGAAGACATGCCTATTTTAGCTTTTAATAACCACGTAAATATGATCTTTTATACTATATTTCCATTCATTTTTAGTTAAAAACTCTACACTTGTAAATATAAAATAATAATAATAATGATAACAGCACCAAAAAAATATTGAAAACCCCTACAGGTAATTCCTTGTTTAAACAGAACTTTCACCAGATTTGAAAATATAAATTGCATACATTATTAACCCCTTCTTGCAAAAGGACATTGTATTCATATCCTGGGAAGAGGTCCTCAGGTATAGAGGGGAATTAGCAGCTGAGCTCCCTCCAGATACGGCAGATGCTGGCTATATCATATAGCCGGCATCTGTCTCTAACAGCCGCAGCTGGTGCTGAGTTCTGGTCGATCTCTGGTAATGGCATTTAATTGGAACATGTGCCAGTGCCCTTACGCACTTGCTCTTTTCGTCACCCCCTAACGCGATTGTGGATAACCAATAAGTTACTATGACAGACGGGGTTCTGCTGAAGGCTACCATCGCTGTTATCTCGGTCCTTGTGTACTCCACAGGAGACAGAGATTTTCACTCTCAGATCAGAACTTTAAAGACTATGAGTCTCTCCAGCATCTTCAGAAGTTTTTAAGGATGGCCTCACTAACCACACCCTCGCCCCTTTTTGTGTTGACCCTCATCCATATTTTTACCAACTTTTTTTTTTTACAGTAAATTTCCTTTTTCTTTTATTAGCTTTACATTGACTATTTGTTCAGATATAGGCTACAGCCCCACTATCAGTATTTGGTTAGTATTTTTCCCCAGTATTTGTAAGCCAAAACAACCAGGAGTGGGTCAAAAATTCAGAATTGGTGACTTGTTTCTATTATACCTTTTCTCTGATTGTTCCTCAACTGGTTTTGGCTCCCAATCCTGAGAAAAAATTCTGACCAAATACTGACCAAATACTGATAGTGGGGCAGTAGCCATAGGCTCACTTCCTGACTGGTCAGAAAATACTGATGAGGAATTTGTTCCTACTTTGTGTAGGTGAACTTTAAACTGATTCAATCATTTTTTTTATTTTTAAATCATATCAGTCACCAGATTTCACAATACAAACTAAATAATTTACTAAATAAATCTCTTAGACATTATAAGGATTTTTTATTTACTTTGAAAATCCATACCAGAATGGAGGTATGATATAAGCGACCAAACAATTGCAGGTTCAAGTCCATTAAGGGGACTTAAAAAATAATGCAGAAAATAAAGAAAAACTTTTTTGAAACTGTAAAAAAATTATACAAATTCAAATCACCCACTTTTTCCCCAATAGAAATAAAGAAATGAAAAAATAATAAATAAATAAACATGTTTGGTATTGCTACAATCGTAAAAGTCTGCTCTATTAAAATATGGGATTAATTAACCTAATTGGTAAATGCCATAAAGAGAAAAAAATCAAAAGACCAAAATTGCGTTTTATTGGTCACCTCTCTAATAAAATGTTGTAGCAAACAATGAAAGCATCTCATGTACACAATTGTTATCAATAGATATGCCACTGCGCAAAAAAACAAACCCTCACTCGCCCAGCAACAGAAAAATAGCAATGTTATGGATCTTGGAAAATGGCAACACAAAGCAAAATATTTTTTTTGCAATACCCTGAGTTTTTTTTCATCACATAAATAGAAAAAAGTTGGTGCATGTTTGGTAACGCTGTAATTAGACTGACCTGGACAATCATATATAAAAAAAATCAATGGAAGAATTGCATTTTTTTTCACCATTTCATCACACTTGGATTTTTTCCACTCTGTTTCAGAACATTATATAGAAAAATGAGTGGAGCCATTCAAAACTGTAACTGATCTCACAAAAAATAAGCCCTCATATGTTTATGTTTACAGAAAAATAAAAGTTATGGGTCTGAAAAACAATAAAAGTGCAAACATGAAAAAATCACTGGTCTTTAAATGATTAAAGAGACACTGGTTTATTTACTTTGAAAATCATTGTCAGAATGGCTGTAAAAACTGAATATTAAGATGAATAATTTTTGAGTCCAACTTTAGAATGAAATATCTCATGAGTCCAAGTGTATTCAGTCTCCGCTTGACCAACAAGACTGACAGCTGCAGCTTGTACTGAGCAGTGTGAGATCTCAACAGCAAGAGAGACAGTCTGACTAAGTGGGCAGAGATTCAGTTACATTTTCATAAACCTCCATTCTGACATGGATTTTCAAAGTAAATAAAGAATTAGCGTCAGGTCTAAGAGATATATTTAGTAATGTATGAAGTTTGTATAGTGAAATCTGGTGACTGATCACTGGTCACTAGATTTTACTATACAAACTTTAAAAGTAAAAAAGTCTTCCATTGATAGTTTTTGCTAAAACTTCCTTCTTCTAAGCTCACGTGCAACCATTAAGTATTTGGTGAATTTTTTGCAAACCCAGGAGTTGGCAAAAAATACAGAAGTGGTGACTAGTGTTGAGCCACCCCCGTAGTGTTCGAGTTCGGTTCGGTTCGTCGAACACCCGTGTGTTCGCCGAACTGTTCGTCGAACTGTTCGTCGAACACCTTCGAACACCGTTAAAACCAATGGCAGGCAAACAAAAACACATAGAAACACATAGAAAACACCTTCAAAGGTGTCCAAAAGCTGACAAACTGCTCAGAAGACATAACTAACACATGGAAAAGTGACAAGTACATATAGTCATGCGAAAATAAAAGAGGTGGAGGAGTAAAAGGAGGGGGAGACACAGATATAGGCATGTCATGCCCTTCTAAAATCCAAAAAGTGAGAAGCCGACACGGCCAGTCCGCTCCTGCCCGTGCCACCTCCGTGTCGCCGGGTTTGTGCCAGAGCCGCGGTGAACCCTGACGGCCAGCCCCCCTCTCCCAATACTGGTGCCTGTCCGCTGGTGGGTCGAGCGAGCCCCCCTGTGGTGGAGGCAGCTCTAAGCTTTTTAATTTAAATTGTCTCTCTAATTTGAATGAATACACTTTAAATCCATTTACAAGGATCTATTGGAGGGCAAGTCTCATGCCAGCAGCCGCGGTAATTCCAGCTCCAGTAGCGTCCACTAAAGCTGCTGCAGTTAAAAAGCTTTTATAAGGATCGAGCTCGGCTGTCCACCGCAAGGCATCCTACTGCCAGTCCCAGCCCCTATGCCTTGGGGTGCCTCCTGATGTTCTTCACTAAGTATCCCATGGTCCCGAAGCATTTCCTTTGAAAAAATTAAGTGTCTAAACTACAGGTGGTGCAGCTTGCTTAACAGCCGGGATAATCCGCTCACTAGCAGACACTGCTACTAGGCACAAAGTATTTCCTGGGCTAGATGCAGTTAAAAATTTGTAATTAGATACTCTCGTTGGATGCTGAGAAAGCATTCCATAGAGTCTCCTGGCACGCCATATATGATTCTCTTAAAAAGCTTGGGGTAGGGGTCTAGGGGACCCTTTTATAGCCAAAATCACGGCCCTGTATCGCAATACGTCACCTAGGCTGAAGATAAATGGAACTGTAGCACCCTGAGGGCTCGGTTGCTACAGACGTATTGCACCTCACCCAGAGGTGTGATATCTCACTCTCAGGTAAGGATGGAGTGTGGATCAGGACCCAACACCTGCATGCATTACACCACATTGCCGTGGGGCAGGGCGACCAATATGCCCCTGAGATGGGCACGACAGTCCCTGTCCCTGGCTGGAGTGGGGGGAGGGAACACTGAGGAAGGGGAACCCTGTAGTGCAGGAGCAGGGAGGAAGCAGTTCCTGGGTGCATTGAGAAGGGAGTATAAAAGGTGGGCACCATCTTAGTTCAGTGCAGAGAAGTCTGAGCAGAAGTGGCAGGGAGCAGGGGCTCTGCATGAGCTCTGCTCCGGAGGCGGGCCTAGTAACAGAGGCCCAGGCCTGGAAGAGGGAGAAGGAAGGAAGAGGAGCGGAGAAGGCTCCAGGAACGAGGAATGAAGGGATCCCAGGGGTGCGGACGGGCGAGTCGCCACCGCACGCCCGAATCCACCTGCGTGGAGGGGTCAGGCCAAAGGGGGAGACCGGTCCCCGAACTAGTGGAGGCAGGAAACGACCCTCAGCTAGAAACCGGAGGCTCTGACATTTTATGTGGCGCAGCCCCTCGCTACACCCGCTAGGAAGGCACCACATAGGGTCAGGGAAACTGGCGCCAAGTTTACCAAGAGGAGGCCCGAGGCAGCCGGACAGAAGTGTTGGTAAGAAAGGCCAGACAAAGGACACACAAAGGGGGTCCTGTGAAGTGCTCCAAAGTTATCTGGGAGTTGTCTGAGCCCCTCACCTGGTGAGCACAGTACGACGTGGGCAGCCGTTACCTGCAGACGTGGTCTGGATAATAAGAACTGTGAGTAAAGGCCCTGAACTGCATCACTGACTCCGTGTCGTTACTGCTGCTGCCCTGCACCATCACCCCCATCCTCCGCATACACTGTCCTGAGGCTATACTCCTCCCGTGGGGAGTTATGCTACGCTCTGCTGCACCCACAACACTAGCCTCAGTGGTCTGCCCTGTAGCGGCGGTTCACTCTGACCGCAATCCACGGGTGGCGTAGTCGGACATTTAAACATGAAAACCACATAAATAGTTCCGCCACTGGTTTGACCGCCCTGAGCCACGGAACTGGGTCGCCGCCACGAAGACTACAACCACCAGCATCCACCAAAAAGGGTCCGGCTCCGGGTGTCCCAAGGCCCAGATGGTGCGTCAGAACATTTTCATCACCTTTCACAATCACCAATGGGACAAGGCAGTGATGTCCTCTGTCCCCTCTCTTATACATCCTAGTGACGGAGCACCTGCTCTCATCAATTCGCCATAACCCCAATATTAGGTGGATTGAGGTGGGAGGCACCGAGTACAAGTGCTCTCTATTTGCTGATGATGTCCTAGTATATATCACTCAATCACATATATCCATCCATGCTGTTATGGCTGAAATAGATCACTTTGTTACATGGTAAAATTTTAAAATCAATGCAGCGAAGTCTGAGGCCCTCGATGTCTCCCTCCCCAAATCCATATAGGATTCCATCCAGTCCAACTTTCCCTTTGCCTGGCCCTCACAGGGTATCAAATACTTAGGAATTCCTATTCATAGAGACCTCTCCCATCTATGTTATCTTAATTTTGGGCCCTTTATTGAACAACTCCATACAGACCACGGTTGGCAAGTTAGAACTGTAAGATTCACTACGTGAACCACTGGTGTTTTGTGGAAAAGCACATGTACACTGCGTTCCAAATTATTATACAAAAAGTGTTTAGGAGTGATAAGGGAAGAATTTGTTTGTTTGTCAGTTAAACTCATTGATGGTGATGTGTGTCAGGGCTCTTTATATCACTGTAAGCAATTGCAGACACCTGTGCTAATTAGTTTGGCAGGTGTGTCCAATGAAAGGCAAGACTACTTAAGAAGGCTCTCTCACATTATTAAGCAGCCTACATTTTCTGCCAAAATGGGAAAGAAAAAGGATGTGTCGGCTGCTGAGAAGCAACAAATTGTGGAGTGTTTAGGTCAAGGCATGACTACAATCAACATTGTGCGATGATCAGGATGAAGTGTCTTGGCAATCAAGAAGTATGTAGCTGATTCACAGTACACACGTGTGCGTGCTGATAAGGGCAAATTGAGGACTCTTTCCTACAGGCAATTACGTCAGGTTGAAAGAGCAGCGGCAAAAAAGCCTTGTCATAGCAGCAGACAAGTTTTTGAAGCTGCTTGTGCCTCCAACGTCCCCCGAACAACAAGATGCAGGGTCCTTCAGAGGTTTGCAGCTGTGCATGCGCCATCCTGTCGACCTCCTCTATCCACTTCACACAAGCAGAAACGGCTCCAGTGGGCCAAACATTACATGAAGACTGATTTCAAAACTGTTTTGTTCACGGATGAGTGCCGTGCAGCGCTCGATGGTCCAGATGGATGGAGTGGAGGATGGCTGGTTGATGGACACCCCACGCAAACATGGCTACAGCGCCAACAAGGAGGAGGTGGAGTAATGTTTTGGGCTGGAATCATGGGGAGAGAGATTGTCGGCCCCTTTAGGATCCCTGAAGGCGCTAAAGATGAACTCCATAATGTATGTGGATTTTCTCAAACAGCACTTCCTGCCATGGTTCAAGAAGAAGAACCGTGTATTTCACAGCAAGATCATTTTTCTGCATGATAATGCACCATCTCATGCTGCACATAAAACATCTGCATCTCTGGCTGATATGGGCATAAAAGGGGACAAACTTATGGTGTGACCCCCATGCTCCCCTGACCTCTACCCCATTCAGAACCTTTGGAGCATCATTAAAAGGAGTGTCTATGATGGCGGGAGGCAGTTCACATCTAAGCAACAGCTCTGGGAGGGTATTCTGTCCTCATGCAAAACAATTGAAGCAGAAACCATCCAAAACCTGACAAATTCAATGGACGAGAGAGTTCAGAAGCTCCTTTCGAACAAGGGGTCCTATGTGAAAATGTAACATCACCTAGAATAAAGTTTTGAGTTGAAAACTGTTTGATTTCAGTTTCTAACAACCTGCTAATGCTTATAATTTCAAAAATGACCATTTTTTTGGTCTTTATTAAAATGAAAAGGTTGATCGAAAAGTTTGGGGGATCTAAGAGTGTGGCAACCCAGTAGTCATGATTACTTCGAATTCTGACAATATGAGGGTCATGCTGCAGGTAGTGCAGCAAGAAGGCACTTATGTGCCTTGCGCATCTCGGAGCCCCAAAATTATTTTCCGGGCTAGATGCAGCTAAAAATTATTTTTAATTTTAAATCTGGTGAAGCTTTAGTATAGATGGCCTAATAGGATCAGTGCTGCACACTGCTACAAAGCCCAAATTATTTTCCAGTCAAGATACAGATAAACATGATTAGTAATTTGAAAGCTTAAAACGGTTGGTAGGGTGATTTTAACCAATCATCAAGCTTTTACTCTCCCCAGGATGACACAGGGGTAGAAAAGTCGTTTCGGATCCATGATTTGTTCATCTTTATGAACGTGAGTCTGTCTACATTATCAGTGGAGAGCCGCGTGCGCTTATCTGTCAGCACACCACCAGCAGCGCTGAACACACGTTCAGACAGAACGCTGGCTGCGGGGCATGACAAGATCTCCAAGGCGTAAGTGGCTAGCTCCGGCCATTTATCCAGATTGGAAGCCCAAAAAGAGCAAGGGTCCAGTGACACAGTCGTGGCTTCAATGTTTACTTGGAGATAGTCCTGTACCATCGTCTCTAGGCGTTGACTATGTGTCAGACTTCTTGTCTCCTGTGGCCTTGCAAAGGATGGGCTAAAAAAGTGGTGAAATGATTCCGCAAAATTGATGTTATCAGCAGATACTGTGGTTCTGTTACGGTTTGAGTGCTGAACACTTGACGGTCCCACGGTTGGCAAGTTGGAACTGTGAGATTCACTACGTGCACCACTGGTATTTTGTGGAAAAGCACATGTAAGATTCTGCAACAGTCTCTGCTGATACTCCTGCATGCGTGCATCCCTTTCTATGGCAGGAATAATTTCTGCAAATTTACTTTTGTACCGGGGATCTAACAGTGTGGCAACCCAGTAGTCAGGATTATTTCTAATTCTCACAATTCGAGGGTCATGTTGCAGGTAGTGCAGCAAGAAGGCACTCATGTGTGTTGCGCATCCAGGAGCACCAAGTCCCTGTTGTGTTGGTGGCGAGGTAACAATCATGCTTCCTTCCTCTGTCCTCTCCCCCCAACCTCGCACAACAGAAATGTGATCAAGGTCTCCCTCATCTGATGAGTCTTCCATCAGTTCGTCCTCCACTTCTTCCTGGGCTCCTGCACCTTCCTCACTAGTTTGGCTGCTACCATGCGCCCTGGTAAAACCATCTCCCCCACCCTCACATGCCTGCCGCCTTGGTGCTGCCGACCGTCTGGACCTTGCAGATGTTAGCCCTTCCGCATACAACTCCTCCTCCTCTACTTCCTCCACCTCCTCTTGTGCCACCACCTGACTCCGAATTCTGTTTAACATGTGCTCCAGCATGTAAATCACCGGAATAGTCATGCTGATAATGGCATCGTCAGCACTAAACATCTTCGTCGACATTTCAAAACTGTGCAGAAGGGTGCATAGGTCCCTGATCTGAGACCACTCCTCCAGCGTGATTTGCCCCACCTCTGAATCTCGTTGGCCCAGGCTATACGTCAGAACGTATTGCACCAGGGCTTGTCGGTGCTGCCACAGTCGCTGCAACATGTGCAGAGTTGAATTCCACCGGGTAGGCACATCGCATTTTAGCCGGTGAAGTGGCAGGCCCAACGACTTCTGTAGAGATGTAAGTCGCTGAGCTGCGGGATGCGAACGGCGGAAGTGAGCACACAGCGACCGTGCCCTCTGCAGAAGGCCATCTAGTCTGGGATAGTGGGCTAAAAATTGCTGGACAACCAGGTTCAACACGTGAGCCATACAAGGCACGTGTGTGACATTGCCCCGGCGAAGGGCCGCACCCAGGTTTGCAGCATTGTCGCACACGGCCTTCCCTGGTTTCAGGTCCAGTGGAGACAACCATTCATGAAATTGGTTCTCCAGAGCTGACCACAACTCCTCAGCTGTGTGACTCACATTTCCCAGACATTTCAATGTAAAAACCGCCTGATGACGTTGAGCCCTACTGCCAGCATAGTAAGGAGGTGTGCAGGATCCCTTCTGCGCAGTTAGAAAGCTTGTGGCATGACCAGACAGGCTTTGGGTGCAGGTGGAAGACCGAGAGGAGGTTGAGGAGGCAGAAGCAGTGGAGGAACTTTGACATAAAGAGGATTGACGCACAACTCGTGGGGACGGCAAGACTTGGACAGCAGCCCCTTGTCCTGCTGTCACCATAGTTACCCAGTGCCCAGTCAGCGACATGTAACGCCCCTGTCCGTGCCTACTCGTCCAAGTGTCTGTGGTGAAATGCACCCTGTCACACACAGAGTTTCTCAAAGAAGCGGTGATGTTGTGTGCGACATGCTGGTGGAGCGCAGGCACACCTTTCTTTGAGAAGTAGTGCCGACTGGGCATCTGGTACTGGGGCACTGCGACGGACATAAGGTCTCGAAAATCCTCTGTGTCCACCAGGCGGAAAGGCAGCATTTCTGTAGCCAAGAGCTTGCAGATGGTGAAATTTAACCTCTTAGCTTTCTCATGGCTAGGAGGAAATGGTCTTTTACTTGTCCACATCTGAGGGACCGAGGGCTGGCTATTGTGCTTAGACGGGGTTGATAAGGGTGTCCCCGGCAAACTGCCGGTCTGTGAGGAAGATGCAGGCGGACATGTTAGGTTGCCTTGATCCAAAGGTGGTGCTATCGATGTCGGACAGCGCTCAACACCAGCTGGTGTTACCACCTCCAAAGAAAATGATGACCTGCCAATCACGCTGGCTGTTGCGGGTAAAGAGGTGGCAGGTCTGCGCCCCAAAACAGGTGTGACTGCTGTCCCCCCAGTCACAGAGGATGAAGAGGCCGCGGATGCACAAGATATGGCAGACGGTGATTGGCCCGGCCGGCTAGGCCGCATTGTAGCACACTGAGCTTCCCACTGCAACTTATGCTTCATGTCCATGTGCCGGTTCATGCATGAAGTACTCAAACTATGTATTTTTTGGCCTCTACTTAGCTTTTGCTGACAAATGTTACAGATAACACGAGTTGGGTCATCTTTATCGATCTGAAAAAATGCCCAGGCTATGCAAGGCTTAGCACCCATGCGACCTGAAGAGCCACCACGACTTGTGGTGAGAGGCAGAGTTGTGTTTGAGGATGCAGTTGTTGACGTGCTTCCAGTACTACGTCTCTGTCCAGGAAGGCGCAACCTGACCTCGTCGTCACTAGCATCTTCCTCCACCTCCTCTGCTGACCTCATCTCTTGGCTGACTGTGGGTTGACAGTAAGTGGGATCTCCGACCTCATCATCATCACCCTGTGCGTTATCACACCCGTCGTCCTCAGAGCCAACCTGTTCCTGCCCTGACAAAAAACTAAAGTTGTCGCTCCAATCAGGTATTTGAGTCTTATCATCGTCTTCCTCATTGTCTCCACCAACAGGAGTTACAGTTTGGGAATGAGGGTCTACATTATGGTCAGAACCTTCTGCGTCTGGTCCTGGATCCGACTCATAAAGATTCTGGGCATCAGTGCAGATCATTTCCTCGTCTGGATTCACAGAAGCGCTGGAGTCGACCTCTGATTCCCAGGCTATAGTATGAGTAAACAGCTCTGCAGACTCAACCATCTGTTCTACCTCATACTCAGACGGGCAGCTGGAGATTTGGGAGCTGTGAGGAAGCAAGTGCGATTTGGGTGACACCTTTGAGGACTGGAGTATTTGTGATGTTGAAGTTGATGTGGAGGAGAGCCCACTTAAAGGAGCACTTGATATCCGTTGAAGCACCTGCTGTGTTTGTGCCTCATCTGGAATTTGTAGCGATTGGCGTGGCCGTAAGAAAGGGATCTTATCACATTGTCCGCTAAAAGAAGTAGACATTTTAGTTTGGCTGGAAAATGGTCTTTCTTCTGCAGATGTTACTGTTGCTTTAACACCTACCCCACGGACACAACCTTTTTTCCCCTTCCCAACACGCCTATTCCCCTTTCCACCAGCAGCAGGCCTTTTTCCACTCATTTTGGTGGTTAACTAATTCACAACTCTGGAGTTGTTTGCACAAAAAAACAATGGATGGTAACCGAGCAGAGCTGAGTGGCCAAACTGTGGTATTAGGCCAAAACTATTGGCTGGGTTAGATGCAGAAAAAAATTATTTTGAATTTGCAACCTGATGGAGGTCAGTATAGATGGACTAATACAAATAGTCCCACACACTGCTAGAAGCCCAAATATTTTTTCAGAGGTACTGTAGATGCAGATAAAAATTATTTTTAATTTGCAACCTGATGGAGGTCAGTATAGATGGACTAATAGACCAAGTCCCACACACTGCTAGAAGCCCAAATATTTTTTCAGAGCTAGATGCAGAAAAAAATTATTTTTAATTTGCAACCTGATGGAGGTCAGTATAGATGGACTAATAGACCAAGTCCCACACACCGCTAGAAGCCCAACTATTTTTTCAGAGCTAGATGCAGAAAAAAATTATATTCAATTTGCAACCTGCTGGAGGTCAGTATAGAAGGACTAATAGAACAAGTCCCACACACTGCTAGAAGCCCAAATATTTTTTCAGAGCTAAATGAAGAAAAAAATTATTTTTAATTTGCAACCTGATGGAGGTCAGTATAGATGGACTAATAGACCAAGTCCCACACACTGCTAGAAGCCCAAATATTTTTTCAGAGCTAGATGCAGAAAAAAATTATTTTTAATTTGCAACCTGATGGAGGTCAGTATAGATGGACTAATAGACCAAGTCCCACACACCGCTAGAAGCCCAAATATTTTTTCAGAGCCAGATGCAGAAAAAAATTATTTTTAATTTGCAACCTGATGGAGGTCAGTATAGATGGACTAATAGACCAAGTCCCACACACCGCTAGAAGCCCAACTATTTTTTCAGAGCTAGATGCAGAAAAAAATTATATTCAATTTGCAACCTGCTGGAGGTCAGTATAGAAGGACTAATAGAACAAGTCCCACACACTGCTAGAAGCCCAAATATTTTTTCAGAGCTAAATGAAGAAAAAAATTATTTTTAATTTGCAACCTGATGGAGGTCAGTATAGATGGACTAATAGACCAAGTCCCACACACTGCTAGAAGCCCAAATATTTTTTCAGAGCTAGATGCAGAAAAAAATTATTTTTAATTTGCAACCTGATGGAGGTCAGTATAGATGGACTAATAGACCAAGTCCCACACACTGCTAGAAGCCCAAATATTTTTTCAGAGCTAGATGCAGAAAAAAATTATTTTTAATTTGCAACCTGATGGAGGTCAGTATAGATGGACTAATAGACCAAGTCCCACACACTGCTAGAAGCCCAAATATTTTTTCAGAGCTAGATGCAGAAAAAAATTATTTTTAATTTGCAACCTGATGGAGGTCAGTATAGATGGACTAATAGACCAAGTCCCACACACCGCTAGAAGCCCAACTATTTTTTCAGAGCTAGATGCAGAAAAAAATTATATTCAATTTGCAACCTGCTGGAGGTCAGTATAGAAGGACTAATAGAACAAGTCCCACACACTGCTAGAAGCCCAAATATTTTTTCAGAGCTAAATGAAGAAAAAAATTATTTTTAATTTGCAACCTGATGGAGGTCAGTATAGATGGACTAATAGAACAAGTCCCACACACTGCTAGAAGCCCAAATATTTTTTCAGAGCTAAATGAAGAAAAAAATTATTTTTAATTTGCAACCTGATGGAGGTCAGTATAGATGGACTAATAGACCAAGTCCCACACACTGCTAGAAGCCCAAATATTTTTTCAGAGCTAGATGCAGAAAAAAATTATATTCAGTTTGCAACCTGATGGAGGTCAGTATAGATGGACTAATAGAATGATGCTATGCCCAAAAGATTTTACTTCACTAGGTGCAGTAAAAAAATTGGTATTCTATACACAGGTGTTATATCTTGCAACACAGATAGGCTACTCCACTGACTAACACACTCTGCAATAGGCCAAAAAGGATTAGCTTTGCTAGATTCAGCCAAATGCTGTGAAAAAAACTTGCACAGCACTGGCACAGACCTGCCTGGCAAAAACTGATAGGAACTGATGTAACCTAGTCCTGAAAAGGACTCCAATTACAATTAGTCTTTACTCCCACAACCGATCTATTTAAGAGCACAGACCTCCCTGATAAAAGTCGTAGGAAATGCTGTAACCTAGTCCTTAAAAGGACTGCAATCACAACTATTCCCTACTCCCAAGCTATCTGTATATTTGTGCGAAAATTGGCTTGAAATTAACAAGGTATAGCGCACACAGCAACAGCGGTGCCGTCTAACATGCAGCTGCAGCAGTGAGAAAATGGTGGCGACGGGGAAAATGGCTGGGTCTTATAGGGCAAGGACATGTGACATACACTGCCAATGACACATGCCCTTGCTTGTGTGAAAAAAAGCACTTCGCTCCGTGTGTGCGCTGCTGATAGGCTGACAGATTGCACCTCCCCACTGCAAATGCGGGAAAGAGAAAAAAAAATGGAGATCTTCATTGTTCCTGCAGAGATCCATCCCCTGCCCCTCCCCCCACCCCGCTGTACACTCAAACTGCGTATTAACATTAATTTTCATCATTACTGAGAAAAAATCCAGTTATGATTTTGGTGCACGAACAGTTATCGAACATAACCTCGAACAGCCGAATTTTTCTCAAATTGTTCGTGTTCGCCGAACGGCTCGAACACCGCCCAAAACAGCTCGAATTTGAGATTGGCGAACAGTTCGAGTAGAACAACGCTCATCTCTAGTGGTGACGTGTTTCTATTATCCTTTTCCTCTGATTGTTCCACTCCTGGTTTTGGCTTACAAATACTGAGGTAAAATACTGAGCAAATACTGAACGTGTGAACATGGCCTAAACCTATAAAATATCCTCTTTGCTGTTGACATCCAGCCTGAACCCAGCTACTATTTGTGAGCACTTATTCTATGCTAACCTGACCATTATTAGGTTAAAGCGGTATTTCAATCTCCAAGATCCTATCCCAATTTGTAAAAGGTGTAATAATAATAATAGTAGCAAATACCTTCAATTAGAAATGTAGTATAGTTTTTCTGAGTCACTCTGTCTCTTTCTTTATGTGCAGGCATTGCAGGACCTTAGGTATCCATGGTTACGACCACTAGCAACTAACTGGCACTATATCAGTGGTTGTAACCATGGATACCTAAGGTCCTGCAGTGCCTGCACATTAGGAAAGAGACAGAGCGAATCAGAAAAACGATACTACATTTCTAATTGTAGGCATTTGCTTGTATTATTATTATTACACCAACTACATATTGGGATAGTATCTTGGAAATGGGAATACCCCTTTAAGTTCCTACAATAAGCTTTTGGTGAATTTTTGATGCTGCATATTTTTACTGTGCGCAAAACAAATTGTTTTACAGTTCCAGCAAAGTGGATGGGATTTGCAGAAATCTCATGCCCACTGTGCTTTTCTGTATGCTGCATAAACTAAGCCGATAACTTTCTCATAGAGAAGAACACTCAGCCGAACGAGCGCTCCTGTGTATGGTAGAGTCAGCTGAGATGGCAAAGCATCATTAAGGTGACAGCCTTCTAATGTGAACAGGGGCCTTTATATTCATGCATACATTTTTTTTACATATGTGATATAACTCTGAACAATAGCTTATAGGTTATATGTAGATAAAGTCTAAAATACACAGTAAGTTAAAGGGAATCTGTCACCACATTTGACCTATCTAGCTATTAATATGGGCATATACAGTGCTGGCCAAAAGTATTGGCACCCCTGCAATTCTGTCAGATAATACTCATTTTCTTCCTGAAAATGATTGCAATCACAAATTACTTACTTACCTGTGGCACCTAACAGGTGTTGGCAATAACTAAATCACACTTGCAGCCAGTTAACATGGATTAAAGTTGACTCAACCTCTGTCCTGTGTCCTGTGTCCTTGTGTGTACCACATTGAGCATGGAGAAAAGAAAGAAGACCAAAGAACTGTCTGAGGACTTGAGAAACCAAATTGTGAGGAAGCATGAGCAATCTCAAGGCTACAAGTCCATCTCCAAAGACCTGAATGTTCCTGTGTCTTCCGTGCGCAGTGTCATCAAGAAGTTTAAAGCTCATGGCACTGTGGCTAACCTCCCTAGATGTGGACAGAAAAGAAAAATTGACGAGAGATTTCAACGCAAGATTGTGCGGATGGTGGATAAAGAACCTCGACTAACATCCAAACAAGTTCAAGCTGCCCTGCAGTCCGAGGGTACCACAGTGTCAACCCGTACTATCCGTCGGCGTCTGAATGAAAAGGGACTGTATGGTAGGATACCCAGGAAGACCCCACTTCTTACCCTGAGACATAAAAAAGCCAGGCTGTAGTTTGCCAAAACTTACCTGAGAAAGCCTAAAACGCTTTGGAAAAATGTTCTCTGGTCAGATGAGACAAAAGTAGAGCTTTTTGGGAAAAAGCATCAACATAGAGTGTACAGGAAAAAAAAAGAGGCATTCAAAGAAAAGAACACGGTCCCTACAGTAAAACATGGCGGAGGTTCCCTGATGTTTTGGGGTTGCTTTGCTGCCTCTGGCACTGGACTGCTTGACCGTGTGCATGGCATTATGAAGTCTGAAGACTACCAACAAATTTTGCAGCATAATGTAGGGCCCAGTGTGAGAAAGCTGGGTCTCCCTCAGAGGTCATGGGTCTTCCAGCAAGACAATGACCCAAAACACACTTACAAAAGCACTATAAAATGGTTTTAGAGAAAGCACTGGAGACTTCTAAGGTGGCCAGCAATGAGTCCAGACCTGAATCCCATAGAACACCTGTGAAGAGATCTCAAAATGGCAGTTTGGAGAAGGCACCCATCAAATATCAGGGACCTGGAGCAGTTTGCCAAAGAAGAATGGTCTGCAATTCCAGCAGAGCATTGTAAGAAACTCATTGATGGTTACCGGAAGCGATTGTTCGCAGTTATTTTGGCTAAAGGTTGTGCAACCAAGTATTAGGCTGAGGGTGCCAATACTTTTGTCCGGCCCTTTTTTGCAGTTTTGTGTGAAATGATCAATGATTTGATTTTTGCTTCATTCTCTTTTGTGTTCTTTCCTTGCAAGCAAATTAAATGAAGATAATAATACCAAAGAATTTGTGATTGCAATCATTTTCAGGAAGAAACTGAGTATTATCTGACAGAATTGCAGGGGTGCCAATACTTTTGGCCAGCACTGTAGGTTTTAGACTGCTGAGTAGAGTGATGCCTGCATGCCTCATATCAGATGCATTTTTGTGGATAAATCATCATTTATCACTTTATATAAATGACCTCTTCCAGTCTCCGGGGAGGTAGCTGCCTGGAAGATGACTCTGCCTCCAGAGATTATTTTACATGAAGGTGGAGTTACCAGTGTGATGTGTAATGGCTGCTCTCTGCTCTCCTGATCTCAGTGCAGAGCTGTGTGTGATTATAACTGACTCATCTGCAGGTTCCTCTCAGCTTCAGCTTCCATCTCACAGGTAGACAGGGTTGTAATATTGTTACAATACAGCAGAGCTCAGGGAGCTGAAAAAAATGTGTTTGCAAGAAGATAAGGTAAAGAATATTTATACCGTGTTAGCCAGTAGATAGAACAATATTGGAATCTGAGAGTCCTCAGTGGTTGATACTTTCAGACATTTGGGAAAATCCACCATTCTAGATAAACACAAGAGTCAACCATCCAAGATCAATGTCCAGGAGAGAAGGGCCATAAAATCTTTGAAAACCAACAAAGAACACTTTCAGACATTTGGTAAAATCCACCATTCTAGATAAACACAAGAGTCAACCATCCAACATCAATGTCCAGGAGAGAAGGGCCATACAATCTTTGAAAACCAACAAAGAAATCATCATTAAACCTGCAGACAAGGGTGGTGCAATAGTCATGATGAACAAATCAGACTACCTGAAGGAAGGAAACAAACAGACAACTGATGGACACACACTACTACAAGAGATTGGAGTCTGACCCCACACAGGACTATCACAAGGAACTAAACAAGCTGGTTTCTTGTCTACCTGACATATCCTTAAAAGCTGGTGACCTGATACCAGAAAGTCCAAGAACAGGCACGTTTTACATGCTTCCCAAAATCCACAAATCAGGAAATCCAGGAAGACCAATCATTTCATGTGTGGGCACCCTCACCGAACAAATTTCTGGATGGGTAGAGGGTGTTCTCAAACCCCTGGTAAAAGAGACACCCAGCTACATTCAGGACACAACTGACCTATTGAATAAACTGTCAGCAATAGGTCCTCTACCAGAAGGAACCATCCTCGCCACCATGGATGTGGAATCTCTGTACAGTAACATCCCACACAAGGATGGATTGAATGCTTGCAAAACCTTCCTGGAAAACACAGGAATTGATGCTGACTCTGTGGTGAAACTTACTAAATTCATCCTTACCCACAACTACTTCACGTTTGATGACAACATATATCTACAGGAGACCGGCACAGCAATGGGAAGCAAAATGGCACCACAATATGCAAATCTTTTCATGGCCAAGCTTGAAGGTGACTTTTTATCCTCTTGTCCTATCAGACCTCAGGCCTACTACCGCTATATCGATGACATTTTAATTATCTGGACGGAGTCTGAGCAGCAGCTGAAGACGTTCCATGAACACTTTAATCAGTTTCATCCCACCATCAACTTAACACTCAACTACTCACGCACTGAAATCAGCTCTCTGGATACCATCATCAAGCTACGAAACAATGACATAGAGACATCTCTGTACCGGAAACCAATTGACCGTCCAACATACCTCCGATGGGACAGTTTCCATCCAAAGCACATAAAAAAACTCTATTGTGTATAGCTAGGCTATCAGATACAATCGGATATGTTCCAACCCTACAGATAGAGACAATCACCTTGAGGACCTCAGAAAGACTTTTTTGAACCAGGGCTACCATCCAAGACCAATTGAGAACCAGATTACAAGAGCCACCAGAAAATCAAGGAATCATCTCCTACTTTACAAAACTAGAGAAGACAACAACCGAGTTCCTCTCGTAGTCACCTACAACCCTAGTCTGGAGGTGCTAAGAGGAGCTGCACGGAAACTGCAACCACTCCTACAAAAAGATGCCCGACTAAAATCAATATTTCCGGATCCCCCACTCTTGTGTTTCAGACAACCTCCGAATCTAAAGAGCATCATTGTCAGAAGTGCCCTGTCCTCTCCAGCAGTTACAGGAACCTTTCCCTGCATCCAGAACAGGTGCAAAACTTGTCCATCTATAATGACAACGGACAAGATAAAGATTCCTGGGACAGATCAGGACTACAAGATCCCAGGTAACTTCAGTTGCATCACAAGCAATGTGGTGTATTTAATTATATGTACCAAATGTCCAACAGGTGGCATGTGCATAGGGGAGACTGGGCAGAAATTCAGAACAAGAATGAATTCTCATTGCCACACAATAAAAGAAAAGAGTATGCACCTACCTGTAGCAAAGCACTTTTCCAGCCCTGACCACAGTTTAACAGATATGAATCTGCTTATCTTAAAAAGCAACTTCAAATCTTGGAGAGAGAGAAGAATTTGGGAATACAAACTGATAACAACCTTTGATACATTCAAAACAGGATTAAATGTATCACATGGATTCATGAGCTTTTATACAAAATAAATGGCCATTTGGGGATATCATATATAGAGATGAGCGTTGTTCTACTCGAACTGTTCGCCAATCTCAAATTCGAGCTGTTTTGGGCGGTGTTCGAGCCGGTCGGCGAACACGAACAATTTGAGAAAAATTCGGCTGTTCGAGGTTATGTTCGATAACTGTTCGTGCACCAAAATCATAACTGGATTTTTTCTCAGTAATGATGAAAATTAATGTTAATACGCAGTTTGAGTGTACAGCGGGGCGGGGGGAGGGGCAGGGGATGGATCTCTGCAGGAACAATGAAGATCTCCATTTTTTTTTCTCTTTCCCGCATTTGCAGTGGGGAGGTGCAATCTGTCAGCCTATCAGCAGCGCACACACGGAGCGAAGTGCTTTTTTTCACACAAGCAAGGGCATGTGTGATTGGCAGTGTATGTCACATGTCCTTGCCCTATAAGACCAAGCCATTTTCCCCGTCGCCACCATTTTCTCACTGCTGCAGCTGCGTGTTAGACGGCACCGCTGTTGCTGTGTGCGCTATACCTTGTTAATTTCAAGCCAATTTTCGCACAAATATACAGATAGCTTGGGAGTAGGGAATAGTTGTGATTGCAGTCCTTTTAAGGACTAGGTTACAGCATTTCCTACGACTTTTATCAGGCAGGTCTGTGCTCTTAAATAGATAGATTGTGGGAGTAAAGACTAATTGTAATTGGAGTCCTTTTCAGGACTAGGTTACATGAGTTCCTATCAGTTTTTGCCAGGCAGGTCTGTGCCAGTGCTGTGCAAGTTTTTTTCACAGCATTTGGCTGAATCTAGCAAAGCTAATCCTTTTTGGCCTATTGCAGAGTGTGTTAGTCAGTGGAGTAGCCTATCTGTGTTGCAAGATATACCACCTGTGTATAGAATACCAATTTTTTTACTGCACCTAGTGAAGTAAAATCTTTTGGGCATAGCATCATTCTATTAGTCCATCTATACTGACCTCCATCAGGTTGCAAACTGAATATAATTTTTTTCTGCATCTAGCTCTGAAAAAATATTTGGGCTTCTAGCAGTGTGTGGGACTTGGTCTATTAGTCCATCTATACTGACCTCCATCAGGTTGCAAATTAAAAATAATTTTTTTCTTCATTTAGCTCTGAAAAAATATTTGGGCTTCTAGCAGCGTGTGGGACTTGTTCTATTAGTCCATCTATACTGACCTCCAACAGGTTGCAAATTAAAAATAATTTTTTTCTGCATCTAGCTCTGAAAAAATATTTGGGCTTCTAGCAGTGTGTGGGACTTGGTCTATTAGTCCATCTATACTGACCTCCATCAGGTTGCAAATTAAAAATAATTTTTTTCTGCATCTAGCTCTGAAAAAATATTTGGGCTTCTAGCAGTGTGTGGGACTTGGTCTATTAGTCCATCTATACTGACCTCCAGCAGGTTGCAAATTGAATATAATTTTTTTCTGCATCTAGCTCTGAAAAAATATTTGGGCTTCTAGCGGTGTGTGGGACTTGGTCTATTAGTCCATCTATACTGACCTCCATCAGGTTGCAAATTAAAAATAATTTTTTTCTGCATCTAGCTCTGAAAAAATATTTGGGCTTCTAGCGGTGTGTGGGACTTGGTCTATTAGTCCATCTATACTGACCTCCATCAGGTTGCAAATTAAAAATAATTTTTTTCTGCATCTAGCTCTGAAAAAATATTTGGGCTTCTAGCAGTGTGTGGGACTTGGTCTATTAGTCTATCTATACTGACCTCCATCAGGTTGCAAATTAAAAATATTTTTTTTCTTCATTTAGCTCTGAAAAAATATTTGGGCTTCTAGCAGTGTGTGGGACTTGTTCTATTAGTCCTTCTATACTGACCTCCAGCAGGTTGCAAATTGAATATAATTTTTTTCTGCATCTAGCTCTGAAAAAATATTTGGGCTTCTAGCGGTGTGTGGGACTTGGTCTATTAGTCCATCTATACTGACCTCCATCAGGTTGCAAATTAAAAATAATTTTTTTCTGCATCTAGCTCTGAAAAAATATTTGGGCTTCTAGCAGTGTGTGGGACTTGGTCTATTAGTCCATCTATACTGACCTCCATCAGGTTGCAAATTGAATAAAAAAATTTTCTGCATCTAGCTCTGAAAAAATATTTGGGCTTCTAGCGGTGTGTGGGACTTGGTCTATTAGTCCATCTATACTGACCTCCATCAGGTTGCAAATTAAAAATAATTTTTTTCTGCATCTAGCTCTGAAAAAATATTTGGGCTTCTAGCGGTGTGTGGGACTTGGTCTATTAGTCCATCTATACTGACCTCCATCAGGTTGCAAATTAAAAATAATTTTTTTCTGCATCTAGCTCTGAAAAAATATTTGGGCTTCTAGCAGTGTGTGGGACTTGGTCTATTAGTCCATCTATACTGACCTCCATCAGGTTGCAAATTGAATAAAAAAATTTTCTGCATCTAGCTCTGAAAAAATATTTGGGCTTCTAGCGGTGTGTGGGACTTGGTCTATTAGTCCACCTATACTGACCTCCATCAGGTTGCAAATTAAAAATAATTTTTTTCTGCATCTAACCCAGCCAATAGTTTTGGCCTAATACCACAGTTTGGCCACTCAGCTCTGCTCGGTTACCATCCATTGTTTTTTTGTGCAAACAACTCCAGAGTTGTGAATTAGTTAACCACCAAAATGAGTGGAAAAAGGCCTGCTGCTGGTGGAAAGGGGAATAGGCGTGTTGGGAAGGGGAAAAAAGGTTGTGTCCGTGGGGTAGGTGCAGAAGAAAGACCATCTTCCAGCCAAACTAAAATGTCTACTTCTTTTAGCGGACAATGTGATAAGATCCCTTTCTTACGGCCACGCCAATCGCTACAAATTCCAGATGAGGCACAAAAACAGCAGGTGCTTCAACGGATATCAAGTGCTCCTTTAAGTGGGCTCTCCTCCACATCAACTTCAACATCACAAATACTCCAGTCCTCAAAGGTGTCACCCAAATCGCACTTGCTTCCTCACAGCTCCCAAATCTCCAGCTGCCCGTCTGAGTATGAGGTAGAACAGATGGTTGAGTCTGCAGAGCTGTTTACTCATACTATAGCCTGGGAATCAGAGGTCGACTCCAGCGCTTCTGTGAATCCAGACGAGGAAATGATCTGCACTGATGCCCAGAATCTTTATGAGTCGGATCCAGGACCAGACGCAGAAGGTTCTGACCATAATGTAGACCCTCATTCCCAAACTGTAACTCCTGTTGGTGGAGACAATGAGGAAGACGATGATAAGACTCAAATACCTGATTGGAGCGACAACTTTAGTTTTTTGTCAGGGCAGGAACAGGTTGGCTCTGAGGACGACGGGTGTGATAACGCACAGGGTGATGATGATGAGGTCGGAGATCCCACTTACTGTCAACCCACAGTCAGCCAAGAGATGAGGTCAGCAGAGGAGGTGGAGGAAGATGCTAGTGACGACGAGGTCAGGTTGCGCCTTCCTGGACAGAGACGTAGTACTGGAAGCACGTCAACAACTGCATCCTCAAACACAACTCTGCCTCTCACCACAAGTCGTGGTGGCTCTTCAGGTCGCATGGGTGCTAAGCCTTGCATAGCCTGGGCATTTTTTCAGATCGATAAAGATGACCCAACTCGTGTTATCTGTAACATTTGTCAGCAAAAGCTAAGTAGAGGCCAAAAAATACATAGTTTGAGTACTTCATGCATGAACCGGCACATGGATATGAAGCATAAGTTGCAGTGGGAAGCTCAGTGTATTACAATGCGGTCTAGCCGGCCGGGCCAACCACCGTCTGCCATATCTTGTGCATCCGCAGCCTCTTCATCCTCTGTGACTGGGGGGACAGCAGTCACACCTGTTTTGGGGCGCAGACCTGCCACCTCTTTACCCGCAACAGCCAGCGTGATTGGCAGGTCATCATTTTCTTTGGAGGTGGTAACACCAGCTGGTCTTGAGCGCTGTCCGACATCGATAGCACCACCTTTGGATCAAGGCAACCTAACATGTCCGCCTGCATCTTCCTCACAGACCGGCAGTTTGCCGGGGACACCCTTATCAACCCCGTCTAAGCACAATAGCCAGCCCTCGGTCCCTCAGATGTGGACAAGTAAAAGACCATTTCTTCCTAGCCATGAGAAAGCTAAGAGGTTGAATTTCACCATCTGCAAGCTCTTGGCTACAGAAATGCTGCCTTTCCGCCTGGTGGACACAGAGGATTTTCGAGACCTTATGTCCGTCGCAGTGCCCCAGTACCAGATGCCCAGTCGGCACTACTTCTCAAAGAAAGGTGTGCCTGCGCTCCACCAGCATGTCACACACAACATCACCGCTTCTTTGAGAAACTCTGTGTGTGACAGGGTGCATTTCACCACAGACACTTGGACGAGTAGGCATGGACAGGGGCGTTACATGTCGCTGACTGGGCACTGGGTAACTATGGTGACAGCAGGACAAGGGGCTGCTGTCCAAGTCTTGCCGTCCCCACGAGTTGTGCGTCAATCCTCTTTATGTCATTTTTCCTCCACTGCTTCTGCCTCCTCAACCTCCTCTCGGTCTTCCACCTGCACCCAAAGCCTGTCTGGTCATGCCACAAGCTTTCTAACTGCGCAGAAGGGATCCTGCACACCTCCTTACTATGCTGGCAGTAGGGCTCAACGTCATCAGGCGGTTTTTACATTGAAATGTCTGGGAAATGTGAGTCACACAGCTGAGGAGTTGTGGTCAGCTCTGGAGAACCAATTTCATGAATGGTTGTCTCCACTGGACCTGAAACCAGGGAAGGCCGTGTGCGACAATGCTGCAAACCTGGGTGCGGCCCTTCGCCGGGGCAATGTCACACACGTGCCTTGTATGGCTCACGTGTTGAACCTGGTTGTCCAGCAATTTTTAGCCCACTATCCCAGACTAGATGGCCTTCTGCAGAGGGCACGGTCGCTGTGTGCTCACTTCCGCCGTTCGCATCCCGCAGCTCAGCGACTTACATCTCTACAGAAGACGTTGGGCCTGCCACTTCACCGGCTAAAATGCGATGTGCCTACCCGGTGGAATTCAACTCTGCACATGTTGCAGCGACTGTGGCAGCACCGACAAGCCCTGGTGCAATACGTTCTGACGTATAGCCTGGGCCAACGAGATTCAGAGGTGGGGCAAATCACGCTGGAGGAGTGGTCTCAGATCAGGGACCTATGCACCCTTCTGCACAGTTTTGAAATGGCGACGAAGATGTTTAGTGCTGACGATGCCATTATTAGCATGACTATTCCGGTGATTTACATGCTGGAGCACATGTTAAACAGAATTCGGAGTCAGGTGGTGGCACAAGAGGAGGTGGAGGAAGTAGAGGAGGAGGAGTTGTATGCGGAAGGGCTAACATCTGCAAGGTCCAGAAGGTCGGCAGCACCAAGGCGGCAGGCATGTGAGGGTGGGGGAGATGGTTTTACCAGGGCGCATGGTAGCAGCCAAACTAGTGAGGAAGGTGCAGGAGCCCAGGAAGAAGTGGAGGACGAACTGATGGAAGACTCATCAGATGAGGGAGACCTTGATCACATTTCTGTTGTGCGAGGTTGGGGGGAGAGGACAGAGGAAGGAAGCATGATTGTTACCTCGCCACCAACACAACAGGGACTTGGTGCTCCTGGATGCGCAACACACATGAGTGCCTTCTTGCTGCACTACCTGCAACATGACCCTCGAATTGTGAGAATTAGAAATAATCCTGACTACTGGGTTGCCACACTGTTAGATCCCCGGTACAAAAGTAAATTTGCAGAAATTATTCCTGCCATAGAAAGGGATGCACGCATGCAGGAGTATCAGCAGAGACTGTTGCAGAATCTTACATGTGCTTTTCCACAAAATACCAGTGGTGCACGTAGTGAATCTCACAGTTCCAACTTGCCAACCGTGGGACCGTCAAGTGTTCAGCACTCAAACCGTAACAGAACCACAGTATCTGCTGGTAACATCAATTTTGCGGAATCATTTCACCACTTTTTTAGCCCATCCTTTGCAAGGCCACAGGAGACAAGAAGTCTGACACATAGTCAACGCCTAGAGACGATGGTACAGGAGTATCTCCAAGTAAACATTGAAGCCACGACTGTGTCACTGGACCCTTGCTCTTTTTGGGCTTCCAATCTGGATAAATGGCCGGAGCTAGCCACTTACGCCTTGGAGATCTTGTCATGCCCCGCAGCCAGCGTTCTGTCTGAACGTGTGTTCAGCGCTGCTGGTGGTGTGCTGACAGATAAGCGCACGCGGCTCTCCACTGATAATGTAGACAGACTCACGTTCATAAAGATGAACAAATCATGGATCCGAAACGACTTTTCTACCCCTGTGTCATCCTGGGGAGAGTAAAAGCTTGATGATTGGTTAAAATCACCCTACCAACCGTTTTAAGCTTTCAAATTACTAATCATGTTTATCTGTATCTTGACTGGAAAATAATTTGGGCTTTGTAGCAGTGTGCAGCACTGATCCTATTAGGCCATCTATAATAAGCTTCACCAGATTTAAAATTAAAAATAATTTTTAGCTGCATCTAGCCCGGAAAATAATTTTGGGGCTCCGAGATGCGCAAGACACATAAGTGCCTTCTTGCTGCACTACCTGCAGCATGACCCTCATATTGTCAGAATTCGAAGTTATCATGACTACTGGGTTGCCACACTCTTAGATCCCCCAAACTTTTCGATCAACCTTTTCATTTTAATAAAGACCAAAAAAATGGTCATTTTTGAAATTATAAGCATTAGCAGGTTGTTAGAAACTGAAATCAAACAGTTTTCAACTCAAAACTTTATTCTAGGTGATGTTACATTTTCACATAGGACCCCTTGTTCGAAAGGAGCTTCTGAACTCTCTCGTCCATTGAATTTGTCAGGTTTTGGATGGTTTCTGCTTCAATTGTTTTGCATGAGGACAGAATACCCTCCCAGAGCTGTTGCTTAGATGTGAACTGCCTCCCGCCATCATAGACACTCCTTTTAATGATGCTCCAAAGGTTCTGAATGGGGTAGAGGTCAGGGGAGCATGGGGGTCACACCATAAGTTTGTCCCCTTTTATGCCCATATCAGCCAGAGATGCAGATGTTTTATGTGCAGCATGAGATGGTGCATTATCATGCAGAAAAATGATCTTGCTGTGAAATACACGGTTCTTCTTCTTGAACCATGGCAGGAAGTGCTGTTTGAGAAAATCCACATACATTATGGAGTTCATCTTTAGCGCCTTCAGGGATCCTAAAGGGGCCGACAATCTCTCTCCCCATGATTCCAGCCCAAAACATTACTCCACCTCCTCCTTGTTGGCGCTGTAGCCGTGTTTGCGTGGGGTGTCCATCAACCAGCCATCCTCCACTCCATTCATCTGGACCATCGAGCGCTGCACGGCACTCATCCGTGAACAAAACAGTTTTGAAATCAGTCTTCATGTAATGTTTGGCCCACTGGAGCCGTTTCTGCTTGTGTGAAGTGGATAGAGGAGGTCGACAGGATGGCGTATGCACAGCTGCAAACCTCTGAAGGACCCTGCATCTTGTTGTTCGGGGGACGTTGGAGGCACAAGCAGCTTCAAAAACTTGTCTGCTGCTATGACAAGGCTTTTTTGCCGCTGCTCTTTCAACCTGACGTAATTGCCTGTAGGAAAGAGTCCTCAATTTGCCCTTATCAGCACGCACACGTGTGTACTGTGAATCAGCTACATACTTCTTGATTGCCAAGACACTTCATCCTGATCATCGCACAATGTTGATTGTAGTCATGCCTTGACCTAAACACTCCACAATTTGTTGCTTCTCAGCAGCCGACACATCCTTTTTCTTTCCCATTTTGGCAGAAAATGTAGGCTGCTTAATAATGTGAGAGAGCCTTCTTAAGTAGTCTTGCCTTTCATTGGACACACCTGCCAAACTAATTAGCACAGGTGTCTGCAATTGCTTACAGTGATATAAAGAGCCCTGACACACATCACCATCAATGAGTTTAACTGACAAACAAACAAATTCTTCCCTTATCACTCCTAAACTCTTTTTGCATAATAATTTGGAACGCGGTGTACATGTGCTTTTCCACATAACACCAGTGGTTCACGTAGTGAATCTTACAGTTCTAACTTGCCAACCGTGGTCTGTATGGAATTGTTCAAAAAAGGGCCCAAAATTAAGATAACATAGATGGGAGAGGTCTCTATGAATAGGAATTCCTAAGTATTTGATACCCTGTGAGGGCCAGGCAAAGGGAAAGTTGGACTGGATGGAATCCTATATGGATTTAGGGAGGGAGACATCGAGGGCCTCAGACTTCGCTGCATTGATTTTAAAATTTTACCATGTAACAAAGTGATCTATTTCAGCCATAACAGCAGGGATGGATATATGTGATTGAGTGATATATACTAGGACATCATCAGCAAATAGAGAGCACTTGTACTCGGTGCCTCCCACCTCAATCCACCTAATATTGGGGTTATGGCGAATTGATGAGAGCAGGTGCTCCGTCACTAGGATGTATAAGAGAGGGGACAGAGGACATCCCTGCCTTGTCCCATTGGTGATTGTGAAAGGTGATGAAAATGTTCTGACGCACCCCCTGTGCCTTGGGACACCCGGAGCCGGACCCTTTTTGGTGGATGCTGGTGGTTGTAGTCTTCGTGGCGGCGATCCGGTTCCGTGGCTCAGGGCGGTCAAACCAGTGGCGGAACTATTTATGTGGTTTTGATGTTTAAATGTCCGACTACGCCACCCGTGGATTGCGGTCAGAGTGAACCGCCGCTACAGGGCAGACCGCTAAGGCTGGTGTTGTGGGTGCAGCAGAGCGTAGCATAACTCCCCACGGGAGGAGTATAGCCTCAGGGCAGTGTATGCGGAGGATGGTGGTGATGGTGCAGGGCAGCAGCAGTAACGACACGGAGTCAGTGATGCAGTTCAGGGCCTTTACTCACAGTTCTTATTATCCAGACCACGTCTGCAGGTAACGGCTGCCCACGTCGTACTGTGCTCACCAGGTGAGGGGCTCAGACAACTCCCAGATAACTTTGGAGCGCTTCACAGGACCCCCTTTGTGTGTCCTTTGTCTGGCCTTTCTTACCAACACTTCTGTCCGGCTGCCTCGGGCCTCCTCTTGGTAAACTTGGCGCCAGTTTCCCTGACCCTATGTGGTGCCTTCCTAGCGGGTGGAGCAAGGGGCTGCGCCACATAAAATGTCAGAGCCTCCGGTTTCTAGCTGAGGGTCGTTTCCTGCCTCCACTAGTTCGGGGACCGGTCTCCTCCTTTGGCCTGACCCCTCCACGCAGGTGGATTCGGGCGTGCGGTGGCGACTCGCCCGTCCGCACCCCTGGGATCCCTTCATTCCTCGTTCCTGGAGCCTTCTCCGCTCCTCTTCCTTCCTTCTCCCTCTTGCAGGCCTGGGCCTCTGTTACTAGGCCCGCCTCCGGAGCAGAGCTCATGCAGAGCCCCTGCTCCCTGCCACTTCTGCTCAGACTTCTCTGCACTGAACTAAGATGGTGCCCACCTTTTATACTCCCTTCTCAATGCACCCAGGAACTGCTTCCTCTCTGCTCCTGCACTGCAGGGTTCCCCTTCCTCAGTGTTCCCTCCCCCCACTCCAGCCAGGGACAGGGACTGTCGTGCCCATCTCAGGGGCATATTGGTCGCCCTGCCCCACGGCAATGTGGTGTAATGCATGCAGGTGTCGGGTCCTGATCCACACTCCATCCTGATCTGAGAGTGAGATATCACACCTCTGGGTGAGGTGCAATACGTCTGTAGCAACCGAGCCCTCGGTGCTACAGTTCCATTTATCTTCAGCCTAGGTGACGTATTGTGATACAGGGCCGTGATTTTGGCTATAAAAGGGTCCCCTAGACCCCTACCCCAAGCTTTTTAAGAGAATCATATATGGCGTGCCAGGAGACTCTATGGAATGCTTTCTCAGCATCCAACGAGAGTATCTACTTACAAATTTTTAACTGCATCTAGCCCAGGAAATACTTTGTGCCTAGTAGCAGTGTCTGCTAGTCAGCGGATTATCCCGGCTGTTAAGCAAGCTACACCACCTGTAGTTTGGACACTTAATTTTTTCAAAGGAAATGCTTCGGGACCACGGGATACTTAGTGAAGAGCGTCAGGAGGCACCCCAAGGCATAGGGGCTGGGACTGGCACTAGGATGCCTTGCGGTGGACAGCCGAGCTCGATCCTTATAAAAGCTTTTTAACTGCAGCAGCTTTAGTGGACGCTACTGGAGCTGGAATTACGCGGCTGCTGGCATGAGACTTGCCCTCCAATAGATCCTTGTAAATGGATTTAAAGTGTATTCATTCAAATTAGAGGGACAATTTAAATTAAAAAGCTTAGAGCTGCCTCCACCACAGGGGGGCTCTCTCGACCCACCAGCGGACAGGCACCAGTATTGGGAGAGGGGGGCTGGCCGTCAGGGTTCACCGCGGCTCTGGCACAAACCCGGCGACACGGAGGTGGCACGGGCAGGAGCGGACTGGCCGTCTCGGCTTCTCACTTTTTGGATTTTAGAAGGGCATGACATGCCTATATCTGTGTCTCCCCCTCCTTTTACTCCTCCACCTCTTTTCTTTTCGCATGACTATATGTACTTGTCACTTTTCCATGTGTTAGTTGTGTCTTCTGAGCAGTTTGTCAGCTTTTGGACACCTTTGAAGGTGTTTTCTATGTGTTTCTATGTGTTTTTGTTTGCCTGCCATTGGTTTTAACGGTGTTCGAAGGTGTTCGACGAACAGTTCGACGAACAGTTCGGCGAACACAAGGGTGTTCGACGAACCGAACCGAACTCGAACACTACGGGGGTGGCTCAACACTAATCATATATCCATGTGTTGTTATAAAAATTTAAAGGACAACTGGGGATATCACATCTCCAAGAGACTCGATTTTGAAGACAATGAACATTTGACATGTATGTGAACTCTCTTGCTTTGATTTATCGCTTTCCACAACTCACTTAAGTATTTTCAGATCTCCACAGGTTACTAACCATATACCAATAATACAATTTGTTCCGCCTATCTTAGAATCTTGCTCTAACTTTCGTAGCTCCTCTCCCCCTCCCTAGCCTGACTCTGCTTCACGTCACCTGTCGTATTTACGACAACACATAGCATTGATTTTTTTTTCCCTTTTTTTTTCTCTTCTCTTTCTTTTGCCTATGTACATATATATGTGTTTTCAGATTTGGTGTCATTATTAGCCTGAAGAAGAAACCTGAGCAGTCTCGAAAGCTTGCTATGTTTACCATCTTTTCAGTTAGCCATTAAAAGGTATCAACCACTGAGGACTCTCAGATTCCAATATTGTTCTTTGCAAGAAGACAAATTTAACTTCTCCTGTTCTATGTTAGTTACTTGTCTCACACTGGTAACTCCCCATTCATGGAAAAAAGAGCTGACACTCTATATGTGGCTTCCTTCTACACCGACGTTTTAGTGTTGTTCACTACACCCTTTTTTGCTGTATTTCATTAATTTAATAATAATAAAAATATATTTATATTTACCTTTGTGGCTATAATTTTTTGTGAATTGGTTTGGTATATACTATATAGCCTTGGTTAAAATATTTGCTAATTTATGCCCAATAAATCAGATTTCACCTATTGGTGTAGTCAGGTTGGTTGAATGTTGGTTTAAAAAAAGCTCCAGAGGTGGAGTTGTCTTCCAGGCAGCATCCTCCCCAGAGACTGGAATAGGTAATTTATATAAAGTGATAAAAGATCATTTCTCAACAACAAGGCATCTGATGAGGCATACAGGGATCACTCTCCTCAGCTGTCTATACCCTGTATGCCCATATTAATAGTTTAGATAGGTCAAATGTGGTCACAGACTCCCTTTAAATTTACATTTTTGCCCTCATCTAGATTTTAGTCTAGAGCTACTGTTCAAATTTTTCTGGTTGTTATGGGAATAAGTCAAGAAAGATCTGTGGACAAGCACATTCCTAACAAATCAGCTGAGCTCCTATAATACAGTGGGACAGTTTGTCTTTCCTACATCGAATTACTGTGTACTGTGGTGTATGATGACCAAACACTATATTCCAGAATGCGACCATCAGAAATTAAGCCATCACGGTCCTAAGCAATGAGATTTTTGAACACGGCTCTGAACTTCAACACAGACTGTAGCAAGCAAGTCAGTGTAGCTAATAAGTAATTTACAAATATACTTAGCTTCAGGCAATGTTCACTGTTAGCTAAATGATGCATTTTTTGTGTGCAGAAAATATGCTGCATTTTACAGTAAAAGCAAAGTGCAAAACTCATTCCCACTTAGAAATGCTGTTTTACTGTGTGTTTTATGGTGCATTTTTTTTCTTTATATTTTTCTATGTGGAGCCTGAAAAATGCACTTACAAAAATGGTGCATTAAATCTGCACCAAAATAGCATCAAAAATGGGAAAAATGCATTAAAAAATGTAGAAAAAATGCGTTAATCATAGTTGAGTGATATTTGGTATTCTGGTGAAAACACCTGCATAATAAAACAGGAAAACAGTAGCATTTTTCCACGTGGGAACATGGCTTTAGAACACAGTGTTCTAAGGACCCTTTGACAGTTGTCTATGGGAAAAAAGGGTTCGACAGACTGAATACATAATCCATTGAACTTCTTCTGGGCCAGAAACATAAAAGTATTCCTCCAGAATGTTGTTTTGCGGCTCAAAGGGAATCAGTCAGCAGGTTTTTGCTATGTAAACTGAGGACAACATGACCTAGAGATTAGTGATGGGCAGGTCTGTGGATGTTCGGGTCCCTTGGGTTCGGCCGATCATTAAAAAAAAAGTTTGGTTCGGGTACCAGAAAGGTACCCGCACTTGAACCCTTCACAAAGCCCAATTGAATGGGAGGCCCAAACATTTGGCATTTCCCAAACTGTCATCTGTGTGACAGCGCGAGAAACACCAGCTGTGATCGTCAGTAAGAAACACCAGCTCTGATCGGCGGTAAGTTCTTTACCGCCGGTCAGTGCACGGCGGTTCCCATGCTATCACACAGATGACAGCATGAGCCAGCAGCTATGACCAGTGGTAAAAAGGTCTCAGTGTCTCCTGAATTCACAGCTGAGCGGTCGCATCATGCCACCGCTCAGCCATGAATCCCGATGTAGCAGAGATAGAACACGTTGTGGGACATGTGGATTATCGTTGGACAGTTGAGGAATATGGTGTTATATTATTCTTAATTTTACAGTAATAAATAGGTGAAAGAGGGTGGGGAGTGTTTCTTTCAAATAAAGGAGTCTGTGTTTTTATTTCAAATAAAGGACTTTACTCTGTGTGTGTTTTTATTACATTTGACTATGGGGTTAGTAATGGGGGTGTCTTATAGACGCCTCTCCATTACTAACCCCTGGGCTTGATGTCAGCTGACATTACAAAGCTGACATCAACCCCACAAATATTACCCCACTTGCCACCGCACCAGGGCAAGTGAGAAGAGCGACGCTAAATGCCAGAATTGGTGCATATTATGGATGCACCATTTCTTCGGCACCTAAGGGCTGATGTTCTTTGTCTGGGAGGGGACCAATATCTATGGGTATTGATATTAGCCCACAGCTGTCTGGATAGCCTTTGCTTTGTCCCACGATGGTCTGGATGGTTTGGAGAGAGCACCAGGGCAAGCGGGAAAGGTCGGACAAAGCATCATCTAATAGATGTACCTTTTCTGGGGCGGCTGTGGGGTGCTATTTTTAGGCTAGCGATAGCCAATATCCATGGCCCTTCCCAGTCTGAGAATATCAGCACCCAGCTATTTTCTTTAGCTTGGCTGGTTGTCAAAATGAAGGGGAACGCACACTGTTTTTTTAAATTATTTATTTAAATAATTAAAAACACTGGTGTGGGACCCCTCTATTTTTGATAGTCAGACAATATAAAGATGACAGCTGAGAGCCGCATCCCACTGTTGTCAGATTTACTTGCGCTGGTTAGTACAAATAGAGAGGACCACACGTCATTTTTTTTTTTTTTACACTGTGTGCCCCGGCCATTCACAGCCATGCCAATACTTGTTATGGCTGTGATTGAACTTGAAGTGCCCACATCTACAAAGCTTGTTGATTGACTGCGCTGCAGCCTTTCACCAAACTTTGTTCGGGCTGCCAAACCCGAACAGTAGTATGGACTTCCTGGAGAAGTCCGTGTTCTGGGTCCATGCACGGACACTAGGTGTTTCTGTACAGACCCCAAACTTTACTGTTCAGGTTCGCCCATTCCTAGTAGAGATTAAAACACTGATCCTAAGAATGTGTCACATGTCAGACTGTGTGGTGTTGTTTACTTAGACTGAAGCTTTAATCACCTTGTGATTAACATTGCTGTGATCATCTGGCTTGCAAGTCTGACTCCACCCCTTCTGGATAAGCTGCTAACTTTCTACAAAGAGCCTGGTGTGGGCAGGGTTAGCTTTCTCAGCTCTGCTGCATTGCTAAATCTAAAAGTACTGATTGTGTCAGAGCGGTTGCACCCAGTAAACTAAGTGATACATGGTTGCATTCGGGGTCTCTTTGCCTACATTATGCTGCTCTCAGATGAGGTAGCAAATAACTGCTGACAGATTCCATTTAAAGATACCTAACTGTTTTGTGCATTTGTATTAATCCATCCAGGGCCGGCGTCAGCACCCGGCACACCCAGGCAAGTGCTGTGGACCTGGGCAAGTGCCGGGGCCCTGAGCAGGCGGGGGGGCCACTCGCGGTCGGGCACCCCGCTGGGCTATGGGCGGAGGAGAGCGGTGCAAGCGCCCGCCCTAGTCCCCCGCTTGCTCAGGGCCCCGGCAGCCGGATACTTACCCCTCTCCGTACCTCCGCTGTCTTCCTGCTGTGCGCGCCCTGTGACGTCTCAGGTCAGAGGGTGTGGTGACATCTTTCCACCGCGCCCTCCCCTGAGCCATCACAGGCAGCACAGAGCGGGACGACACCGGCGACGCTCGAGTCCGGAACTAAGCAGCGGCAGCAGGTGAGGAGGAGTGAGTTGAGTATTTGATTTTTTTTTTAATGTATGGATGCATGGGGCATTATATGAGAGGGTGACATCCGGCATGGGGCATTATAAAGAAGGGGGATGACATCCCGCATGGGGAATTTTAAAGAGAGGGGGGTGACATCCTGCATGGGGTTTTATATGGGGGGGAAAGGGACATCCTGCATGGGGCATTTTATGGGGGGGACGGACATCCTGCATGGGGCATTACATGAGGGGTGACATACTGTATGGGGCATTATATGGGGGGTGACATCCTGCATGGGGCATTATAAGGGGGGGGAACAGCCTGCATGGGGCATTATAAGGGGGGAACAGCCTGCATAGTTACATAGTTACATAGTTACATAGATTATACATAGTTTATAAGGCCGAAAAAAGACAAGCATCCATCCAGTTCAGCCTATTTCTTGTGCACTGCAGCTATTCCGCAGCGTTGATCCAGGGGAAGGCAAAAAAAAAACATGCGGTATAGGCCAATTTACATCATTGAGGAAAAATTCACTTCCCGACACCAATCTGGCAGTCAGATTAAATCCCTGGATTAATTAACTATCACTAAGCATAAGATGTAATTTTATTGTTCTCAAGAAAGGCGTCCAGGCCTCTCTTGAACTCATTAAGTGAGTTGGACATCACCACTTCCTCTCCCAGAGAGTTCCAGAGTCTCACGGCTCTGACCGTAAAGAATCCCCTTCTATGCTGGTGCAGGAACCTCCTTCCTCCAGACACATAGTGTGCCCCCTCGTCTTTGTCACCATCCTTGGTATAAACAGGTCATGGGAGAGATCTCTGTACTGCCCCCTGATGTATTTATACATGTTTATGAGGTCTCCCCTAAGCCTTCTCTTTTTCAATGTAAATAGGCCTAATTTTGACAACCTCTCTGGGTATTCTAGTCCCTCCATTCCCTTTATTACCTTAGTGTACCCTCTCTAGCTCCAATATGTCTTTCCTGAGCACCGGAGCCCAGAACTGTGCACAATATTCTAAGTGCGGCCTTACCAGCGCTTTATACAGAGGAAGAACAATGTTCTCATCATATGCCCCTATTCCTCTTCTGATGCATGCCATGACTCTATTTGCCTTCGCAGCTGTTGCCTGACACTGGGCACTCCAATTTAATTTGCTATTAATCACGACGCCCAGGTCCTTCTCCATGTCAGATTTCCCCAACGGTTTCCCATTTAATATGTATGGGTGACTGCTGTTTTTCTTTCCCATGTGCATGACCTTACATTTATCGGCATTGAACCCCATTTGCCATTTTTTGGCCCAACTCCCCAGTTTATCTAAATCCTCCTGTAGCTGTGCCCTATCCTCATCTGTATTAACTACTTTACAAAGTTTAGCATCATCTGCAAATATTGCTATTTTACTATGCAACCCTTCCACTAGATCATTAATATATTAAATAATATAGGGCCCAAGACAGACCCTTGAGGCACTAGTAACCCTGACACACCCTGAGCTTACTCCATTGATAACCACCCTCTGCTTTCTATCACTCAGCCAGCTATTTACCCACTTGCACACATTATCCCCCAGACCAAGCATTCTCATTTTATATACCAACCTTTTGTGTGGCACGGTATCAAACGCTTTGGAGAAGTCAAGGTATACAACATCCACTGACTCTCCCCGGTCCAGCTGTGAGCTCACCTCCCCGTAGAAGGCGATCAGGTTTGTTTGGCAGGAGCGATTCCTCATGAATCCATGTTGATATTGAGTTAGACAGTTATTATCATTAAGATATTCTACAATAGCATCTCTAAGAAATCCTTCAAACAATTTACCCACAACAGACGTTAACCTGACTGGTCTATAGTTCCCAGGGTCACTTTTAGACCCCTTTTTGAATATTGGTACCACATTTGCTTGGTGCCAGTCTAGTGGGACAGTCCCTGTCCATAAAGAGTGCTTGAATATAAGATACAGCGGTCTGTCTATCACATTACTTAATTCTTTTAGTACCCGGGGGTGTATGCCATCTGGGCCTGGTGACTTGTCTATTTTGATATTATTTAGGCGTTTCTGAACTTCCTCTTGGGTTAGGTGGGTGATATTTAGCGGAGGGTTTACTTTATCACTCTGCATTTCCTCCGATAAATTGTTTTCTTTTGTGAAAACAGTGGAGAAGAAGCTATTGAGTAGGTTTGCTTTACCCTCATCGCCCTCTATGATTTTACCCAGGTTATTTTTCAATGGGCCAACTCCATCAGTTTTAATCCTTTTACTGTTTATATAGTTAAAGAACAGTTTGGGATTCGTTTTACTTTCCTTGGCAATTAGTCTCTCTGTCTCCTCTTTTGCTATTCTTATTTGTTTCTTACAGATTTTGTTTTTTTCCCTATAAGATATTAGCGCTTCCTCGCTGCCTTCTTGTTTAAGTTTACCGAAAGCCCTTTTTTTGTTTTTCATTGCCCTCTTGACTTCCTTATTTAGCCACATTGGCTTCCTCCTATTCCTAGCCCTTTTATTCCCATAAGGTATGTACCTTCTACAGTGACTATGTAGGACTGTTTTGAAAATTTCCCATTTTCTATCCGTGCTCCTCTTACTGAAGATACTATCCCAGTCTATAAGGTGAAGGGCATCTCTTAGCTCATCAAACTTTGCCCTCCTGAAGTTCAGTGTTTTTGTGACTCCCTTGCTGGGCACCCTACTGAAGCACATGTGGAATTGTATAATGTTGTGGTCACTATTTCCCAGGTGCCCCCCGACCTGCACCTCAGTTATTCTGTCTGGCCTGTTAGTTAATTATAAGTCTAAAAGGGCAGTCCCTCTAGTTGGTTCCTGCACAAGTTGTGACAAATAATTGTCTTTGATAATTGACAGAAACCTGTTTCCTTTCTGAGATCTACAGCTTTCGGTTTCCCAGTCTATATTGGGGTAGTTGAAGTCCCCCATAATAATCACCTCGTTATTTTTTGCTACTTCGTCTATTTGTCTCATTGATAGACTTTCCGTGGCTTCTGCTATATTTGGTGGTTTATAACAGACTCCTATGATAATTTTATTATTGTTTTTTGCCCCATGTATCTCCACCCATAAGGACTCGACCTCCTCATTTCCCTCCCATACATCCTCCCGTATTGTAGGCTTTAGACACGTCTTTACATATAGACAGACTCCACCCCCTTTCCGATTTCTTCAATCCCTTCTAAACAGACTGCAACCCTGTAAGTTAACTGCCCAGTCATAGCTTTCATCTAACCATGTCTCGGTTATTCCCACTATGTCATAGCTACCTTTAGATATTTCTGCTTCCAGTTCATCCATCTTGTTTGTCTGGCTTCTGGCATTTGCTAGCACGCAGTTTACACAATTTTGTTTTGTTTTGCATGGGGCATTATGTGGGGGGAACAGCCTGCATGAGGCATTATGTGGGGAGAACAGCCTGCATGGAGCATTATGTGGGGGCCAGTATCCTGTATGGAGCGTCATAAGGGGACCAGTATCCTGTACGGACCGTTTTATGGAGGCCAGTATTCTGTATGGAGCGTTATATGGAGGCCAGTATTCTGTATGGAGCATTATATGGGGGCTAGTATTCCGTATGGAGCATTATATGGGGGCCAGTCTTCTTTAAGGAGCATTTTATGGGGGCCAGAATTCTGTATGGAGCATTTTATGAGGGCCAGTATTCTGTGTGGAGCGATTCGCCGGTTTCTGAGCTATTGTGGAATTTACAATAGCTATCACTCATGTAATGTAAGAAGTGAAATCTTTGGCATTGTACTATATATATATATATTTCTCTGCGGTATCTGTGCATCATGAATCGTGGTATGTGTTAAAGGGGCCCTCTTTCGCACGGTGCCCAGAAAAACCTGGAACCGGCCATGAATCCATCCATCTTGCTGCTTGCTGTCATATTCCTCACCCACCATCAACGCTTTCCAATATAAATCTGGATCTTAACATAAATATGTCCATATATATTGTAAGATTTACAGGTCTAAGACCGGTCATTTTTCCTTCAATGTTGCCTCATTGTTGGCAAGGCATGCACGTAACCCAAACAACTGTTCTGTATTTATAAGTCCCAGTGCAGTGAGATATGAGCATATCGTCATTTAAACGTTACTCTTGGCAAAGCTCCATGGAAATTCATACATCATGCAGTTTATTGTTTTTTGACAAAGACCAGTTGCTGTGCTAAAGTACAACTTCTTAATGGTAGGTGCTGGAAAATTCCTGGTGGTTAAAGAACCCACTTATCCTAATGATAGAGTGTGAGGAAACCATGGGGGTTTCCTATATCTATGGTGTTTGCTTCCAATTCACTGGAGGCCATACAGATAACAGCATGTGAGTTTTGTGTTTGCAATGTAGAACATAAGACTCCCTACAGTTTATTTCACACAAACAATATGTACTCAACTTATATATTGCACTTTAATCTGAAGAAACTCAGTCCAATGAGTCTTGAGTTTTTCTTATGTGCAAAAGACGTAGAAATATTTGTCTGTATGAGATGTTGCTAAAAGAACAGTGGTTATACCTGTGCATGTCCATTTGTCAGAGCTAGACAAAAATAGCCTATACACTACTTGTAGGGGCGGACATACTATTGGTGCAACCTGTGTAGCCGCACGAGGGCCCAAGAGGTAAGAGGGTCTAATTCTACCTCCAAACTAGGTGGAATTGTGCATTATGCTGAGCTATTGGATTGCAAAGGGCTGATATACTGTTCTTGTATAGGGACACTTCTGCCTGCATCCGCCACTGTCTACTTGTCGTCTACTGTAATCTATTTTCTGAAAAAGTGACAATCTGCAGTCAAGCCCAGTACTTCATTTTAGTGTGATCCAATTCTCTCTCTCTGAGAATTATATCACAGGTGCGGAGAAGATGGGAAACTTAGTTTCTCTATATTCTCCATTGTCTGTGTCTGCAGATGTCGGACTGCAGTCGGATGATATCCGAATGCATTCCGATGTTTCACACGCACCCATAAACTTACACGCACCCATAAACTTGGATGGGTACATGTGATCTGAATTTCGGAGCACCTCACAGCATGCTGTGATTTTTTTACTCATGTTGAATCGGTACGAGATAAAAATAGCACATCTGCACTACCCCATAGTATAACATTGGGCCAAGTGCTATCCGATAAAACATCAGATAGCACTCGAAAGTGTTATATGCTCATGTGCGTGAGCCCTTAAAGAGAATCTGTGACCAAGGTTTTGCTTTTTCCTTACATTCTTGGTTCTACATGACTTTGAATGCTGTGAGATTCAATCTGCGACTATCAATGAAAGGAAAAAAAATTGCCCAGCACTATTTCCAAAATAGTGAGCAGGCTAATCTCATTTTGTTTGGCTGCTTTGGCTTCTTCATATTGCCCTGCACTTGTGATATACCCGGTACACTGGTGTACCTTGTACTATCATATCATACCTTGTACATTGGGGATCAGTACCTGGGTCAACAGAGATCAGCGATTCCCAGTGGAACACAATCGGGCACAGGACTGACTGTTTGTACGGTAGAGTCGGTTTCAATCTCCAGATTCAACTTGGTAAGTAGACTATATATATCATATTGAAATCTATGTATCTCTTTTTCGTTCTCTCTCTCCTTTTCAGTACTGATATCTGTGTTAGTTTATTTACCGCCAATTGTATTTGGTAGATTCAAATTTCAAAAGATCCTCTAATTTCTAATGTCCAAACCACTGATTGACAGTTTTCTGTGTGCGTTGTGCATAAGAGGATAGCTGACAATCAGTGGTGGGGGAGGATTGTGCTCCATGGCAGTAGGTAAACTAGTCCTGTAGTGATAACATAGCCCAACAAAAAAATTTTTTTCTTGGTTTTTAGGCCTTTTCTTGGGGTTAATTGGGGCGCAGATTCGGAAAATTGTGTTGGAGAGACCATATCAGTTCTCAAAGTGGCTACACAAAGATCCTTGCTTTTTATGCCTTTGGAGAAGTAGAACCAAATATGAACATTGGGCAAGAAAAGAGTGGCCTCCAAGGGAATATATTGTTGGTTAAAGTACAAAATGCAATTAATGAACCCTTGATAGCATGAGATAGAATCATGCTTCCGCTAGTACATATAAAGCTAGGACTGGTAAAGCACTAAGCCAATTTTAAAGGTTTTGGAAAAAGAAGATTTGTGCATTGAATGCATACTTAGTATGGAGTTTAAAGGGGAACAGCAAAGAAAGGGGGTCAGCTCACCATTGTAAGGTCTACGCCATTGCATAGAATTCAGAGATCCAGCAAGCCCCTCGGCGAGGGCAGGTAAATGAATTCATTAAAAGCAGGTCACAGTAGGACTGCGTTCTGATGTTGAGGCATTTCGACTCTTAATAAATAGTTTATAATCGTAACTATAGATTAAATAGTCTTAATCGTAACATGTCCCTTGTATTGTTTCCTTATTTAAAACCACTAAACACTCCCCCCACAGTGACATCATCCAATTAACAGATTCAGATATCTAAATACAGAATCTTAAATAAATTGGTTAGTATTTCACATGGCAAATAGTTTCCGTAAATGTATATAAAATCATTACGAAAATTTAGTGCACAGGGTGACCTAGTGTTTAATTTCATTATCCACGATGCCTCATTTTTTAATAGAGGTGAATGTTTCCAAACTCCCTTTGAAGGCTCAAAGAAACTGACAAAATACACACATAATTGGACAAAAAGGTAAATGTGTATAACAGTGGCTATGGATGAAAGACTGCTGACAAAATAAGTCAAGCAATGTATACATAGATATAGAGACTGTGCAGTGTGTGTCCACAATTATGACCTCAATTCAAAGGGATAATCCGTAAATTTTGTACTGTCCCTGCCTGCACAAACTATAAAGATGAGATGCCCAATGCACTTTTATTACCTTCTATTATCTTGTAATTCAGTGTGACAGCCGCTGCTCCTCTCCTCCTCTTGTCTGGGACATTACTTCACAGTGTGGAGCTCCCCGCTGCGAGTAACAGCCAGTCCAAGAAGAGGGAGCATGGCCTGCTCCCTGCTAGTAAACCTGCAGTGAAGGAGACATTATCAGGGGGTTGGGTGCTACTAGAAGCCAGGAGCAGGCCACCCTCCGCCACGCCTCCTCATCTCGTACTGCAGTGAAGTAGACATTATCAGGGAACACCCTGCTACTAAAAGCCAGAAGCAGGCCACACCCCTCACCTCGGACTGCAGACAAATAGACATTATCAGGGGGCTGGCGTGACATTAGCTGTCCTTCACTGTTCACTCCTCCCGTCTGGGATGTTACATCAGTGTGCAGCTCCATGCTGTTACCATTAACCAGTCTCCTGATAATAGCTGTTTCTCTGCAGAGAATATGGAGCTTGGTGATGCCCCCTCTTCACGTATTGCCTGTTACTCACAGCAGGGAGCTGCACAGTGCTGTGTGACGTAATGTCCCAGACGGGAGGGAGGAGGAGTGAGGAGCAGCTGCTGTCACACTGAATTACAAGTGGTATAAAGATAATAGAACTGCACTAGGCATCTCAATTTTAGAGTTTATGAGGGCAGGGACAGGACAACATTTTTTTTATCTCCCCGGAGTACCGCTTTAAATACAAATTGCCTCTGGTGCAAGTGGCACATAGTAACCTTGGAACTAAAAAGTAGTGATCTTGATAATCAGACAAAGAATACAAAAATCAATGTTTACCTATGAAACTATATTTCCTTGTGTGCATGGGTAAGGAAGTGAACATAATGACTGCATTCCCCCTTAAGACACAAGTGTTGTATAATGTGAACCAAGATATGAGTTATTGGTGATAATTTTGTGTGTTGCCTAACGGTAGGGAGAGTTAGGGTTAATGTTTGGGACTAGTCAAGAGTGGGAGGGGGAAAGCTGAAGGGACAAAGATGGTTTCCTGTCAGGACGTCAGAAAGGGCCCAGTGCGTGTCAAAGCAGACCTATGGACTGAACAGCAGGCAGTGCTGCATGACGTGGGTGTCCCGAAGCGAGAGGAGACTGAGTCAGTGGATAGCATGGGCCAAAGTAAAATGTTGGAAATTGTTCTTGTGTTCAGCGAGATATTGATTTAAATCTTACTTTCGAGGGGGTGTATTCATTTATACTGAGCACTGTAGATAAATACATATACAGTACAGACCTACTTTGAAGAACCTAGAATATAAGACATATTTTCAGTTGTTTCACACTTTTTTGTTAAGTATATAGTTCCACATGTGTTAATTCATAATTTTGATGCCTTCAGTGTGAATGTACAATTTTCATAGTCATGAAAATACAGAAAAATCTTTAAATGAGAAGGTGTGTCCAAACTTTTGGTCTGTACTGTATATATTTATACAGTACAGACCAAAATTTGGAATTATATGCTTAACAAAAAAGTGTGAAACAACTGAAAATATGTCTTATATTCTACAAAGTAGCCACCTTTTGCTTTGATGACTGCTTTGCACACTCTTGGCATTCTCTTGATGAGTTTCAAGAGGTAGTCACCAGAAATGGTCTTCCAACAATCTTGAAGGAGTTCGCAGAGATGCTTAGCACTTGTTGGCCCTTTTGCCTTCACTCTGCGGTTCAGCTCATACCAAACCATCTCAATTGGGTTCAGGTCTGATGACTGTGGAGGCCAGGTCATCTGGCATAGCAACCCATCACTCTCCTTCTTGGTCAAATAGCCCTTACACAGCCTGGAGGTGTATTTTGGGTCATTGTCCTGCTGAAAAATAAATGATGGTCCAACTAAACGCAAACCAGATGGAATAGCATGCCGCTGCAAGATGCTGTGGTAGCCATGCTGGTTCAGTATGCCTTCAATTTTGAATAAATCCCCAACAGTGTCACCAGCAAAGCACCCCCACACCATCACACCTCCTCCATGCTTCACGGTGGGAACCAGGCATGTAGAGTCCATCCGTTCACCTTTTCTGCGTCGCACAAAGACACGGTGGTTGGAACCAAAGATCTCAAATTTGGACTCATCAGACCAAAGCACAGATTTCCACTGTTCTAATGTCCATTCCTTGTGTTCTTTAGCCCAAACAAGTCTCTTCTGCTTGTTGCCTGTCCTTAGCAGTTGTTTCCTAGCAGCTATTTTACCATGAAGGCCTGCTGCACAAAGTCTCCTCTTAACAGTTGTTGAAGAGATGTGTCTGCTGCTAGAACTCTGTGTGGCATTGACCTGGTCTCTAATCTGAGCTGCTGTTAACCTGCGATTTCTGAGGCTGGTGACTCGGATAAACTTATCCTCAGAAGCACAGGTGACTCTTGGTCTTCCTTTCCTGGGGCTGTCCTCATGTGAGACAGTTTCTTTGTAGCACTTGATGGTTTTTGCAACTGCACTTGGGGACACTTTCAAAGTTTTCCCAATTTTTCGCACCGACTGACTTTCATTTCTTAAAGTAATGATGGCCATTCGTTTTTCTTTACTTAGCTGCTTTTTTCTTGCCATAATACAAATTCTAACAGTCTATTCAGTAGGACTATCAGCTGTGTATCCATCTGACTTCTGCACAACACAACTGATGGTCCCAACCCCATTTATAAGGCAAGAAATCCCACTTATTAAACCTGACAGGGCACACCTGTGAAGTGAAAACCATTTCCGGTGACTACCTCTTGAAGCTCATCAAGAGAATGCCAACAGTGTGCAAAGCAGTCATCAAAGCAAAAGGTGGCTACTTTGAAGAACCTAGAATATAAGACATATTTTCAGTTGTTTCACACTTTTTTGTTAAGTATATAATTCCACATGTGTTAATTCATAGTTTTGATGCCTTCAGTGTGAATGTACAATTTTCAAAGTCATGAAAATACAGAAAAATCTTTAAATGAGCAGGTGTGTCCAAACTTTTGGTCTGTACTGTATATATATATATATATATATATATATATATATATATATATATATATATATATATATATATATATATATACACATATTGTAAAATGGATACAGTGCCTACAAGTAGTATTCAACCCCCTGCAGATTTAGCTGGTTGACACATGCGGAATTAACTTGGCATTGTGACATTTGTACTGTAGATCAGCCTGGAAGTGGGAAATGCACTGCAGCAAATTTTGTTTTTGCTTTTTTTTTTTTTTTTTTTAAAAACGTTAAAAGGTAATTCAGAGTGTCATTTATTATTCAACCCCTCAAACCACAAGAATTCTGTTTGGTCCCCCTAAAGTATTAAGAAGTAGTTCAGGCACCAAGAATAATGAGCTTCACATGTGTGGATTAAAGATCTCTTTTGCCAGCCTTCCAGCCTTTTCTGACTATTTAAGACCCTACCCAAACTTGTGAACAGCACTCAGACATGGTCAACATGGGAAAGACAAAGGAGCATTCCAAGGCCATCAGAGACAAGATTGTGGAGGGTCACAAGGCTGGCAAGGGGTACAAAACCCTTTCCAAAGAGTTGGGCCTACCTGTCTCCACTGTTGGGAGCATCATCCGTAAGTGGAAGGCTTATGGAACTACTGTTAGCCTTCCACGGCCTGGACAGCCTTTGAAAGTGTCCTCCCGTGCCGAGGCCAGGCTTGTCCGAAGAGTCAAGGCTAACCCAAGGACAACAAGGAAGGAGCTCCGGGAAGATCTCATGGCAGTGGGGACATTGGTTTCAGTCAATACCATAAGTAACGTACTCCACCGCAATGGTCTCCGTTCCAGACGAGCCTGTATGGTACCTTTACTTTCAAAGCGTCATGTCAAGGCTCGTCTACAGTTTGCTCATGATCACTTGGAGGACTCTGAGACAGACTGGTTCAAGGTTCTATGGTCTGATGAGACCAAGATCGAGATCTTTGGTGCCAACCACACACGTGACGTTTGGAGACTGGATGGCACTGCATACGACCCCAAGAATACCATCCCTACAGTCAAGCATGGTGGTGGCAGCATCATGCTGTGGGGCTGTTTCTCAGCCAAGGGGCCTGGCCATCTGGTCCGCATCCATGGGAAGATGGATAGCACGGCCTACCTGGAGATTTTGGCCAAGAACCTCCGCTCCTCCATCAAGGATCTTAAGATGGGTCGTAATTTCATCTTCCAACAAGACAACGACCAAAAGCACACAGCCAAGAAAACCAAGGCCTGGTTCAGGAGGGAAAAAGTCAAGGTGTTGGAGTGGCCTAGTCAGTCTCCTGACCTTAACCCAATTCAAAACTTGTGGAAGGAGCTCAAGAATAAAGTTCACATGAGACACCCAAAGAACCTAGATAACTTGGAGAAGATCTGCATGGAGGAGTGGGCCAAGATAACTCCACAGACCTGTGCCGGCCTGATCAGGTCTTATAAAAGACGATTATTAGCTGTAATTGCAAACAAGGGTTATTCCACAAAATATTAAACATAGGGGTTGAATAATAATTGACCCACACTTTTATGTTTAAAATTTAATAAAATTCAACTGAGCAAAATAACTTTTAGGTTTGTAAGATTTATGCTTCTGTTCATAAATCCTACTCTCGTTTGCAGTTTGAAGGCTCTAACTTATTTGCATCTTATCAAACCAGCTAAATCTGCAGGGGGTTGAATACTACTTGTAGGCACTGTATGTGCTCTACAATATGACAATATAACATTGCAATTGCTATTTATGGTAGCAATATAAACAGCAATTGAAATGTCACATTGTCATATCGTGGAGCACATATCCATTTTACAATGAGATACAGACCAGATGAAAAGATTAAAGCCATATGAACAATATTGGATACATACTCTATTACTTAAGGCTATGGGTTAACTGCTCACATATAAAGTTCATGCATGTATTACAATGTATTACAGTTTGATATGTAAAGATTTTTTCCCTTTTTCCTTTATTATAGTGGATGGGAATTAGCATTTTCTTATTGCTAGATGATAAGAGCTTTACCATTCTACAAGATGTAGCACTGATATCATGTGGCGGCTGTTTACTCTTGCACATATATCATTGTTATATCTCTGACTACTGATCCTTTGCTTAGAGAGGGTTAAAGTTCAAATGCACAATATAAAGAGCCTAAGCCTTCAATGCTTTTTAATCCATCAACGCTAAAATTAAACCTGCATATTTCATACTAATCATTATTTTTGTATGCACTGTGCTGTTCCATTGTGGTCTACATGTACAGCAAAATGATAAGTTAAAACCTATTTGAAGAAATGACAATGAAGGCCATTTATTAGAAACAGTAAAATTTGCATTCATATTCTGAAAGGCAGAAAACTCTAAGGTTTTTTTTTTTCACTTTGAAGCCCAGCGTGTGATTAGGAAGCAAAATGGAAAGCAGGGCAGCTTTGTTATATTCAAAAGGGAACTGGGCTTTTTCGCTTACTGGAGCTGCTCTTAGCGCTGTGTGAAGTGCAAAAAGCTTTTGGACACTAGATACACAATGGAAACAAAACTGAACGTTGATTTTTGGTCCATTCTTTATGTTCTAACCAAAGCCTGATATCTTTTATTTTCATATTTACGACACATTGAAATTGCTATGGGCAATTCAATACTGAAACAATGTACATTCAACATCTATCCGAGAGCTCAGGAGTCCCAAAACAGAACTCAAGACGTCTCGCACAGTACAAATGTTTCGGAGCAATAGTATTACTATTCCCTTGGTTGAAGGTGCTAGCTAATGCCTGCAGTAGTAAAATACATACATTCTACACTTCCAGGTGAATAATCGAGAGTTGAGACAGAAAACGCAGGGACACTTCTTATGGACGGTATATAGGATAGCAACACAGAGTGACCATGGGAATAATATATAAATAAAAGAATGTGGACAAATTAAGAGGTCGGTAGATGAAATTATGAGTTTTTGTGTATAACTATAAGAAAAAATATAAATTTGTTTCAAGGTATAAAGCAAACGTTGAAACTTATCTAATGGACGTAGATCTTTGAATTCTATCAATGGGTCAAAAGAGTTTCCTAGATTCCATCGTTCAGATTAAGGAGATGTAGGATGCACTGGGGGTGATGCCGGATGATGGGACCCTGGGCTCTGACTGATTCCTTGCTGAACTGTATAACAAGTACTGTAAGGTAGTACTAGATGAATTGTTTGTAACCCTGGGGGATTAATTAAAAAATGGTCAACTACCATACTCTAAGTAAAAGACCATTAATAAAATGATCTCCAAAAAGGAGAAGGATACTAAGAGCCCAGGGTCCTACAGACTGAGAACATTGCTAAACACTGATGCTCAGCTGGTTGCCAAAGTTTTGGTGACCAGCTTGACCAAAGTCATAATAGTTTTGATCCATAGGGACCAATTAAGTAAGAAATCATAAAGGGAGCCTTAAGTATGATGGATGAAGAAAGGCTAGATACAAGTAAAAAGTCTATTTTCATGCTGATAGCTATTGAAAAAAAATTGGGCAAAGAAGTAGGGGTATCTCTAGACAATAAGGAGAGTCTTTGAATTTGGAGAGAAGTTTATAAAGTGGGTAACATTAAATATAAAAACCATGTGGCTCATATACTAATGGGAAATCATAAGTCTGTTCTCTAACCAGGAGTATCTGACCAGGTTGCCGGTTTTCTCCTTTACTGTTCATCATCTCATTAAAGCTACTACCAGAAAAAAAAAATCAGAAAATAAAAAGGAATCCACGGATCTACTTATAAAGACAAAGTGGAAAAATCTCGCTTTGTTCGGATTACGTCCTATTATATCAGATACACAAAAATAAGCCAACAGGGCCATTGAGATTCTAAACGAATTCGAAGCTTATCCTGGTTTCAGAATTAAATGGCAGTATTCAATATTATACACTTCTGAATGATGAGGGGAATAAATCCGAAGGAAAACTTATGGTTTTACGACCAACTAAAAGCATCAAGCATTTATGTATTACTATAACAGTAGAAGTCAATCAATATATTACAACATTATGGTAAGACATTTGTGGAAATGTAATTTTTGTCAATGGCAGTCAAAATTATTTTAGATAAAATAGTACTCTGACCATAAACAAAAAAAGCAGCCTCACCGTGTCCTCTTTGTATAGCTCAATCCGTTTTGCAATGCTGTGGGTCTCCAACCAATAGCCGTGACTTAAGGCTTCACATAAGAAAAATAAATTTGGTGAGTCCCAAGAATAATTCAAATCCTCAATTTATTAGAAAAAAATTAAAAGATCATACAGGTTGGGGATACATCTCAACGCGTTTCTGGCAGAAGCCCTTATTCACTGAGATACAGATTCCTATGATACATGGTAAAAAAACAAATGGTGACCAACCGTTTATCAATAAACACATATGTAAGCAATCAATCACATTTGAGAATAATCAGCATAATCACAAGGCTAAATCCAAGAAAGCCAGAGAAAAAGAGAGAGAAAAAACAAACAAACAAAAAAAAAAACGACATTCAAATCTCTGAGATCTAATATAGATAAAGGGTATCATTCCTATAGTTCATGCCATTGGGGTATTTTGTATTCATTTTGATAATCCAAAATAACTCTCTTAGGAGGAGTTTTTTCCTCCAATCCCCTCCTCTAATAGGAATATCCACTTTTTCTAACACATAGAAAGAAAAATTATTTAATTCCCCTTTATGTCTCTCTACAAAATGTTTTTTTGTTTGTTTGTTTTTTCTCTCTCTTTTTCTCTGGCTTTCTTGGATTTAGCCTTGTGATTTTGCTGATTATTCTCAAATGTGATTGATTGCTTACATATGTGTTTATTGATCAACGGTTGGTCACCATTTGTTTTTATACCATGTATCATAAGGAATCTGTATCTCAGTGAATAAGGGCTTCTGCCAGAAACGCGTTGAGATGTATCCCCAACCTGTATGATCTTTTAATTTTTTTCTAATAAATTGAGGATTTTAATTATTCTTGGGACTCACCAAATTTATTTTTCTTACTCTGACCATAGTCTTCCTTCCTTTTCTGATGGACAGATGTGATTGCTGCAGCCAATCACTGCAACAGATCTATGTACATCCTGTTCTGGTTGCATGGACAGGTGACTGCTACAGGCAATCACTGGTTAGTCACTTAGAACTAGGATATTTGTCATTCTTCCTCTTGCTTCGTTGTGTGAGAATGTGACTATGGACTACTTAGTCAAGAAAACATGGCGGCATCAGCTATCAGCCAATGACAGAGCAACTCAGCCCATTTCTATAACTGCCAACACAGAGGTGATGCAATGCATCAGTAATATATGAAACACCGAAAAGTATAAGCAGGACAGGGAGTAGGGGGAAAAAAAGGGCACTTGTTCTCTAACTTTCAGTGGCGAGAGTTGTCTCCTTCCACTCTGGGTCCAAGGTCCAAGTTGTCTCCGTCCACTCTGGGTCCTGGACAGACTGCACAGGTAACATGTTGTTTATCCAAGATGTTAACCTGGCCTTCAGAAGGGTGAATGCTACAGCTATCAGTCATGTATCAGCGATCATAATAATGCAATATTTAAAGTCATAGTTTCACATAACATGTAGCTTACAAATCTTCATAGCTATATGTATTTTAAGCATTATTTGCAAGACATTTGTTTGGAAACCTTGCTGCAAAAAACAGTGGTAGAAACCTCTATTTACGTCATTTCCATTATTTTATTTCTCTAATTGGAACATTATTTTTAGCTTCTTGTAACAGAGATCGGGGATAGTTTCTTTTTTGTAATTATCAACAATAATAGTTTAGTTCCTTAGCATGGGTAACAGTGTCACAGTCTCAATTTATTTGCTGCCAACATAATTCTGATCAGAGCCAAAAACTGCTGAAATCTTTGAATGATCTCAGCTTTTTCGTTCAAACCTTCCAGTGGTGGACTGATATACAACTTCATTTTCGTCCTAAATCCCTATCTATTTAATGGTATTATGTGAACTATTTTCTAATATACTTGAACAAAAAATTCCCTATCCTTCCCTCACTACACTATATAACATACTATGCAAATTGCCTGTTCAGAGAGTTAGAGGACTTGAACTCTATAGCACCACCTATTGGAAGCAGCAATCCTACAAGTCACAATCGACCCTTTAACAAGCCTTGCAATATGACTTAGGATAAAAGCCAAGTCAGAATCTCAATTTGCAGACATGGTGTTTCGGGCTATTGGCCCGCATCAGTGCAAAGTATGATATCTGATTTGGCTGGGTGAGAGGCTCTGGACTGAGGACTAAGGGGTAACATTTCTCCTTGTGAAGAATGACATACCTGCTCTGTCATGTCAAGGTAAGGAGGCTTATTTGCCATGCAATGCTCCTCTGGGAAACCTAATATACAAATTGCCTCTTAAGAAGAAGAAGACTTGAACTCTATAGTGCCACCTGTTGGAAGCAGCAATCCCACAAGTCATAATTGACCTTTGGAATGAGGCAGAGGCTGCGATCACTACCGCTAGAAGATGATACTATCACAGAAATTAAAGTACAGCACAGAGAAGCTAGAAGAACCAAACACAACACAGAAAATGGGAAAAAAAACTATATCTACAGAATGTTCATTAGTTCATTGGCCAAAATGATTATTGCAAGTGGATATAAATTCTTACTTGTAAACCAGTGAGAAGGCTTCAGAACATATTGCAGGACAAGGGACCAGTTTAACTAAGATGTGTCCAAGAGCTGCTGGAAAATGAGCTCTGGTCACTTTCTCAAATACTGAGCTGAAGGTGTTGACATCGGCCAACTTGCTGTTGATATCCCCTCCTCCAGTATCTAGTATGCTGCCACCATGAAGGACAAGAGCAAGGACATGTGTCTTACAGCTGTTTTGTGAAACCACATCCTAAAGGAGAAAATAAAAATCATGACATTAGTATTTTATAAACTATAAATATATCATGTTCGGTAATGTGCACAACGACTTTGGTGAGTCTGTATCAGATTCCATAATATTTGATGAAAAAAATAGTTGTCAAAACTATGTACAAGTTAGAGGAACCCGAAGCAGCTTACTTTAAGTCCATTGGGTACATATAAAAAAACATTTTGTATACATTATATGGTCTTCTATATGCCTCAATAGATCTAAGAAATTTTACTGCCCAATGTTTGGCTACCAGAAAGTAGTTCTGCCGCATGAATTTGATGTTTTATGAAAGTTGAAGTCATGGATAATTGAGATTGTCTAGTTATCTTTACAATGTATGAATATAAGTAAAGGAAATTACGCTCACCTCACTGTCTTCATGAATCTCAAAACTGCTCTGTCTAGGACATCTGTGTTTCCTTCCATGCACCCGGTAGAGTTCTCCTATAAAACAAAAAAAAAGTTAATTATGTTCAGTTATTAAATAATAAGACAGTGAGATCTGAGGAGTCAGAAAATGTATTATTATGTCATATTCTGTTACAAAGTAGAGAGATATAAAATAGTGCTATAATCTCACACAATTAAAATGCATTATGTCATATTCTGTTACAAAGTAGAGAGTAGAGATGAGCGTTGTTCTACTCGAACTGTTCGCCAATCTAAAATTCGAGCTGTTTTGGGCGGTGTTCGAGCCGTTCGGCGAACACGAACGATTTGAGAAAAATTCGGCTGTTCGAGGTTATGTTCGATAACTGTTCGTGCACCAAAATCGTAACTGGATTTTTTCTCAGTAATGATGAAAATTAATGTTAATACGCAGTTTGAGTGTACAGCGGGGCGGGGGGAGGGGCAGGGGATGGATCTCTGCAGGAACAATGAAGATCTCCATTTTTTTTTCTCTTTCCCGCATTTGCAGTGGGGAGGTGCAGTCTGTCAGCCTATCAGCAGCGCACACACGGAGCGAACTGCTGTTTTTCACACAAGCAAGGGCATGTGTCATTGGCAGTGTATGTCAAATGTCCTTGCCCTATAAGACCAAGCCATTTTCCCCGTCGCCACCATTTTCTCACTGCTGCAGCTGCGTGTTAGACGGCACCGCTGTTGCTGTGTGCGCTATACCTTGTTAATTTCAAGCCAATTTTCGCACAAATCTACAGATCGCTTGGGAGTAAGGAATAGTTGTGATTGCAGTCCTTTTAAGGACTAGGTTACAGCATTTCCTACGACTTTTATCAGGCAGGTCTGTGCTCTTAAATAGATAGATTGTGGGAGTAAAGACTAATTGTAATTGCAGTCCTTTTCAGGACTAGGTTACATCAGTTCCTATCAGTTTTTGCCAGGCAGGTCTGTGCCAGTGCTGTGCAAGTTTTTTTCATAGCATTTGGCTGAATCTAGCAAAGCTAATCCTTTTTGGCCTATTGCAGAGTGTGTTAGTCAGTGGAGTAGCCTATCTGTGTTGCAAGATATACCACCTGTGTATAGAATACCAATTTTTTTACTGCACCTAGTGAAGTAAAATCTTTTGGGCATAGCATCATTCTATTAGTCCATCTATACTGACCTCTATCAGGTTGCAAATTGAATATAATTTTTTTCTGCATCTAGCTCTGAAAAAATATTTGGGCTTCTAGCAGTGTGTGGGACTTGTTCTATTAGTCCATCTATACTGACCTCCATCAGGTTGCAAACTGAATATAATTTTTTTCTGCATCTAGCTCTGAAAAAATATTTGGCCTTCTAGCAGTGTGTGGGACTTTCTCTATTACTCCATCTATACTGACCTCCATCAGGTTGCAAACTGAATATATTTTTTTTCTGCATCTACCTCTGAAAAAATATTGGGCTTCTAGCTGTGTGTGGGACTTGTTCTATTAATCCATCTATACAGACCTCCATCAGGTTGCAAACTGAATATATTTTTTTTCTGCATCTACCTCTGAAAAAATATTGGGCTTCTAGCTGTGTGTGGGACTTGTTCTATTAATCCATCTATACAGACCTCCATCAGGTTGCAAACTGAATATAATTTTTTTCTGCATCTAGCTCTGAAAAAATAGTTGGCCTTCTAGCAGTGTGTGGGACTTTCTCTATTAGTCCATCTATACTGACCTCCATCAGGTTGCAAATTAAAAATAATTTTTATCTGCATCTAGCTCTGAAAAAATATTTGGCCTTCTAGCAGTGTGTGGGACTTTCTCTATTAGTCCATCTATACTGACCTCCATCAGGTTGCAAATTAAAAATATTATTTATCTGCATCTACCTCTGAAAAAATATTTGGGCTTCTAGCTGTGTGTGGGACTTGTTCTATTAGTCCATCTATACTGACCTCCATCAGGTTGCAAACTGAATATAATTTTTTTCTGCATCTAGCTCTGAAAAAATATTTGGCCTCCTAGTAGTGTGTGGGACTTTCTCTATTAGTCCATCTATACTGACCTCCATCAGGTTGCAAATTAAAAATAATTTTTATCTGCATCTAGCTCTGAAAAAATATTTGGCCTTCTAGCAGTGTGTGGGACTTTCTCTATTAGTCCATCTATACTGACCTCCATCAGGTTGCAAATTAAAAATAATTTTTATCTGCATCTACCTCTGAAAAAATATTTGGGCTTCTAGCTGTGTGTGGGACTTGTTCTATTAGTCCATCTATACTGACCTCCATCAGGTTGCAAACTGAATATAATTTTTTTCTGCATCTAGCTCTGAAAAAATATTTGGCCTTCTAGCAGTGTGTGGGACTTTCTCTATTAGTCCATCTATACTGACCTCCATCAGGTTGCAAATTAAAAATAATTTTTATCTGCATCTAGCTCTGAAAAAATATTTGGCCTTCTAGCAGTGTGTGGGACTTTCTCTATTAGTCCATCTATACTGACCTCCATCAGGTTGCAAATTAAAAATAATTTTTATCTGCATCTAGCTCTGAAAAAATATTTGGCCTTCTAGCAGTGTGTGGGACTTTCTCTATTAGTCCATCTATACTGACCTCCATCAGGTTGCAAATTAAAAATAATTTTTATCTGCATCTACCTCTGAAAAAATATTTGGGCTTCTAGCTGTGTGTGGGACTTGTTCTATTAGTCCATCTATACTGACCTCCATCAGGTTGCAAACTGAATATAATTTTTTTCTGCATCTAGCTCTGAAAAAATATTTGGCCTTCTAGCAGTGTGTGGGACTTTCTCTATTAGTCCATCTATACTGACCTCCATCAGGTTGCAAATTAAAAATAATTTTTTTTCTGCATCTACCTCTGAAAAAATATTGGGCTTCTAGCTGTGTGTGGGACTTGTTCTATTAATCCATCTATACAGACCTCCATCAGGTTGCAAACTGAATATAATTTTTTTCTGCATCTACCTCTGAAAAAATATTTGGGCTTCTAGCTGTGTGTGGGACTTGTTCTATTAGTCCATCTATACTGACCTCCATCAGGTTGCAAACTGAATATAATTTTTTTCTGCATCTAGCTCTGAAAAAATATTTGGCCTTCTAGCAGTGTGTGGAACTTGTTCTATTAGTCCACCTATACTGACCTCCATCAGGTTGCAAATTCAAAATAATTTTTTGTCTGCATCTAGCTCTGAAAAAATATTTGGCCTTCTAGCAGTGTGTGGGACTTTCTCTATTAGTCCATCTATACTGACCTCCATCAGGTTGCAAATTGAATATAATTTTTTTCTGCATCTAACCCAGCCAATAGTTTTGGCCTAATACCACAGTTTGGCCACTCAGCTCTGCTCGGTTCCCATCCATTGTTTTTTTGTGCAAACAACTCCAGAGTTGTGAATTAGTTAACCACCAAAATGAGTGGAAAAAGGCCTGCTGCTGGTGGAAAGGGGAATAGGCGTGTTGGGAAGGGGAAAAAAGGTTGTGTCCGTGGGGTAGGTGTTAAAGCAACAGTAACATCTGCAGAAGAAAGACCATCTTCCAGCCAAACTAAAATGTCTACTTCTTTTAGCGGACAATGTGATAAGATCCCTTTCTTACGGCCATGCCAATCGCTACAAATTCCAGATGAGGCACAAAAACAGCAGGTGCTTCAACGGATATCAAGTGCTCCTTTAAGTGGGCTCTCCTCCACATCAACTTCAACATCACAAATACTCCAGTCCTCAAAGGTGTCACCCCAATCGCACTTGCTTCCTCACAGCTCCCAAATCTCCAGCTGCCCGTCTGAGTATGAGGTAGAACAGATGGTTGAGTCTGCAGAGCTGTTTACTCATACTATAGCCTGGGAATCAGAGGTCGACTCCAGCGCTTCTGTGAATCCAGACGAGGAAATGATCTGCACTGATGCCCAGAATCTTTATGAGTCGGATCCAGGACCAGACGCAGAAGGTTCTGACCATAATGTAGACCCTCATTCCCAAACTGTAACTCCTGTTGGTGGAGACAATGAGGAAGACGATGATGAGACTCAAATACCTGATTGGAGCGACAACTTTAGTTTTTTGTCAGGGCAGGAACAGGTTGGCTCTGAGGACGACGGGTGTGATAACGCACAGGGTGATGATGATGAGGTTGGAGATCCCACTTACTGTCAAACCACAGTCAGCCAAGAGATGAGGTCAGCAGAGGAGGTGGAGGAAGATGCTAGTGACGACGAGGTCAGGTTGCGCCTTCCTGGACAGAGACGTAGTACTGGAAGCACGTCAACAACTGCATCCTCAAACACAACTCTGCCTCTCACCACAAGTCGTGGTGGCTCTTCAGGTCGCATGGGTGCTAAGCCTTGCATAGCCTGGGCATTTTTTCAGATCGATAAAGATGACCCAACTCGTGTTATCTGTAACATTTGTCAGCAAAAGCTAAGTAGAGGCCAAAAAATACATAGTTTGAGTACTTCATGCATGAACCGGCACATGGACATGAAGCATAAGTTGCAGTGGGAAGCTCAGTGTGCTACAATGCGGCCTACCCGGCCGGGCCAACCACCGTCTGCCATATCTTGTGCATCCGCGGCCTCTTCATCCTCTGTGACTGGGGGGACAGCAGTCACACCTGTTTTGGGGCGCAGACCTGCCACCTCTTTACCCGCAACAGCCAGCGTGATTGGCAGGTCATCATTTTCTTTGGAGGTGGTAACACCAGCTGGTGTTGAGCGCTGTCCGACATCGATAGCACCACCTTTGGATCAAGGCAACCTAACATGTCCGCCTGCATCTTCCTCACAGACCGGCAGTTTGCCGGGGACACCCTTATCAACCCCGTCTAAGCACAATAGCCAGCCCTCGGTCCCTCAGATGTGGACAAGTAAAAGACCATTTCCTCCTAGCCATGAGAAAGCTAAGAGGTTGAATTTCACCATCTGCAAGCTCTTGGCTACAGAAATGCTGCCTTTCCGCCTGGTGGACACAGAGGATTTTCGAGACCTTATGTCTGTCGCAGTGCCCCAGTACCAGATGCCCAGTCGGCACTACTTCTCAAAGAAAGGTGTGCCTGCGCTCCACCAGCATGTCGCACACAACATCACCGCTTCTTTGAGAAACTCTGTGTGTGACAGGGTGCATTTCACCACAGACACTTGGACGAGTAGGCATGGACAGGGGCGTTACATGTCGCTGACTGGGCACTGGGTAACTATGGTGACAGCAGGACAAGGGGCTGCTGTCCAAGTCTTGCCGTCCCCACGAGTTGTGCGTCAATCCTCTTTATGTCAAAGTTCCTCCACTGCTTCTGCCTCCTCAACCTCCTCTCGGTCTTCCACCTGCACCCAAAGCCTGTCTGGTCATGCCACAAGCTTTCTAACTGCGCAGAAGGGATCCTGCACACCTCCTTACTATGCTGGCAGTAGGGCTCAACGTCATCAGGCGGTTTTTACTTTGAAATGTCTGGGAAATGTGAGTCACACAGCTGAGGAGTTGTGGTCAGCTCTGGAGAACCAATTTCATGAATGGTTGTCTCCACTGGACCTGAAACCAGGGAAGGCCGTGTGCGACAATGCTGCAAACCTGGGTGCGGCCCTTCGCCGGGGCAATGTCACACACGTGCCTTGTATGGCTCACGTGTTGAACCTGCTTGTCCAGCAATTTTTAGCCCACTATCCCAGACTAGATGGCCTTCTGCAGAGGGCACGGTCGCTGTGTGCTCACTTCCGCCGTTCGCATCCCGCAGCTCAGCGACTTACATCTCTACAGAAGTCGTTGGGTCTGCTACTTCACCGGCTAAAATTCGATGTGCCTACCTGGTGGAATTCAACTCTGCACATGTTGCAGCGACTGTGGCAGCACCGACAAGCCCTGGTGCAATACGTTCTGACGTATAGCCTGGGCCAACGAGATCCAGAGGTGGGGCAAATCACGCTGGAGGAGTGGTCTCAGATCAGGGACCTATGCACCCTTCTGCACAGTTTTGAAATGGCGACGAAGATGTTTAGTGCTGACGATGCCATTATCAGCATGACTATTCCGGTGATTTACATGCTGGAGCACATGTTAAACAGAATTCGGAGTCAGGTGGTGGCACAAGAGGAGGTGGAGGAAGTAGAGGAGGAGGAGTTGTATGCGGAAGGGCTAACATCTGCAAGGTCCAGACGGTCGGCAGCACCAAGGCGGCAGGCATGTGAGGGTGGGGGAGATGGTTTTACCAGGGCGCATGGTAGCAGCCAAACTAGTGAGGAAGGTGCAGGAGCCCAGGAAGAAGTGGAGGACGAACTGATGGAAGACTCATCAGATGAGGGAGACCTTGATCACATTTCTGTTGTGCGAGGTTGGGGGGAGAGGACAGAGGAAGGAAGCATGATTGTTACCTCGCCACCAACACAACAGGGACTTGGTGCTCCTGGATGCGCAACACACATTAGTGCCTTCTTGCTGCACTACCTGCAACATGACCCTCGAATTGTGAGAATTAGAAATAATCCTGACTACTGGGTTGCCACACTGTTAGATCCCCGGTACAAAAGTAAATTTGCCGAAATTATTCCTGCCATAGAAAGGGATGCACGCATGCAGGAGTATCAGCAGAGACTGTTGCAGAATCTTACATGTGCTTTTCCACAAAACACCAGTGGTGCACGTAGTGAATCTCACAGTTCCAACTTGCCAACCGTGGGACCGTCAAGTGTTCAGCACTCAAACCGGAACAGAACCACAGTATCTGCTGGTAACATCAATTTTGCGGAATCATTTCACCACTTTTTTAGCCCATCCTTTGCAAGGCCACAGGAGACAAGAAGTCTGACACATAGTCAACGCCTAGAGACGATGGTACAGGAGTATCTCCAAGTAAACATTGAAGCCATGACTGTGTCACTGGACCCTTGCTCTTTTTGGGCTTCCAATCTGGATAAATGGCCGGAGCTAGCCACTTACGCCTTGGAGATCTTGTCATGCCCCGCAGCCAGCGTTCTGTCTGAAAGTGTGTTCAGCGCTGCTGGTGGTGTGCTGACAGATAAGCGCACGCGGCTCTCCACTGATAATGTAGACAGACGCACGTTCATAAAGATGAACAAATCATGGATCCGAAACGACTTTTCTACCCCTGTGTCATCCTGGGGAGAGTAAAAGCTTGATGATTGGTTAAAATCACCCTACCAACAGTTTTAAGCTTTCAAATTACTAATCATGTTTATCTGTATCTTGGCTGGAAAATAATTTGGGCTTTGTAGCAGTGTGCAGCACTGATTCTATTAGGCCATCTATAATAAGCTCCACCAGATTTAAAATTACTAATCATGTTTATCTGTATCTTGGCTGGAAAATAATTTGGGCTTTGTAGCAGTGTGCAGCACTGATCCTATTAGGCCATCTATACTAAGCTCCACCAGATTTAAAATTAATAATAATTTTTAGCTGCATCTAGCCCGGAAAATAATTTTGGGGCTCCGAGATGCGCAAGACACATAAGTGCCTTCTTGCTGCACTACCTGCAACATGACCCTCATATTGTCAGAATTCGAAGTAATCATGACTACTGGGTTGCCACACTCTTAGATCCCCCAAACTTTTCGATCAACCTTTTCATTTTAATAAAGACAAAAAAAATGGTCATTTTTGAAATTATAAGCATTAGCAGGTTATTAGAAACTGAAATCAAACAGTTTTCAACTCAAAACTTTATTCTAGGTGATGTTACATTTTCACATAGGACCCCTTGTTCGAAAGGAGCTTCTGAACTCTCTCGTCCATTGAATTTGTCAGGTTTTGGATGGTTTCTGCTTCAATTGTTTTGCATGAGGACAGAATACCCTCCCAGAGGTGTTGCTTAGATGTGAACTGCCTCCCGCCATCATAGACACTCCTTTTGATGATGCTCCAGAGGTTCTGAATGGGGTAGAGGTCAGGGGAGCATGGGGGTCACACCATAAGTTTGTCCCCTTTTATGCCCATATCAGCCAGAGATGCAGATGTTTTATGTGCAGCATGAGATGGTGCATTATCATGCAAAAAAATTATCTTGCTGTGAAATACACGGTTCTTCTTCTTGAACCATGGCAGGAAGTGCTGTTTGAGAAAATCCACATACATTATGGAGTTCATCTTTAGCGCCTTCAGGGATCCTAAAGGGGCCGACAATCTCTCTCCCCATGATTCCAGCCCAAAACATTACTCCACCTCCTCCTTGTTGGCGCTGTAGCCGTGTTTGCGTGGGGTGTCCATCAACCAGCCATCCTCCACTCCATCCATCTGGACCATCGAGCGCTGCACGGCGCTCATCCGTGAACAAAACAGTTTTGAAATCAGTCTTCATGTAATGTTTAGACCACTGGAGCCGTTTCTGCTTGTGTGAAGTGGATAGAGGAGGTCGACAGGATGGCGTATGCACAGCTGCAAACCTCTGAAGGACCCTGCATCTTGTTGTTCGGGGGACGTTGGAGGCACCAGCAGCTTCAAAAACTTGTCTGCTGCTATGACAAGGCTTTTTTGCCGCTGCTCTTTTAACCTGACGTAATTGCCTGTAGAGTCCTCAATTTGCCCTTATCAGCACGCACACGTGTGTACTGTGAATCAGCTACATACTTCTTGATTGCCAAGACACTTCATCCTGATCATCGCACAATGTTGATTGTAGTCATGTCTTGAAATAAACACTCCACAATTTGTTGCTTCTCAGCAGCCGACACATCCTTTTTCTTTCCCATTTTGGCAGAAAATGTAGGCTGCTTAATAATGTGAGACAGCCTTCTTAAGTAGTCTTGCCTTTCATTGGACACACCTGCCAAACTAATTAGCACAGGTGTCTGCAATTGCTTACAGTGATATAAAGAGCCCTGACACACATCACCATCAATGAGTTTAACTGACAAACAAACAAATTCTTCCCTTATCACTCCTAAACACTTTTTGCATAATAATTTGGAACACAGTGTACATGTGCTTTTCCACAAAACACCAGTGGTTCACGTAGTGAATCTTACAGTTCTAACTTGCCAACCGTGGTCTGTATGGAGTTGTTCAATAAAGGGCCCAAAATTAAGATAACATAGATGGGAGAGGTCTCTATGAATAGGAATTCCTAAGTATTTGATACCCTGTGAGGGCCAGGCAAAGGGAAAGTTGGACTGGATGGAATCCTATATGGATTTGGGGAGGGAGACATCGAGGGCCTCAGACTTCGCTGCATTGATTTTAAAATTTGACCATGTAACAAAGTGATCTATTTCAGCCATAACAGCATGGATGGATATATGTGATTGAGTGATATATACTAGGACATCATCAGCAAATAGAGAGCACTTGTACTCGGTGCCTCCCACCTCAATCCACCTAATATTGGAGTTATGGCGAATTGATGAGAGCAGGTGCTCCGTCACTAGGATGTATAAGAGAGGGGACAGAGGACATCCCTGCCTTGTCCCATTGGTGATTGTGAAAGGTGATGAAAATGTTCTGATGCACACCCTGGGCCTTGGGACACCTGGAGCCCGACCCTTTTTGGTGGATGCTGGTGGTTGTAGTCTTCGTGGCGGCGACCCGGTTCCGTGGCTCAGGGTGGTCAAACCAGTGGCGGAACTATTTATGTGGTTTTGATGTTTAAATGTCCGACTACGCCACCCGTGGATTGCGGTCAGAGTGAACCGCCGCTGCAGGGCAGACCGCTGAGGCTGGTGTTGTGGGTGCAGCAGAGCGTAGCATAACTCCCCACGGGAGGAGTATAGCCTCAGGGCAGTGTATGCGGAGGATGGGGGTGATGGTGCAGGGCAGCAGCAGTAACGACACGGAGTCAGTGATGCAGTCCAGGGCCTTTACTCACAGTTCTTATTATCCAGACCACGTCTGCAGGTAACGGCTGCCCACGTTGTACTGTGCTCACCAGGTGAGGGGCTCAGACAACTCCCAGATAACTTTGGAGCGTTTCACAGGACCCCCTTTGTGTGTCCTTTGTCTGGCCTTTCTTACCAACCCTTCTGTCCGGCTGCCTCGGGCCTCCTCTTGGTAAACTTGGCGCCAGTTTCCCTGACCCTATGTGGTGCCTTCCTAGCGGGTGTAGCGAGGGGCTGCGCCACATAAAATGTCAGAGCCTCCGGTTTCTAGCTGAGGGTCGTTTCCTGCCTCCACTAGTTTCGGGGACCGGTCTCCCCCTTTGGCCTGACCCCTCCACGCAGGTGGATTCGGGCGTGCGGTGGCGACTCGCCCATCCGCACCCCTGGGATCCCTTCATTCCTCGTTCCTGGAGCCTTCTCCGCTCCTCTTCCTTCCTTCTCCCTCTTCCAGGCCTGGGCCTCTGTTACTAGGCCCGCCTCCGGAGCAGAGCTCATGCAGAGCCCCTGCTCCCTGCCCCTTCTGCTCAGACTTCTCTGCACTGAACTAAGATGGTGCCCACCTTTTATACTCCCTTCTCAATGCACCCAGGAACTGCTTCCTCCCTGCTCCTGCACTACAGGGTTCCCCTTCCTCAGTGTTCCCTCCCCCCACTCCAGCCAGGGACAGGGACTGTCGTGCCCATCTCAGAGGCATATTGGTCGCCCTGCCCCACGGCAATGTGGTGTAATGCATGCAGGTGTCGGGTCCTGATCCACACTCTATCCTTACCTGAGAGTGAGATATCACACCTCTGGGTGAGGTGCAATACCTCTGTAGCAACCGAGCCCTCAGGGTGCTACAGTTCCATTTATCTTCAGCCTAGGTGACGTATTGTGATACAGGGCCGTGATTTTGGCTATAAAAGGGTCCCCTAGACCCCTACCCCAAGCTTTTTAAGAGAATCATATATGGCGTGCCAGGAGACTCTATGGAATGCTTTCTCAGCATCCAACGAGAGTATCTAATTACAAATTTTTAACTGCATCTAGCCCAGGAAATACTTTGTGCCTAGTAGCAGTGTCTGCTAGTCAGCGGATTATCCCGGCTGTTAAGCAAGCTACACCACCTGTAGTTTGGACACTTAGAGCTGGAATTACGCGGCTGCTGGCATGAGACTTGCCCTCCAATAGATCCTTGTAAATGGATTTAAAGTGTATTCATTCAAATTAGAGAGACAATTTAAATTAAAAAGCTTAGAGCTGCCTCCACCACAGGGGGGCTCGCTCGACCCACCAGCGGACAGGCACCAGTATTGGGAGAGGGGGGCTGGCCATCAGGGTTCACCGCGGCTCTGGCACAAACCCGGCGACACGGAGGTGGCACGGGCAGGAGCGGACTGAACGTGTCGGCTTCTCACTTTTTGGATTTTAGAAGGGCATGACATGCCTATATTTGTGTCTCCCCCTCCTTTTACTCCTCCACCTCTTTTCTTTTCGCATGACTATATGTACTTGTCACTTTTCCATGTGTTAGTTGTGTCTTCTGAGCAGTTTGTCAGCTTTTGGACACCTTTGAAGGTGTTTTCTATGTGTTTCTATGTGTTTTTGTTTGCCTGCCATTGGTTTTAACGGTGTTCGAAGGTGTTCGACGAACAGTTCGACGAACACACAGGTGTTCGACGAACCGAACCGAACTCGAACACTACGGGGGTGGCTCAACACTAGTAGAGAGATATAAAATAGTGCTATAATCTCACACAATTATGCAGACATTTTGGGCCTTTTAACTTGTCAATACATTTTGAGAGTGTGGTAGAGAAGCAGTTGACACATTTTCAATCACTGGAAGAACATAAAAACTCCATGTAGATGTTGGTCAGACTAAATTCACAAAAGATCTCGGCACTACAAGCATGAAATACTAAACCTACTCAATAATTACCCAATAATAACCTTACTTATCTAGAATCTAGATCTGGTGAAGTAATTACCCCCCTCTACTCCTTCTTGGTCAGACCTCATCTGGAATACTGCATCCAGTTTTGGGCACCACATTTTAAAAATGACATAAAAAAACTGGAGTAAGTTCAGAGAAGAGCTACCAAGATGGTGACCGGTCTGCAAATGATGTCTTATGAGGAACGGTTAAAGGATCTGGGAATGTTTAGCTTGCAAAAGAGAAGACTGAGAGGAGACTTAATAGCGGTCTACAAATATTTTAAGGGATGTCACAGTGTAGAGGGATCAGCTTTATTCTCATTTGCACAAAGAAAAACTAGAAGCAATGGGATGAAACTGAATGGGGGAAGATACAGATTAGAAATTAGGAAAAACTTTTTGACAGTGAGGGTCAACAATGAGTGAAACAGGCGGCCACAAGAGGTGGTGAGTTCTCCTTCAATGGAAGTCTTCAAACAGAGGCTGGACAGACATCTGTCTGAGATGGTTTAGTGAATCCTGCATTGAGCAGGGGGTTGGATCAGATGACCCTGGAGGTCCCTTCCAACTGTAACATTCTATTCTATTCTACTTGTCAAAGGCAAATAATTGTTAAAAAAACAAGAAAACTCATAAACACTTGTTTCATCACATACAACTGACACATGGTTGAACATCAACCTCAAGTGTTAGTGGAACCTCAAGTGTTAGTGCTCATTCACAGGTCCATTTTTTGCATATAAGTGCTATTTTTTTTTCAAGTATAGGAATTGTACTTCTAATTATTCACATGTCCATGATTTTTCACAGAACAGGCAGTCCACGCAAAATCGAGGAAACGTCTGAATTTGATCCAAGCGTCGGATAAAAATCTGCAATACATATCTATGGGTCCAAGAAAAGCAGATTATTGGGGAAAGACGTATTGAGCTTTCCGGAGAGATACCGGTATATAAACCATCTCCAGAGACTTTTGGCAAAAGACTACCCACTCCCCACTCAGAAAACGTGAATTTCCAGTAAAGCATGTACAGCTGATTTAGGGGAATAGCTGATCTATCTAAAGTGTATTGCCAGCCAGAATTTATCCAGTGTCTAATCTATATATATTCTATATATTTATTAAACTGGGATTCTGTAAATTAACATTTGATACAGTCCAGTTATGTAATCTGCACATATATTGCAATGTATTTTAAGGTTTTTCACAAGAAGCATTTTTGATGCATTTTTCCTTGTATGTTTTTTTATGGAATTTATAAAATAGCAACAAAATAAATTCGATTTTTAGAGTCTCGTTCACATAGGATGTTTTTTCCTTGCGTTTTTTTTTTTGAGCCGCAGTCAATTTTTTTACAACCTCAGCACATCAATTCTTTCAACATTTTTGCAGCATTTTTTACCCATTCAAGTGAATGCTTAAAAAATGCATCAAAAACACATAAAAAATACATAAAAATGCACAAAAGTGAATAATGTGTGTAGCGTTTTTCCTGCTAACACTCTCCATTTTCATAGGGGAAAATATTGCAAACAAGCACTGTGTGAACACACCCTTACTCTATCTAATGCCTCTTTTCCAGCCAAAACCCTTAAAGGATGCATTGACCAAATGATCTAACTTTCACCATGTAAAATATTTCATTGAATTGAGCTAATTTCAACACTTTCATAATCATTTATTTTTCAAATAAGTCATTTCTAAACTTGTCATTCTGTTATCTAGATTTCAAAATCTCCTGTAACAATTGAAGGGTGCCGAGTTTGGAGAACATTTCTGCCCCTGAAGCGAGCTACAAGTACAGATAAGCGGAGTTGGGCCTTCCCACACAATACTGGCATCGCTAACAATAAGCAGCTCACAACAGTACAGTGGAGGAAGGTTAATTAGTGTCTGCCCCATGGTGAATCAATACCTTAATCCAGCAAATCATAATTAATGTGCTTTTCTTAACAGCAAGTTGTCGGATTCTGTATTGGCTACAAAATTAGTGACAGAAGTGGCTGCATTGTTTTAGCTCCCCTGACCTATATCCCTTTCAAATCTTTGAACTACTTGACAAAAAAAAGAAAATTATAATAATGGCAAAATTTTATTTTTTTTTCAAATCATTTACTGCCAGAGCGCTATGAAGGTAATACATGCAGTGGTCATTATTGCTTGGCCTATACAATAGCAAGAATCACTCTACTGCCCATTCACAAGAGGATCTGGTTGGTGGTGCTTAGACATGGCAGGTGGCAGATGTTCTGAGAGGGAATCAAAGAACACCAAGCAGTGATAACATCTCACTGGGCACTGGTGAGTTTCTAAAAGAAAGATTTAAATTGGGAACTTATTATGTTTTGTGGGATCTAATGAAGGGAAGTGATATTTCATTGTGAGACAGTCTCATGAAACAGGAGAGCATGTAAAAATGCAATACGCAATCATACTGTTTAAGAATCGTAATGGCCAATAATATCCTATCCATATGTTACACATCAGCCTCTGCTCAGCAGAGCTTCATCACCTTCCCCTATGGCTGCTGCCCGCTGCGGTGCTCCACGCCAGGTTTTACAATTGGCCCGTCGAGCTCCCATGTGATCAACTGCCTAGGCCTCAATACAGCACACCAATTATATTGGTATTACGACTCTTGGTTCTGCTTGTTTTACTGTACACCACTACCTGCTTTCCTGTGTCCTATCTGCCTGCGTCCTCCAGTGCTTAATGTCCTTGCTCTGTGGCGCCCCTGAGGGTTCGGTCACCACAGGGGTACTGCATCTCTTTAATAAGGTGTGGTATCTCTCCTTCGAGGTAAGGATGGTGCAGCTGTCAGGACCCCACCTCTGCATTCATCACTACACCTCTCCCACCTGTGGGGGGCTTATATGCACCAGGGTGCTGCCCCAGCCGGGATAAGTGGAGATGGGGGAACCAAAGTTAGGGGGAACCTAGTAGTGGGTGAGGGTGGAGGACGCACATTTAGGTTACACAACAAAATTCATATTTAATAAACAGCCATCTTGGGCTTATGGTCTTTTGAATGTGATCTTCATCACTGAACGTGGCTTTCTGTGTGAACCTGCAGTTGATGGGGACACGGTCCTCGTACTCTGGCCTTGAGGCGAGAAGCGGGCTAGAGTTAACGGTTGTCTCTACCCGGTCAAGGTCCCTACCCAAGAAGGCCTGGAGGGGAGCAGAGGAGTCAAGCTCCACAGGCAAAAGGATCCCAGGGGGATGCAGATGGAGCGGTATATGCCACCTGTCCTCACTATTCTGGCCTAGTCAGAGGGATTCCTGTTGCCAAAAGGGGTACCGGCCCCCGATATCTGACTCTGTCACATCAAGTCTTAGTCGGAGGCTCAGTAGATCCCACCGGGTAACGGACGGAGCGGAGTCGCCACCCATACCTTGTATAGACCAGAGGGAGACCCGGCCTTACCACACGTACCACATACAGACAGGAGAGGACCTAGTGGGAACGTCTAGGAACACTATGGTGCGGGGTCCTGACCCAAGCACCTGAACTACTCGGAGGTTGTCGGACCCCCAGTCCTGGTGGCTGCAGCATGCCATGAGGAGCAGGGAGAAGCCTTGCAGCTGTGCATTCTACCGTGAGTAAAGCTTGGAAGACTACCCCTATGGCCTCCGGTTTCTTATTGCAACACAGCACCGCACGAAACCGCACCACATCTCCCACTACAATTCCCATCCTCCTGTTCCCTCTGCCCTGAGGCTCTGCTCCGCCTGTGGGGAGTAGTACCATCTGCTGCTGCCACTACATCCCTCCTCAGAGGACTGAACGCAGTGCTGGTGGAGGATCACCAGAAACCACAGGTGGCGTAGTCAATATAACCACTCGATTAACACCAAAACCTGAAAGCCCATTACATCTTTTATTGTGACAGCCCTGGGCACGGAACGGGTCCAGGCTACGGCTACAACCCACCAAACATCTGACCTGGCTCCGAGTACCCCCATCTCTCAGGGTAGGGCTGTGAGCGTCACAGCTCCATACCTGCCTTCCTGTGTCCTATCTGCCAGCATCTTCCAGGGCTTCATGCTCTTGCTCCATACGTGCTTTCCTGTGTCCTATCTGCCTGTGGCCTCCAGTGATTCAAGTCCTTGCTCCATACGTGCTTTCCTGTGTTCTATCTCCCAGCATCCTCCAGGGCTTCATATCCTTGCTCCATACGTGCTTTCCTGTGTCCTATCTCCCTGTGGCCTCCAGTGATTCATGTTTTTGCTCCATACCTGCTTTCCTGTGTCCTATCTGCCTGTGGCCTCCAGTGATTCAAGTCCTTGCTCCATACCTTATTTCCTGTGTCCTATCTGCCTGTGGCCTCCAGTGATTCAAGTCCTTGCTCCATACCTTATTTCCTGTGTCCTATCTGCCTGTGGCCTCCAGTGATTCAAGTCCTTGCTCCATACCTTATTTCCTGTGTCCTATCTGCCTTTGGCCTCCAGTGCTTCATGTCCTTGCTCCATACCTTATTTCCTGTGTCCTATCTGCCTGTGGCCTCCAGTGATTCAAGTCCTTGCTCCATACCTGCTCTCCTGTGTCCTGCCTGTCTGCGGCCTTCAGTGATTTAAGTCCTCGCTCTATACTTAGGATCAACATGAAAAGAGCATGCAAATGTGCATAGAGTATAGCTGGAGACACACTCCATATGCAAATTACCAACACAAGAACCAAATGATGCATATGTATCTCATAAAAAGTAACTTTTATTAAGGTAATAAATGTCTGCCTGCGGCTTTCAGTGATTCAAGTCCTCGCTCTATATGTGCATTTTTGCTGTTACATCAATGCCTGAGATCTGTGTGCCCACGTGGACCTGAGCTTAGAGGATCCACCTCCCAAGAGGAGCCTTATAACACCATATTAGACAGAGTTTTTAATCTCTCTACTATCTGAATTCTTTATTTCTGTTTTAAAGTATGTTTGTCATTTAAAAATCTTTTAACATGACATGTGAGAAGTTTTGATCAAGAAGGGTTCAAGTGCTTAGATCCCGACCAATTATTAAAACGAAGAAGAAGGATTCAGCCAAGTGCTATTTTTCTTCGACACTGAAGACAGGATCAATAGAAAGTCTATAGACTGATGCTCCTCATTCTTTTAAGCTGGGGTGCAGGTCATGGGCCTCCACAGATCAAAATTTCTGACATTTGAAAAGTTTTTGAAATGACAATTACGCTTTGCAGATGTTGTGGTACTGACCTGTCTCTAACCTTACAATTTCTTTTACAGAGCTGAGTCACCTGGTATATTCTTGGCTATTCTGCTATCTTTGGAATGAGGCGTCATTCACACTTTCATGTTTGATCATTGTAAGTCCAAATTAGGAGTTTAAAACATTTCTATTCTATTTGTTCTTTGTTTGGGATCTGATTTTTGTTCTTTCTTTAATTTCTTAAATACACAGATGTTTTTAGCCTGGAAGACACAGTATTTTTTTTTTCATTTTGCATATAATTTGTGGAAGAATAGAAAACCAGCAGCTACTGTTTTTTAAGTTCCACTGATCGCTTGAATAATAAAGTTCAATAATTCTGCCAAACTTATAGGCAGCCTAATACAGTAGAATAAGGGATGAAAGTTGTAGTCTCCTGTTTTTTCGAGAGCATATCGCTCCCCAGTCTCCTAGGTAGAAAGAAACTATACAGGACTCCTCTATTCAGTGAAACAAAATTGTTAGCAAATAAGAGGTGGGTATTTATTCATGGAAAATCCTTAGAGAGGGAAACAAACCCAAGACCCCCCAGTCCAGTGTGGCAAACCCTGGCACTGTAATATTGAGCTTTGGTCAGGGGCTCCTCTCTTCCAATGACACCACTACCTGATAACAACTATGGAGCACATGATGATCACGGCGACTTAACTGTGGTAATGACTAGTGTTGAGCCACCCCCGTAGTGTTCGAGTTCGGTTCGGTTCGGAGAACACCCGTGTGTTCGCCGAACTGTTCGTCGAACTGTTCGTCGAACACCTTCGAACACCGTTAAAACCAATGGCAGGCAAACAAAAACACATAGAAACACATAGAAAACACCTTCAAAGGTGTCCAGAAGCTGACAAACTGCTCAGAAGACATAACTAACACATGGAAAAGTGACAAGTACATATAGTCATGCGAAAAGAAAAGAGGTGGAGGAGTAAAAGGAGGGGGAGACACAGATATAGGCATGTCATGCCCTTCTAAAATCCAAAAAGTGAGAAGCCGACACGGCCAGTCCGTTCCTGCCCGTGCCACCTCCGTGTCGCCGGGTTTGTGCCAGAGCCGCGGTGGACCCTGACGGCCAGCCCCCCTCTCCCAATACTGGTGCCTGTCCGCTGGTGGGTCGAGCGAGCCCCCCTGTGGTGGAGGCAGCTCTAAGCTTTTTAATTTAAATTGTCTCTCTAATTTGAATGAATACACTTTAAATCCATTTACAAGGATCTATTGGAGGGCAAGTCTCATGCCAGCAGCCGCGTAATTCCAGCTCCAGTAGCGTCCACTAAAGCTGCTGCAGTTAAAAAGCTTTTATAAGGATCGAGCTCGGCTGTCCACCGCAAGGCATCCTACTGCCAGTCCCAGCCCCTATGCCTTGGGGTGCCTCCTGATGCTCTTCACTGAGTATCCCGTGGTCCCGAAGCATTTCCTTTGAAAAAATGAAGTGTCCAAACTACAGGTGGTGTAGCTTGCTTAACAGCCGGGATAATCCGCTGACTAGCAGACACTGCTACTAGGCACAAAGTATTTCCTGGGCTAGATGCAGTTAAAAATTTGTAATTAGATACTCTCGTTGGATGCTGAGAAAGCATTCCATAGAGTCTCCTGGCACGCCATATATGATTCTCTTAAAAAGCTTGGGGTAGGGGTCTAGGGGACCCTTTTATAGCCAAAATCACGGCCCTGTATCGCAATACGTCACCTAGGCTGAAGATAAATGGAACTGTAGCACCCTGAGGGCTCGGTTGCTACAGAGGTATTGCACCTCACCCAGAGGTGTGATATCTCACTCTCAGGTAAGGATGTAGTGTGGATCAGGACCCGACACCTGCATGCATTACACCACATTGCCGTGGGGCAGGGCGACCAATATGCCCCTGAGATGGGCACGACAGTCCCTGTCCCTGGCTGGAGTGGGGGGAGGGAACACTGAGGAAGGGGAACCCTGTAGTGCAGGAGCAGGGAGGAAGCAGTTCCTGGGTGCATTGAGAAGGGAGTATAAAAGGTGGGCACCATCTTAGTTCAGTGCAGAGAAGTCTGAGCAGAAGTGGCAGGGAGCAGGGGCTCTGCATGAGCTCTGCTCCGGAGGCGGGCCTAGTAACAGAGGCCCAGGCCTGGAAGAGGGAGAAGGAAGGAAGAGGAGCGGAGAAGGCTCCAGGAACGAGGAACGAAGGGATCTCAGGGGTGCGGACGGGCGAGTCGCCACCGCACGCCAGAATCCACCTGCGTGGAGGGGTCAGGCCAAAGGGGGAGACCGGTCCCCGAAACTAGTGGAGGCAGGAAACGACCCTCAGCTAGAAACAGGAGGCTGTGACATTTTATGTGGCGCAGCCCCTCGCTACACCCGCTAGGAAGGCACCACATAGGGTCAGGGAAACTGGCGCCAAGTTTACCAAGAGGAGGCCCGAGGCAGCCGGACAGAAGAGTTGGTAAGAAAGGCCAGACAAAGGACACACAAAGGGGGTCCTGTGAAGCGCTCCAAAGTTATCTGGGAGTTGTCTGAGCCCCTCACCTGGTGAGCACAGTACGACGTGGGCAGCCGTTACCTGCAGACGTGGTCTGGATAATAAGAACTGTGAGTAAAGGCCCTGGGACTGCATCACTGACTCCGCGTCATTACTGCTGCTGCCCTGCACCATCACCCCCATCCTCCGCATACACTGCCCTGAGGCTATACTCCTCCCGTGGGGAGTTATGCTACGCTCTGCTGCACCCACAACACCAGCCTCAGCGGTCTGCCCTGGAGCGGCGGTTCACTCTGACCGCAATCCACGGGTGGCGTAGTCGGACATTTAAACATCAAAACCACATAAATAGTTCCGCCACTGGTTTGACCGCCCTGAGCCACGGAACCGGGTTGCCGCCACGGAGACTACAACCACCAGCATCCACCAAAAAGGGTCCGGCTCCGGGTGTCCCAAGGCCCAGGGGGCGCGTCAGAACATTTTCATCACCTTTCACAATCACCAATGGGACAAGGCAGGGATGTTCTCTGTCCCCTCTCTTATACATCCTAGTGACGGAGCACCTGCTCTCATCAATTCGTCATAACCCCAATATTAGGTGGATTGAGGTGGGAGGCACCGAGTACAAGTGCTCTCTATTTGCTGATGATGTCCTAGTATATATCACTCAATCACATATATCCATCCATGCTGTTATGGCTGAAATAGATCACTTTGTTACATGGTCAAATTTTAAAATCAATGCAGCGAAGTCTGAGGCCCTCGATGTCTCCCTCCCCAAATCCATATAGGATTCCATCCAGTCCAACTTTCCCTTTGCCTGGCCCTCACAGGGTATCAAATACTTAGGAATTCCTATTCATAGAGACCTCTCCCATCTATGTTATCTTAATTTTGGGCCCTTTATTGAACAACTCCATACAGACCACGGTTGGCAAGTTAGAACTGTAAGATTCACTACGTGAACCACTGGTGTTTTGTGGAAAAGCACATGTACACTGTGTTCCAAATTATTATGCAAAAAGTGTTTAGGAGTGATAAGGGAAGAATTTGTTTGTTTGTCAGTTAAACTCATTGATGGTGATGTGTGTCAGGGCTCTTTATATCACTGTAAGCAATTGCAGACACCAGTGCTAATTAGTTTGTCAGGTGTGTCCAATGAAAGGCAAGACTACTTAAGAAGGCTCTCTCACATTATTCAGCAGCCTACATTTTCTGCCAAAATGGGAAAGAAAAAGGATGTGTCGGCTGCTGAGAAGCAACAAATTGTGGAGTGTTTAGGTCAAGGCATGACTACAATCAACATTGTGCGATGATCAGGATGAAGTGTCTTGGCAATCAAGAAGTATGTAGCTGATTCACATTACACACGTGTGCGTGCTGATAAGGGCAAATTGAGGACTCTTTCCTACAGGCAATTACGTCAGGTTGAAAGAGCAGCGGCAAAAAAGCCTTGTCATAGCAGCAGACAAGTTTTTGAAGCTGCTTGTGCCTCCAACGTCCCCCGAACAACAAGATGCAGGGTCCTTCAGAGGTTTGCAGCTGTGCATACGCCATCCTGTCAACCTCCTCTATCCACTTCACACAAGCAGAAACGGCTCCAGTGGGCCAAACATTACATGAAGACTGATTTCAAAACTGTTTTGTTCACGGATGAGTGCCGTGCAGCGCTCGATGGTCCAGATGGATGGAGTGGAGGATGGCTGGTTGATGGACACCCCACGCAAACACGGCTACAGCGCCAACAAGGAGGAGGTGGAGTAATGTTTTGGGCTGGAATCATGGGGAGAGAGATTGTCGGCCCCTTTAGGATCCCTGAAGGCGCTAAAGATGAACTCCATAATGTATGTGGATTTTCTCAAACAGCACTTCCTGCCATGGTTCAAGAAGAAGAACCGTGTATTTCACAGCAAGATCATTTTTCTGCATGATAATGCACCATCTCATGCTGCACATAAAACATCTGCATCTCTGGCTGATATGGGCATAAAAGGGGACAAACTTATGGTGTGACCCCCATGCTCCCCTGACCTCTACCCCATTCAGAACCTTTGGAGCATCATTAAAAGGAGTGTCTATGATGGCGGGAGGCAGTTCACATCTAAGCAACAGCTCTGGGAGGGTATTCTGTCCTCATGCAAAACAATTGAAGCAGAAACCATCCAAAACCTGACAAATTCAATGGACGAGAGAGTTCAGAAGCTCCTTTCGAACAAGGGGTCCTATGTGAAAATGTAACATCACCTAGAATAAAGTTTTGAGTTGAAAACTGTTTGATTTCAGTTTCTAACAACCTGCTAATGCTTATAATTTCAAAAATTACCATTTTTTGGTCTTTATTAAAATGAAAAGGTTGATCGAAAAGTTTGGGGGATCTAAGAGTGTGGCAACCCAGTAGTCATGATTACTTCGAATTCTGACAATATGAGGGTCATGCTGCAGGTAGTGCAGCAAGAAGGCACTTATGTGTCTTGCGCATCTCGGAGCCCCAAAATTATTTTCCGGGCTAGATGCAGCTAAAAATTATTTTTAATTTTAAATCTGGTGGAGCTTATTATAGATGGCCTAATAGGATCAGTGCTGCACACTGCTACAAAGCCCAAATTATTTTCCAGTCAAGATACAGATAAACATGATTAGTAATTTGAAAGCTTAAAACGGTTGGTAGGGTGATTTTAACCAATCATCAAGCTTTTACTCTCCCCAGGATGACACAGGGGTAGAAAAGTCGTTTCGGATCCATGATTTGTTCATCTTTATGAACGTGAGTCTGTCTACATTATCAGTGGAGAGCCGCGTGCGCTTATCTGTCAGCACACCACCAGCAGCGCTGAACACACGTTCAGACAGAACGCTGGCTGCGGGGCATGACAAGATCTCCAAGGCGTAAGTGGCTAGCTCCGGCCATTTATCCAGATTGGAAGCCCAAAAAGAGCAAGGGTCCAGTGACACAGTCGTGGCTTCAATGTTTACTTGGAGATACTCCTGTACCATCGTCTCTAGGCGTTGACTATGTGTCAGACTTCTTGTCTCCTGTGGCCTTGCAAAGGATGGGCTAAAAAAGTGGTGAAATGATTCCGCAAAATTGATGTTACCACCAGATACTGTGGTTCTGTTACGGTTTGAGTGCTGAACACTTGACGGTCCCACGGTTGGCAAGTTGGAACTGTGAGATTCACTACGTGCACCACTGGTATTTTGTGGAAAAGCACATGTAAGATTCTGCAACAGTCTCTGCTGATACTCCTGCATGCGTGCATCCCTTTCTATGGCAGGAATAATTTCTGAAAATTTACTTTTGTACCGGGGATCTAACAGTGTGGCAACCCAGTAGTCAGGATTATTTCTAATTCTCACAATTCGAGGGTCATGTTGCAGGTAGTGCAGCAAGAAGGCACTCATGTGTGTTGCGCATCCAGGAGCACCAAGTCCCTGTTGTGTTGGTGGCGAGGTAACAATCATGCTTCCTTCCTCTGTCCTCTCCCCCCAACCTCGCACAACAGAAATGTGATCAAGGTCTCCCTCATCTGATGAGTCTTCCATCAGTTCGTCCTCCACTTCTTCCTGGGCTCCTGCACCTTCCTCACTAGTTTGGCTGCTACCATGCGCCCTGGTAAAACCATCTCCCCCACCCTCACATGCCTGCTGCCTTGGTGCTGCCGACCGTCTGGACCTTGCAGATGTTAGCCCTTCCGCATACAACTCCTCCTCCTCTACTTCCTCCACCTCCTCTTGTGCCACCACCTGACTCCGAATTCTGTTTAACATGTGCTCCAGCATGTAAATCACCGGAATAGTCATGCTGATAATGGCATCGTCAGCACTAAACATCTTCGTCGCCATTTCAAAACTGTGCAGAAGGGTGCATAGGTCCCTGATCTGAGACCACTCCTCCAGCGTGATTTGCCCCACCTCTGAATCTCGTTGGCCCAGGCTATACGTCAGAACGTATTGCACCAGGGCTTGTCGGTGCTGCCACAGTCGCTGCAACATGTGCAGAGTTGAATTCCACCGGGTAGGCACATCGCATTTTAGCCGGTGAAGTGGCAGGCCCAATGTAGCGCTGGCGTCCCTGCCCTCTGCTAGGCAGGGACGCTGCTCCCCTCACCGCTCTTCTCCGTGCCCGGCGTCCTCTCCCCGCTCTGCTGTCAGCGCGCGCTCCTTCCCGGCGTCCTCCTCCCGCTCTGCTCTCAGCGCGCGCTCCTTCCCGGCCCCTGTGCTTAGGGCGCGCGCGCGCGCGCTCCCCTCCTCTTAAAGGGGCCGCGCGCGCCGTCCTAAGGAGTCCCCGGCCAATGGCCGGAGGACTTCATCATATTTAAGGCACCTCCTCCAAAATGGAGGTGCCCGAGCAATGTTGTTTGCACCTGTGTCTCACCTGTGCTTCAGCCCTCAGGTCCCGTTGCCAGTTACCTGCCAGTTACCTGCCAGTTTCCTGCCAGTTTCCTGCTAGTTACCTGCTTGATTCCTGCCTGAATACTTGTTACCTGTCTGCCAGCCTGAGGTCCGACGGTCTGCCTTACTACTCCTGTCAGTCTGTCTAAAGGACCAGCCTGCCCGCTCACCTGGGAGCGCATATCAGCTACCTGCCTGCTTGCCTGAGGTCCGACGGTCTGCCTTACTACTCCGGTCAGTCTGTCTATGGACCAGCTTGCCCGCTCACCTGGGAGCGCTTCTCCGTTATCTGCCTGCTTGCCAGCCCGGAGGCTCCGTTGTCACGTGCTGTGACCACCAGCTATCTCAGAGACTCTTGCCCGCTCACCTGGGAGCGCATCTCCGTTACCTGCCTGCTTGCCAGCCCGGAGGTCCCGTTGTCACGTGCGGTGACCACCAGCTATTCCAGAGACTCTTGCCCGCTCACCTGGGAGCGCTTCTCCGTTACCTACCTGCCTGCCAGCCCGGAGGTTCCGCTGTCACGTGCCGTGACCACTTGCTATTCCAGAGACTCTCGCTTGCTCACCTGGGAGCACACATCTACCATCTGCCTGCTAGCCTACCCGGAGGCTCTGCCATCACAGGTCGTACCTACCCCTTACCCAGAGACTGCCCTGATCACTTGCCGTAACTCCCTGTCCGTTCACCCAGAGACTGCCACCCGCTCCCTTACAAGGGCCGCCCCCTTGTATAGTAGCTCAGAGGTTCCGCCTCCCGGACCCGTTACAGTTTGCTCGGGCCATGGAACCCGGTGGCACCCAAGCTCCCTCGCTCTCGGACCTCTGTCTTGAACTGTCCCGTCAGAGGTCCCAACAGGAGGCCATCCTGGGTCACCTGCGGAATGTTAATACTCGCCTGAACACTCTGTCAGATCCACCAACAACCTCCGCCAGTGCCATATCTTGCAATCCGGCAGCTCCGCTGCCCACTAATACTATGGTATCCTACCCCGGACCCCGGCTTTCTGCACCTCCTCGCTTCGGAGGCGACCCCGTCCAGGCTCGGGGCTTCATAAATCAGTGCACCCTGCACTTTGAACTTTTGTCCCATCAGTTTAATTCCGACCGGGCCAAAATTGCCTTTATTATGTCCCATCTCACCGGGGAGGCCCTGGCCTGGCTAAATCCTCTATGGGAGAGAGGAGACCCCCTGGTGTCCAACTTGCCTGCTTTTCTCTCGGCTTTCCGGAAAGTCTTCGACGAACCCGGACGGAAGACCTCATCCGCATCCTCTCTGCTACGCCTCCGTCAGGAGGGTCTCACCGTGGGCCAATATGCCATACGGTTCCGCACCCTTGCCTCGGAGCTGGCCTGGGATAACGACGCTCTGGTATCCGTCTTCTGGGAGGGTCTGTCCGGTCGTATTAAAGATGAACTTGCTGGTCGGGACATTCCTACCTCTCTCGATGATCTAATAACCCTTGCCACCCGGATTGACCTACGGTTCCAGGAGCGTGCCAAAGAGGTCACCCGTGAGAGAAGGATTCCACGTTTAGCTCCTACTTTCCAGAAACCCGTCATTCCCTCCATCTCTCCCCAGGTACACTCTCCTGAGCCTATGCAGGTCGACCAGACCAAGATGGTCAAAACCCGTCAGGACTCACGCCGTGCCGAGGGGAGCTGCTTCTACTGTGGCAGTAAGGAGCACCGGATCCGTGCCTGCCCGGAGAGGTCGGGAAACGCCTGTGTCTAGGTTCGCTCAGAGAGGTCCACCTAGACAAAAATAAATCCTCTCCATCCCTGCTGTTGTCAGTTTCGATCATCTACGGGGAGAACCGTTATTTCGAACTAGCCCAACTTGACTCTGGAGCAGCCGGGAACCTTATTTCACAGTCCCTGGTTGAGAAATACCGCATCCCCACCAAACCTCTGGCTGTACCCTTGTCTGTCGCTGCCGTGGATGGGGGCCTCTTACCTCGCCCCATTCAACTCATCACCGAATCCATTACCCTGCAGGTGGGAATGCTGCATTCTGAAAGTATCTCCTTTCATGTTCTACCTGGACTCTCTCACGCCCTCTTGCTAGGTCTGCCCTGGCTCCAGAGACATGCACCCGTGCTAGACTGGCAAACCGGAGAGGTCCTTCGCTGGGGACAAGACTGTCATAAAACCTGCCTGGTTCCCGTCCATCCCGTCCGTCCCTCTCCTACCCCAGCTAATCTACCTGGACTTCCGATTCCTTATTGGTCTTATGCAGATGTCTTTAATAAAAAGGAGGCAGAGACATTACCACCACATAGACCATACGACTGTCCCATCGATCTGCTACCCGGTACTACTCCTCCCCGTGGGCGTATCTATCCTTTATCCGCTGCTGAGACCCGGTCAATGTCCGAATATATTGAGGAGAATCTGGCCAGAGGATTCATCCGGAAATCTACCTCCCCGGCGGGAGCAGGCTTCTTTTTCGTCAAAAAGAAGGACGGCTCTCTCCGTCCCTGTATAGACTATAGAGGCCTAAACCTGATCACGGTGAAGAATAAGTACCCCCTTCCGCTCATTCCAGAATTATTTGATCGCCTGAGGGGGGCTAGGATCTTCACCAAACTGGACCTTCGTGGGGCGTACAACCTGGTTCGTATTCGTCAGGGGGATGAATGGAAGACGGCATTCAACACCCGGGACGGCCACTATGAATACCTGGTAATGCCCTTTGGTCTCTGTAACGCTCCTGCCGTCTTTCAAGAGTTGGTCAATGACATCTTCCGGGACCTTCTCTACTCCTGCGTAGTGGTGTACCTGGACGACATCTTGGTCTTCTCTCCGGATCTCCAGACTCACCGGAGGGACGTTCGTCAGGTCCTGCTCAGGCTAAGGCAGAACCATCTCTACGCTAAATTTGAGAAGTGCCTCTTTGAGCAGACCTCGCTTCCGTTTCTGGGCTACATTATCTCTCAGACCGGCCTACAAATGGATCCTGAGAAACTGTCTGCCATCGAGAAATGGCCCCGACCGGAGGGGTTGAAGGCCATTCAGCGATTCCTGGGCTTCGCCAACTACTACCGCCTCTTCATACCACACTTCTCTTCCCGGACGGCCCCAATTTCTGCGCTCACCCGTAAAGGTACTAATCCCAAAGAGTGGCCACCCGAAGCAGAGGAGGCCTTTCTTTCCCTTAAACAGGCCTTCTCTTCCGCCCCGGTGCTGCATCGCCCAGATGGCAACAAACAGTTCTTCCTGGAAGTTGACGCCTCCTCCTCTGGAGCCGGAGCGGTACTTACTCAAAAATCATCTTCCGGGAGGATGGTAACTTGTGGCTTCTTCTCTAAACTCTTCTCCTCCTCTGAGCGCAACTATTCCATAGGAGACCGAGAGTTATTGGCCATCAAACTGGCATTGGAGGAGTGGCGTTACCTGCTCGAGGGGGCTCTTCACCCGGTAATAATTTACACTGACCACAAGAACTTGGCTTACCTCCAGCATGCCCAGAGACTTAACCCGCGCCAAGCCCGGTGGTCCTTGTTTTTTGCTCGTTTTGATTTTGTCCTTCATTTTCGCCCGGCTGACAAAAACGTCAAGGCGGACGCCTTGTCTCGGTCCTTTCTGGTGTCTGATCTCGAGGAGGATCCGAAACATATCATCGATCCCGCCAGAGTAATGCAGGTGGCTCCCGTGAGTCTAAATCGTCTTCCTCCTGGTAAGACGTTCGTACCAGTACCTGATCGGGAGAAGATCCTACACTGGGGTCATTCTTCTAAACTAGCTGGCCACGCCGGTCAGAAAAAGACCCTCCAGCTTATTACCCGGCACTACTGGTGGCCTAACCTGCACAAGGATGTAATAGACTTTGTTTCTGCCTGTGTGTCCTGCGCCCGCAACAAAGTTCCGAGACACCTGCCGGCCGGCCGCCTCCTACCTCTGCCAGTACCTGCTGCCCCCTGGCAGCATATAGCGATGGACTTCATTACTGATCTACCCGTCTCTGCCGGTTGTACGGTCATTTGGGTGGTCGCTGACCGCTTCTCCAAGATGGCTCACTTCATTCCACTGCCAGGTCTTCCGTCTGCACCCGAGCTGGCTAAAGACTTTATCCGCCACATCTTCCGTCTTCATGGCCTGCCCCGTCACATCGTGTCGGATCGTGGGGTACAGTTCACTTCCCGTTTCTGGAGAGCCACTTGTAAATTGCTGGACGTCACCCTGGACTTCTCCTCCGCTTACCACCCACAGTCTAATGGTCAAGTGGAGCGGATCAATCAGAACCTGACCAGTTACCTTCGGCACTTCGTTAATGTCCACCATTCTGACTGGGTGGATCTCCTGCCATGGGCCGAATTCTCGTACAACAATCACGAGAGCGAGTCTTCCTCCAAATCCCCGTTTTTTGTAGTCTACGGTCAGCATCCTCGGATCCCGTTTCCCGTCTCCACCTCGGCGGACAATCCGGCTGCGGAATCTCTTGTTAACAAATTTTCCTCCATATGGGAGAGTACCCGGTCCGCACTCCTTCTGTCATCCGAGCGTATGAAAAGACACGCTGACAAAAAACGTCTGGACCCTCCTCAATTCCGCCCTGGGGATAAAGTCTGGCTCTCGTCCAAATATGTCCGGCTCAAGATCCCTTCCTATAAGTTAGGGCCTCGGTTCATCGGCCCACTGGAGGTCATCAGTCAGATCAACCCGGTGGCCTATAAATTGAAACTCCCGGCCAACTTACGGATCCCTAACTCCTTCCATGTGTCTCTCCTCAAACCTGTGGGGCTTAACTCTTTTTCCAAGTCTACAGGTACGCCTCCTGCTCCGGTTTCTGCTGAGGACGAGTTTGAGGTAGAGAACATTCTTGCCACCAAAAGGGTAAGAGGAAAGACCTTTTTTCTGGTAGATTGGAAGGGGTTTGGTCCTGAGGAGAGAACGTGGGAGCCCCGGGAGAACATCCATGCCCCTCTCATCCTAGCTAAATTTCTGTCTGGCCTAAAAAAGGGGGGGCCTAAAGGGGGGGGTACTGTAGCGCTGGCGTCCCTGCCCTCTGCTAGGCAGGGACGCTGCTCCCCTCACCGCTCTTCTCCGTGCCCGGCCCCTGTGCTTAGGGCGCGCGCGCGCGCGCTCCCCTCCTCTTAAAGGGGCCGCGCGCGCCGTCCTAAGGAGTCCCCGGCCAATGGCCGGAGGACTTCATCATATTTAAGGCACCTCCTCCAAAATGGAGGTGCCCGAGCAATGTTGTTTGCACCTGTGTCTCACCTGTGCTTCAGCCCTCAGGTCCCGTTGCCAGTTACCTGCCAGTTACCTGCCAGTTTCCTGCCAGTTTCCTGCTAGTTACCTGCTTGATTCCTGCCTGAATACTTGTTACCTGTCTGCCAGCCTGAGGTCCGACGGTCTGCCTTACTACTCCTGTCAGTCTGTCTAAAGGACCAGCCTGCCCGCTCACCTGGGAGCGCATATCAGCTACCTGCCTGCTTGCCTGAGGTCCGACGGTCTGCCTTACTACTCCGGTCAGTCTGTCTATGGACCAGCTTGCCCGCTCACCTGGGAGCGCTTCTCCGTTATCTGCCTGCTTGCCAGCCCGGAGGCTCCGTTGTCACGTGCTGTGACCACCAGCTATCTCAGAGACTCTTGCCCGCTCACCTGGGAGCGCATCTCCGTTACCTGCCTGCTTGCCAGCCCGGAGGTCCCGTTGTCACGTGCGGTGACCACCAGCTATTCCAGAGACTCTTGCCCGCTCACCTGGGAGCGCTTCTCCGTTACCTACCTGCCTGCCAGCCCGGAGGTTCCGCTGTCACGTGCCGTGACCACTTGCTATTCCAGAGACTCTCGCTTGCTCACCTGGGAGCACACATCTACCATCTGCCTGCTAGCCTACCCGGAGGCTCTGCCATCACAGGTCGTACCTACCCCTTACCCAGAGACTGCCCTGATCACTTGCCGTAACTCCCTGTCCGTTCACCCAGAGACTGCCACCCGCTCCCTTACAAGGGCCGCCCCCTTGTATAGTAGCTCAGAGGTTCCGCCTCCCGGACCCGTTACACCCAACGACTTCTGTAGAGATGTAAGTCGCTGAGCTGCGGGATGCGAACGGCGGAAGTGAGCACACAGCGACCGTGCCCTCTGCAGAAGGCCATCTAGTCTGGCATAGTGGGCTAAAAATTGCTGGACAACCAGGTTCAACACGTGAGCCATACAAGGCACGTGTGTGACATTGCCCCGGCGAAGGGCCGCACCCAGGTTTGCAGCATTGTCGCACACGGCCTTCCCTGGTTTCAGGTCCAGTGGAGACAACCATTCATGAAATTGGTTCTCCAGAGCTGACCACAACTCCTCAGCTGTGTGACTCACATTTCCCAGACATTTCAATGTAAAAACTGCCTGATGACGTTGAGCCCTACTGCCAGCATAGTAAGGAGGTGTGCAGGATCCCTTCTGCGCAGTTAGAAAGCTTGTGGCATGACCAGACAGGCTTTGGGTGCAGGTGGAAGACCGAGAGGAGGTTGAGGAGGCAGAAGCAGTGGAGGAACTTTGACATAAAGAGGATTGACGCACAACTCGTGGGGACAGCAAGACTTGGACAGCAGCCCCTTGTCCTGCTGTCACCACAGTTACCCAGTGCCCAGTCAGCGACATGTAACGCCCCTGTCCATGCCTACTCGTCCAAGTGTCTGTGGTGAAATGCACCCTGTCACACACAGAGTTTCTCAAAGAAGCGGTGATGTTGTGTGCGACATGCTGGTGGAGCGCAGGCACACCTTTCTTTGAGAAGTAGTGCCGACTGGGCATCTGGTACTGGGGCACTGCGACGGACATAAGGTCTCGAAAATCCTCTGTGTCCACCAGGCGGAAAGGCAGCATTTCTGTAGCCAAGAGCTTGCAGATGGTGAAATTCAACCTCTTAGCTTTCTCATGGCTAGGAGGAAATGGTCTTTTACTTGTCCACATCTGAGGGACCGAGGGCTGGCTATTGTGCTTAGACGGGGTTGATAAGGGTGTCCCCGGCAAACTGCCGGTCTGTGAGGAAGATGCAGGCGGACATGTTAGGTTGCCTTGATCCAAAGGTGGTGCTATCGATGTCGGACAGCGCTCAACACCAGCTGCTGTTACCACCTCCAAAGAAAATGATGACCTGCCAATCACGCTGGCTGTTGCGGGTAAAGAGGTGGCAGGTCTGCGCCCCAAAACAGGTGTGACTGCTGTCCCCCCAGTCACAGAGGATGAAGAGGCCGCGGATGCACAAGATATGGCAGACGGTGGTTGGCCCGGCCGGCTAGGCCGCATTGTAGCACACTGAGCTTCCCACTGCAACTTATGCTTCATGTCCATGTGCCGGTTCATGCATGAAGTACTCAAACTATGTATTTTTTGGCCTCTACTTAACTTTTGCTGACAAATGTTACAGATAACACGAGTTGGGTCATCTTTATCGATCTGAAAAAATGCCCAGGCTATGCAAGGCTTAGCACCCATGCGACCTGAAGAGCCACCACGACTTGTGGTGAGAGGCAGAGTTGTGTTTGAGGATGCAGTTGTTGACGTGCTTCCAGTACTACGTCTCTGTCCAGGAAGGCGCAACCTGACCTCGTCGCCACTAGCATCTTCCTCCACCTCCTCTGCTGACCTCATCTCTTGGCTGACTGTGGGTTGACAGTAAGTGGGATCTCCAACCTCATCATCATCACCCTGTGTGTTATCACACCCGTCGTCCTCAGAGCCAACCTGTTCCTGCCCTGACAAAAAACTAAAGTTGTCGCTCCAATCAGGTATTTGAGTCTTATCATCGTCTTCCTCATTGTCTCCACCAACAGGAGTTACAGTTTGGGAATGAGGGTCTACATTATGGTCAGAACCTTCTGCGTCTGTTCCTGGATCCGACTCAAAGATTCTGGGCATCAGTGCAGATCATTTCCTCGTCTGGATTCACAGAAGCGCTGGAGTCGACCTCTGATTCCCAGGCTATAGTATGAGTAAACAGCTCTGCAGACTCAACCATCTGTTCTACCTCATACTCAGACGGGCAGCTGGAGATTTGGGAGCTGTGAGGAAGCAAGTGCGATTTGGGTGACACCTTTGAGGACTGGAGTATTTGTGATGTTGAAGTTGATGTTCAGGAGAGCCCACTTAAAGGAGCACTTGATATCCATTGAAGCACCTGCTGTTTTTGTGCCTCATCTGGAATTTGTAGCGATTGGCGTGGCCGTAAGAAAGGGATCTTATCACATTGTCCGGTAAAAGAAGTAGACATTTTAGTTTGGCTGGAAGATGGTCTTTCTTCTGCAGATGTTACTGTTGCTTTAACACCTACCCCACGGACACAACCTTTTTTCCCCTTCCCAACACGGCTATTCCCCTTTCCACCAGCAGCAGGCCTTTTTCCACTCATTTTGGTGGTTAACTAATTCACAACTCTGGAGATGTTTGCACAAAAAAACAATGGATGGTAACCGAGCAGAGCTGAGTGGCCAAACTGTGGTATTAGGCCAAAACTATTGGCTGGGTTAGATGCAGAAAAAAATATATTCAGTTTGCAACCTGATGGAGGTCAGTATAGATGGACTAATAGAGAAAGTCCGACACACTGCTACAAGGCCAAATATTTTTTCAGAGGTAGATGCAGAAAAAAATTATATTCAGTTTGCAACCTGATGGAGGTCAGTATAGATGGATTAATAGAACAAGACCCACACACAGCTAGAAGCCCAATATTTTTTCAGAGGTAGATGCAGAAAAAAATATATTCAGTTTGCAACCTGATGGAGGTCAGTATAGATGGACTAATACAACAAGTCCCACACACAGCTAGAAGCCCAAATATTTTTTCAGAGGTACTGTAGATGCAGATACAAATTATTTTTAATTTGCAACCTGATGGAGGTCAGTATAGATGGACTAATACAACAAGTCCCACACACAGCTAGAAGCCCAAATATTTTTTCAGAGGTAGATGCAGATAAAAATTATTTTTAATTTGCAACCTGATGGAGGTCAGTATAGATGGACTAATAGAGAAAGTCCGACACACTGCTAGAAGGCCAAATATTTTTTCAGAGCTAGATGCAGAAAAAAATTATATTCAGTTTGCAACCTGATGGAGGTCAGTATAGATGGATTAATAGAACAAGACCCACACACAGCTAGAAGCCCAATATTTTTTCAGAGGTAGATGCAGAAAAAAATATATTCAGTTTGCAACCTGATGGAGGTCAGTATAGATGGACTAATACAACAAGTCCCACACACAGCTAGAAGCCCAAATATTTTTTCAGAGGTACTGTAGATGCAGATAAAAATTATTTTTAATTTGCAACCTGATGGAGGTCAGTATAGATGGACTAATACAACAAGTCCCACACACAGCTAGAAGCCCAAATATTTTTTCAGAGGTACTGTAGATGCAGATACAAATTATTTTTAATTTGCAACCTGATGGAGGTCAGTATAGATGGACTAATACAACAAGTCCCACACACAGCTAGAAGCCCAAATATTTTTTCAGAGGTAGATGCAGAAAAAAATATATTCAGTTTGCAACCTGATGGAGGTCAGTATAGATGGACTAATACAACAAGTCCCACACACAGCTAGAAGCCCAAATATTTTTTCAGAGGTACTGTAGATGCAGATACAAATTATTTTTAATTTGCAACCTGATGGAGGTCAGTATAGATGGACTAATACAACAAGTCCCACACACAGCTAGAAGCCCAAATATTTTTTCAGAGGTACTGTAGATGCAGATAAAAATTATTTTTATTTGCAACCTGATGGAGGTCAGTATAGATGGACTAATAGAGAAAGTCCGACACACTGCTAGAAGGCCAAATATTTTTTCAGAGCTAGATGCAGAAAAAAATTATATTCAGTTTGCAACCTGATGGAGGTCAGTATAGATGGATTAATAGAACAAGACCCACACACAGCTAGAAGCCCAATATTTTTTCAGAGGTAGATGCAGAAAAAAATATATTCAGTTTGCAACCTGATGGAGGTCAGTATAGATGGACTAATACAACAAGTCCCACACACAGCTAGAAGCCCAAATATTTTTTCAGAGGTACTGTAGATGCAGATAAAAATTATTTTTAATTTGCAACCTGATGGAGGTCAGTATAGATGGACTAATACAACAAGTCCCACACACAGCTAGAAGCCCAAATATTTTTTCAGAGGTACTGTAGATGCAGATACAAATTATTTTTAATTTGCAACCTGATGGAGGTCAGTATAGATGGACTAATACAACAAGTCCCACACACAGCTAGAAGCCCAAATATTTTTTCAGAGGTAGATGCAGAAAAAAATATATTCAGTTTGCAACCTGATGGAGGTCAGTATAGATGGACTAATACAACAAGTCCCACACACAGCTAGAAGCCCAAATATTTTTTCAGAGGTACTGTAGATGCAGATACAAATTATTTTTAATTTGCAACCTGATGGAGGTCAGTATAGATGGACTAATACAACAAGTCCCACACACAGCTAGAAGCCCAAATATTTTTTCAGAGGTAGATGCAGAAAAAAATATATTCAGTTTGCAACCTGATGGAGGTCAGTATAGATGGACTAATACAACAAGTCCCACACACAGCTAGAAGCCCAAATATTTTTTCAGAGGTACTGTAGATGCAGATAAAAATTAGTTTTAATTTGCAACCTGATGGAGGTCAGTATAGATGGACTAATAGAATGATGCTATGCCCAAAAGATTTTACTTAACTAGGTGCAGTAAAAAAATTGGTATTCTATACACAGGTGGTATATCTTGCAGCACAGATAGGCTACTCCACTAACACACTCTGCAATAGGCCAAAAAGGATTAGCTTTGCTAGATTCAGCCAAATGCTGTGAAAAAAACTTGCACAGCACTGGCACAGACCTGCCTGGCAAAAACTGATAGGAACTGATGTAACCTAGTCCTGAAAAGGACTCCAATTACAATTATTCTTTACTCCCACAACCTATCTATTTAAGAGCACAGACCTCCCTGATAAAAGTCGTAGGAAATGCTGTAACCTAGTCCTTAAAAGGACTGCAATCACAACTATTCCCTACTCCCAAGCTATCTGTATATTTGTGCGAAAATTGGCTTGAAATTAACAAGGTATAGCGCACACAGCAACAGCGGTGCCGTCTAACACGCAGCTGCAGCAGTGAGAAAATGGTGGCGACGGGGAAAATGGCTTGGTCTTATAGGGCAAGGACATGTGACATACACTGCCAATGACACATGCCCTTGCTTGTGTGAAAAAAAGCACTTCGCTCCGTGTGTGCGCTGCTGATAGGCTGACAGATTGCACCTCCCCACTGCAAATGCGGGAAAGAGAAAAAAAAATGGAGATCTTCATTGTTCCTGCAGAGATCCATCCCCTGCCCCTCCCCCCACCCCGCTGTACACTCAAACTGCGTATTAACATTAATTTTCATCATTACTGAGAAAAAATCCAGTTATGATTTTGGTGCACGAACAGTTATCGAACATAACCTCGAACAGCCGAATTTTTATCAAATTGTTCGTGTTCGCCGAACGGCTCGAACACCGCCCAAAACAGCTCGAATTTGAGATTGGCGAACAGTTCGAGTATTACAACGCTCATCTCTAGTAATGACCACTTTTATGGGAAGGATAGCATAAAAAGTAAAAAATGTTGTGCAATCTGCAACTTTTGGGATAAAATGCTAATTTTTGGGGCAAATTAAGACTTGTTATGCTAAAAACTGTTGCAACCTTATTTCAGTCTTCTGCCTGATCATAAATAATAAGCAATCCATCTGTATATCACGGTAATTTCACCATTGGCTGTGCTATTTGATCACTGTAAGGATGTATTCTTTGTATTTATAGTGGTTTCATTTGGTTATTGCATGGAGGCATTATTTTGAAGTATGATGAATACATATTTTTAGCTATAGATGCAAGTGTTTTTGATTACATAGAAAATTATTTGGGGATGATGCTAAAACAGTGCTGATATGAAAAATAAGGAAAAACAAAAGTATCACTTTAGAAATTATTATTTCAAATACAGAAAAAAACAAACATGTTCTACTTGTGTAGCACCCTGAGGACTCGGCTGCTACAGGGGTATTGCACCTCAAACCAGAGGTGTGGTATTCCACTCCCGGGTAAGGACGGAGTGTGGGACTGAGCTCAGTAGGCTGCATGCACTACATACATCCCATTTCCGGGGGACAGAACTACGGTACTCCCACCAAGTAGATGTGCAGGTACGACAGCGTCTGTCCCTGGCTGGAGTGGGAGGGGGGGTGGAACATCCCAGTAGTGTAGGGGCAGATAGGGGGAGTACTCTGGGTAAAGCTAGGAGCCCATTGGGTGCTGGTCACCTGGGCTCACACATAGAGGGAGTATATATGGTGGGCACCATCTTAGGACAGGGTCGAGTTCAGTCTGAGGAGAAGCAGAGCAGAGAAGCTCAGCCAGGAGGGCTGACAGGGAGCTGTGGCTCCGGCTGGGCCCAGCTCCAGGGCCAGGCTTGTAGTGGAGAGGAAGAAGGAAGGCCCAGAGACGCAGAAAAGAGGGAACCCTAAGATCCCAGAAGCAAACCAAAAAGGGTGAAGGGTTGGCGGAAGAGGGCACCGGATCCCAAGCTGGCGGAGGCAAAAGTAACCCTTAACCAGGAACCGGAGGTCGTGGGCAAGCTTTGCCACGACCCTCACCACATCCACCAGGAAGGTACACCAAGAGTAGGGTCAGGAAAGCCAGAGAAGGTTTTTACCATAGAAGGCCCAAGGGAACCGGACAAAGGTGGATCCCTGGTGGGGACGGCCAGGAGAAAGAGAGAGAGAGGGAAGCTCAGGACCACGCTCCGGAACTGCCTGGGGGTTGGCCGAGTCCAGCACCTGGTGGATGCAGCACGGCTCGGGTGGTCACTCAAGGCCAGAGTGACTGAAGGAACACCTGTGAGTAAAAACCCTGAAACTGCATCTCACGTCTCTGACTCTCCTTTCTGCACTATCACTACCCCCATCCTCCGCACCAGCTGCCCTGAGGCCATACCCCTCCCGTTGGGGGTTATACCATCATCGCTGCACCCATACTACCGGCCTCAGCGGACTGTTCTGCAGCGGCGGCCTTGTGACCGCAAATCAATGGGTGGCGTAGTCGACACAGAAACAACATCTACCAAGACTGCCACACACTTAGTTTGACACCCTGGGCACGGACCGGGTCACCGCCACAAGGACTACTACCCCTATCTAGATCCGGCTCCGGGTATCCCTTGAACATGGCCCAGGGGGCGCGTCAACTTTGGCGTAGTCGGCAGGATAACGTGCCCACAATCACCGGGTACTGCGTGCCTGAAGAAAAGTTCATATTTACCGTAAAAAGAAGTCTCCCGCCAATTCCGGAGGGTCCCCGCCATCGGACGTCGTCCGGAGTCGTTTCCCGCCGTTTGCCCGCCATCTGCAGCCTTTTCCCGCCATCCACGGAGTTTCCCGCCATAAGGAGACGATTCCCGCCATCTTGGACAGTTTCCCGCCCTGGCAGAGCGGACGCCATTATGGGCGTGCCAGAGGGTGGCAAGAGACGACCTCCCATCGTGGGCCTGGTCCCAGAAGAGCGCCAAAAGCAAAGACCGCCCCCACCAGCAGAGACTGCAATGATAGAGATGTCCATCAGAGTGGGGGGTCTGCCCCTGGAGCTGACGGTCGCCGAGTTGCCCCAGGACCGCCCTCAGGATGGGCGGATCAAGAACAAAAGAGAGAGGATGGGTGCAGCCTGGAGGAGTCTGGAGAGTTCGCACCCGGAGATGGAGTGAGAGTCAGGCAGCACCGACCCTGTGGTCAGGAGCCTGTTGCAAGCCACCACCCCACAAGACCTGGTGGAGATCCTGGCACAGCTCCCCCGAGACCGGGAGCGTGCACAGACCGCGCTGGAGGGCCTCGCACGGAGGATGGCCCAGGTGCAGCGAGAAACGCTGACTGAGTGGAGTAGGGAGATGGCCCAGCAGGCTGGAACCCGCCAGCGGAGCACGCCACCCGAGACGAGGAGTCTGACCGCCTCTGAGGATGGTGCAGGAGGAATGAAGGCCAGAGACGACGCCGTGGAAGGAGCTGAAGAGACGGAGGCAGGTAATGGGGACGTCACTACCCCAAGCCTAGAAACCGTGAGCCTGCCCCAGTTCCCCGTCGCAGAGCCCGAAATTCCCCCTACCGTGCCCGTCGCTGCACCGCCACCGCTCCAGACTAGGCCTCAAGCAGGAGCCGCGGCCACGCCCCCTGTGACGTCACGCGCCTCAACCCCGAGCGCGGCCAAGCAGGAGACGCCACCGGCCTGGTCGCAGGGCCGAGTACCCCCGGGCGCCGCCGTCCCCGCAGTGCCCTTCACCTTCAGGGTGCCACCGGCCTGGTCGCAAGGCCTGGTGAATCCGGGCGCCGCTACCACCATCGCGCCCTCAACCTCCACCGTGCTACCCTTGGGTGAAGACCTGTTCGCCCAGCACACTTGCCCGGATGGGCAGCCCTTTGTGTGGCCTCCGGAGTATGTCAATCTCCGACTCCAGAAGGAACGGCCCTTGTGTGAACCACTGATCCCGGCTCCGGCGCCTGTCAAGATCGTCCCGCTCCCGTTGGAGGAGGCCCAATTCGAATGGGACCCCACCGGAGAAAACCTCATTGGGTTCACCCACGAGACCCGGGCGGCCGCAGCCCAGCGAGCAGAGTGCTGCCGGCAACAGCTGGAGGTCTTCGACCGGGAACGGCGAGAGAGGCGGGTCCGCGAGGAGCGGCTGCAAGTACAGAGTGCGGAACAGAAAAGCCGGACCAGACGAAACCCCCGTGCAGCCCACGGTCCCCGGGCCACCGGGACCGTAATCAAGTTTCAACTGCAGCACGGTTGGGGTTTTATCCGGGACCACAGAACCCCCGGCGATGTCTTTGTCACCCGTAGGGACGTCGAGAGCCATCTGCCGGAGGGACACAGAGGTCGTGATCTTTACCTGGGTGACGAGGTCACCTTCACCCGGCATCAATGTGCCAAAGGTCCATATGCTCTCCATGTGCACAGATTGACTGAGGAAGAGCTGCGGTTTGAGGAAGGTCAAGAGGACCAGGACGGGTCTAAAGGTTACCCTCAAGAAGGAGCAGGAGGACGCCGTTACTGAAGTACGGTAAAGTGGAACTGTAAATAGTTACCCGTAAGGGTACAAGAACTGTTACCAGTAAAGTATAGTCCCCGTTGGGACCAGCAAACTGTTACCCGTGTGTCCCTATCCCTTAACAGGCTGAGGACTGTGAGCAGCCATCCCTTTATCCCCACTGGCCGAGGATTGAGAGCGGCCATATCCTGTATATAGTTGCGCTTCCTAAAGCGCCCCCTACCGGTTTTATAAGGAACTGTTTTTGTACTGTTGCACTTTTACCTGGTCACAAGTGCACAGTGGCCAGAAACTCAAGATATAAAAGAGTTTTATATGAAAAAGTTTATATTGCTAGAATCTGATAATGTTTATAATGTTTTATATGTTGGTGTATGTTTTGCAAAAGTTTGTATGTTTTATATTGTTTTGCTCTTTTACAGCCCGAGGACGTGCTGTGATTTACCAGGGGGGAATGTAGCACCCTGAGGACTCGGCTGCTACAGGGGTATTGCACCTCAAACCAGAGGTGTGGTATTCCACTCCCGGGTAAGGACGGAGTGTGGGACTGAGCTCAGTAGGCTGCATGCACTACATACATCCCATTTCCGGGGGACAGAACTACGGTACTCCCACCAAGTAGATGTGCAGGTACGACAGCGTCTGTCCCTGGCTGGAGTGGGAGGGGGGGTGGAACATCCCAGTAGTGTAGGGGCAGATAGGGGGAGTACTCTGGGTAAAGCTAGGAGCCCATTGGGTGCTGGTCACCTGGGCTCACACATAGAGGGAGTATATATGGTGGGCACCATCTTAGGACAGGGTCGAGTTCAGTCTGAGGAGAAGCAGAGCAGAGAAGCTCAGCCAGGAGGGCTGACAGGGAGCTGTGGCTCCGGCTGGGCCCAGCTCCAGGGCCAGGCTTGTAGTGGAGAGGAAGAAGGAAGGCCCAGAGACACAGAAAAGAGGGAACCCTAAGATCCCAGAAGCAAACCAAAAAGGGTGAAGGGTTGGCGGAAGAGGGCACCGGATCCCAAGCTGGCGGAGGCAAAAGTAACCCTTAACCAGGAACCGGAGGTCGTGGGCAAGCTTTGCCACGACCCTCACCACATCCACCAGGAAGGTACACCAAGAGTAGGGTCAGGAAAGCCAGAGAAGGTTTTTACCATAGAAGGCCCAAGGGAACCGGACAAAGGTGGATCCCTGGTGGGGACGGCCAGGAGAAAGAGAGAGAGAGGGAAGCTCAGGACCATACTCCGGAACTGCCTGGGGGTTGGCCGAGTCCAGCACCTGGTGGATGCAGCACGGCTCGGGTGGTCACTCAAGGCCAGAGTGACTGAAGGAACACCTGTGAGTAAAAACCCTGAAACTGCATCTCACGTCTCTGACTCTCCTTTCTGCACTATCACTACCCCCATCCTCCGCACCAGCTGCCCTGAGGCCATACCCCTCCCGTTGGGGGTTATACCATCATCGCTGCACCCATACTACCGGCCTCAGCGGACTGTTCTTCAGCGGCGGCCTTGTGACCGCAAATCAACGGGTGGCGTAGTCGACACAGAAACATCTACCAAGACTGCCACACACTTAGTTTGACACCCTGGGCACGGACCGGGTCACCGCCACAAGGACTACTACCCCTATCTAGATCCGGCTCCGGGTATCCCTTGAACATGGCCCAGGGGGCGCGTCACTTGTATTGAGGAGATCCTGTAAACTGAAGTTAATGAAAGGGATTGACTGCTGTATACTACAACTATTCTTATACTCTGCTTGGGAAAGTTGAGCTACTAGAGGGTAGAAGTTCTCAGGTACACTTCTGTATTAGATAAATCCTCTAAAAACTTCCAAAGGTATCTTATTTAAATCAATTCTGTAGTGTAAAAAAAGGACAAAAGGAACAGTAATTATTGATGAGCGAGCACTAAAATGCTCGGGTGCTCGTTGCTCGGGTCGAGCAAATTGGAATACTTGGGTGCTCGACCCGAGCAACGAGCCCAATTTAAGACTATGGGAAACTCAAGCATTTTTCCGGCGACTCCACCTGGCTGTCTGCAGAGGGCCTAAAAATTGCCCAAATCGATGGGAACAGTGCTCAAATTACATGGGAACAGCATGGGGAAGACCCCTGGAAGCATTTCTGACTCCCAAGTCACTGCTGTCAACAATGTTGTCAGAGGTATTACGCCACTTTTACGGACTCACAATAAAACATACAAAAACTAAACCAAAATGGATTTTCCTGGGAAATATGTCAAGGAACATCCTTGTATATAAGGCAAAATAAATAACCAAAAACAAAAATGCTCCTCCACACCTTGGGCTATGTTCACATGTAGCATTTTTGATGCGTTTTTGCACTTTTGAATTGCTTTCAACCAAGACAAATGCATTCACCGGGAAATGTCATTTTAACATTTTACAACCTTATCTGGCAATGTGGTATGTGACACATCATCAGACATATCCTGTTTCATTTATGATGGAGGGACTCTGAAAGTCACAAAGCCTATTTTTATGGGGCCATCAGGTGACCCTTACTAATCTTAAAGGGCCAGCAGTCGACCCTCGCTATTGTTAGAGAGCCATCAGCTGGCTATACTTTGTTGTTCCCATTATTAACAAGTGGATCTCCTATACTGTTATTGCGTATGCAGTGACTGCAAGAGCTGCTAAAAATTTTCAGGAACTCCAATGCCCCTTGCAAGAGACGTAGAGGTCAGAGAGCCTCCTAAAAACAATGGGTCTCCCATAGTGTTTGCCTATGCAGTGAATGCAAAAGCTGCCAAAAATTTGGAGGCACTCCAATGCCCCTTGGAAGAGACTTAGAGGGCCTCATGAAAAAATGTTACCATTATTAGGAAGTGGGTCTCCCATAGTGTTTGCCTATGCAGAGAATGCAAAAGCTGCCAAAAATTTGGAGGAATTCCAATGTCCCTTGCAAGAGATGTAGAGGTCAGAGAGCCTCCTAAAAACAATGTTCCCATTATTAGGATGTGGGTCTCCCATAGTGTTTGCCTATGCAGTGAATGCAAATGCTGGCACTCCAATGCCCCTTGGAAGAGACGTAGAGGGCCTCATGAAAAAATGTTCCCATTATTAGGAAGTGGGTCTCCCATAGTGTTTGCCTATGGAGTGAAAGCAAAAATTGCCAAAAAATTGGAGGAACTCCAATGCCCCTTGCAAGACACGTAGAGGAGGTGATATGGTAGATGTGGTGGTGAATGATATGGTGATGGAGGATGAGGAGAAGCAGGACAAGAGCAAATAGACAAAATAAGAAAGTGTATACCCATGTGTAGGTGGGAAGAGGTGCATGGGACTAGACCTCCCAAAAAAAAGGCACTGGATTTGAGTTTATGTTACGCTGCTATCATTCGGTGGTGTTGAGAAATATGGCCCAGTCCAGACCTTGTTCATTTTTATAGGAGTCAGCCTGTCAGCTGAAAATTTTCAGCTGACAGGCGGATGCGCTTATCAGTTATAATTCCACCAGCGGCACTAAAAACCCGCTCTGACAAAACGCTGGCGGCAGGGCAGGCCAGGACCTCCAAGGCATAGCGAGCCAGTTCATGCCACGTGTCCAGCTTGGATATCCAATAATTTTAAGGCACAAAGGAATCACGGAGGATGTTGGTACGGTTGGCAAGGTACTCCTTCACCATCTTCCGACACTTCGCACCCCTTGTGAGAGTACCCCACGCCTCAGGGCCTGTAAGATGGGAGGGTCTGAGAAAACTGTCCCAGAACTTTGACAGTGTTCCCCTGCCTCTGCTGGATTGAAGTTGTGTCTCTCTCGGCTTTACTCCTTGGTTGACCAATGAATTGTGACCTCTGCCGCCAGCATTTTCAGATGGGAATATTTTTAATAATTCCGCAGCAAGGGCCTTCTGGTACTGCCCCATTTTAGTAGAGCTGTCCGCCTCAGGAATAAGAGATAGAAAGTTCTCCTTGTAGTGTGGGTCTAGAAGTTTCACCAACAAAACTAGAATCCTCAAAATCAAAGATAAGCAAAACTCAATACATAAAAACCCGAAAGACATCTTGGATGTTTTTGCCAGTTTCTATAGAAAGCTCTATAATCTGAAAGAAGACCCAACAGAAATCTCTCCCTCAAAGTCTGATATAGACAAATTCCTAGACTCTATCCAACTCCCCTCTCTTTCAAACGAAGACTTGAACTTTCTCAATTCCCCCTTTATTGAAACAGAAATTTTGGCAACAATCAATTCATTAGCAAAATGCAAATCTCCCGGCCCAGACGGCCTACAGAACGAATATTACCTAAACTTTAAAAACTCTCTTGCTCCCTTCCTTACTAAACTTATCAACTCCTCCACTACATGCCAAGATGCCTTCCCAGCAGAAATGCAGGAGGCAATAATCACGGTGATATCCAAAAACAAGGATGACACCGAGAATGTCAGCAACTACCGCCCTATCTCACTTCTAAATACAGACGTAAAAATCATCGCCAAAACTATTACCTCAAGACTTCAAAAAATCTCCCCTAGGCTTCTTCTAAAAGATCAAGTGGGATTTATCCCAGGAAGGCGAACGTCTGATGCTACTAGACGTGCCATTAATCTGCTATCCTATATTGAATAAACTAAAACTCCCGCCCTGGTGGTCGCTGTCGACGCAGAAAAAGCATTCAACAGAGTCCACTGGGGCTTCCTCTTTCAAACTCTAAAAATATTTGGATTTGAGGGAAACATCTTAAATGCTATCACATCTCTCTATTCTTGCCCCTCAGCAAAAATTCTGACCAACAATATTCTGTCACATGGAATTGCACTTACCAATGGCACGAGGCAAGGTTGTCCCCTTTCTCCCACCCTTTTCGATCTCTATATAGAACCTCTGGCTGAGAAAATTTGAGCAAATCCCCTAATAAGTGGCATCCAGATACATCAGAGACAATACAAAATTTCATTGTTCGCAGATGATATTCTTATAACTCTTTCAAACCCACTTAACTCAATTAGAAATCTACTGGACACAATTAAACACTTCTCCAAAATTTCATATTCCAAAATAAATTTGACTAAAACCCAAGTCCTCCACCTAAACCTTGCTCCACAAATCTTGGAAACTCTTAAAATGGAGTTTGAACTGTCCTGGGAAAATAATAATATCAGCTATCTTGGAATAAAACTCACCAAACCATTAACATCAATCATAGACACAAATTTAAATGACATTTACAAAACCATACAGATCGACATTATGCATATAGCTAAACTAGAAGTCTCCTTGCTTGGCAAAATTAATGCCTACAAAATGAGCCTTTTACCAAAACTCCTATGCATCTTTAGATCTATCCCTTTATTAATCCCGAAGAAGTGGCTACAAAAATTTCATACACAGCTGGTCACCTTTACCTGGGCTAAAATGAAACCTAGGGTAGCTAGGTCTGTCCTAGAAAAGAACAAAAGAAGAGGTGGACTCGCCTTACCCAACTTAACTGCCTACTACCACGCCACCTTAGTCAAACTTAGTCAGAATTGGTGGGCAGAAAAAGAAAAGCCGACCTGGATAGCCCTAGAAGAACCTTTGAAACCCAGTGGCAGACTTAGCCTAATCACCCTCTCCTACTTATGCGACAAAACTAAGAGACTTCCAGAAGAAATCACAGTTAAATCTGCAATTCTCTCTTGGAGATTACTACTAAAACTATCTCACAAAAGCTACCCCACGGTTTCTCCAACCTGGATATTTGTAGATATTCTTGAACTGTTATCCTCAAGAATCAAACTAGATTCATGGAAGAAGTTAGGCATTAAATTTATCTCAGATATAATGGATGACAAGAAACAACTCATACCTTTTCAATCTCTTAGAGATAAATTCAAACTCAACATTCTAGAAGAAAAGACATGGAAGAAGATTCAAAACATCCTCAACTCTCACAACCTAAACTTTTTTCTCCCTCAAAATCTAGCTCAGATGTTCAAATACCCACAAACTCCCCTTTTCTGGAAAACTGGTCACATATATCAGAACTTCAACCAAGACACTCACTTTCCACATACAACAAATATAGAAGCATGGAAAAAAGAATTAAGTATAGAAATTACGACTGATCTTCTGCACAAAGTCTTTGAATCTATCTATACTGACATTCCCTGCTCATCCCTTGTAGAAACCCACTACAAGATCGACACACGCTGGTATTTTACTCCGCTTAAACTTCATAAAATTCAGAACACTAACTCCCCCCTTTGCTGGAGGAATTGTAATGCTACTGGCAGTCTGACTCACATCTTTTGGAGCTGTGAAGCTCTCAAATCATACTGGTCTGGAATTGAATCCTTAATTAACAACATCACAGGTTTAAACATACATCTTTCACCAGAACTGGTGCTCCTTCTTTTGGGCCTTGAAACCCTCCCATGCAGATACAGACCTATCATCACTCATATACTCCTTACAGCAAAAAGCAATATTGCCGCCCTTTGGAAAGACCCTCTTCCCCCAACTGTGGAAAAAACTATAGAAAAATTAGCATGCCACAACACATATGAATATACAGTACAGACCAAAAGTTTGGACACACCTTCTCATTTAAAGATTTTTATGTATTTTCATGACTATGAAAATTGTACATTCACACTGAAGGCATCAAAACTATGAATTAACACATGTGGAATTAGACACGTAACAAAAAAGTGTGAAACAACTGAAAATATGTCTTATATTCTAGGTTCTTCAAAGTAGCCACCTTTTGCTTTGATGACTGCTTTGCACACTCTTGGCATTCTCTCGATGAGCTTCAAGAGGTAGTCACCAGAAATGGTTTTCACTTCACAGATGTGCCCTGTCAGATTTAATAAGTGGGATTTCTTGCCTTAAAAATGGGGCTGGGACCATCAGTTGTGTTGTGCAGAAGTCTGGTGGTTACACAGCTGATAGTCCTACTGAATAGACTGTTAGAATTTGTATTATGGCAAGAAAAATGCAGCTAAGTAAAGAAAAACGAGTGGCCATCATTCCTTAAGAAATGAAGGTCAGTCTGTCCGAAAAATTGGGAAAACTTTGAAAGTGTCCCCAAGCGCAGTTGCAAAAACCATCAAGCGCTACAAAGAAACTGGCTCACATGAGGACCGCCCCAGGAAAGGAAGACCAAGAGTCACCTCTGCTTATGAGGATAAGCTTATCCGAATCACCAGCTTCAGAAATCGCAGGTTAACAGCAGCTCAGATTAGAGACCAGGTCAATGCCACACAGAGTTCTAGCAGCAGACACATCTCTTCAACAACTGTTAAGAGCAGACTTTGTGCAGCAGGCCTTCATGGTAAAATAGCTGCTAGGAAACCACTGCTAATGACAGGCAATAAGCAGAAGAGACTTGTTTGAGCTAAAGAACACAAGGAATGGACATTAGACCAGTGGAAATCTGTGCTTTGGTCTGATGAGTCCAAATTTGAGATTTTTGGTTCCAACCACCGTGTCTTTGTGCGACGCAGAAAAGGTGAACGGATGGACTCTACATGCCTGGTTCCCACCGTGAAGCATGGAAGAGGAAGTGTGATGGTGTGGGGGTGCTTTGCTGGTGACACTGTTGGGGATTTATTAAAAACTGAAGGCATACTGAACTAGCATGGCTACCACAGCATCTTGCAGCGGCACGCTATTCCATCCGGTTTGCATTTAGTTAGACCATCATTTATTTTTCAACAGGACAATGACCCCAAACACACCTCCAGGCTGTGTAAGGGCTATTTGACCAAGTAGGAGAGTGATGGGATGCTACGCCAGATGACATGGCCTCCACAGTCACCAGACCTGAACCCAATCGAGATGGTTTTGGGTGAGCTGGACTGCAGAGTGAAGGCAAAAGGGCCAACAAGTACTAAGTATCTCTGAGAATTTCTTCAAGATTGTTGGAAGAACATTTCCAGTGACTACCTCTTGAAGCTCATCAAGAGAATGCCAAGAGTGTGCAAAGCAGTCATCAAAGCGAAAGGTAGCTACTTTGAAGAACCTAGAATATAAGACATATTTTCAGTTGTTTCACACTTTTTTGTTAAGTATATAATTCCACATGTGTTAATTCATAGTTTTGATGCCTTCAGTGTGAATGTACAATTTTCATAGTCCTGAAAATACAGAAAAATCTTTAAATGAGATGTGTCCAAACTTATGGTCTGTACTGTACATACGCCCTTAGAAACAATATTTTTAAAAAGATACTTCAGAAAATGGGAGGATTGGAACTCTATTATGATTCCAAAACATTCACTGTAGAGACCTTAGCGTTGTTTAAGACTATATTAGTCTTCTAAATCTAACTCGACTCGTCATCCTCATTCATCTAATAGTATCTAACTTACAGGATAGTCATAGCGGGCATATCGTGTCTTAATATCACCATCCGATTTTCCCTTCCCTCTTGTTTTCCTGAAACATTTCTGTGTACTTCCAAATATGTAAATAGTTATCTTTGTATACCTTGGTAACTTATGTTATGAACGAATCAATCAAGTTACACGTCTATAAAATGCACCTATAAGATATAGCTTACGTATTTAAAGCTATGAATCATATCACCAACCGAATAATTTCAGGTTTACGACGGTATTCACCTTGTTTACTTGTGTACCTCTATTTCACTATATATGTACTGTTTGTATGAAATCTATATTTTTATTTTTTTTTTCATTCTAGTTGAAAATTTAATAAAAAAATATTTGAATATATAGAAGTGTCACCAACCAGTAATGACTGTCACCCAAAATTTGGAGAACGCGAGGGTCACAGGAAAGGCAGCGTAACATAAACTCAGCCATGCGTGCCCCACTGCTAACAGGCAAGACTTTCGTGTCCTCACCAAGAGGATAACTGACCATGCTCTCCTCCACCCTGTCCTCAGGCCATCCACGCTGAACAGATGGTATGAGAGTTGTGCAGGTAGTAATGTCTATAGTGCATGAAACTAGCTCCTGTTCTTCCTCCTCCTCCTCCTCTTCCTCATTGTCACCCAATCCACGTTGGGATGCGATGAGGCAGGGCTGTGTGTAATCACCCTGTATCGTTCCTTGCTCCATCTCATCGTGCTCCGCCTGCAATGCATCCTCTTTGATTGTGACCAGAGATCGTTTCAGAAGACAGAGAAGCAGGATGGTGACGCTAATTATGGTGTCATCGCCCCTCGCAATCTTGGTAGAGTCCTCAAAGTTTTGGAGTCTGCAATGTAGAGTTCCAACGCGTGGGAACTGGAAGCTGCAAACGCTGCTGAAACATGGCAAGGGCAGCGGAAGCTGTAGGTGACTTTCTAAAATGGGCACACAGGTGGCGTACTTTGACAAGAAGATCCGACAGACCCGGGTAAGTTTTGAGAAACCGCTGAACCACGAGGTTAAGCACATGGGCCAGGCATGGTATGTGTGTGAGCTCGCCTCACCTCAGAGCCACCACCAGGTTCCGGCCATTGTCACACACGACCATGCCTGGCTGTAGGTTCAGTGGTGTCAGCCACAGATCTGCCTGCTCTTTCAGAGCTGTCCACAACTTTTCTGCATTGTGTAGTTTGTCACCTAAGCATATTATCTTCAGCGCAGCCTGTTGCCGCTTGGCCAAGGCAGTGCTGCAGTACTTCCAGTTTGCGACTGATGTGGTCGTTTCGGAGATGGATGCTGAAGAGGAGGAGGTGCAGGAGCTATAGAATGTGGGGGCAACCCTGATTGACCCAGGGCCCGCAATCCTCGGCGTTGGGAGGAAGTGTTCAGTCCCAAGGTCCGACTGGGTCCCGGCTTCCACTATGTTAACCCAGTGTGTCGTCAGCGAGATGTATCATCCCTGCCCACAAGCAATTGTCCACGTGTCCATGGTAAGGTGGACCTTCCCAGTAACTGCATTGTTCAGGGCACTGTTAATGTTGTGGGACAAGTGCTCGTGTAATTCGGGGATGGCACACCGGGAGAAATAGTGGCAGCTGGGGACTGAGTACCGAGGGACGGCCACCGCCATCAGTTTGCGGAAAGCTTTCATCTCCACGAGCCTAAAAGGCAACATTTCAAGCGCAAGCAGTTGCGAAATGTGTGAATTTAGTAGTGTGGCCTGTGGGGCGTTGGATGCATATTTGCGCTTGCATTCCAAGGACTGGGGTAGGGACAACTGAATGCTGCGCTGGGACAAGGATGTGGAGGTGCTTGTGATGGTGCTAGTTGAGAGTGTGCAACGACAGGTGCAAGTTAGGAAGCATCTTCGCATGCGCCATGGACAGAGGATTGGCTTGCATGCACAACAGCAGAAGAAGCAGTGGTGCCACCCGCAGACACTGCTCCTGGACCCTGGGGTTCAGCCCACTTAGTCAGGTGCTTTGCTACCATGTGCCTGATCATGCTGGTGGTGGTCAGGCTGGTAGTTTTGCTACCCCTGTTGATGTTGACCTGTCAGATGGTGCAAATGGCCTTTTTGGGGTTATCGGCAGAGTCTTTAAAAAACAACCAGACTCGAGAAGACCTAACTGTTGTACTGGCAACTTCTGTCGTGTTGATGTTACGGGGAACGGTTACCCGCCTTCTGTCTGCGGCCACCACACTGCTTCTTCCTGCCTGTTGTGGTGCTACGCCTCCCTCCCAGTGTGTCCTGCTGTCCTCACTCTGAATATCCCCTCGCAGGTTGGGTCAGTTACTATATCATTCACCAACTAGTCTTCCACTTCCGCACCATGGTCCTCCTGACTTTCTGGCAATTGTGTCTCATCATCGTCCACCTCTTGTGACAGTTTCCTATCGTCGCCTTCGTTTGACCGTGGCTGCTCAAATATTTGGACATCGCTACATGCAATCTCCTCTTGCCTCGCTTCAAGTGGACCAGGCGAGAGGCCTGAATCTATAAATGGAAAAGTGAACAGCTCTTCGGAGTGTCCAAGTGCGGGATCAGTTGTCTCCGGGCACTCGGCATGGTGAGAGGAAGGAGGATCAGGGTGAGGAATATGCAGTCCAGACTCACGACTACTGAGACTTGGCCGTGTGGAAGACAGAGTAGTGGTGGTTGTGGCCAAGTGCATGGAAGCATTATCTGCTATCCAGCCAATAACCTTTTCACACTGTTCTGTGTTCAATAGTGGTGCTCTGCGGTCTCCTATTAATTGGGACATGAAGGTCGAGCGAGAAGATGTGGGTGTTTGTTGTGGCAGAATTTCAGCTAGCCCACGGCTTCGTCCTCTGCATGCACCATCATCACCATCACGTCCACTTCCCCGACCCTTGTCATGCGCCTTGCCCATTTTAAATGGAGGACAATATTTTCCACGTTCACTACAAATGGCTGGATTTGAACCTCAGTGATATGTGATACGTGTGACGGAAAACCGCGGTTTTAAATAGCTGGCCTGTAGGTAACTATTTTTAACAGCGAACTGATGTCAATAACTTCTCTAACACACTGCAACAAAACCAGGGGAGGAGTCCTGAGGAGATAATTTGCATATTCCCACTGCATTTTGGGGTAAGTGAAGAGTCTCCGCGAGCTCAAAGAACACTGGATTTTGGCTGTTGGAGCTGAAAAGAGGACATCGGTAAACCGCGCATTTTGAAGCTTTTTTTTAAGCTTTTTTCACTGTTTTCAGAACATTAACAATAAGAACATGGAAGAGTCCAGGAGCCATTTGGTGAGCTGCATATCCTGCTACATGTTCACAGACTTGCCAGTGGAAAAGCCAAACTTCACATGCCAGAAATGCAAGCTTGTGTCCCTGTTGGAGGAAAAGTTGCGAAATCTAGAAGAGAGGTTAACTACCTTGAAAATCATTAAGGAAGGTGAAGAGTTCTTAGACAGAGCAGAATTATCTCTTCATGATTCAGAAAGAGAAGAAATTCGAACTGCACCTGAGGAAACAGAGGAATGGAAGCATGTGACCCACAGAAGCAGGAGGATCGAGAGGCAGTCAGCACCCATACTGCTCAGGAACCAGTACCAGGCTCTCACGCAGGAGAACCATGAAGAAATACAGCAAAATAAGACTTTGCCAGCAATGAATAACCTTGTAAGCCCTCAGAATCCTCCTGGATGGAGAAAGAAGAATGTTGTGAAGAAAAAACGGAGAGTGGTGGTCATGGGGGATTCCCTGTTAAGAGGAACAGAGGCCGCTATCTGCAGACCAGACATAACCTCAAGAGAAATGTGCTGTCTTCCAGGAGCAAAAATTAAAGATGTGTCTGACAGGATATCAAGACTCTTCAGACCTACAGATCACTACCCATTCCTGCTAATACATGTGGGGACAAATGACACCGCAAGAAAGGACCTGGAAACCATCTGCAGTGACTTTGAAGACTTAGGCAAGAAAGTGAAAGAATTGGGAGTGCAGGTGGTCTTCTCATCCATCCTCCCAGTGGATGGCCATGGAACAATGAGGTGGAATAAGATTCTACAGGTGAACAACTGGCTACGTCGATGGTGCCGTCAACAAGGATTTGGATTTCTGGATCACGGAATGAATTACCTATACGATGGACTACTTGCTAGAGATGGGGTGCACCTTACGAAGACTGGAAAACATGTATTTGGAAGTCGCCTTGCTACACTCATCAGAAGAGCTTTAAACTAGAACAATGTGGGAAGGGAAGCAAAAGGCCAGAAAAAGCCATACAGCTGACAAATACTATTGAGATCTCTGCTACTGGAAGTGGAAAAGAAGAACAAAGACAAAACAATTTAAATAATAAAAATATGTGAGGAAGAGAAACCAATAACAAACTAAAATGTTTTTATACAAATGCACAAAGCATGGGCAACAAACAAGGAGAATTGGAACTACTAACGCAGGAAAAGAAATATGATGTCATTGGAATCACTGAAACTTGCTGGGACGATACACATGATTGGAATAAAAGGCTAAAAGGATACAACTTATTTGCAAGAAACAGACTTGATAAACGAGGAGGAGGTGTTGCATTGTATGTTAGAAAAGCGTATATCTGCACAGAGATTGAAGCTTCAGAGACTGGGAGTTCTGTGGAAACTGTTTGGGTAAGAATACAAGGAGAGAACAACGGAAAGGACACCATTGTAGGCATTTACTACAGGCCACCTGGGCAAGCTGAAGATATGGATGAACTCTTTATGTATCAAATGACCAAGTTCTCCAAAAAATATGACGTAGTGGTCATGGGAGATTTCAACTATCCAGACATTTGTTGGGAATCTCTCTCAAGTAAAACTAACAGGTCAAGCAAATTCTTATCCTCTCTTGCTGACAACTTTATCTTCCAAAAGGTAGGGGAGAAAACAAGGGGATCTGCTGCTTTGGATCTAATCCTTATAAACAGGGAGGAAATGGTTGAGGAGGTAAAGGTGGCTGGGACCCTAGGAGGCAGCGATCATGCTATTATAGAATTTTGGATAACTAGAGGAAGAAGACATGTGAAGACTCAAACTTCAAGGTTAGATTTTAGAAAGGCAGATTTTAAGAGACTCAGAAAGAGAATAGGAGGGATCCAATGGCTGGATGTCCTTAAGGACAAAAATGTCCAGGAAGGATGGGAAATTTTTAAAAATGAGATTCTCAAAGCACAATCGTTAACAATCCCGAAAAGTAGGAAGAATGGGAAGCTTTTAAGGAAACCAGGATGGATGAACACAGAACTTAAACACATGCTAAAAAGAAAGAAAGAAATGTTTATTAAATGGAAAGATGGAGGCATATCTAAAGAAGATTATAATGCAGTCTGCAGATCCTGTAGGGCACGTATCAGGTTAGCTAAAGCTGACAATGAATTAAGGCTTGCAAGAGATGTCAAAAGCAATAAAAAAGGATTTTGGGGGTATGTCAAAAGTAAAAGAAAAGTCAAAGATGCTATAGGATTTTTACAGGATGAAAATGGAGAAATGGTAAGAGAGGATGTTGAGAAGGCCAAACTTTTTAATTCCTATTTTGCATCTGTTTTCTCTCAGAAAGAAAATGTAACATCAACTGATCTTCACTGTCCTTTTAAAGGAATAGAGGAATCCAAGTTATCTGTAAACAGAAAGATTGTGAGGGAATATTTAGCTAACATAAATGAGTTCAAGTCTCCAGGTCCAGATGAATTACACCCCAGAGTACTGAAGGAGATCGTAGAAGAAATTTTAGAACCACTCTCCATAATCTTTGAAAATTCTTGGAGAACAGGAGAAGTCCCAGAAGACTGGAGAAGAGCAAATGTTGTTCCTATCTTCAAAAAGGGGAAGAAGGTGGACCCTGGGAACTATAGGCCGGTGAGTCTGACTTCTATACCAGGAAAGATCTTTGAACAAATTATTAAACAACATGTATGTAAGTACATGGATAAGAATGAAGTGATTAACCAGAGTCAGCATGGGTTTGTAACTAACAAGTCATGTCAGACTAACTTAATTTCCTTCTATGACAGAATCACTGACTGGGTGGATCAGGGAAATGCTGTAGATATAGTATATCTTGACTTCAGCAAAGCATTTGACAAAGTATCTCACACCATCCTTATTGAAAAAATGACCAAGTATGCAATGGACCAGGCAACTGTTAGGTGGATTCATAACTGGCTTAGTGATCGGACTCAAAGGGTGGTTGTAAATGGCTTCACATCCAGCTGGATGAATGTCTCAAGTGGGGTACCACAGGGCTCCGTCCTGGGACCTGTATTGTTCAACATCTTTATCAATGATTTAGATGAAGGAATTGAGGGTAAGCTGATTAAATTTGCTGATGACACAAAGCTAGGAGGGATAGCTAATACTAGAGAAGAGAGAGAGAGGATTCAAAAAGACCTAAATAAACTGGAGCAGTGGGCAGCAACCAACAGAATGGTTTTTAACAGGGAAAAATGCAAAGTACTACATCTGGGCAATAAAAATGAAAAAAGCATATACAGAATGGGAGGAATAGAGCTAAGCAACAGTACATGTGAAAAAGACTTAGGTATACTAATAGATCATAGACTGAACATGAGTCAACAGTGTGATGCAGCAGCAAAAAAGGCAAATACAATTCTGGGATGTATTAACAGAAGCATACAGTCTAGATCACGTGAAGTCATTATCGGTCTTTACTCCTCTTTGGTCAGACCTCATCTGGAATACTGTGTACAGTTTTGGGCACCACATTTTAAAAAAGACATAGACAAACTGGAGCAAGTTCAGAGAAGAGCGACCAGAATGGTGACTGGTCTGCAAACCATGTCCTATGAGGAACGGTTGCAGGATTTGGGAATGTTTAGCTTGCAAAAAAGAAGACTGAGAGGAGACTTAATAGCTGTCTACAAATATGTCAAGGGCTGTCACATTGTAGAAGGATCATCTTTATTCTCATTTGCACAAGGAAAGACTAGAAGCAATGGGATGAAATTAAATGGGAGGAGACACAGATTAGATATTAGAAAAAACTTTTTGACAGTTAGGGTGATTAATGAGTGGAACAGGCTGCCACGAGAGGTGGTGAGTTCCCCTTCAATGGACGTCTTCAAACAGAGGCTGGACAGACATCTGTCTGAGATGATCTAGTGAATCTTGCTTTGAGCAGGGGGTTGGACCAGATGACCCAGGAGGTCCCTTCCAACTCTACCATTCTATGATTCTATGAAAATTTCAATGGAGGCCATAAATGTTAGAATTTTCAGCGCACTTATATGTGATCCGTGTGACGGAGAAACCACAGTTTTAAATATAATATAATATATACAGTACAGACCAAAAGTTTGAACACACCTTCTCATTTAAAGATTTTTCTGCATTTTCATGACTATGAAAATTGTACATTCACACTGAAGGCATCAAAACTATGAATCAACACATGTGGAATTATATACTTAACAAAAAAGTGTGAAACAACTAAAAATATGTCTTATATTCTAGGTTCTTCAAAGTAGCCACCTTTTGCTTTGATGACTGCTTTGCACACTCTTGGCATTGTCTTGATGAGCTTCAAGAGGTAGTCACCGGAAATGGTCTTCCAACAATCTTGAAGGCACTGACTCACAGCCAGTTCAGTAGTGCATGAGTATAGAGCCGGCTGTCATTCAGTGCCCGGGTATGGTTACAGCAGCTCATTTTGTACGTGGTGACTGAATCCTTGACCTCTATGACTGAAAGCAGGCGACTACCGGGAGGAATAAAGCTCATTTCCTTCCAGCAGCTGGGCTTTCAGTGCGGCTTCCCAACAGCTTTAGAATGCTTATAACTTACAAATTGACCCCATATCTGCAGGTTAATATAATTTTTGACCTGACAGGTTCCCTTTAAATTAGCTAAAGTCAGGTAGAACAAAGAGTATGATATTTTTTTAAATCAAATATTTTTTATTGTTAACACTTTTTTTGTAACACAACAGTAAAACAAATAAAACAACCCAACCAAAGAAGGGATCCAGTCCCTATTCTGTCCCTCCCCCCACAACACATCGCCCTTTCAAACAAAAAAATTTGAGTTAAATGTTCCACAGTTCTGTCCACAGCAAATTAACAATCTTACAGTATGAATAGTCACAATTGTATTGAGGGGTATCTAACTCTTGCTTTGGAGCAGTTATATACATGTCTAAAGCAGCCCAATGTAGGATTTTGCACCTGTCAAGTAATCTATACATCAATCATAGCAGACCAAGTCGAAATCTATGCAGTTCTCTGGATGCTAGGCCGGAGCCGTCAATCCATGGAGCCCATATTTTTTCAAATTTAGAGATGGCCTTCCTTTTCAGATATACTTTTTTTCCAGATTTAATAACTAATTAATCTTATTTATAAATTCTGTCACCATGGGCGACTGCTCTGATAACCAATGTTGGGCTATTAGTTTCCTGGCCATGTATAACATGTGTGCCACCGCTATTTTGCCATGTTCGTCAGTGCTCAGATCTTCTATATATCCCAGTATACGTACTAATGGTGAGGGATCTGAATCGACTGAGTATGTTCTATCAATGATCGTTATTACATCCCTCCAGAAGTTTTCCAGAGCAGGGCAGGTCCACATCGTATGAAGCATGTTAGCCGGGGATGTTTTACATCTAGCACATAGGGAATCTGGTCGAAGCCCTATATCGTGGAGAAATTGGGGTGTTCTATATGACTGGTGCAGCACCTGTAAGTGGGAGAATCTATAGGACTCACTCAGAGATAACTGGGGAACTCTTTCCAGTATTTCAGACCACAGCCCCTCATCAATAGGGCCTATCAAGCCCTCCCATTTTTCTTTTGATCTTATGGGGTGTTTTGCTAATACCAGGTCCAGCAATGAGATTAGCCCCCCAGAATTATGTGAGCTAGCCATTCTCTGTATTATAGCATTTTGAGGAACTCCATTATTTAGGACAAGACCCTCTGCCTGATATGCATGTCGTAACTGAAGGTACTTATAAAATTCGGTGTTGGGCAGTCCATATTCATTTTGTATCTGTGAAAACTCCTTGAGTGAATCTCCCGCTAAAACATGAGTGAATCTTTCTAGTCCTTTTAGACTCCAATTTTTAAACCCTTCCAATTTATATAGGTTAGGGGGCCATGGCGTTTCCCACAGTGATGTAAATTGTGAGATCCCTTGTATCCCCTGTAATTTCCTCACTGCCCACCAAAGTTTGTGTATTAACAGCGTAGTTGGGGTTCTACAAGAGGGTGTCTTAAATTTGTGAGACTCCAATGCTTCATAGAGTCTGAGTGATTTAAAATGTGATTGGAGTAGAAGACGTTGAGCCCTCCCTCCTACTCCAGGGTCGTCCCACCCACGAATATGCTGGAACTGAGCTGCCATATAATAAACCCACGGATTTGGGACAGCAAGGCCACCCATTGTTTTATCTCTTTGCAAAGTTTCCAGTTTAATTCTTGGAGCTTGTTTTCCCCAGATTAAGACCCTGAACATGCTGTTTACTTTAAGGAAATATCTCTGGGGAAGCCATATTGGAGAATTCTGCAATACATATAGCAATTGTGGCATCCAGATCATCTTGACCAAGTTAGTGAGGCCCACCACTGACAGTGGCAATTTAGACCACGTGTCCAGTTTACACTTGAATCTGGCCAGTATTGGGTTGAGGTTTAGTTACTCATAGTCAATTACTTTAGATGTTACATTAATACCCAAATATTTAAATTCATTGACCATTTGTAAGCCCTAGTCAGTATAGTGAGGCGCATTAATGTTCCCATTATCTATTGGAAGCAATACTGACTTAGTCCAATTAATCACCAAACCCGAAAATTTCCCAAACTTCTCGATTGTCTCCATAGCTACAGATAATGTTTTGGAGGCTTCCGCTAAAAATAGTAGTGCATCGTCAGCATAAAGCGCAATTTTCTCCTCTATATTCCCTCTGCGAAATCCCATTATGCCAGGGTGCATCCTGATAGCCGCAGCTAGTGGTTCAATGGCCAGTGCGAACAGTAAAGGGGACAACGGGCAGCCCTGCCGGGTACCCCTCCCCAGTTCAAAGGCTGACGTAAGACGCCCATTTACCCTTAATCGTGCCAATGGCCTCTCATATAGTAGCTTGATCCATGAAATAAATCCAGCGCCCATACCAAATTTCTCCAAAACTACCCATAGATATTCCCATTCAACAGAGTCAAATGCTTTAGCAGCGCCTAGCGAGCAAATAACCCTGTCTCCTGCATTGTCCACTGGCAACTGAAGATTAAGAAATAGTCTACGGATATTAACGGCTGTAGACCTAGCTGGCATAAAGCCCGATGGATCACTATGTATAACATTAGATATTATGTTATTTAACCTGGAGGCCAGAACTTTTGCTATAATTTTAATGTCCGTAGGTAGCAGGGAAATAGGCCTATAGGATTCGGGGAGCAATGGATCCTTACCCGGTTTGGGTATCACTACGATAACTGCTTCTCTCATTGAGAGGGGCAGAATTCCTTCCCTGGCTGCCTCCTGGAAGGAGCACAGCAATTGAGGTAGTAATATATCCCCAAATTTTTTGTATATTTCCATAGGGAACCCGTCCAACCCTGGTGATTTATTATTGGCCATTGAAGCTGTGGCCATTTGTAACTCCTCTAATTGCAGGGGACTATTTAAGTATTTTTTATCTGCTTCAGAGATAGCTGGAAGATCAATCCCCTCCAAATAAGTCAGGATTTGTTGTCTGCTAAACCCTGTTTTGGTTCTGTATAAGTCCTGATAAAATTCTCTGAAAGTATTTGATATTTGATCTGGCTGATTAACCATTGCACCTTCCTTATTTTTTAAAGCGTCTATAAAGGATGTCCCTATTTGAGCCCTTGCAATCATAGCCAGTAAATGCCCTGCCTTTTCCCCTTCTACATAAAAATGTGTTTGGGAAAATAGTCGCTTATTCTTGGCCTTCTCCCTAATGTGTGTGGAGTATGCCTCCTGCGCCTCTTTCCAGGTCATTAGGTCCTCCTCTGTACCTGATTGGACAAATTTATTTTCCGTGAGTCTAACCCTGTCTTGCAAGAATTCCCCAAATTGGTTAGTTGTAGTCTTGGATCTATTGATAGCTTGTATCAGGACTCCCCTCAGACAGGCCTTCATAGCATCCCATAGTGAGTTCTGCATCACAGAGCCGTTATTTTCTATAAAATAGTTTTGAAGAGCTGATGTAATCAAATTTGTGTCTATGATTTGCAACCAAAAGGGATTCATGGACCATCTAGTAAGGGTAGCTTCCAATCTGGGCAAAAGACATAGGCTCATCATCAGGGCTGAGTGGTCCGACAGTACTCTAGGTAAATATTCCACCGTTTCCACTAAAGGGAGAATGTGTTCTGTTCCCAGTACTAAATCTATGCGGGAGAGGGTGTTATGTGATTTAGAGTAGCAGGAGAATTGTTGTGTTTTGGGATATTTAAGACGCCATATATCAGTCAAGGATAGCTCTGATAGGAGCTCACCAAACTTAGTTATGGAGGTAGCCTCTGTAGCTGTGTCTGATCTGAATCTCTCCCAGTATGGGTGTACAATATTGTTAAAATCTCCCATGCATAGCACAAGGACCCCCGGTACTTTGTCTATGAGTGACGCAATTTCCTTCATAATATTATTATTATAGGGAGGGGGAATGTAGACTGCCACTAGTAATAATTCTTTGGTGAATATTCTACAATGAATCCCAATGAATCTCCTAATCCACCTTAGTGGATATCAATTCAAAAGGGATAGATCTATGTACTAAAATACTGACACCCCTTGAGTAACTTGAAAAGGTAGAATGAAAACTATGGCTGATCCATGAACGCTTCAGGGCCGCTATATTACTTTTTTCTAGATGCGTTTCCTGCAGACATACCACTGCTCGTGAATTTCCCCGTATATATTCCATGACAGCTGTCCTCTTTAAGGGGTCTCCCAACCCTCTCACGTTCCAAGAAAGGAATTTTACTTGGTTAGCCATTAGGATATAACGCATAGGGGATGGACAGGTTACGTATGACAAGCGTTAACATAACTCCGGTTCCCAAATACAAGGCTATGATAATACCCCCTTTTCCATACAAGATCACTGTAATCCATACGGGTGGCAGAACTGCGCAGCACAATCTATAAACATACAACTTACAAAAACATACAAACAGAAAAATACCGATCCATCCAGAAAAATCAGATGGATGGGGGTACCAGTCCAACTCGCATCCGCACATGAAGCAAGCGAGCAACCTACTAAAAGAGAAAAATAAACGTTTCTTGGGAGCCTGCCATTTTAGGATAAAAGACAGAATATCCATTTTCCACTGGGCCGTGGGTTACTTGGTAAGAATTATGACTCCAACAGTCAATCAGATATCTTCTGATGGCACATGACTTAAGTTATACGTCTTCATTCAACGTTGTGGGTTCTGGCGAAGTTGCTGTTCATTTAGATCAAGCCAGCGGAGTGCTTCCTTAGGATTTTCAAAAAAGGAGAGTAGGATATTTAAAATACTGCAAATATAACTTAAAAAATCAAAGTAATGTGCACATTTTAGTTAAATTGTGTTTCTCAATCTTAACTTCTTAGTTAATAAGTTTTCACAACATGTCAAGAATCAATGCGAGTCAGATAATGAAATGCTGTATCACGTTGCAATTTATTCTGAACCTATTGGCTTTACTTTAACATAATGTAGGACTTTGACTGTCTGATGAAAAATTCAAACAGTACATCATTTACCTGCAGGAAGGCCAAAAAGAGATGGGTATTCATTTTTAAAATGTCTCCTCTATTGTCAAATGTCCAGATAAAAAGACAGCAAACTTTTATTTCTATAAAATATATTAGATTTAGATCCTGCCAAGAACATATCTGTTTTCAAAAGAAAGGGATACAAAGGCCCTAAATTTAAAAATGTATTAAAACAGATAAAATAACTTATTTTAAAAGTTTGAAAAAAAAACATCATGACCTACTAAAACACAGCTTTTCCAAATATTCTCTGTTCCTAGTATTTAATGCATTTTGAAACTTTCTCAAGACAAATAAATTCATAAAATAAAAGAATCTGGATATGAGTATATGGGAAGAGAAATTGTGATCTGACATCCTTCTGATTGAGAATGGGGGGAAGTAGAAAATTCTGAGTAAAAAAAATTCTACCTGCAGAAAAAATGGATCCAGAGGATGTAAGTTATTTATTTGCAGATATAGAAGTACTCACATTTTCTATAGATAAAACTAGAAAAGCTTGAGGGTGAATAACGTCCCCATGGCTGTTCCTTTAGGTGGAAGATAAACAAGCAAACAAAGGCAACATTTCTGCTTGAAAATGGACATTGTATTGTACTACTACTACAGCCAGATATACTCATGTGACATGCAGAAGTAGTGCTGTTGCTTCAAAAGCATCCAGCAACTATAAGAGTTAACACAATCACAGGAAACAGGAAGTGTTGTGCTTCACAAGCATCCAGCAACTAGAGGGGTTAACACAGTCACAGGAGACAGGGAGTGGTTAGCAGAGCCCCAGGGTGATTATGGGGGAGTTGTTTACTGTCCTGGCTGGAGCCATAGAGAAAAGTGGTGTGTGATCTGTATCTCACAGAATACAAGGAAACAGAATTCAGGTCAGGAGGGAAGCTAAACACGGGTCAGATAGACTCCCTGAGCTAACAATGTGGAGTATTACCAGGCAGAAAGTTAAGGACTGGAAGGAAGCCTGTCATAGGGATCATCTCCCTCATCAAACCCTCCCCCCCTTCCATCACCATGCAAGATAAAGAATGCTGTGTACTAGTGAGTCCTTGTGAAGGAAAAGCCTGCTGTTTATGCATAGAAGTGTGCTGCCAAGAGATCTAATCTGTGCTGAATTATGCTACTTAAGAGACTGACGTTACTGTACCTGCTTTATGAGACTGTACTGTAATGAAGATTGTTGCTGGAATATCCCTGAATTTCACTGGCCGTACTTCAGATTAAATTCCACTGTTAAACTGTTGAAAAAGACTCTTGTCAGATGTGTCTGGTCAGAAACTGAATCTATTGTGTGCCTGAGAGAAGATGCAGCATATGGTCGCCCTGAGTAACGGTTCCCCCAGTATTCCAATGAATTCATGAAAACCGTTTCGCCCTAACTGAACCTAACGGCGTGCGTGTAACACTCTGAACCCAAAACTTTTATTCATCATAACCCTTTGTCATACTGGTGACTCGCAGAGGTGGTAAGCGCCGTCCTACTCACTGCGGTCACTGCTCTGCTCTCCCGAGTCTCTGGCTGTCTCGCTGAGCTGCCTCTTGTAGCATTTCCTACTCAGCTGCATCCTCCTGCTGCTGGTAAGACTCCACCTGGCTACAGGGAGGCCTGGCCATTTTCTCCAGGTATTTAACCCTAGTGTGTCCTGCAGAGATGAGATCCCCTGGCCTATCTCCAAGAAGCAGGAGGTTTATTAGGCAGCTCGTCTCACCATTCCTCACCTGATGTAAGGTTCTAGTTCAGTTTCTGTCTAGATTCCTGCAAGGTGCTGCTTGTATTGTCTCTCCTGTTTTCTGACCAGGCTTACCTATACGTTTATCCTGACTTCTCCACTTCTGACCTTGGGTACAAATATTGAACCTGTGCTGGCCACCATGACCTCGCATTGTTTGACCATGTCTTTGCCTCGATCCACTTGTACCTTGTGCCCGTGTCTCTGACCTTTGCAGACCCGGGGACTGCCCTGGAGTAGTACCCGATGACTACAGCCAGCAATGCCTATCCTCACCATCAGAGGCTCTAGTGCATACACAGTAGTCCCTTAGTTACGCCCCTCCAGGGTAAGGCTGTCCCGTGGCACAGTGGGTCCACACCCACCAGCGTTACACCCTTATTGTGCTGCGTTAAAGGCGTTTTCCATTTTTGGAAAGCATGGTCTCGCAGCTACAATTTGTTTTTTAAAAAGCAATCTGTACCTTCTTCACCCTCCCCTTGTCCAGTGTTGAGTCTCCACTGCTGTTCCTAGTGTGTGTTACTGTCTGAAGCGATTACATCACGTTGACAGCTCTGCATCCAATAACTAAACTCAGCGAATCTGTCCTTGTTGATGTCACAAGTCGCTCAGAGACTCTGAACTCAGTTATTGGATGCATTATAATTGACTATTGACATGACTTCAGAACTACAGACAATAACCGACACCGGGAGCACCGGTGGAGACTCAGTGCTGGACCCGGGGAGAGTGAGTAAATAAAATTTGCTTTCTTAAAACAAACTGCAGCCGGTGAGCAGGGGTTTTCCAAAACTAGAAAACCCCTTTAAGTGATCCTTAAACACTTTCTTTTAGCTCAGTGTGAAAATTATGATGATCTCATGAGCATTGTATTATCAGGCATGTCCTTTCAATTTAGCGCCCAGTCCCTGGTAAATAAGAGGCTTACCCTATAGTTCCTGGTTATCTAGTCGATAATGTCCAGTTCATTATGTGTAGTGCTCACTTATCATCTCTATATCACTATTTTGTAAAAAAAAAAGAGCCTCTTATTAGATCACAGCTTACTTCTAACCACTTGCTGTCAAAAATATAAGTAATAACAGGCTGTCAAAAATTGGTACACAGAAAAATAGAATTGAAAATCTGAAGCTTTTTCTTGGCTGCTCAACAAGAGCAGTTATAGACCAAGTAATAATTTTAGAAATGTCGCTAAGCAGACTATGAAGGATTAGAAAAGAAAAAACTAGGATGCGTTACAGAATATATGACAAACACTATACTGTTTAATAGGGAAAGCAATTTAGGAAATAACAAAGTAGTGACCAGCCAACAACTTTTATCGCATTCAGGACAATAGAGTGTGGCACCCCAAGGGTCTGGTTACCACAGTAATAGAAATATTACGTCTGAGAGCAAGTGGGAGGTTTCACTGGTGAGGAGCCCTAAGCATGCGACACCGCCCGCCCAGACCTGGGAGGGGAGGAATCTGCCCTTATAAACTGGGTCTGGGGCGGGATTAGGTCAGTCAGAGCCTGGAGACAGTTCCAGACACAGGGAAAGTGTCAGCAAGGAGCACGAGCGAGTGCCAGGGGCAGGAAGCTAGATAGCTCGCCCGGGCTGAAGACATTAAGACCGGACACGGAGTCCGAGGCTGTGGGGACATCCAGGTCCAGCAGCAGAATCCAACCGGCAGGGGATTCCATGTCCTCTGGCCAGAGAAGCCTGGAGGCACAGTCACAAGCAAGGGACCAGCACCGCCATCATGAAGCGGAGGCTAACAGAAGGCCCCAAGTCGCCGGCCGTACGGGTGTGCACCACACGGTATACTCAGGGACGTGGGCTACTTCTACCCGCTAGCCAGTACTCCCGGGAGGGTCTGCTTTATAACATCAGTAAAGACCCTGAACTGCACTGCACGGACTCTGAGTTATTCCTGCTGCGCTCGTGCACCATCACTCCCATCATCCACACTAACTGCCCTGAGGCTATACTCAGGGCAGTCATCCCGTTCTTAGCTGCACACACAACACCGGCCTCAGCGGTCTGCCTTGCAGCGGCTGTCCACACTGACCGCAATCCACGGGTGGCGTAGTCGGACTATTAGCTCACTAATAAGACTGCCACTGAATTGATCACCCTGGGCACGGACCGGGTCGGCGCAACGGAGACTACAACCCCCAGCGATCCGGCTCCGGGTATTCCATGCACAACACAGGCCCAGGGGGCGCGTCAACTTTGGCGTAGTCGGCAGGATTCAAACCAACTCGCCCCAACGGGTATTGCGTGCCTGAAAAAAAAGACTTTTGCACTTACCTGAGAGAAGTTTCCCGCCGTCCGGAGTCATTTCCCGCCATCGGACGCTATCTTGGGTCATTTCCCGCCATCTTCTGCCATTTTCCCGCCATCCGCAGCCGCTTCCCGCCATCGGACGCCATCTTCGTGACGCCGCGCAGGAAGAAGAGGGGCGTGGACGCCGAAAGCGCGCGAGATCCGAAGCTCCGCCCCACGCGCTGACGCTGCGCACGGTCCTTGAAGGGAGAAGGAGCGACGCTGACGCCACAGGAGCGCGACACAAGGTCCTCAACCCCGACGATCGACTGCGGAGCCGCGGCCTACGGAAGAAGAGCATCGCAAAGTAAGCCACGGTCCACTAGGGGGGAAGGAGGATGTCGGATACCGAGGGGAGCTCCACTGCCACACCTGCCGCCAGCGCAACCGCTGCTGCGGTCATGCCATTCACCATGCCCTATATCCCGGGGGCAACCTGGCTACCCCAGTACTCAGGGGAGTCACATACCCTAAGTGACTTTAGGGAAAGACTGGATAGCCTCTTCCAGGTATACCCCCTCACCGAAGAGCAAAAAGTGAGCATCCTGGTGGCCCAGTTAATCGGGGCAGCCCAAAGGGAGGTAAAGTCCTGGCCACCTAGGAAGAAGAGGACTGTCAGAGAAATACTAGCCCGGCTGAAAGACACATTTGATTCCCGAACCTCAGCCGAAATAAAGCTCAGATTTTACGGGTGCAAACAACGGGCACATGAAAGTATAAGAGACTATGCTCTAAACCTACAAGAGGCCCTGAGAGCCATTAAGCAGGCAGACCCTGACAGCGTGGGGAATGAAGACAAGCTGTTGACCGAACAATTTATTGAGGGTTTACTGTGCAATGCCCACCGAACCCAGTTGCGGGCAATGGCCTTACAGGACCCTGACCTGGACTTTGCACAGTTCAAGGACAGAGCCATCCGGGTGCTCCGAGAACCGGCACCAGGTGGCGCTGTGACCCACAGGCGCCCTGCTATCACTTATCACCAGGACGCGGCGCCCTTGTCTGCAGGGCCTGTGGGAGCTGATGCGCAGGCTTTGAACAATAACCCGGCTACAGACCTGCACCATCAGGTCCAAGAGCTGACTAAGAGCGTTGCCGCGCTAACCAGAACTGTGCAGTCTTTACAGGTCTCTTCTCCAGAAAAGATCCAGCTGGCATCCGGACCGGAGGACGTCCCGTGGCGCCGACTGAGGAGGACCCCACCGGCCAGAGGAAGACCCAGCGACCGATACAACGAGGACAGACAACCCATCTGCTGCCGCTGCAATCAACCCGGACATATGGCAAGGTACTGTCATTTAAACGGGCACAACCTGGGGTAGAGGGCCAACCCCCAGGCAGAAGATCATCAGGCCCATCGAACTGGCATGATAAATACGTAGGGGGATGTCCGGTCTTGCCTGTGGTACTGGGTGGCATTCCTATGAGTGCCCTACTAGACACTGGGTCACAGGTGACTACCATCCCGTACGTGCTTTTCAAGCGGTACTGGAATGACTCGGACATAACCCGCTACCCAGATGATGACCTGAGCATTGTCGCCAGCAACAGTCAGCCCGTGCCACAGATAGGATTTAAAGAGGAGACCATCAAGGTCGGTAAAGTTGAACTGCCGGCACAAGGACTGATCATTGTGGACATTGACCGTCGTGAGAGTCACCCAAAAATAACCCTAGGTACTAACGTAATCGAAAACTGTCTTGCAGAGGTGATTCTTATTTTGCAACAGGTTGCCAAGAACGCCAGTTCCAGCCAGCAGCGTGTCCTCCAAAAAGAGATCCGGGCACTGATGAAACGGCAACAGGTGGAACTATCTGGTGGTGAGATTGGTAGCGTGAGAATGTGTGACCCGTTCCCTATTGCCATGCCCCCGAAAAGTGAGATGATGATTTGGTGCCGGGCAGCTATTGGTCTAAGAGGTAGAGACTACCAAGCAATGGTAGAACCCGTCTACTAAGACAGTAGGCCCACCATTTTGACAGCACGGGGGGTGGTCGATGTACGCCATGGGAGGGTGTCCGTCCGCATCATAAATATCGGGGAGAGAGAAGTATACCTGCCCCGGTATGCCACGCTAGCGAAATTGTTCACCATCAACCAGAACTCTGTACAGGCCGTGGAACCCTTGCCTCCATCTGAACCAGAGGAAGGTAACGGCTCTAAGAAACCAATGGAGGACTGGTGTCAGCAACTGCATTTGGGTACTGACTCCACTCCCTCACACCAAAAACAGGGAGTCTATCGGGTGGTTCAAGAGTACGAGAGAGTGTTTAGTAAACACCCGCTGGACTTCAGGCTTGTAAAGGGGGTAGAACATCACATCCCCACGGGAGACCATCCTCCCATAAAGGAGAGATACCGACCCGTACCCCCTGCACACTATCAACACGCCAAGGGGATGCTAAAAGACATGAAGGAGGCTGGAGTAATTAGGGACAGCTGTAGCCCCTGGGCAGCTCCACTAGTCTTAGTGAAAAAGAAAGACAACACCATGAGAATGTGTGTAGACTACAGGAAGGTCAACCGTATCACACACAAAGATGTGTACCCGTTACCAAGGATAGAAGAGTCCTTAGCTGCATTAAAATCTGCTAACTTCTTCTCTACTTTGGATCTCACTAGCGGGTACTGGCAGGTTCCTGTAGCAGAGGCGGACCGGGAGAAGACCGCATTCACCACCCCGATGGGACTCAGCGAATTTAACTGTATGCCGTTCGGGCTCTGCAACGCACCAGGAACCTTCCAACGGTTGATGGAATGCTGTCTGGGACACCGGAACTTCGAGATGGTCCTATTATACCTGGACGGTGTCATCGTCTATTCCAAGACCTATGAGGACCATCTGGAACACCTGGCAGAAGTGTTTGAAGCCCTGGCAAACTATGGCCTAAAGGTAAAACCCTCAAAGTGTCATCTACTGAAGCCAAAGGTACAGTACCTGGGACACGTGGTGAGTGCTGACGGAGTAGCCCCCTACCCTGACAAGATCACCGTGATTAAGGACTGGCCAAGACCATCCAGCATAAAGGAAGTGCGGCAGTTCCTCGGGTTGGTAGGCTACTACCGAAGATTCATTCCCGGTTTTACCAAGAAGGCAGCTCCTATGCAGGACCTCCTGATAGGCCAGTCCAGGAAGGCCAAAAACCAGAAGCCACCCTTCAGATGGGAAAAGCTGGAAGAGGAGTCATTCCGCCAGCTGAAGATGGCCCTCACGGGGGATGAAATCCTGGCGTACCCTGATTACAGTGAGCCCTTTATCCTCCACACGGACGCAAGCAACATCGGGCTAGGAGCCGTACTGTCCCAGATCCAGCAGGAGAGAGAACGGGTAATTGCTTACGCCAGCCGAAAACTGCGACCCACGGAAAGAAACCCTGAGAATTACAGCTCGTTCAAGCTAGAGTTCCTGGCAGTGGTGTGGGCGGTAACCAAACGTTTTAAGCATTACCTTACCTCTTCCAGGTTCACCGTGTACACGGACAACAACCCGTTGACACACCTGGACACTGCAAGACTGGGTGCCCTGGAGCAGAGATGGATGGCCCGCCTGTCCAATTATGAGTTCACGATCAAATACGGGGCAGGACGCTCCAATACCAACGCGGCCGCCCTGTCCAGGATGCCAAACCTACCGGACGGAGGGGAAGATCCAGAAGAACTGGAAGAGGTCGAACTCCCTGCGTTCCACCGTCATGGGATTACCCAGTATTCCCACCGTGTGAGGGGCCAGCGATCCGCTACGTTCAACCCCTTACCCCACTACAACTGGGTGGAGACGCAAGACAGTGACTCCGCAGTCCGTCTGGTGAAGGTGATGCTGACCCAGGCTGATGCCCGCCTGCACCCAGACGCTCCGGAAGAGACCAAGCAACTATGGACGGAAAAAAGCAGACTGTTTCTCTACAAGGAGAAGTTGTGTCGCAGAATGGTCAATTCCCGGACACATGATCTGATCTGGCAGGTTGTGGTACCGAGAAGGGACGCAGCTATGGTGCTGGAGGCCTACCACAATGGGGCAGGGCACTTCGGATGGAAGAAGCTGGAGTTCCTGCTGCGTGAATGGTTCTACTGGATAGGCATGAGAGGAGCCATTGAGAGATGGTGTGGAGACTGTGGCCCGTGCAATCTAAGAAGGAGGGACCGTGCCAGCCAGAGGATCCCCTGCAGCCCATCCTCACCAGACAGCCGCTGGAACTGGTCGCTCTGGACCATGTTAAACTGGCTCCAAGCAGAAGCGGGTATGTCTATGCACTAACCATCGTGGATCACTACTCCCGGTTCCTGGTGGTGGTCCCTGTCAAAGACTTGACGGCTCAGACAGTAGCCAGAGCCTTCCAGTTGCACTTCTGCCGCCCACACGGGTACCCGGACCAAGTGCTGACGGACCAAGGACCAGCCTTCGAAGCGGAGGTCTTCCAGGAGTTCTGCAACCTGTATGGCTGCAAGAAGATAAGAACAACGCCCTATCACCCCCAAACCAATGGACTCTGCGAGAAGATGAACCAGGTCGTGATAGATCTGCTAAAAACATTGCCCCTGGAAGAACGCAGTCTGTGGCCTGAGAAACTGCCCGATCTGGTGGACCTGTATAACCACATCCTGGTAGGTTCCACCAACTGTACCCCGGCTTACCTAATGCGAGCAAGACCTGGTTAGCTGCCTGTTGACCTGGATATGGGAGTCCTGACACCCGAGGACACCTCGCCAGAGGCAGACTGGGATACAGAACGGCAGCAGCAGTACCGGAAAGTACAGGAGAGCGTCGAGTGAAAGTCTCTGTCAATCAAGAGAAAGGCAGGAGAGGACTTATAACCAACATGCTCCCGCTGTTCCCCTGGTACCTGGAGAGCAGGTCTTGAAAAGAAAAAGGCGGCTCCATAAGTTGGACGACCAGTAGGAAAAGGACCCGTACACCGTACTGCCCTCAAGACACAATAATCCAAAGGTGTACGTCATCAGCAAGGATGGAGGAAAGACCACAGCCACTGTCTCCAGAGACCACCTGAAAAAGTGCCCCGAGAAGTTGCAAAGCACGGATGAAGATCAGGAAAACCCTCAACCCGTAGAGGAAAAGGAGGAAATGATCAGCACCGTACTTGGAGACTTTCCCCGGTCCTGGACACGAGTAAACAACATTATTGTGGTGCCCGTCCTCACCTTTCTCCAGCCAGCCCTTCAAGTGCCTACAGAAGACCAGGTAGAGCTGGAAGAGCAGCCGGCCCAGGAGGCAGAAGAGTCCACACCAGCAGCGCAGGAGGATCAACCCTCTGCTAGTAGTGAGCCTGCCGTGCCCCTAGTGAGCCAAAGAGTATGCAGACAGCTGCCCAGCTTACCCATAACACCTCCTACACCCTGTAGTGCAGGACCAGTTAGTGAGCTCCGTAGGTCCACTAGAGTCACTAGAGGTCAGATGCCCGCTCGCTGGAGAATATAAAGTAATGCACTGTAAATTTACCTGTTTCTTGAAAATGTTTATGGTTTTTGTTGTTGCCTGTTATTAATTATGTTTCTCAGTTACCCTGCAGATTTCTTTGGACTAACAGGTTATGGACGCTGGATAACCGGAACAATCTTGTAGATAGTTGCACATTGTGCCTCTTGCGAAGACGGCCGTGGAAGAGAAAACCTGTCTGGCGTGGCCTCCTTGCGGCCCAAAGTAGCTAGCTTCAGCCTTGCAGCCACGCCCAAGGCCAACGCAAGGGGTTTTCTTTGGACAGGTCCCCTACCTCGCTTAAAACTTCACCTTGGGTGATATGGACACCCGGTTACGGAAACGCCGTGACCACAAAATGTACTTTTTCATGTTGTCTTGTTATTGTTATACCCTACATTTCTGTTTCTTTAAAAATATGCTTAGTACCGGAGTACTAAATGTTACTAGGGGGGAATGTGGCACCCCAGGGGTCTGGTTACCACAGTAATAGAAATATTACGTCTGAGAGCAAGTGGGAGGTTTCTCTGGTCAGGAGCCCTAAGCATGCAACACCGCCCGCCCAGACCTGGGAGGGGAGGAATCTGCCCTTATAAACTGGGTCTGGGGCGGGATTAGGTCAGTCAGAGCCTGGAGACAGTTCCAGACACAGGGAAAGTATCAGCAAGGAGCTCTGTAGGAGCAGGAGCGAGTGCCAGGGGCTGGAAGCTAGATAGCTCGCCCTGGCTGAAGACATTAAGACCGGACACGGAGTCCGAGGCTGTGGGGACATCCAGGTCCAGCAGCAGAATCCAACCGGCAGGGAATTCCATGTCCTCTGGCCAGAGAAGCCCGGAGGCACGGTCACAAGCAAGGGACCAGCACCGCCATCGTGAAGCGGAGGCTAACAGAAGGCCCCAAGTCGCCGGCCGTACGGGTGAGCACCACACGGTATACTCAGGGACGTGGGCTACTTCTACCCGCACACAGCAAGGTAGCCAGAAAAGAATAGAGATAGACGGGGAGGCCTACAACTCCACCTGGCCAGTGGAGATCCTGCTAGCTCTCAGACTGACCAGGCCTCTACTGCTAGCCAGTACTCCCGGGAGGGTCTGCTTTATAACATCAGTAAAGACCCTGAACTGCACTGCACGGACTCTGAGTTATTCCTGCTGCGCTCGTGCACCATCACTCCCATCATCCACACTAACTGCCCTGAGGCTATACTCCTCCCGTGGGGAGTCATCCCGTTCTTAGCTGCACACACAACACCGGCCTCAGCGGTCTGCCTTGCAGCGGCGGTCCCCACTGACCGCAATCCACGGGTGGCGTAGTCAGACTATTATCTCACTAATAAGACTGCCACTGAATTGACCACCCTGGGCACGGACCGGGTCGGCGCCACGGAGACTACAACCCCTAGCGATCCGGCTCCGGGTATTCCCTGCACAACACAGGCCCAGGGGGCGCGTCAATAGCATCCCTCCAAACAAATTGATTTTGGTTGTATAGTATAATCTTTTTTTGGTCATACTTCCCAGACACTGGTACTACTTTTACAATTTTTTGTAGAAACAATGGAAAGACAATTGAGCGCAAATTAGGGCTTTAACTGGTTAAAATAAATGCAAAATAAAAGCGATTTTACGCTCACCTTAATAAGTTGCAACCTGCAACAATATGAAAGCATATACCAGCTGCTACACAACTGTGGATCAATAGACCAAACCTGGATGCAATAAGGAGTTCAAACGGTTTTTCACTGTGCTGCTGGTAATCCACGTGGAAAAGACGTCTCAAAACAAAAGATTCCAATAAGGATTATTTTTTTGTTTGTTGCAAATTAAAAATCTAGGTGTTTCAAAGTCTCTCCATCTTCTTCATCAGCATGGGGTATATAGACTAAAGTTTTCTAAACCTTGCCAATATTGGTGGGATTGGTGCACAGTCTAATGGGTATTTGGGTCTCAAGATGCTTGAGGGAAAGAATCATAAAGCCTGTTGGATTTTCAACGGTTGATCCTTTTGTCTCCAGGAGATAAGCCATTGCCAAAGTAGTCTTACAGAAGATCTCTTCTAGAGAACACAGGAACCCTAAGCTGAGATAAGCATTCCTGTGTATGGGGGAGAGATAGTTGACAGATATTTATGTGTATGGGGGCCTTAACTGGCCAAACCATGAAGAAAAGAGGAAGAAGGAAGAGAGTTTAGGAAATAAGATGCCATTTAAGTAGAGACAGGAATTGTCAGTTGGAAACTGGTATTGACAAGTCTTGAGGTATAATTGATGAACGTTTAAGAAGAATGATTCCAACTAAAGTGCCTGTGGCCAAATGAATGGCTGGACACGTAGTGCCTAGATGTGTTGCGTCTGTAGAGCAAGAGCAATTTTTTGAAAGACAGAGGGAGGAAGCATTCAGGATCCTGGGAGACTCCAAAACACAATCCAGCACATGATTAAGAACTATATTGTTCGAAACGCGTAAGTTTCAACTTTTGCTGAACTTTTGCACTATATTTTCTATTGTGTTTTTGTCTTATTGTAACCAATAAATAAGGATTTTTTACTCACACATGTGCTGGATTGCATTTTTAAGTCCCCTAGGATCCTGGCTGCTTCCTCCCTATTTCTAGTTTCACCTGTGAGCCTGCAGGTTCCTTGCACTATGCATGAGTGGGACGCCTAAAGAATTATACTGATGAGCTACATCATTTTCTTTTGGCAATTTTTTGATCTGCTCTTTACTGTGGCTAAGAGGAGGCTCCCTATAGATCCTCCATGTAAGATTTCTAAGATATCCATACTTGCATAGGGATCCAGCCTTTTTAAAACCAGAAATGGCTTTATAGTGGCGTATTGACCATTGTTCATTTTTGTTGAATCTCGAAACTGAGACCATAAAATATACTGTATTTTTGCCTATTTTTTCCAAATAAGGATATTTTTTCTAATTTTCCATTTCGAAAGTTAAAAATTCTATTTGACAGTGATCCCAAGAGTATGTGCAGCACAACGGGTCACTGCAAAACATTAAGGCCAACATTTTTGAAAACAAGAAATGAAGAAATTAGGCTCTGTTCACCCCTGTGTTGTTATTGCTGTATTTTAGTTTTGTTATGATAAAATAATGAAGGTGCCAGACCAGGAAACACCGATATTATAGGAGTAAACTAGTAGTACCAATCAGTATTAGCTCATTATAAACTGCTCATAAAAACAATAGGTGGCACTATAGAGTTCAAGTCCTCTTTTTCTCTGAAGAGGCAATTTGCGTATTCAATTTCCCAGAGGAGCATTGCACGGCAAATAGGCCTCCTTACCTTGACATGCCAGAGCCGATGTGTCACTCTCCACAAGGAAAAACGTTACCCCTTAGACCTCAGTCCAGAGCTTCTCATGCAGCCAAATCAGTTCTCATACTTTGCACTGACGAGGGCCAACAGCCCGAAACACCGTGTCTGCAAATTGAGATTCTGATTTGGCTTTTATCCTAAGTCATATTGCAAGTCTCGTTAAAGGGTCGATTGTGACTTGTAGGATTGCTGCTTCCAATAGGTGGCGCTATAGAGTTCAAATCCTCTTTTTCTCTGAAGAGGCAATTTGCATATAAAAACAATAGCAGCTATAGTTACAGACAGGTGGCATTACTCAGCAACAGTCTGATTTCCAAAGAAACTTATCTCAGAACTGTCACCTCACCCAGCCAAACCATAACTCACACTTTGCACTGTCGAGGGGCAGTACCCCGAAACACAGTGTCTGCAAATTGAGATTCTGGTTCTAGCTTATATCCTAAGTCATGTGATAAGGCTCGTTACAGGGTCACTATGGACTTTTAAGATTGCTACTTCCTGTAGGTGGCACTAGAGTTCTGGTCCTCTTCCTATCTGAAGAGACAATTTGCATATCTTAGAACTAAGACACCTTATTGCACCTTAAAACAATATTAATATAGGGCTTGCCAAATAATTGAATAGTAACTACACTAACCATCTCTAGTGCTGTGAGATTCTGAGTTTTTAAACAAACTCTAATTGTGTGACTTTGGGACTTTTAAAATTCAATAATAAAAGTTATATTTTAATAAATTACTACAATTGGATTACACAGTGAAATAGATTACATCATCATTGGACATATCTATAAAACCAACTATTCAGTAAATTGGTTCCTCCAATACTGATGTGACCAGAGCCTTACATTGTGAGGCAACTGGGGACAATGACTAATTTAAGCTAAAGGGGTTGTCCAGGACATTAACATTGATGGCCTATCATTAGGATAGGTCATCAATGTCTGATCGGTGGGGGTGCGACACCCGGCACCACTGCTGATCAACTGTTCCCAGTGTCCCACTGCCAGAACTGCTCAGTTATGGAGCTGCACACCACAGCTCCGTCACTGGAATAGTAGCCGCTGCCAAATACTGCACATCAACCCCCTATTGATTTGAATAGGTGGCGGATGTGCAGTATCCAGCACTATTCTCTTGATGGAGCTGTGGTGTGCAGCTCCATACATGATCAGTTCTGGACGTCACCAACATCAGGAACAGTTGATCAGCAGCAGTGGTGCCGGGTGTCGCACCCCCACCGATCAGACATTGATGACCTATCCTAAGGATAGGCCATCAATGTTAACGTTTTGGACAACCCCTTTAATATTAATTCATGCCCAGCCAAGATTTTTAAAATAATATATATAATATAACACTATATACAGCATTCTATATGAATAATATTTGCTGAATCATAATGATTAATTTTTATGAAAAGTAAAGTATACAACATTAAAAAAAAATGTTATTACAAAAAAATACTTTCCTGAAGAAGAACAAGAAGATGGATATTTTCCAAAAGTTTTGAGCTTTGTAACAAAATCCCTCCTTTCTGACATGTTAGACGCTCACCTGCTCTGGTTTCAGACTTTGACACTAATGACCTTTTGTAACGCTGGATAATGCGTTACTATTCTCTTGATATCTGCCCTTATACAGAGAGAATGTCGTCCAATTAAAATGAAATGGTACTAATAATTTCAGCAGAGAAATTTCTTCTAGTGGATCCGTGGGTTGTAAGCACATACATGGGAATTAGCATTCGAAATGCAAAGTGAATGCCATAATGCTTAACACAGCTATCTCTTTGCCGACCCCGTCTCCGGCTTATCAAGAGCTGCACACTCTGGTTCAGCTCGTGTCAATGCTGCCAAGTAAACCGGTATTAGTTATGCACATCTCTCATCACTCACTTGTGACAGACTCTTTTGTTAGATAATACAAGGTTTTTTTTTTTGGAGGTTGAGGATAATATATCCATTGCTTTACTTTGTGCAGCTTAATGCGCAGCTTTCATGAAATATAAAAAATGCTGCAAAACTAAGAGTTTTTTTCTGTTATTTATTGTATATGTCATTTTCTTAGAACGTTTTTGCATCATTTTTTTTTATAGCTTATAGCATCTAAAATTTGTTGTTAGTAAATGGGACCTTTTATTATTATTTTTTTCACAAGCTGAAAATCTGTCCTTGTCTTGTAAAATCTTTAACGTAACAGCTTTAAAAGGGGTTGTCTTAAGAAAAGAACACAAATCCCGTTTATAGGCCCTATTAGTACATATTGATGTTTCTATAAGCTCTGGCGGACTCAAAGTGTCCTACTATTACAGGGACGCTATTAATCTCTACCATGTAATAGCAATTAAGGACCCTCAGAGGTTCGAAATGCGTCAGAAAATATATTCATTTTCTTCCTCTCCTGGTTACTTTATGCATTTTAAAATGTACAACCAGTTGTTTCTACTGGATATTAAATAGCATTTCACAGAGATGATGGTTTACTGCCACATAACCTAGGAATATACTATGTTTATGCCATAAATGTCTCTTGTGAAACAACCCCTTTAGGATTATGATGTAAAGTCAGTGAGGCAACTGGAGCAAGTGGACGGCTGTAAAAATGAGACTGATTTAGTGTTGTGTTTGCTCCACAATTCTTACATATGTAAGATATTTAAAGAGAACCTGTCATGTCCCAAAACCCTATTATCCTGAAGATATTGGGTTAATCTGCAGGTTAATGACATTCTGAAGCCATACGGCGCCCTCACTGAAAGCCCGACAGCAGGGACTAAATGAACTTTATTCCGATAAATACGATAAGTAAATCTTCCCTAATTAATGTAGTCTGACTGCTTAATTGCTGAAAAGGCAGATTTTATTAATTAAAACAAATTGGGGAATGCTGTAAGTGCAACTACCCAATAATTATAGTTCCAAGTGTACAATGAATTTAGAAAGGTTGAACTTATAGGACTTATTCTGTCTCCATAACCAGAGGCGTATATTTGGGGGGTCAGCAGGCAGCAGGGGGGTGCTGTCGGGTTACCTGATGTGATGGCCCAAAGTGTCTCAGCAGCGGCTGCATTTTGCCACCCCCTGAACTTGGAGTTGGCCATTCTCTGAGCTGGCTGTCAAGGGGAATATAGTGAGGGGCAATTATTTATTCAGGGGTTCAGCATAGGGCATATATTTAATTCAGGAGTATTATAATGACACTGCTATTTTTAAGGGCATTGTGTCGGAATGTGCTGCAGAAGACCGGAGAAAATGGAATTCTGCAGAGACGAGCTGTGGCTGTGAGGCGTCATCTTGGCATCTAGACAAAATGAAGATAAGAAAGAGAACAACTCCAATCATAGACTACGTCATATATAAGGTACCTGGATTTAATGTATTTTTGTTTTACTGGCTAATTCTCATCGGTACTGTGGTTCTTGTATGATCCTCAGTCTGATGATGACTGATAGCAACAGTTCCCAGTATCTCCTTACCATGTTAAGGACGTAGTAGAAGTTGTAGGTTCATGCGATACAAATGTATATGGGTATGACCTGACATTACAATTGATGTACATTGTACTGATGGTGGTTCTGGTGCTGAATTCATGCTCTGATGATGGTCCTAATGATGTATTCATGTACTGATGGTGGTCCTGGTGATGTATTCTTGCACTGATGGTGGTTCTTGTGATGTATTCCTGTACCGATGAGGGTTATACTGATTAATTTCTGTACTGCTTGTGGTTCTGATGATGAATTTCTGTACTGATGAGGGTTGTGATGCTGTGTTGATGGGAGTCTTAATGATGTATTTCTGTACTGCTGGTGGTTCTGGTGATGAATTTTTTTGCTGTTATTGGTTCTGATCTTGTGCACATGAAACAATACATAACTTGTAAGATTACGTGACACATGGCTATGTTTAGAAAATGTTGTTCCGTCTCACAAGTTAAGGGTTTTTATGTTTTTATGTTTTTATTTATGTTAATAATAATAATCATTTTATTTATATAGCGCCAACATATTCCACAGCGTTTTACAATTCAGACAGATTATCAGCACTATCCCCATTGGGGCTCACAATCTAAATTCCCTATGAGTATGTCTTTGGAGTGTAGCACAATAGTGGAAATTTGACATCTTTATGTAAAACTAAGCTGTTTATGTGCACACATAATAGCACATTGCTACCAACTCTATGCTGTAAAAAGTCAACACTAGTGGTGGGCATTAAAATACTCGGGTGCTCGATGCTCGGGTCGAGCAAATTGGAATGCTCGGGTGCTCGACCCGAGCAACGAGCCCAATGTAAGTCTATGGGAAACTCGAGCATTTTTCAGGCGGCTGCCCCCGGCGGTCTGCAGAGGGCCTAAAAATTGCCAAATCGATGGGAACAGTGCTCAAATGACATGGTAACAGCATGGGGAAGACCCCTGGAAGCATTTCTGACTCCCAGTTCACTGCTGTCAACAACGTTGTCAGAGGTATTACGCCACTTTTACGGACTCACGATAAAACATACAAAAAGGAAACCAAAATGGATTTTCCTAGGAAATATGTTAAGGAACATCCTTTCTAGGGTAATGACTTGTATCTACGGCAAAATAAATAACCAAAAACAAAAATACTCCTCCACACCTTGGGCTATGTTCACATGTAGCGTTTTTGAAGAGTTTTTGCACTTTTGCATTGCTTTCAACCTTGACAAATGCATTCACCGGGAAATATCATTTTAACATTTTACAACCTTATCTGGCCATGTGGTGTGTGAGACATGATCAGACACATCCTGTTTCATTTATGAAGGAGGGACTCTGAAAGTCACAAAGCCTATTTTATAGGGCCATCAGGCAGCTTTTGCTATTCTTAAAGTGCCAGCTGTCGGCCCTCACTATTTTTAGAGAGCCATCAGTCTTCTACTCTTTGTTGTTCCCATTACTAAAGAGTGGGTCTCCTATACTGTTATTGCATGAGTGGTAGGGCTGCCCAAAATTTGGACGCACCCCAATACCCCTTTGAAAATTTGGACGCACTCCAATACCCCTTTAAAGAGACTTAGAGGAGGGCCTCCTGAAAACAATGTTCCCATTATTAGGAAGCGGGTCTCCCATTCTGTTTGCCTATGCAGTGAATGCAAGGGTTGCCAAAAATTTGGAGGCACTCCAATGCCCCTTGGAAGAGACGTGGAGGTCAGAGGGCCTCATGAAAAAATGTTCCCATAAGTAGGAAGTGTGTCTCCCATAGTGTTGGCCTATGCATTGAATGCAAGGGCTGCCAAAAATTGGGAGGCACTCCAATGCCCCTTGGAAGAGACATAGAGGGCCTCATGAAAAAATATTCCCATTATTAGGAAGTGGGTCTCCCATAGTGTTGGCCTATGCAGTGAATGCAAGGGCTGCCAAAAATTGGGAGGCACTCCAATGCACTTTGGAAAAGATGTGGAGGAGGGCCTCATAAAAAAAATTTTCCCATTAGAACTTGTAATGCCCATGCACTAAGTGTATGGGCTGACAAACATTTACCCCTAGGGGGTATACATGAACATGCTGTCTAAAAAAATTTTTTTACGAGCATCATAAACATCCTTTAAAAAAATTAAGTGGTTGCTGCATCACGGACCACGGTCACCCTGCTGATATGGTGGTGGAAGATGCGGATGAGGAGAAGGGGGAGGACAAGAGCAAATAGCCAAAGTCAGGAAGCGTATACCCATGTGTGGATGTGAAAAAGTGCATGGGAATACACCTCCCAAAAAAAGACACTGGATTTGAGTTTATGTTACGCTGCTATCATTCGGTGGTGCAGAGAAGTCTGGCCCAATCCAGCCCTTGTTCATTTTTATGAGAGTCAGCCTGTCAGCATTTTCAGTTGACAGGCGAATGCGCTTATCAGTTACAATTCCACCAGCGGCACTAAAAACCCGATCTGATAAAATGCTAGCGTCAGGACAGGCCAGGACCGCAAAGGCGTAGAGAGCCAGTTCATGCCACGTGTCCAGCTTGGATACCCAATAATTATAAGGCACAGAGGAATCACGGAGGACGTTGGTACGGTCGGCAAGGTACTCCCTCAGCATCTTCCCAAACTTTGCACTCCTTGTGAGAGTACCCTGCGCCTCAGGGCCTGTGCGATGGGAGGGGCTGAGAAAACTCTCCCAGAACTTTGACAGTGTTCTCCTGCCTCTGCTGGATTGGAGTTGTGTCTCTCTGGCCTGTACTCCTTGGTTGTCCAACAAATTGTGACCTCTGCCACCAGTGTTTTCAGAAAGGGAATTTTTTTAATAGTTCCGCAACAAGGGCCTTCTGGTACTGCCCCATTTTTGTAGACCTGTCCACCTCAGGAATAAGAGATAGAAAGTTCTCTTTGCAGCGTGGGTCTAGAAGTGTCACCAACTAGTAATGACTGTCACCCAAAATTTTGAGACTGCGAGGGTCACGGGAAAGGCAGCGTAACAAACTCAGCCATGCGTACCAGACTGCTAACAGGCAAGACTTCCGTGTCTTCACCAAGAGGAAAACTGACCATGCCCTCCTCCTCCTCACTGTCCTCAGGCCATCCACGCTGAACAGACGGTATGACAGTTGTGCAGGTAGTACCGTCTATAGTGCATGAAACTAGCTCCTGTTCTTCCTCCTCCTCCTCTTCCTCATTATCACGCAATCCACATTGGGATGAGATGAGGCTGAGCTGTGTGTAATCACCCTGTATGATTCCTTGCTCCATCTCATCGTGCTCTGCCTGCAATGCATCCTCTTTGATTGTGAGCAGAGAGCATTTCAGAAGACAGAGTAGCGGGATGGTGATGCTAATTATGGCATCATTGCCGCTCACCAGCTTGGTGAAGTCCTCAAAGTTTGGAGGATGGTACAGATGTCTGACATTCATGTCCACTCCTGAGGTCTTATGTGTGGAGTCTGAACTGAATACCGACGGCCTTGTTGATGCTGGCAGTCAACAACTGCCCTCTTCTGCTCACAAATCTGCAGTGTAGAGTTCCAACGCGTGGGAACATCACACACCAGTCAGTGAGCCGGAAGCTGCAAACACTGCTGAAGCACGACAAGGGCGGCGGAAGCTGTAGCTGACTTTCTAAAATGGGCACACAGGCGGCGTACTTTGACAAGCAGTTCCAGCAGCTTCGGGTAGGTTTTGAGAAACCGCTAAGCCACGAAGCTAAGTTCATCGGCCAGGCATGGTACATGTGTAAGCTTGCCTTGCCTCAGAGCCGCCACCAGGTTCCAGCCATTGTCACACACGACCATGCCTGGCTGTAGGTTCAGCGGTGTCAGCCACATATCTGCCTGCTCTTTCAGAGCTGTCCACAACTCTTAAGCATTGTGCGGTTTGTCACCTTAGCATATTAGCTTCAGCACAGCCTGTTGCCGCTTGGCTGAGGCAGTGCTGCAGTGCTTCCAGCTTGTGATTGCTGTGGTCATTTCGGAGATGGAGGCTGAAGAGGAGGAGGAGGCAGTCGCGAAATGTGGGAGTTTAGTAGTGTGGCCTGTGGGGTGTTGGTTGCGTATTTGTGCTTGCATTCCAAGGACTGGGGTGTGGACAACTGAAGGCTGCGCTGAAACAAGGATGTGTTTGGTGATGGTTCTTTTTGAGAATGTGCAACGACAGGCAGGAGGCATCATCGCATGCACTATGGACAGGGGATTGGCTTGTACGCACAACAGCGGAAGAAGCAGTGGTGTCACCCGCAGACACTGTTCCTGGACCCTGGGGTTCGGTCCACAAAGTCGGGTGCTTTGCCGCCATGTGCCTGATCATGCTGGTGGTGGTCAGGCTGGTAGTTTTGCTACCCCTGCTAATGCTGACCTGGCAGGTGGTGCAAATGGCCTTTTTGGGGATATTGGCAGAGTCTTTAAAAAACAACCAGACTCGGGAAGACCTAACAGTTGTATTGACAATTTCCGTCGTGTTGGTGTTACGGGGAACGGTTGCCCACCTTCTGTCTGCGGCCACCACACTGCTTCTTCCTGCCTGCTGGAGTGCTCTGCCTCCCTCCCCCTGTGTGCCGCTATCCTCGCTCTGCATGTCCTCCTGCAAGGTTGGGTCAGTTACTATATCATCCACCACCTCAGCTTCGACTTCCGTACCCTGGTCCTCCTCCTGACTTTCTGGCAATTGTGTCTCATTATCGTCCACCTCTTGTGACACTTTCCCACCGTCGCCTTTGTATGGCCGTGGCTGCCCAAATATTTAGGCATCACTACATGCGATCTCCTCTTGCCCCGCTTCAAGTGGATCAGGTGAGAGGCCCGAATCTATAAATGAAAAAGTGAACAGCTCTTCGGAGTGTACAAGTGTGGGATCAGTTGTCTCTGGGTACTCGGCATGGTGGGAGGAAGGAGGATCAGGGTGAGGAATATGCAGTCCAGATTCACGGCTACTGAGACTTGACCATGTGGAAGACGGCTAAGTGACTGGAAGCATTATCTGCTATCCAACCAATAACCTTTTCACACTGCTCCTGTGTTCAATAGTGGTGTTCTGCGGTTACCTATTAATTGGGACAGGAAGGTTGAGCGAGAAGATGTGGGTGTTTGTTGTGGCACAATTTCAGCTTGCCCACGGCCTCGGCCTCTGCATGCACCATCACCATCACCATCACGTCCAGTTCCCTGTCCCTTGCCCATATTAAATGGAGACAATATTTTCCACGCTCACTACAAATGGCTGAATTTGGAGCGAACTTATATGTGATCTGTGTGATGGACAAACCACAGTTTTAAATAGCTGGCCTGTAGGTAACTATTTTTAACAGTGACCTCATGTCAATAAGTTTGCTGACACACTGAAACAACATTTTAATGGAGGCCAAAAATGGCAGAATTTAGAGCGAACTTATATGTGATCCGTGTGACGGACAAACCACAGTTTTAAATAGCTGGCCTGTAGGTAACTATTTTTAACAGCGCCCACCTCGTGTCAATAAGTTCGCTGACACACTGCAACAAAATTTCAATGGAGACCAGAAATGGCAATATTTTCAGTGCAATTATATGTGATGACAAACCACAGTTTTAAATATCTGGAATTTAAGCGCTGTAATATGGAAAGGACCTGGATGTATTCTGCAGTGCCAACAAGCAAATGGTGCAGAAAAACGGTGTTCTCTGGATTGCTTTTTAAGCAAATAATCAGGATTAAGATAAAAAAAAATTATTCCTGGCCCCTGATACCTGGGGCTATTTCTACAAACATCTGTAAAAGCACCAGCAGACAGAACTGGAATGGACCCTCTTGCTATGTGCGCTGCGGTCTGTTATATACCCTGCCAGCCTGCCTAGCAGTGATATCTCTGCACCTGGATTAGTTCTCAGAAGGACTGTTAGTTGAGATGGATATGTAGAGAATCTAGTAGAATACCTACACTAACTAATAAACAAGCAAATCTCTCCCTAGTTCAGCAGCACCTCTCCCTACACTGTCTGATCCGGAGTGACTGTGACGAGCACGGCGGCGCCAGGTCTGATATAGACCTGATGACGCTGTGCGGCCAGCCAATCACTCTAATGCCACAACCGACATGGCTGCGGCATTAGTGTGTGGCAGACAATCCCTGCATGTTGATTGGCACTCTACAGAGCGCCAAACATGCAGGGAGGGGACACGGGCTCCCGACTAGCAACCCCGGAAATACTCGGCGAGCGCCGAGCATCTCAGGCAGTGAGATGCTCGGGCGAGTACCGAGCAGTAGCGAGCGCTCATCACTAGTCAACACATTTGTGGCTATATGTAATGTGATTTGCCTAGAAATAGTTAAAAAATATGGACATCTTTGAGGTTTTTCTTTATTCATTTGCAAGTATTTTTGGTTGAAAATTAATTTGCTATGACGTTTTATTAAAAAATGTTAGAAAATTTTGTTTCTACACCCTTTGTGTATCACAATACAGAGCTGTATGTAGAATGACAGATATGACTATTTGTACTGTTTGTTTGTACTGCGATACATAAAGGATGCTGACGCCAAACAACCAAAATTTTTAATATAACCATATTGTAAAAATGTTTTTTATTAAAAAATACATGCATTTAAGTAAAAAAAAGAGAAAAGAATAGCCCCAAAGTAGTTGATATCCTTTGTGGTGCCTTCACACAACCATATTTTACAGCTACAATGTCTGGCCCGATAAAAGTCTCCTGATCTGAACTGACAACTACACCTGATGACAACCCTTATGTGGTAAATTGACCACTACTGCTCTAACATATGGTTGTAACAATCCACAATTAATGAATTTTAATAGTATTATTTACATTTTTAAGACCAAGTATAACCGTACAGGAGTCTCATCACATGGAATACCTTTAACACAGGGACAGCCTCAAGCTCTTGATACACCGGGGAAAGAAGTGATTTTGCAATCATGTGATAATTTAAAAAATATGGCTTGCATGGGTCTATTCAGATGAATACCGTTAACAAAATAGCCCAAATCCTAATATTATGGTAGAAGTGGGGGCAATTCCTTCCCACAAACACCAAGTTAAATCAACTCCTAGAAACCATTATATGAAAGGAAACACCGGAGTTATAATGGCTAAAACATACATATTTTATTTATTTAATACAAAACATTTTTTCAGGTAGACAAACAAATACGGACAACTAACTGTAACACAGTGCAGTCAGATCCTCCACAGCCACAAAAGGGGCATGACCCTAGTAAAAATATCAAAACTAAGCTGCAAAAAGTATAGATGTAAATATAAAGTGCAGCACAGGTAGGATAGTCACCATCATATAACAAATGCTAGTTTAAATACAGTACAGACCAAAAGTTTGGACACACATTCTCATTTAAAGATTTTTCTGTATTTTCTTGACTTTGAAAATTGTACATTCACACTGAAGGCATCAAAACTATGAATTAACACATGTGGAATTATATACTTAACAAAAAAGTGTGAAACAACTGAAAATATGTCTTATATTCTAGGTTCTTCAAAGTAGCCACCTTTCGCTTTGATGACTGCTTTGCACACTCTTGGCATTCTCTTGATGAGCTTCAAGAGGTAGTCACTGGAAATGGTTTTCACTTCACAGGTGTGCCCTGTCAGGTTTAATAAGTGGGATTTCTTGCCTTATAAATGGGGTTGGGACCATCAGTTGTGTTGTGCAGAAGTCAGGTGGATACACAGCTGATAGTCCTACTGAATAGACTGTTAGAATTTGTATTATGGCAAGAAAAAAGCAGCTAAGTAAAGAAAAACGAGTGGCCATCATTACTTTAAGAAATGAAGGTCAGTCAGTCTGAAAAATTGGGCGTAGTACTGAATGCTTAATTGTACACAGCAGGCAAAATGCTGAGTGCCAGCAAAATAGCAAGAGGCACAAATAGTGAATGCATATGCTCAATTAAGGAAATGGTAACAGTATATTAAATACAGCAAAGTAACATTAAAACATGATTCACTATAACATAAGCTAAAGGAGACAAGTGGGGAAGAGAAGACCTCTCAGTCCAGACGGAACTAAAGAAAATTGTTAAAAAGAGGTGAATGTAGCATATACATAAAGAAAAAAGTTCTCCAAAAACATGAAAAAACTAACGAATTAGAGATATGGAGTCTGCAGGAGAGTGCCGTGAGTTCAGACACCCTGCGTAGTGAGGTCATTGCCACGAGGAAAAAAACACCTTCTGTGATAGAAGACGGAGTGGGACTTCCCTAAGGGATTCAAAGGGTGATTCCTGCAATGCAGTCAGCACCAGGTTGAGGTCCCACGTTTCTAGTGGTCGTCTGTAGGGGGGAACCAATCGGGAAACCCCCTGAAGAATGTTCTTATTTGCGGTTTCTGAGCAATGCACTTTTGAAAAAGCACTGAAAGGGCTGACACCTGGCTCTTAAGGGAGGCCAGTGATAGTCTGGCTTCCAGGCCCGATTGGAGAAAACCGAGTACCCTAGGTAGGGAATAGGGTAGTGAGGTTTGGTTACGAGATTCGCACCAGGTAAAGAAGGCTTTCCAGGTACGGTAGTAAATCTTGGCAGAGGTTGGTTTTCGTGCTCTGATCATGGTTCCAATGACATCTGGCGAAAAACCTGCCTGGGTTAGAATCCAGGTCTCAATGGCCACGCCGTCAAATTGAGGGCCTCTAAGTTCTGGTGGTAGAACGGGCCTTGTGATAGAAGATCCGGCAGTCGGGGAGACGCCAGGGTACGTCTGCTGTGAGTCGTACGATGTCGGCGTACCATGTATGCCTGGGCCAGTCCGGTGCAATTAGGATGGATGGTACTCCCTCCTCTTTGATCTTCCTCACCACTCTGGAAATCAGGGGGAGAGGAGGAAAAATGTACAGGAGCTGGAACTGGGTCCAGTCCTGAACCAGGGCGTCCTCCGCTAGCGCTCGCGGGTCGCGTGATCTGGCCATGAAGTTGGAGACTTTGGCATTGAGGTGAGACGCCATTAGGTCCACGTCCGGAGTACCCCAATGATGTCAGATCTGTTGAAAGATTTCGGGATGGAGAGCCCACTCTCCCAAGTCTATTCCTTGCCAGCTGAGGAAGTCTGCTACCCAGTTGTCTACACCCGGAATGTGGACCGCAGAGATAATGGAGCCCGTTTTCTCCGCCCAGTGAAGGATGCGTGTCACTTCTTGCATCACTCTGGCACTGCAGGGTTCCCCCTTGGTGATTGACATATGCCACGGCCGTGGCATTGTCCGATTGTACTCTGATGTGAGAGGCTGCCAGTAAGTGATGGAAGGCTCTCAACGCCAGGAGGATGGCACGAATCTCCAGGATGTTGATGGGCAAGGTTGCTTCCGCTGAGGACCACTTGCCCTGTGCTCTGTGGTGTAGGTGTACTGCACCCCAACCCGTCAGGCTTGCGTCTGTGGTCAGGACCTTCCATTGACCTGGGAGAAAGCATTTCCCTTTTGTTAGAGAGGACCGGTTGAGCCACCAGTGAAGGGACTTCCTGGTTGACAACGTCAGCTGGAACTTCCTGTCGAGGGAAGAAGGGTTCCTGTCCCATGACTTGAGAATGTCTAATTGGAGAGGTCTGAGGTGAAGTTGGGCAAATGGAACCACTTCTATTGCCGCCACCATCCTGCCAAGGACTCTCATGGCAAACCAGAGAGATCGAGGGGGTTTGCTGAGAAGGGTGCGAACTCCCAAACGGAGAGGCAGAGCCTTGTCCTTGGGAAGGAGTATTAGACCCCTGGAGGTATTTAGCATTCTCAGGAATGTCAGAGACTGGTTTGGGGCTGGTGACGACTTTTGTAGGTTGACTAACCAGCCCAGGCGACTCAGAGTGTCGATCGTGATTGAGACACTGAGCCTCGCAGTCCTTGAAGGTGGGAGCCTTGACGAGGAGATCGTCTAGATATGGAATGACCACTATGCCTCTGGAGTGTAGGACGTGCATGGTGGCTGCCATGACTTTGGTAAACACTCTGGGGGTCGTGGCGAGTCCGAACGGGAGAGCCACGAACTGGTAGTGGTCCTGGTCGATTGCGAACCTGAGAAATCTCTGATGGGCAGGTGCAATCGGTATATGCAGGTATGCATCTTTTATGTCTATATTCTCCTTTTTCCATGGATGCGATGATGGAACGAAGAGACTCCATACGGAAGTGACATACTCTTACATATTTGTTGAGCTGTCTTAGATCTAGTATGGGCCGTGCCCCACCTCCTTTCTTGGGGACTACGAATAGATTGGAGTAGAACCCCTGGAAGCGCTCGGCTGTTGGGATACGTATTATGACACGTGCTTGAAGGAGTGAGGAGACCGCTTGGTGAAAAGCTTTTTCTGGCGGTTTTGGGGGAACAGATATAAGGAATCTGTTTGGTGAGTTGGAAGTAAATTTTATTTTGTATCCTGAAGATACTAGTTCCCTGACCCACCTGTCTTCTGTAATAGGTAGCCAGACTTGATGAAAGAGTAAAAGTCGGCCGCCTACAGGTGGAGTGTCTTTTTGAGTCCGTGAGTCATGATAAGGAGAAATTTTTTGGATTTCCCTCTTTTTGATTGGCCTGCATTTGACTGCCAGGTCTTGTCCGACTTTTGTGTCGATCTCGAGTCTTCCCTGCGTGTGAAGCGGCTGTTATTTTGTGCTGGCCGAGAGACGGACCAGCCGGAAGAGTTCCAAAAGGATCGGAATCTAGCTTGGTTACGCTTGTTATAATTGCGTTTGGGTTTCAGTTGGGGAAGAGAGGTACTCTTACCCCCAGTGGCGTTGGATATCATTGGTCCAACCTTTCACCGAAAAGCCAACCGCTGAGGTATCGAAGCTGCGTGAGGGACTTTTTAGAGGCTGCGTCCGCTTTCCATTCACGCAGCCAAAGGATACGCCGAATAGTGATGGCGTGTGATATTGCCCCCGCAGCACCTCTTGCAGAATCCAGAGCTGCATGAAGCATGTAATCTGCCACAACTGGTATTTGAACTGCTTGTTCCGACAGTTCAGGGGCAGAAGCTTGGAGGTCAGTTTGTAGATTTTTTGCCCAAGCCAGTATGGTCTTGGCTGCCCAGACTTGAAGCGAGTGCGGGAGCTAGGGAGGCTCATGTGTTTTGCAAATTGAACGAGCCATACTTTCTACCTGCCGGTCTGCTGCATCCCTGAGGGTAGAGCTATCTGGCAGTGAAAGAAGTGTTTGTGCTGCCAGCCGGGAGACTGGGGGGTCCACTGCTGGTGGGTCTGTCCATTCTTTGAGGATAGATTTTAAATTCTGAATGATTCAAGAAAAACTTAGGCGGCTTCAGGGCTCCTTCAAATGAAATGTTATCTTGTGGTGCGTCCGGGGTCGGATCAGAGATATCCAGTACCCGATGTATGGACGAGATTATGTCTTCAACTAGCGCTGTATTGCTAGGTGGGCTTAGAGTTAGGGATCCATCAGTTTCTTTGTCTGAGTCGGAATCTTCTGACTCCTGTGTGTCTCAAAGGTGTCTCCTAGGTGAATCAGAATGGAGTATTTCTCTGGACGGGGAATGGTGCGGAGAAATATAATCCCTGTCCCTGGTAGGGGACTGTCTAGATGACCTGGGACTACGGTATCTGTCCCTAGACAGGGATGACCGTGTGCTGTGTGATGACGCAGATGAGCGTGACCTATGGGTGCGCTTGCGTCCTGACCCTGACCTGGATGTGCCTGGGTCAGTATGTGGCTGAGTCAGACTTTCCCTTTGCTGGGTAGTCTAGCAGAGGTATGACTTTGCAGAGCCTGAATCAATTGTCGGTCATGTTATCTATGAACTGTGTCATAGATTGTGACATTTGAGTGGCCCATTCCACTGAAGGGTAGTAGGGGCTGCTTGGGACTCTGGCACAGTAGTCTGCGTACAATCCTTGCAATGCGGATATGCCGCTGGGAAGAGCATTACTGCAGGCTTCTCATCACTCTGGAAAAGCTGTCCTGCCTGGTTTTCTTAGACTTTGAGCCCGGCATAGTGCACCTGGAGTGGCTATGCAGGGGGGCTAACTGTGCAGAGGAGGATACAGAGTATTAAAAAATTCACAGCTGAGGGGTAACTCAAGCTGAGAACTTACCCCACCAATGTGCCCCTGTGAGCAGCGCTGAAAAAGCCTGGTCCTGTGCCTCCCCAGAGACCTGGCTGGCCTGTGAATGTCCTGCAGCAGTAATGGCCGCCGTAACTCTTCTCCTGTATCCTGAGGTGAAGGAGAAGGGGGGCGGAGCGCTGCAAGGGCGGCAGTTTCTATGGAGATGCGCGCCCTGCAGCCTAGATCCGCCCCCTGTGTGACACCGCAGTGTGTCAAAATCGTCACCCGGGGGGGCGGGCCGGGGGGCGGAGAATGGGCGGTAGCTTCGGCTAGGCCGAAGCCGCTGTCTAAATTTATTTTCTATGCCCAAAAGGGCTCCAGGCTGGCGTGGTAGTCCGGGGGGGGCCGGATCAGAACCGGAACCCCCCGGATTGAAAGGCAGAATGGCGGTGGGGGCATAAATGGAAGGGAGGCTCTGAAGAGAGTCCCCTTTAGGCGCTTTTAGGGAGAAAGCTGCCGCAGGTGCAGAGCCTGTGAAGGCCTGTGCCTGTGTGTGCCATGGCTGCCTGCACTCCCCCCGGCTCCTACAGGGTCCCACAGACAGACTGGGGCTCCTGTATTGCTGCTGGTCCTCGGCTGCGGTGTGCTGGCTGGTAAGAGCTGAAGATGCTGCCGTCCAGGCCCTACCTGATGGTGTCTCAACCTAATAACCCCAGGGGGAGATTAGGGAGGGTGCTGCTGTCACCGTCAGAGGGCTTTTTTCCTCGCCTCAACTTTGGACCAAGACCGAGGGAATTGGGGAAGGAGGGGGGTTCTCAACTTCGAGCCTGACCCAAGGGGCCGGAGAAGGAGCAGCATGGTGGCTACGCCATCTCAACTTCAACTGTGCACCCCATAGTAGGGGGCAGAGGAAGGAGCCATGCCGGGGGTCTCTTAAGAGACCCTCTTTTCTTCATCTGTAATCCCGTGCTGAAGCAAGGGACGAGTGAAGGTCTGAGGTGTGCCTCCTTGCGACACTAAGCAAAAACTGAAGATAGCTGATGCCGTCCAGGGGTGTATACTGCAGGGGAGGAGCCACAGTTAATCTTTTTCAGATTATGCATAGTGTCGCCTCCTAGTGGACAGCAGCATAACACCCAAGGTCCTGTGTCCCCCAATGAGGTGACAGAGTAATCTACTTTTTCACATACCTGGGGCCTTTTAGGCCTGTGTGCAAATAACATGGAATAACTCAAACAAAAATGACAAACAACTATATACCTGAGGAATACCTAGAGTTTCAAAATTCTAACTAAAGTAATCTTGCAGAAAATAGAAAACAATTAACAGGGCGGGCCTGCGAGGCCCCAGGTATGCGTTCTAGGGTTAAAGAGGCAGTAAGATCACAACATGTCGATGACCTATGCAATGGGGTACGACACCCAGTGCCCACACGTCCACCAGACGTAAACACTTTGAACAGAGCTACAAAGTGCAGCTTCATTCAAGGTGTTGTGGCCGCAGTCGGGTACTGCAGAACAAGAAATGGAGCTGTTCTGCAGTAGCCTACAGCGGTAACTACAAATTGAATGGTGCTGTGTTTTGTTGCTGTGTTCAAAGAGCAAATAAAAGCAGATCATGGCGGTTCAGGGAGTCAGACTCCCACCCATCTGATATCCTGCATAAAAGTCATTAATATGTTGTCACTGGACTATCACTTTAATAAAAATGATAACATTATTTACTACTAAGTTAATTGCTTCCAGAATATCTCTCCTACAACATAGTGATATGCATGCATGTTTGCTTTATAATCTGCTACCATCTGGATCCTTTATTTAACCATATTCATTCGATCATATTTAAATGCATTACTAGCTGAGAGGATTATGCCGGAGTTGTATCAGGAACCACCTGCAGCTTGTGCCTATTCAGTGCAATGACGTTCATGGCCGGTCAGTCTACCATTAAGAAGAGATGAATTACTTTTCTTTTCCATCCAAATCAATTCATCTTCTAAGCTGCTGGAGGATTTTTTTTTTTTTCATTTTTGGGTTGTATCCCAGTTTGCAATTTTCCTGACTAAACATATTCCCTCAATCTGATATATTACACAATACCCAGTATAGATGTGTGATGATTTACTGATGTGCACTTTCCTCAATATATAATATTGTAACACATGCTGCATGCACTTCACTTTTAGAAATACCATAATCGGCAATAAAAGTTCTCACTCTTTATATAAAAACACTTATAGTGAATGTAAGAAAAAAGCATTGTATCTTTGACACATTGTGATACCACTTTGCATTAAGAAAATGCAATTGTGTTCACAATACATATAACCAAGCATTTGTATTACTCTGAACTCTCAAAACCTTCTTGAAAACATAAATGAGCAGCTTGGATGTATGGATATATATTTCAACGAGGAAAGGGAAATAGATTTATGCAGCAGTTAGCTGTAAATGCACCGGTATTATAAATGGTCGCTCTTAGGTAGGGGACTCAATTAAGAAAAAACTGAGGTTGGTTTGGCCAATTCATTCCATCGAGATGTCTGTATTCTTGCTATTTAAGGTGGAAAAGGGGGCGAAACTGCCGAAAAGTGGGATGGGATTGGGGGGTTGTGTAAATGATTCGCCAATAATCTTTGCCATAAGTGCACATGTGGCGCCCCTGCTGCGCATTGGTGCCACAGATCTTAGAGGGGTACATGGACGGATTCCTCCACAAGAGGCCCTCACAGCATTCACACACCTCCACCTTCCACGTCAGACCACCAGCGGGAGCCCGTTAGGGATATAAATAGGGAAGGTGGAGCTAGGCAGTCAGTCAGTTCCTGCAGTAGATGAGCCTGAGAGGTCAGCCTGCAGTGGAGCTCAGTCTAGAGAACAGTTTTCTCAGGTGACAGAGGAAGTTCCAGTCCCTCTAGAGACAGCCCAGACTCAAGGAGCTCAGGTTAGTGAGCCCAAGGCGTGCCGACGCCATAAGAGCGGTGAAGAGTAGCGAGGCCTACTGCCAGTGTGAAGCCTAGTGAGGGCCCCAGCGTGGCCAAAGGCAAGTGGAGTAAGCAGCTATATAGGGGGCAGAGGAGCTTAACCAGCTCACCCCGCAACCATTTACCAGACACCGGGTCCGCGTCTGCAGGGATCTCTAGGACCAGCAGAAACTACCGGAACCCCTGGCGAACTACATGTCCCAGGAACACCAAAAGCTGACTGATATACCAGGGTCAGGAGTCACTGAGGCCCAAGAGACCAGTGAGGGTGATCTCCAACAGAAGGCCCTACCACCAGGTCAGCCGGTGCAAGACAGAGACCAAGTTAGGCCTAGCTTTAGGCAGGTCATAAACTTAACAGGAAAAGGCAAGAAACAGGAGGCCCCACACCCGATCACTGGGGAGAGTCCTGAAATGCACCCTTCACCCTACAGTGCCCTGGATCGTGCCTGAAACACCACCAGTAAAGGTACTGACGTGAACTGTTGTGAGTGTGCCTATTCTTCTTCTTCTGACCCAGCTGGATCCCCTCTGTCCTGCATCCCTTCTCCTATGCTGCCCTGAGGCCCCGCTCCACCTGTGGGGAGCCGCACCAACTAAGCTGCCTGACCACCGGCCTCAGAGGACTGTAGCAGCGCTGGTGATCCTCACCAGACACCACGGGTGGCGTCACAAACTTTTCCTATCCCATACACCTTTCCCCCATTATCCCTTGCTTTTAAGAGTGACCCCAGGGTACGGGCCCGGGAGCCGGCCACCGCGGCATCCCATAAACCAAGTCGTCCCCATCCCCTGGGCGCGTCACACACCATCGTTTCTCGAATGTCAGCAGAATCCACAAGGTGATGAGGCAGCGACTGCAACACCAGCAACTTGACAAGATGCACGTTTAGTTGGCAAACCAGTAATAAAATATAGAGCAACATTCTGTCTGTAACAATCTTGCCCAGTTTTTCCTTATGACCCATATGACATCCAATGATAGAATATGCATGACTTTTGATTCCGTATACTTATTTCTATATCGGCACCAGTTTGGATGCTAATCAAAAGTACATTAGGAAAAGTAGCTACTTGTGTTTGTTTCATTATTATGACTTTCACTTTTTGACAATTTCAGCATTGCTTTGTATATGCGTGTTATAATGTGATACAACATTGACTGGGAATTTGTTCCCAGGGCAAATTACATGTCAATTTTCTTCACACATTTTCCAATATAATTTCCGTCCCCTGACGTGTTGTGCAGAAGGTCACGCAGAGAGTTTTAATCGCCAGTGTCTTAATTTGTTTTCTTGTTGAGGCTGTGCTATGCTACTATCTCCTGGGCATAAAAGTAAAAATAAAATGACTTCATGCAAGAGCTGATGGCTACCTAGAAATTAGTAATGCCACTGCTTGATCCCGCAAAGAATGCTACCGCCTCGAGCCATCTGCCGCACAGTTCAGATCTGTTTACTGGAAGTTAATCTGTCATCATTTATATTCCCCCCATGGTGTTAGTAACTTATCCTCTGTATTTCTACAATCCAAGGAAAATTAGGTTTTCCTCCCACTCCTCAAGTTGATATACCATGCAATATGGTAAATATAATCTATTACTGTAATGATACCTATATTTACTGTATACCTGTTCTATAAGAACCTTCTGGTGCCTTAAATGTCCTTGTGCTATTAATTCTTAGCAATAAAAGTATTAATTAGATATTTTTCATTCAATTGCCAAAATAAAAACCAAATAAATCACTAAAGGACTAACACCTGATTAACAATGGTATCTGGGCACTTATCTGCTAATCGCAGTGGCACAGCTCTTTTCACTGCTCCTCTGCGCAATCACTTTATTTTGCAGGGAAAAAGCTGTTTCACCTCCAAAATTGAGGACCATAAATGGCTGCACAGTCTTGTATGTGAAGCAGCTGATTCCCTGCAAAATTAAAGTGGTTTTCCTACTTTGGAAACCCCTGTCCCTCAGCTGCCGTGGTTTGAGTCCAGAGTCCAGAGCAGAGTCCCGGGCTCTGTTATTGTCTGCAGCACTGACGTCATGTCGCCAGCACTGCAGCCAATAACTGATCTCAGCAGCTCTGTCTGAGTTGGCGCCACTGAGCTCAGTTATTGGCTGCAGTGCTGGCGACATGCCGCCAACGGTTCAGACAATAACAGCTGAGGATAAAAGGGAAATTGAAGTTACCATGTTAATATCAACACTTGTAGAATAAAATCAAATGTCTTTATTGTTCATCCATTATATTACTTCTGTTGTCTCAGTGTAGACATCACTGACACGTTTCCAGCATTCACCATGCCTTAAGTCATAGTCATAATCTCACATCTCATTTTATTAACTTAAAGGGGTTTTCCAGTTTCAGAAAACCCCTCTTTCCTGGCTCTAGTTGTTTAAAAAAAAAACTAAACTGTGCTTTGCTCACCCTTCCTCGGTCCAGTACTGGATCTCTGCCGCGTCTTCCCTTGTCTAGTATTGGACCCAGGGATGGTGAGTAAGGCATCATTTTGTTTGTTTTTTTAAAACAGCTAGAGCCAGGGAAGAGTGGTTTTCTGAAACTGGAAAACCCCTTTAAGTGATTATGTAGAGGAGCAGAAAATAGACTGCAGGGGCCACTGTATATTCGGTTGCAGCATTGTTGCTGCATGGGAACTCAGCGAGAGACTGCTCTAATACCCAATCTTTAGGATAGGTCTCCAATATCAGATAAGTGGGGTGCCGACACTGCTTACCTTCACCAGCCAACTGCTAGAAGCTGGATGTAAACGATGCAACAGAGTGGGGCACCACCAGTGACTGCTGGACACAGACAGTGTGCATGAGCAAGAGCTCTTTACCGTCCAGTAGGTCACCAAAATGGACAATTCCACATGATTTGGAGGTGGAAATGGCCCCCTAACCTCTTGGGCCTTAGATTGCATCAATGATACTGTATATCCGCCCCTGCCAAAAATAGTGGCATGCAGAGTCCAAATCACGAAGATTCGGTCACTGTCCAAATATTTCTGGATCTAACTATATAACATTGAAAGTTTACAAGCAAGTTCACAATTCTAGATGATGAAATAGATGCTAAAAAAGACGAGATGATATAATAGGTCAAGGGAATGATGGACATGTAGCAGTGATATGCTCTTCTTACGTCCTTTTAAGCTGGCAGATCAGATGTAATTATTGTATATTGCTAATGTGCTTTGTTCCAATTGATCCACTATTGTCAAGATTTTTGCTTATAGTCATTAAATGGAAACAATCTTGTGAACATCTAGTGGCTAAAAGCTGGTGTTGGTCAAGTCCAGTTCAACCGTTTCCTACTAGGAATATCAGAGTTGTATTGTGGAAGGAGCTGAACCCCTGGGGTAGGCCCCTTTCATGTGTCTAATTTTCTTGTACGTGTTTTATCTGAGTTTTTCATGGATAGAATTAGAATTTATGGAATTGATCTTTCTTCTAATTTTATAAAAATCCATATTCTCCAGAATGCAGATAATTTTGTAATTCATTCCGCATGAATTCAGCAAAAATGTTGTCCGGCTTTTTGCTTAACTTTAAAGGGTCGGCAAAAGGTTAAAAAAAAAAAATCTAATACTTAACTCACCGCTCATCTCTCCTGCCACCTTCACTGCTCACTCTACCCCGTATCTCCTCGGCACTGCTTCTTACCACCATCATGTGCTGAAACTTTGGGCCTCTTCATAGTAGGCCAGGACTTCCAGCCATGAGGGCCGTCAGTGCCCTTGCTTGTCATAAGATCCCAGACACATCGTGACATCCTGACATGCGCAGTGACCATTCAACATACACTCTAAACCTGGACTTCCGGCTATAAATTAAATAATTTGAAAATGTATAAATTGTCTTATTTTTACAAGAATCAACGCTTTTTTTAAGCACAAAAGGTTTAAAAAATTTACTTTATAAACGTTTAGAATAAGGGGAAAAACTATGGGTGGAGAAGAAGTAGTAATTGCAACCAACACTTGGGGCCGGAAGGGGTCCAGAGGTCCCTCTACCACATCAAAATTATAAAATAGGATCTTAGCTTATGCTTCTGGGAGGCACATACAAGATTGGGCTTCAACTCAAACTTATGGGCAAAGGCGATTTACTGGACCAGGAGGTTGGTGTGATCTGCTGAAGTCTACATAATCCAACAGAAGAATATTCACCCCTATGTAACAATGATAGATGTCTTAATTACAAATAATGTTGTCAAGAATTATTTTACAAATTATTTTACTATAAAAATTTATGGAAAGAGAATTCTGGTTGCTTCATAAGGCCCTGTAGATATTTTACACCATGGTTACAAAATATTCTCTCACTTTTTCAGAATTATTCAGTTTTTAAGCTCCTGTCATTACTTTTGCTTTTGGAAGCGGAATCATGTTCTATTTCTCCCATACTTACGATGATCACCAAATCTCTTCTGTTTCCCCAGCCAGATTAAGCCGTGTTGAAGTGTTTGGACTCATGTACTAAAACTGAATTAATGAGGAACTTGATTATTTTAAGATAAAGATTCAAGTGGAATAATCTGGATAATCAGACATCTTCTATGTACTCAGGGGAAACATTTGGATGATAAATGCAATTATGATCAACTGATGCTTTAATGTCAGAGTGGTCCACCATCAGTGACGCAAATTATGGAGAACATCAAAGCCTAATTTAGGAAAAAGGATGACTGAAGCTTTCATTATGTGCTTTTACACTACTTAATGTTTCACATATGTCATCAATTTTCCAGGCATCGTAGAAGTTTTCTCAATAACTTACAGAGAATTCGTTTTTCCAATAAACTTCACTGACTCTTCAAATGTAAGATTTAAAGGGAGAGTTACAGAGGAATCTATGGTGAATGCAATCACTGAACAAGTACCTTAGTGGCAAGATGTTCTTAATTATTGTTATATTCTTACTGCCATATATATTAATAAAGACAGCAAGTACAGAGGGATATGCAATATCCTGCTTAATAAAAATCTACTTGTCTCAAGATGTGGCTCAAGTACAAAATGTCTAGACTAAAATCACTTTTTCATTATAGGACAAAAACATCTTATCTTCAGTGTCTTGACGCTTTTATTTTATTTCAATCTAGTTTTAAGGCATGTAAATATAATTAGCTGTAGTGCTAATAATCAGATTTGCCTTGCAATGGGGGTGCAGTTGTCCTACCGGTTCTGCCATTGCTATGGAGGGATAGCGGCTGGAACGTTAAATGCCCAACCCTCAAGCATCAACTGTATTTATCATTAGGGCTCGTGAAGATGCCCGTAATAATCGGATGAGTGCATATCAGGCAGGGCAGATGTCCAATTTTTTTTTCCTCGGATAGGGGTCTGCCCAAGGAAAAAATCCCTGCATGCCTGAGTTTGATAAGTTATTCTGATCACATTCAGCCATGTAAGTCAAGTTGGACTGCAACTCGGACAACATCTGAGTGAAGTCCGATTTCTGAGATCTCACAGAATGGAGAAGATGGAGATTTTTTTTTCTCCCTCTTCTCTTCATCCGAGAGAATCACAGCACACTATGATCACGCTCTGATCAAGCTCTGATAATCATTTGCTCAGCGTGTCTTTTGCATAATAGTCCGAATTTTCTTGGATAGAAAATATATGCTCGTCTATACCTGTCCTTCAAAGCAAGTATCACAGTAACAGAGTTAAATGGGTTGTGTTATCTCAAATGGGTAAAATTGCAAAGTGCTTGTAAAAACAATTTACCTCTGATTAAAAATTCTCCCTGTTCTCAACAATAGATGGATTTTTAATTCTATAGCTTATTGCTTATTGCCTAGGTAACCAGCCACTTTTGTAATATATCAATTGTGGCCAGTCTTCAATGAAAGAAGCAATGATTGTAAGCTCTCTGCTATAAAGATTGTAAATGTTGTTCTGAATCTGGCTGAATTGCTTCCTCTGTCCAGCTTTAGTGCTCAGAGATACAGTTGCTGCAAAATCAGAAAGGACACAATTCTGGCCAGTGACCCTACCGTGCTGCCAGTCTGAACTGTTAATCATTCAGTAGTGCCATTAAACAGCATGAGACTGTTACAGGTCCGGGTGGTGGAACCTCTGTGCTTCAGTGCAAGGAGGGACCAGAGGGGCATGACTAAGTGCCTACTCGGACCGACCCAGGTCACACGGCGGCTTAGTCGACTCCGTGAACCAGGGAGGGACCGGGCAGGTGAACCAGGTGCCACTCTGGGACCAACTTGTGCGAGAGTAGGTGACTCCCACGGGTCAGATGACAGGAACTGACCGGTACAGCGGATGAGCATGGCAGGAAGGCTGGTGGGAGATCCGGGTAGATAAGCAGGCAGGTACGGCTGATAGCCAGACAGGTGCTCCGGGTAGGCAAGCAGGTGGGTATGGCGGATAGCCAGACAGGTGCTCTGGGTAGGCAAGCTGGCGGGCACGGCAGGTTACTTGGCAGGTGCTCCAGGTAGGCAGGCTGGCGGACACGGCAGGTTACTTGGCAGATGCTCTGGGTAGGCAGGCTGGCGGGCACGGCAGGTAATTGGCAGGTGCTCCAGGTAGGCAGGCTGGCGGACATGGCAGGTTACTTGGCAGGTGCTCCAGGTCGGCAGACTGGCGGACACTGCAGGTTACTTGGCAGATGCTCCGGGTAGACAGGCTGGTGGGCACGGCAGGTAACTGGCAGGTGCTCCAGGTAGGCAGACTGGCGGACACCGCAGGTTACTTGGCAGATGCTCCGGGTAGGCAGGCTGGCGCGCACGGCAGGTAACTGGCAGGTGTTCCAGGTAGGCAGGCTGGCGGGCACGGCAGGTAACTGGCAGGTGCTCCAGGTAGGCAGGCTGGTGGGCACGGCTGTTAGACAGACTGGCGGGCTGGACTGTTAGAATGAGGGCTGGACTGACAGACAGACTGGTGGGCAGGACTGACAGGCAGCGGGACCTGAGGGCTGAGGAAAGTGTTAGCACACAAATAACAACCTTGCACAGGCACCTCCATTTTGGAGGATGTGCCTTATAAAGGGGAAGTCCTCCGGCCATTGCCCGGGGACTCTTTAGGACGGCACACGCGACCCCTTTAAGAGGGAGGGAGCGCGCGCACGCCCTAAGCACAGTGCCCGGGAAGCTGCGCGCAGTGCGCGCCACAGCAGCAGCAGGGAAGCAGGAGGAAGCCGGACCAGGGCAGCGGCGGTGAGGGGAACGGCGTCTCGGCCCGGCAGGAGGCAGAGACGCCGATGCTGCAGAGACAACTCCTTTAAATGAAATTTTTATCACAATTTAATCTTTTTTTCCCTGAATATAATATCTAGCTCCAATGATCTTGGATTGATAGGATCCCCTGGACCAAGCCACCATCAGCATCTGGTTCCTCCATTGGCTTCATGGAAGAGTTGTAGGTCTGAATGGCTGAGACTAATCTATAAATATAGGATAACTGATTTTCTAGATTATTTTCCATTCTTCATACACAGCCCAAAAGATTTGTTGAGAAAAAAAGGATTAAAATTAATATACAGTATTTACCTAGCAGGAAAAAAACAACTTGGAAACTGAGAAGTACTGGTGGGTTTTAGGTACAATGTTCATACTGTAAAAAAATGCCCCAAATGTCAAATCATAGTGTGTTATCTTTATAGGAAACGTAGTTATAAAGCAAAATATAAAATAATGACTATTCTGAAGAAACACAAGTGAACACAGTGAGAGCTGCAAATGAGCATTATGATGATGGCTCTACTCCTGCATTATTCACTAATTTTCTTGGGTTCCCATTTTCATCTCTTCATTATCTCGAATACATGTATTGCATCTGACAGCTATTCCATTCTGAACCGTGTAAAAGACATTGCCGGAGGGCAGCAGAAATCTCTAGAGATGCATTTGCTATAGGCTGGAAGTCATCTTCCTCCTCGGTGGTTTTGTACGGGCATTGCACCCTCACCAAGAAGCAGGTAATGTCATAGTGTCACAAGATCTGTCACATGATGTCCACATAAATGAAACCTGTTCTGAAAGGACTGAGAAGCAACAATGCTGAGCAAATATCTTGGAGACAAGGCTGCGCTAATTAATAAATCATGATTGATTCTAAAATGAAAAATACTGCAAATGTTAAACATCCCATTGAGGACCATTACATTTCTATAACAAAATGGAAAGAAGGCCACCTGGCACAACTCACAGATCGCGGAAGGAGGGCACTAATGAACGATTCAACAAAAACACCAATGATCACTGAAGGAGATCTAAAGATCCACAGCGAAGATGGAAATAATTGTCCACAGTACCACTACAAATTGTACACTCCAGTGAGGCTTTATGGAAGAGTAGCTAGAAAAGAAGCCATTGCTAAAAGACCACACAACTGGAGTTTACCAAACAGAATGTGGCAGATCCCTCAAACACATAGAAGATGTTTCTCTGGTTCTATAAGACTCTGATTCTGTAGCAGCAGGAACCACGCTGCGGCTACAGCGTGCACGCTATTAGGGAGAATGAATGGTCACTGCTTCCCACGCGCGCAGCCCTGGCGTGGGGAGCAGTGACTATTCCGGCACAGCATCTCGCTGTGTGAGGGCGCAAGGCAGTTACGCCATGAGCGGCTCACACAGTGTGAACCCTGTGAGCAGCAGAGGGACACAGCGCTGGAGGAGAGAGGAGGTTAGTACATTTGTTTATTTTTTTCTGTGCAGTGTGACGGGGATCAGGGGGGGGCAAGCATACCAGGATGAGGGGGACCATACATACAGGGATGAAGGGTGCCATACATATCAGGAAGAGGGATGAGGGGGGCCATACATACAAGGGTTAGGGAGGCCATAAATAAAGGGATGAGAGGGCCCATACATACAGGGATGAGGGGGGCCATACATACAGGGATGAAGGGTGCCATACATACCAGGATGAGGGGGGCCATACATACAGGGATGAAGAGTGCCATACATACCAGGAAGAGGAATAAAAGTGCCATACATACCAGGAAGAGCAATCAAGGTGCCATACATACCAGGAAGAGGGATGAAGGTGCCATATATACCAGGATGGAAGATATAGATACAGAATTGGGGGACATTACCCCTATAACAATGTCAGCTTCAGCCCACCTCCCCCTTAACAGGGCATCATGACCACATTTTTTACTTATGTTTCTTTTCCTATTTTCCTCCTCTAAAACCTAGGTGCGTCTTATGGTCCGGTGCGTCTTATAGTCTGAAAAATACGGTAACTTTTATGCCATAATAAGTGGCACTAGACTTCTAGTCCTCTTCCTCTCTGACGAGACAATTTGCATATTTCCAAGAGAAGCATTCCAGCTTAAAAGTCTCTTCACCTTGGCATGCTTGACATGTCACTCTCCACAAGGGGAAACGTTACCCCTTGGATACCGGTCAGACGCTTCTCACCTAGCCAAACCAGATCTCACACTTTGCACTGATGAGGGGCAGTACCCTGAAACACAGTGTCTGCAAATTGAGATTCTGGTTCTGGCTTCTATCCTAAGTCATGTGACAAGGCTTGTTAGAGAGTCGATTTCAACTTTTAGGATTGCTACTTCCTATAGGTGGCACTAGAGTTCTAGTCCTCTTCCTCTCTGAAGAGACAATTTGCATATTTCCCAGAGGAGCATTGCGGTTTAAAAGTCTCCTCATCTTGGCATGCTTGACTTGTCACTCTCCGCAAGGAGAAATGTTACTCCTTAGAAACCGGTCTGACACCTCTCACCCAGCCAAACCAGATCTCACACTTTGCACTGATGAGGGGCAGTACTCCGAAACACAGTGTCTGTAAATTGAGACTTTGGTTCTGGCTTTTATCCTAAGTCATGTGGCAAGGCTCGTTAGAGAGTCGATATTGACTTTTAGAATTGGTACTTCCTATAGATGACACTAGAGTTTTAGTCTTCTTCCTATCTGAAGAGACAATTTGCATATTTCCCAGAGGAGCATTGCGGCTTAAAAGTCTCCTCACTTTGGCGTGCTTAACATGTCACTCTCCGCAAGGAGAAACATTACCCCTTGGATACCATGCCATAATGGGAAATTTTAAAAGTGTTGCAAACAAAACACATCCAAACTCCCCAAGAACACCATTTTCACAGTGAAGAATAGTGGTGGCAGCATGCTGCAAGTAATTTTTTCATCTGCACTAGCAAATTTTTTCAGGATTGAAGAAAAGATGATTGGCAGTACAACAGTGTAATTCTTGATAAAAATCTTCTTCTATCTTCCAGAGATTTGTAACCATTAAAGCGGTACACTGGAGTAGTTTAAGGGAAAAATTTAAATATCTTGGAATGGCCTAGTCAAAATCCAGACCTCAATACATTTGAGAATATGTTGTCTCACATACAGACCTCTGTACATTATCTCAAACTGTTTACCATAAAGAAGTTGGAACAGTTTGATAAAAATCTAGAGTCTAAATCTAGACAAACACCAAATAGATATGTATCTGTAATTGCAGAAAAAAGTGGCTCCACAAAGTATTGCATTTCAGGGGATGAATTTGCACGTACATTAACCTTTTCTAGTTTTTTTGTCTCAATTATTGTTTATATTATAGGAAAAAAATATTTTGCACATTCAAAGCTGACAATGAATTAAGGCCTGCAAGAGATGTCAAAAGCAATGAAAAAGGATTTTGGGGGTATGTCAAAAGTAAAAGAAAAGTCAAAGATGCTATAGGATTTTTACAGGATCAAAATGGTGAAATGGTAAGAAAGGATGTTGAGAAGGCCGAACTTTTTAATTCCTATTTTGCATATGTTTTCTCTCAGAAAGAAAATGTAACATCAACTGATCTTCACTGTCCTATTAAAGGAATAGAAGAATCCAAGTTATCTGTAAACAGAGAGATTGTGAGGGAATATTTAGTTAACATAAATGAGTTCAAGTCTCCAGGTCCAGATGAATTACACCCCAGAGTACTGAAGGAGATCGTAGAAGAAATTTTAGAACCACTCTCCATAATCTTTGAAAATTCTTGGAGAACAGGAGAAGTTCCAGAAGACTGGAGAAGAGCAAATGTTGTTCCTATCTTCAAAAAGGGGAAGAAGGTGGACCCAGGGAACTATAGGCCGGTGAGTCTGACTTCTATACCAGGAAAGATCTTTGAACAAATTATTAAACAACATGTATGTAAGTACCTGGATAAGAATGAAGTGATTAACCAGAGTCAGCATGGGTTTGTAACTAACAAGTCATGTCAGACTAACTTAATTTCCTTCTATGACAGAATCACTGACTGGGTGGATCAGGGAAATGCTGTAGATATAGTATATCTTGACTTCAGCAAAGCATTTGACAAAGTATCAAACCACCATCCTTATTGAAAAAATTACCAAGTATGGAATGGACAAGGCAACTGTTAGGTGGATTCATAACTGGCTTAGTGATCGGACTCAAAGAGTGGTCGTAAATGGCTTCACATCCAGTTGGATGAATGTCTCAAGTGGGGTACCACAGGGCTCTGTCCTGGGACCTGTATTGTTCAACATCTTTATCAATGATTTAGATGAAGGAATTGAGGGTAAACTGATTAAATTTGCTGATGACACAAAGCTAGGAGGGATAGCTAATACTAGAGAAGAGAGAGAGAGGATTCAAAAAGACCTAAATAAACTGGAGCAGTGGGCAGTAACTAACAGAATGGTTTTTAACAGTGAAAAATGTAAAGTACTACATCTGGGCAATAAAAATGAAAAAAGCATATACAAAATGGGAGGAGTAGAGCCAAGCAACAGTACATGTGAAAAAGACTTAGGTATACTAATAGATCATAGACTGAACATGAGTCAACAGTGTGATGCAGCAGCAAAAAAGGCAAATACAATTCTGGGATGTATTAACAGAAGCATACAGTCTAGATCACGTGAAGTCATTATCAGACTTTACTCCTCTTTGGTCAGACCTCATCTGGAATACTGCGTCCAGTTTTGGGCACCACATTTTAAAAAAGACATCAAAAAACTGGAGCAAGTTCAGAGAAGAGCGACCAGAATGGTGACCGGTCTGCAAACCATGTCCTATGAGGAACGGTTACAGGATTTGGGAATGTTTAGCTTGCAAAAAAGAAGACTGAGAGGAGACTTAATAGCTGTCTACAAATATCTCAAGGGCTGTCACATTGAAGAAGGATCATCTTTATTCTCATTTGCACAAGGAAAGACTAGAAGCAATGGGATGAAACTGAATGTGAGGAGACACATTAGATATTAGAAAAAACTTTTTGACAGTTAGGGTGATCAATGAGTGGAACAGGCTGCCACGAGAGGTGGTGAGTTCCCCTTCAATGGACGTCTTCAAACAGAGGCTGGACAGATATCTGTCTGAGATGATTTAGTGAATCCTGCTTTGAGCAGGGGGTTGGACCAGATGACCCAGGAGGTCCCCTCCAACTCTACCATTCTATGATTCTATGAAAGTGGTTGGCATGTTTTGCAAAATAATGGCTACACCTGACTTCAAAAAAAAACCCAAAACATTTAAATTCCAGGATGTTTAGATCCCATTCTTTATTCTTGGTAGTGTTTAGGCAACATTGTGGGTGAGCCCATTCCATAGAGGCAAAGCAAAACCCCACACAAGAATAGTCTCCGGATACTTTGCTGCTGACATGACACAGGACTCATGGTAGCGCTTAGCTCTTCTTTCTAGTCTTGCAATATGTTGTAACATTAAAAGAAGGAAATACCTAATTTAAAACTGTAACTTATAGCAGTCTTTAGTCTGTGAATAAATGACAACAGGTTGGCATAAAACAGTCTGAGGTGTAATGACAGACAGCAGAAAAGCCACAGAATTGGAAGATTCTTCAGCAGAAGCTCTTTATTACGGATGGCTCCTGCCGCTAATGGGATAAATTGTAATGATACAAATAATAATAATTTTATCGTATTGGAAATGCTTTCTTTTTTTTTTCTACAATGATTTGTTAGAAATGCAGAAATAGAGATACTGACTGGTTGCAGAATAATCATCTTCCAAAAGCTAAACTGTATACTAATGCCAAATACATTAACAAGACACAAAAAGGAAATTCTGCAAACTGCAGGCTCTGAATATCAATCACGAGAAGCAACAGCTGGGTAGAGCTATATCATCTTCCCAATGCATTAATAAAAATGTTTTAAACATCACCCTTCCCTTCATATTCAATCATCTAAAACCCTGGAGATCTCAACTTTGCTTCCCAAATTGTAGAAATGACTGGTTTTCAATTGCTGAAAATATACATGAATTCTGTTTATCAACTTTTCTATGCAGACTCAGCGCAGTTTATTTAGATTTCCTAAGTACAAGGTAAGAATAGCAATGGTGGAGGGAACAGTAAAAAAAATATTATAAAGCTATTATTCTACTTTGGGTAATGTAATGCATAAAGAAGTTGCTATTAGGCATTGTTCAATGAAAATATAAATGATCTATGTATAGATCTCGTTAAAGGGTTGATTGTGACTTGTAGGATTGCTTCTTCCAATAGGTGGCGCTATAGAGTTCAAGTTCTCTTTTTCTATGAAGAGGCAATTTGCATAGATCTGTTGTAATAATTCTTAAATAATAAATAAAATATGACTATGGAATATGTGATGATCCTTAAAGGACTATTTTCATCTCCAAGATCCTATCCAAATATGTAGTAGGTACTACTAATAATAATTAGTGATGAGCGAGCATGCTCGCCACTGCTCGGTACTCGCCCGAGCATCTCAGTACTCGAGATGCTCGGAGCTCGCCGAATACTTTCAAGATGCTCGGGCGGGAGCTCGGGTCCCCGTCCTGCATGTTTGGCGCTATTTAGAGCACCAATCATGCAGGGATTGTCTGCCACTCATTTTAATGTCACAGCCATGGTGGTTGTGGCATTACAGTGATTATCCAAATCGATGGGAACAGTGCTCACAGTGAAACATGAAAAGCCGGCAATTCATTAGCGGCATATACTGGTACCCGACAATTTAGAACAGAAAGAATAGAGCATCACACATAGATTAGATAGATAGAAACATGTCAGTCACATATATAATAAGTACAGTGACAATGTTGGTTACTGTACTTGTTATTTAGTGTTAAAATAAAGGATTTATTAAAAAAAAATAATAGTGTTTTCATGCACCCGTCTCTTTAAAAAAGCCGGCCGGCAATTCTTCAGCGGCATATACTGGTACCCGACAATTTAGAACAGAAAGAATAGAGCATCATACATAGATTAGATAGATAGAAACATGTCAGTCACATATATAATAAGTAGAGAGACAGTGTTGGTTACTGTACTTGGTTACTGTAATTTTTTTTTAATTATTTCATGAAATTTCATGAATTTCATGAAATAATTAAAAAAAATTTGATGTGGGGCTTCGCCCTATTTTTGTGTCCAGCCAGGTACAGCAGGCAGGAACGGGCTGCCCCCAACCCCCAGATGCCTATTTGTACCTGGCTTTAAACAAAAATACAGGAAAGCCCTTTTTTTAATTATTTCATGAATTTCATGAAATAATAAAAAAAAAAGGGCTTCCCTATATTGTTGTGTCCGGCCAGGTACAAATAGGCAGCTGGTGGTTGGGGCCAGCCCGTTCCTGCCTGCTGTACCTGGCTGGACACAAAAATAGGGCGAAGCCCCTCGTCAATTTTTTTTTCAATTATTTCACAGGGCAGTGGGAAGAGAGAGGCTAAGTCCCAGAATTGGCGCATCCTATGGATGTGCCATTTCTGGGGCGGCTGACGGCTGGTGTTTCTAGCCTGAGAGGGGGCCAATATTCATGGCACCCTTCCTGGGCTATTAATATCAGCCCCCAGCTGTCTGCCTAGCCTTTGCTAGCTATTAAAATAGGGGGGACCCCACGTAATTTTTTTTTGGGTCCCCCATTTTAATAGCTAGTAAAGGCTAGGTATTCAGCTTGGGGCTGATATTATTAGCCTGGGAAGCTCTGTGGGTATTACCCCCTTCCCAGGCTTCAAACATCTGCCACAGCCATCTGCTTAACCTCCGCTAGAGACTAAAATTACGGGCAACCCCACGCCAATTTTTTTTTTTTATAAATCCTTTATTTTAACACTAAATGACAAGTACAGTAATCAACACTATCACTGTATTTATTATATATGTGACTGACATGTTTCTATCTATCTAATCTATGTGTGATGCTCTATTCTTTCTGTTCTAAAATTGTCTGGTACCGGTGTATGCCGCTGATGAATTGCCGGCCGGCTTTTTTAAAGAGACAAAAACACTATTTTTTTTTTTATAAATTCTTTATTTTAACACTAAATAACAAGTACAGTAACCAACACTGTCACTGTACTTATTATAAATGTGACTGACATGTTTCTAACTTTCTATCTATCTAATCTATGTGTGATACTCTATTCTTTCTGTTCTAAATTGTCAGGTACCGATGAATGCCGCTGATGAATTGCCGGCCGGCTTTTTTAAAGAAACGGGTGCATGAAAATCGGAGGGCACTAGTGTGTTCCAAGTGCTCTGCTATGTTTTTCATGCACCCTCCTATATACCCTGCCTGCATGTCTGCCTATATATTCTGCCTGCCTGAGGTTTAATTGAGCACCGTTCCCATCGATTTGGGCAATTTTTGACCTTCTGCAGACCGCTGGGGGGGGACCACCAGAAAAATGCTCGAGTTTCCCATAGACTTACATTGGGCTCGTTGCTCAGGTCGAGCACCCGAGTATTCCAATGTGCTCGACCCGAGCTTCGAGCACCCGAGCATTTTAGTGCTCGCTCATCACTACTAATAATAAAAATATTAGCAAATACCTCCGATTAGAAATGTAGTATAGTTATTCTGATTCGCTATGTCGCTTGTCCCATGTGCAGGGCATTGCAGTAGCTTAGGTATCCTCGAAGGCACCTAGTTGAGTGTTGCCCATACCAAAAATGTGCAACTAAAACCTGAGCCCAGTAGGGACCCACTTACAATTCTGTAAGAACACTGTACCACATGGGAGTCACCCATCGTTGCACTGAGCTCCCTCCGCCTTTCAGTACAATCAATCTCCTTCAAAGACCCCTCCTTTTCCGCCAACTACGTTGACAAAGTGAATAAACCCATCCTAGCAATCTTTAAAATCAGAATCCTATAGGGTGGGATGTCCTGGGTACAAAGGCCATCACTGAAGAATGGACGTACCCTCACTCTCCCCTCCTTATATAACTTCCAGATAGGACCCTCCTACCCACCAAGCAGGTAAGCCCAAAACTCTTCTATCCTTATTCTACTCCCCCAAAATTCCCAATCAACGACCTAAATTTTTCCACTTAAGCCATTAGTACCCAAAATTCAGGTCTAGCATCCCTCCTAAGTCATAGGTTCCTCCCTTGAGCCCCAGGGGGTGTATGGTTCTGGCCATTACTTTCTGTCTGAACCACCACCAACATGTATCAGAGATCAGCTCCGTTATTACAGCCATTACTGGCCAGGGATGATACAACTTGGATGACTAGTCTTAGCAGTAGGTCCCCACCAGTGCCACAATACATGTACCTCTCATTGTCTTCAATAGTTGGGCGTTAATCCCTTCTATGACTGCGTAGTGTACCTGCCTACTCTACTGAATTTTTTTTGGTTTGTGGTTGGGGTGGGGCAATTAGAGATTCTGCTATAGTGTCCCATGATTTCTATATACCCTGATCTGTATAAAAAATACATGTTTATCCTCAGGTACAATAATCAGTATGGAAAGGACATCCAATTAATGAAAGTCTTCTTTCTCCTGGTATAATATAAGCTATCTAAAGTTGGATAGAAGAGTAAATTAATTAAATGACATCGACTGCTACATAGAACATTTCGAACCAATGATGTTCACTTTTTCCCTGCAGGAGATCATACTTCTACAGTCACATAAGGAACCTATAAGCTACAAATCTATCTCTTCCACAGCATGAGTGTTACTATTATTACAGAATAATACAAAATCTTATTATGAGCTGTATCTCAATGATTCTTCCTCCTGAGGCGTTATTTGCCATGTCATAATAGAAAAGCGAGATAATGGATCTGTTTTCATTTAACCTAGCCAATTATCCGACTGAGCTCTACCCCTATGCCCCTATTTCCTGGCGCACTACATTGTGTTTTGTTTACTGACAGGGGTCAATGTCAATGTATCTACAGATGAAAAACTTCTATTTATATTCTCCTGGAGTCATTTAAGTAATTGAATTTATTAGGTATGGAATGAAAATGAAACAAGCTATAGATTAACGCAATCGGCTTTTAATTTTCTGACTAAGGAAAACAATGTATGTTCATGTGACTTTGTGCTTGCATACTTATCTATGTTACCGTGTGCTTATTAATACAAATCATTCTTTTGTAATCTACGGCAGCTGTTGCTGTGAGACTAAAATTATATTTGAGAGACTATAGAGAATATTACATTAATTTTAAGATATGTTTAAAGAAATTATTTTACATTTATTTTCATTCTAAATTAAAATAAATGTCTGATATTGAAAACGGTGTATAGATACCCGATTTGACTGAAAGGGAACCTGTCACATGAAAACATGTTATTCACCTGTAGATATGGGGTTAATCTGCAGGTTAATAGCGTTCTGAACCTGCCCAGTGCCCGCACTGAGAACCCTGCTGCCAGGAAGTAGTGAACGTTATTCCTCATGGCAGAACTTGGATTTCAGTTACAGAGGTGGCGCCGACGCGCGATCAGTCACCGCTCTGTGTATAGAGAGCAGCGGCTGTAAACGTGCCCCCGACTGTGACTGACAGCTCGCTCAGAATTAGGGCCGGCTGCCAGTCAGTGCCAGGGGAGCGGTTACAGCAGCCACTGTATCCTGGCCGGCGCCACCTCTGTGTTTGAAACCGTAACGCTGCTGATCTTCCTTGATTACTTCTTCTACTCTTAGCACAGCCCAGCACACTACTTCTTAATCTTCCCTCATTCTTGATAACATCACTACAGTCTAGTAAGCAAGAGTCCTAAACTCCAACCTGCAGTTCCTCATCCTTTTCTCCATAGGAGAATTTTCTGTGCTACTATGGCGGCTACTAAGCTTCCTTTTCTACTGACGCCTCTAGACTACCTTGCGGGGCATTTTCTCTTTGTCTTGCTTCACCTTCCCTTTCCATTCCATTACCTTACTGGTAGATGACTCCTTACTGTCCCGCCAGGATTCCTGTCAAGGCCCCAATACTTTTTCCTTCACTCTCTCACTATTTCTGTCCCGACTCCGGACTGCTGTTCACTTTTCTTACAGCTTTCTTCCTTATCTGCTGGGTCTTACTATCTGAGTGGTCATCTTCCTCTCACCACAGGGAAACTGTCACAGGGTTACCGCAACAGTTTGTAGCCAGAAGACCTCAGGTTCGGATGGCTCCTACTCCAGCTCCGAGAAGAAGCACTTCTCCATCACTTTAAATGTGTGTTTATTTCTTCCGGCAGAACAGGGGTTAAGCGGCCATGTTGGAATTCCCTGTGCTCACAGCTGAGCTCGGTTAGCCACTCCTTTTCCCTTTGAAGTCTGGGCCCTGATACAAATCCTTGTCAGAGCCAGCTTTTGCTGCATGGCTAATGGAGGGAGTGGAGTTCTTATGAGAAGGAGTGTTGAAGAAATTATTTGTGTCTGTAGTCTGGTTTGTACGCTTGGTAATTCCTTATCCTTCTCCATTTGTGGTTTATTCCCTTACCTTCACACCCCGGTGCTTTCCTCTGTTATATGTGAGTGAATATTTTGTGTGCCTGGAGTTTTCTGTTTACCCCTGTCTGTGTAACCCTGTTTGTAGCGCCCCCTTCTCTGGGTGGGGTGAGCGAACAAACGGAGGGCTTACTCAGGAGTTAGGGCGAGGGTGGAGGCGCCTGCATCCTCACTTTCAGAGGTATCCCAGGGAATAGGGCAAGCTAGGGCACCCCCTAGTGTTAGGGACAGGGTAGGAGCCCCTGGTCCCTGGTCACCCGACAGCTGTGTCGTGAAAGACACCCACTTACATACGGTTCTGTTGACCTCTGTTGACCAGAGGTCTCCTCTAGCTCCAAGCTAGGCCCTATCTGACCTACTACCAGAAAGTTCTCTTTTGTGCCCTCACTTAGCCCCTCTCCTCTGGGATAGTCCCTGTTATTAACTCTTTCTCTCCCTGTAAGCTACCTATTGCTGGGCAGACCACAACTCTATCACTAACAATGTAAAACATTCCAAACATCACCATACATGACATCATTTCACATATCATCAAGGGGCGGTGTGAGCAACACCTCCACTTCCTTACACCTACTCATCCACAATCTGTTATGTTCTGCAACTTAGAACTAAGGAATAGGAGGAAAAGCAGTCTCTGCACTGAGACTCAGCTTAACCCTAAGCTGGGGTGGGTGCCCTATTCCTTATGAATAGCCCCACTGAAACTCCTGCACTGAACTCAAATGAAGACCTGTAGGAAGGGGAAAGGGGTCACTAAAAGATCTAAGGACTGGGAGCAAAAGCAGGAGACCTCCTAACAGAAAAGTTAGCTGCAGAAACGAAGATTAAAGGGAACAAAACTGGTGGAACAAGAAGTCCCAGGATAACAATTGTCCAAAGCACAAAGAACTAAACAAGGCTACTTAGCCAGAGCACAAGCGTAACAACACTGATGTCCAGCGGGGAATGGGAGCCAGGTGCTGAGTAATAAAGAGTGCAGAGATCACGTGACCAAGAAACCCAGCACCAGAGGAAAAGACTAGAAGCCAGCAAACCACAACAAGTTGGCCGATAGTAAAGCAAAATAGATTCTAACAGTACCTCCACTTTTACGAGGATCCTCCGAATCCTCTAGGCCGAGCCTTACCAGAAAATCTCTTGTGAAAAGCCTTAATTAGCCTTGAGGCCTTCACCCAGGAATTATCCTCGGGGCCGAAACCTCTCCAGAACACAAGATACTGTAATCTTCCTCTATGCCACCTGGAATCCAAAATGCGAGAAATCTCAAATTCTCAAAACTGTATCCTGGCCGGCGCCACCTCTGTGTCTGAAACCGTAACGCTGCTGGGAGAACCATTTGGCTGCGTGGTCACAGGGACAACCTTTTGAGCAATAAATTTAATAAAGTAACTCTATTGGTAAGTTGGCAAAGAAAATATTGAGACTTACCGTGTGAATGTATTACCTACACACGTTGCTGTGGGTCATAATCTGACTGCTGAGCAACCGGTAAATCTGACCGCATGTGCTAGACTTTAAAGAAGACTTTTCACCAAATTTTTCATGTTGAGCTGGACACACTATGTAAAAAATTTTTTTTTTTTTTTAATGTCACTACTCCGTTGTGGAGATATTAGTAACCAAAGTATTGTCAAATAATGAGTTAAATTTTATTAAGTCCAAGTGTGTGTTATTTGACACTTTTTCCTGGGGTTGAGTGCTTCTTCTCCCTGCATGATTTGCTATCTGATAACACCCATTTGGACTTAACTAAACTCATTAGGTGCCAAATAGTTTATTATTAATATCTCCGCAATGGAGAGGCAAAATAAAAAAAAACAACAAGAAAAAAAAATGTTTTACTCAGCTCAGCAGCCACAGTTCAACATGAATAATTTGGTTTAAGGTCCTCTTTATTGAATGTAGAGTAAAGCATTTGCATTTCATGAATAAGTGGATTTTGTACCCATTTTTTTCTGTTTTATGCATGTATTAGTAAGTGTACTATTTTTTTTTAATATCAACACTTTCCAACAAAAAAAAAGACCCTGAGGCATGCATCTGTAGTGTAAGGACTAGCAGCATGCATACTTTTGAGTAGATCTCTTCCCTTTAAGAACATGTTGTGAATGTTAACAGTTTTCAATTGGAATAAATTCAGCACACTGGGTATGATTTACTAAGCTATTGCTTAATTTGTGCAAAAAATGGAACGGTTTTACATGCCCTGCACCACATCAACTACGTGTTTATATACGTTTTCAACAAACTTGAAATGTAGATACGGCCTATTAGAAAGTTGTTTCAAAAGGGACATGGTCCTGTTGAGCGAACATGCTCGGATAACGTGCTATCCGAGCATGCTCAGTCTTATCCGAGAATTTTCAGCATGCTTGAATAAAATGTTTGCCTTCCTGCGGCTGCATGTTTTCCGGCGGTAGACAGATGCAACACATGCGGGGATTGGCTAACAAACAGGGCTGCCCCCTAACAAAGGTTGGTCCCAAACACGCGTCGGGGTAGATGCGCAGGCACTTTGGAGCCACTGCATTGATTTACACTCATATAAAGTATATACTAGTTCTTATTGTTATATGCTGACAATTGCTGTATAACCTGTGCCTATGTCCACATGGACGCTCGATGCCTACTACTGGGTTCTCATTGCAGGACAATTATAATAAGTATAATATATATCACGATCATATATGATTATTGATGTTCTATCATTGTATATCACATTGCTCCTACCCTGTGCTTTCCATGCATACTCGTTCTAATTACACGTGTGTCTTTGTATTTCCCCTGCCTGTTTATATATTTTTAAATAATAAAGTTTATTATATTTCTAATATTTGAATGGATTCTTTAATCGTCATTTTGTCCCCCCTCCCCTCTGCATTATGTTTACGATGATCTGTCCTTATAAATCCTAACAAAAAGCAGTATTATGGATAGCACATTTATCCATATTTTTGTATTGATCATGATGTTTTTTTCTGTGAACAATTTTCATGGACCTAAAAAAAGCAAATTAATCGATGGCAAAAAAATTTGGATTAGACATTCTAAGAATGAGCCAAATAAATAAATCAGCATGAGACACTTTGATACATTTTTCACATTTTATGACTCTCCAGTCAAAGTTTGCACTGCCGAAAAGTTACACAGGATTAGGAAATTAGCCAGTAATGGATGGAAACAAGTAACGTGGTAGTGTCTGCCCAATGATAACGTAACTTGGCTGAACTGGAATAGTTTTTAATTGTATCATTACAATGTACTTTATAACTGGAACAACACAATCAATAGTCTTATACTTAATCTGGTAGCGGTACATCAGGTATCTGCTGGATTTGGCGGGCCTCTCTGCAGTTGCTTCTTAGCTCTGCTGCTCTTTACTTGATCCGATTAAAGGAAATCAGTCAGCAGTTTTTTGCTATGGAATCTGAATGCTGTATAATGTAGGAGCTGAGAGCCTTATTCCAGCAATGTATCACTTACTGGACTGCTTGATTTAGTTTTGATAGAATATCTGTTTTCTCTGCTGTAGATCTAGCAGTGCTCTGAATGCTGAGCTCTGTATAACCACGCCCACACCACTGATTGGCAGCTTCCTGAGTACACTGTAAATTGTCAGCAAGCAGCCAATCAGTGGTGAGGGCGGGATTACACAGATTAGTCTGATTTTCTTGCATCTAGTCCTCTAATGATAATCTGCTATGGATAAAATGCTCATCGTAATGAAACTGCAACAAGCTGCTGAGCAAGTGACACATCACTGTAATCAGGATCTCTGCCCCTACGTTATGCTTCGCTTAGATTAAATAGAAAAAGTCTGTTGACAGATTTCCTTTAACAGAGATTGCTGCCTCATCTCTTGACTCTTAAGCTGCCCATATATATATTAGGTTGATTAATCAGAAGATTATAGAGATCCTCCATTTATTAATGTACCTGAGATCTTTGTCTGGATAAACATTTTTTTCCTTTCTTGAGACAAATAGATAAGCTGTCGTCAGAAGTATCCGGCAGTAGTATGTATACCCGATAAACTTACTTGCTCATATGTTAATGTATTTAATGGACACATCAGCTGTCAGCTATCTAATGGCAACCTTTACTTTGTATGACAACCTTCACCTTGTATTTCTAACTCCTACAGTCCTAATTAAGTCTATTGATCTTTTTAGGCCAAAATGCAAGGTTAAGAGATCTTATGTATTATATATAGGGATGAGTAAATCAATTCAATTTGAACTGAATTCCTGACAAATCTTTGGAAATTCACTGAATTCGGCAAATTTGAAGAATTTGCGATTCGATATTCATAGCCAGCCAGGATGGCCTATCATGGCCTGAATAAAAGCAGATGCAAGGAATGCAGCAGCCAATCTGGATAATGAGAGGGAAGTCACAGTTCACAGTTTAGCAACAGAGATAGGGAGAAAAAGTCATAAAAGACTGAATAAACATTACAGATAGCTTGTAGGCACAGAAGTGAAGAACGGTTTCCATCTATTTACCCATAGCCACATATGTTGAGATCATTATGACATTACTAAGGCTGTGTTTAAGTTAAAGAGTTTGAAATTAGTTGGATATAGTCCTAGGAAAGTTCAGAGTGTTATAAATGTCTTTTTAGGGCATTTGAAGAATTTGCAATTTGCCGTGAATCAATTTTTTTTTAAAGATTTTGTGAAGTTGACAAATTCAAATTTCAAAAGATTTACTCATCTCTAATTCCACAACATTGTATCTATTTAATGTGGCGCTGGGCGGTAGCCGTGGGTGAGGTACTCGTGCTTCATGCTCAGGCACACTACATGAAAATGGGGTTCCTGGCTGGATGTGTGGACTTTAGTTGTGCTGGCGAAACACCCTTGCATGTTATCGTGGTATTTGGACGCCCAGGACCAGATGTTACAGAATTCAGTGAGGAAGACCATAGTTCATAGCTGAACGTATTTTTACTTGAGAAGAACTTGGTATAAACTATATACAACAAATAGTAGGCATTTATCTTTCAGGACATTTCTTTAACAAACGACATCATCGCACACATTTCCTTTTTCCTGGAAACACTCTATCTTCCTTGATTACTTCTTCTACTCTTAGCACAACCCAGCACACTACTTCAGAATCTTCCCTCATTCTTGATAACGTCGCTACAGTCTAGTAAGCAAGAGTCCTAAACTCCAACCTGCGGTTCCTCATCCTTTTCTCCATAGGAGAATTTTCTGTGCCACTATGGCAGCTACTAAGCTTCCTTTTCTACTGATGCCTCTAGACTACCTTGTGGGGCATTTTCTCTTTGTCTTGCTTCACCTTCCTTTTCTATTCCATTACCTTACTGGTAGATGACTCCTTACTGTCCCGATAGGGTTCCTGCCAAGGCCCCAATACTTCTTCCTTCACTCTCTCACTATTTCTGTCCCAACTCGGGACTGCTGTTCACTTTTCTTATGCATTCTCCTTTATCTGCTGGTTCTTACTATCTGCGCGGTCATCTCGCTCTCACCACAGGGAAACTGTCATGGGGTTACCGCAACAGTTTGTAGCCAGAAGACCTCAGAGTCGCATGGCTCCTACTCCAGCTCCGAGAAGAAGCACTTCTTCATCATTTTAAATGTGTGTTTATTTCTTCCGGAAGAACAGGGGTTAAGTGGCCATGTTGGAATTCCCTGTGCTTACAGCTGAGCTCGGTTAGCCACTCCTTTTCCCTTTACAATCTGGGCTCTGATACAAATCCTTGTCAGAGCTAGCTTTTGCTGCATGGCCAACGGAGGGAGTGGAGTTCTTATGAGAAGGAGCGTTGAAGAAATTATTTGTGACTGTAGTCTGGTTTGTACGTGTGGTAATTCCTTATCCTTCTCCATTTTTGGTTTATTCCCTTACCTTCACACCCCAGTGCTTTCCTCTGTTTTATGTGAGTGAATATTTTGTGTGCCTGGAGTTTTCTGTTTACCCCTGTCTGTGTAACCCTGTTTGTCGGGTTGGCGTACTATGGTGCACAGTAGCGCCCCCTTCTCTGGGTGGGGTGAGCGAACAAACGGAGGGCTTACTCAGGAGTTAGGTTAAGGGTAGAGGCGCCGACATCCTCACTTTCAGAGGTATCCCGGGGAATAGGGCAAGCTACGGCGCCCTCTAGTGTTAGGGACAGGGTAGGCGCCCCTGGTCCCTAGTCACCCGACAGCTGTGTCGTGACAGACACCCACTTCCATACGGTTCTGTTGACTTCTGTTGACCAGAGGTCTGCTCTAGCTCAAGCTAGGCCCTATCTGACCTACTACCAGGAAGTTCTCTTTTGTGCCCTCACTTAGCCCCTCTCCTCTGGGCTAGTCCCAGCTATTAACTCTTTCTCTCCCTGTTAGCTACCTAGTGCTGGGCAGACTACAACTCTATCACTAACAATGTAAAACATTCCAAACATCACCATACATGACATCATTTCACACATCATCAAGGGGCAGTGTGGACAACACCTCCACTTCCTCACATCTACTCATCCACAATCCATATATTTATAAACTCCATACATGTTCCCTTGCATTACAATACAAATGTCATGTTTAGAGTGGTTGTGATGTTAAACAGTGAGAGGCGTTAATCCTCCTATGTGCAATAACATCCCTGCTATTAACATTGCAACCAGGCAGTGGTCAAGTGGCCCTCACCACTAACTGCAGACAGGTTAATTGGGAAAGGAAACTTTCATCGTACAAGATCAATTGTAGGACATTGGTAATAGGAATGTAACACCGTGACTCACAGAATAACTAGTTTAGGCTATAGTGTTTGTCCACCCAGGAGGAATATACGACTTAGATAATATGATTTTAATTGTTACTACTGTACTAAAATTGAATGTGACATTCTCACATGTTATTCTGCTGACATTTCTGGTATTTTGTCTGGTCTTTGCTTACCAGAGCTGCCATTAAATTTGTGTTGTATGACATCTATTTATAATCGTGTTTTCTGAAGTAGAAAATTCCTGCATCTAACACATTTTACTTTCTGAATAAACTGCGCTTTCCGTTCTATTACAAGCAAAACAAACGTTCCTCTCCCTACGAGATAGAAGGTAATACCATCACTTGGTGCTCTTGCTGTGTGAGCTCCTTGGGTTGCTGCAGCGTTTTGTGATAGAATGTTAATTGGTAGCATCATCATTTGCTCACAAAAGTCATTTAGCCTTAGGACGGTATCTCGCTTGACCTACATTTTAAAGTTGACTCTTCCTAATTCGCTTCTCAATACCAAAAATTGTGCTGTAATAATTATGTATTTAATAATATTTAAAATAATTAGCTTAGTAGGGTGTTAGTCTCTTATGAGACCTTCAACTCAAAGCAGAGGACCATGGTCAGGACGGTAACTGTGGGGCGCACCTGTATAGACATATGACAAGAAAGCTAATCTAAAATGGACAGTAAATAGGTCACTCAATTCTATATTATCGGTACGTTAAGGTCTGAAAGAACATAACAGGTAAAGGGAATCTCTTAGCAGGTTTTTGCCATGTAATCTGAGAGCAGTGCGATTTAGTGACAGAGACCTTGATTCAAGCGAAGAGTTACTTCGTTTACTGGGTGCAGCAGTTGTGGTGGAACCAGATTTTTCTCTGCTGCAGATGTAGCAGAGATGAGTTGTTGAACTGTGTATAACTCCGTCCACACCACAGCTTTCTGTGTACATTGTATAGTGACAGAGGGCTGCAAATTGGTGGAGTGGTTGGACTAGGAGGCACAAGGCCAGTTGTCCTGTAGTGATAAAATCCAGCTGATAATACACTGATTGTATTGAAACAGTAAAACACAGCCCAGTAAGTGTCACATCGCTGTAATCAGCGTCTCAGCTCTTACATTATGGTGCTATTAGATTACAAAGCAAATATCTGGTGTCAGATTTCTTTTACAGGGAAAATATATATTTTTGTACCGTGTTAGCCAGTAGATAGAAAAATATGAAGATTAGAGAGTCCTCAGTGGTTGATACCTTTCAATGGCTAACTGAAAAGATGGTAACAAGTTGCAAGCTTTCTAGCCTACTCAGGCTTCTTCATCAGGCAAGTATAACACAAAATCTGAAGAGTCACATATTTATACACAATAGGACACAGAAATAATGCAATAGATGAGACAGGTAACATTAAGCAGAGATATTACTCTGGGAGAAAGATAAACAGCTCTGGCTGTAAATGTTGGATTGGTTCATAGATAAGGACTGTTATGATGACCCCAAAGCTCTGAGGACCACATTTCTTAGTTGATGTAGAATGGCATAAATCCATGTGACACATTCATTCCTGCTCTGAAGGTGTCAAAGGTCACCATCAGTTTATATTCCCAAACTTTTCTGTCTCTCTGAGATTTGAAATTGCCTTTTAATTCCAATAATTTCATGTCTGTGATGTTGTGATCAGGGAAACAAAAATGCCTGGCCACAGGTAGATCTAATTTTTCTTCTTTTATTGTGTAGCGATGATGGTTCATCCTTGTCCTAAGTTTTTGCCCTGTCTCCCCTACTTACAGACCCCCTGATGGACATTTGGTGCATGTAATTAAGTACACCACATTAGATGTGATGCAGCTGAAAGTACCTGGGATCTTGATGTGAGTTGGGTATCTTTATCTTGTCTGTGGTCATTATAAATGGACAGGTTTTGCATTTTTTCTGGTTGCAGAGAAAGGTACCTGTAGCTGGTGGAGATGACAGGGAGCTTCTGACAATGATGCTTCTTAAACTTGGGGGCTGCCTGAAACACAGAAGTGGGGGGTCTGGAAATATGGATTGTAATCAGGCATCTTTTTGTAGTAAGTGTTGTAGTTTCCGTGCAGCTCTCCTTAGCACCTCCAGATTTGGGTTGTAAGTGACTACTAGAGGCACTCTTGTTTAGTTTTGTAATGTAGGAGATGATTCCTTGGTATTCTGGTGGCTCTTGTAATCTGGTTCTCAATTGTTCTTGGATGGTAGCCCTGATTCAAAAAGGCCTTTCTGAGGCCACCAAGGTGTTTGTCTCTATCCATAGGGTTGGAACATATCCAATCTGATGGCTTGGCTGTAGACAATATAATTTTTAATGTGTTTTGGATGGAAACTGTCCCATTTAAGGTACGTTGGACGGTCGATTGGCTTCCGGTACAGGGATGTCTCTATTTCATTATTCTGTATCTTGATGATGGTGTCCAAAAAGTTAATTTCAGTACAGGAGTGGTTGAGAGTTAGGTTGATGGTGGGATGAAATTGATTAAAGTGTTCATGGAACGTCTTCAGCTATTGCTCAGACCCCGTCCAGATAAAATATTGGCAATAAAACGATAATAGGCCAGAGGCCTGATAGGACATGAGGTCAAAAAGTCACTTTCAAGCTTAGCCATGAAAAGATTTGCGTACTGTGGAGCCATTTTACTTCCCATCACTGAACCAGTCTCCTGTAGATATATGTTTTTATCAAATTCAAAGTAATTGTGGGTGAGGATGAATTTTGTAAGTTTCACCACAGAATGCATGCATTTAATCCATCCTGGTGTGGGATATTAGAGTACAAAGATTCCACACGCATGTTGGCCAGGATGGTTCATTCTGGTAGAGGACCTATTGCTGCTAGTTTATTCAGTAGGTCCGTCATGTCCTGAATGTAGCTGGGTGTAATCTTTACTAGGGGTATAAGAACACACTCTACCCATCCAGAAACTTGCTCAGTAAGGGTGCCCACACATGAAATAATTGGTCTTCCTGGATTTCCAGTTTTGTGGATTTTGGGAAGCATGTAGAATGTCCCTATTCTTGGACTCTCTGGTATCAGGTCATCGGCTCTTGTGGATTCATCAGGCAGACGAGATACCAACTTGTTTAGTTCCTTGTAATAATCCTGTGTAGGGTCAGACTCCAGTTTTTTGTAGTAGCGTGTGTCCATCAGTTGTCTGTTTGCTTCCATCATGCAGTCTGATGTGTTCATCATCACTATTGCAACACCCTTGTCAGCAGGTTTAATGATGATTTCTTTGTTGGTTTTCAAAGATTGTATGGCCTTTCTCTCCTCGGCACTGATGTTGGATGCTTATCTCCTGTTTATGTCTAGGATGGTGGATTTTATCAATTGCGATTTCTTTTAATAACCACAATCAGTTGAACTCTGTGGATCCTTGTCAGATGCTTCATTGTTTTCATTGTTGCATTCTAAGAGGAATAACTTTTAGATTTCTGACAGTTTAACGGTATGAGGACTTTTCTTTATTCATTTTTTTTTTTCCTTGGGGGATGGGGAAATCCAAAACAGCAATTTTACTATTTTGTGGGATGAGGAGGATTTCTGTTTACTGTGCTGAAAAAATAATGTTATAGTTAATTTATGTTTTTTTGTTTTTTGCTATTTTAGAATAGGTTTTTTTTGTGTTGCCTAATTCCAAGAGCCATAACATTTTAAGTTTTTTCATCGATGCGGTCTTATTTATTTTAATCACTTATATAGCGCCATTAATTCCACAGTGCTTTACAGACATTATCATCACTGTCCGCATTGGGGCTCACAATCTAGATTCCCTATCAGTATGTCTTTGGAGTGTGGGAGGAAACCGGAGAACCCGGAGGAAACCCACACAAACCCGGGGAGAACATACAAACTCCTTGCAGATGTCATCCTTGGTGGGATGAACCCAGGACCCCAGCGCTGCAAGGCTGCAGTGCTAACCACTGAGCCACCGTGCAGTAGTCATAAGATTACTTATTATTTTTGGGTGAGAGGTTATTAATGACATTTTGGGTGCATATAAAATATTACATTTTTTAACTTGTTTAGTAGAAGGCAAAAAATAGCAAATCTCCCATATATTCTTTTTGTTAAGTGCCTTCTATTTGTCATTATCATTGCGGTAGTGATCTACTAGAGATAACAATAACCTGTCCGTTAATCACTGCTAGGCTTACCCTGTTGATCTGACAGTTTCTGTATATGTGGCGCCCCTGAGGGTACTGCATCTCTTTAATGAGGTGTGGTATCTCCCCTTCAAGGTAAGGATGGTGCAGCTGTCAGGACCCCACCTCTGCATCCAACACTACACCTCTCCCACCTGTGGGGGGCTTATATACACCAGGGTGCTGCCCCAGCCAGGATAAGTGGAGATGGGAGAACCAAAGTAAGGGGGAACCTAGTAGTGGGTGAGGGTGGAGGACACACTTAGAGGTTACACGTACGAAATTCATATTTAATAGCCAGCCATCTTGGGCTTATGGTCTTTGATTGTGATCTTCATGGCTGAACGTGGCTTTCTGTGTGAACCTGCAGTTGATGGGGACACGGTCCTTGTACTCTGGCCTTGAGTCGAGGAATGGGCAAGAGTTACCGGCTGTCTCTACCTGGTCAAGGTCCTGACTTAAGAAGGCCTGGAGGGGAGCAGAGGAGACAAGCTCCGCAGGCAAAAGGATCCCAGGGGGATGCAGACGGAGTGGTATACGCCACCTCTCCTCACTATTCTGGTGTAGTCAGAGGGATTCCTGCTGCAAAAGGGGTACCGGCCCCCGATATCTGACTCTGTCACTTTAAGTCTTAGTCGGAGAAGCCCGGAGGCTCAGTAGATCCCACCGGGTAACGGACGGAGTGGAGTCGCCACCCGTACCCTTGTTCTATGCATAGTCCAGAGGGAGACCCGGCCTTAGTACACGCACCACATACGGACAGGAGAGGACCTAGCGGGAAAGTCGAGGAACACTCTGGTGCGGGGTTCCTGACCAAAGCACCTGAACTACCCGGAGGTTGTCGGACCCCCGGTCCTGGTGGCCGCAGCGCGCCGTGAGGAGCAGGGAGAAGCCTTGCAGCTGTGCATTCTACCGTGAGTAAAGCTTGGAAGACTACCCCTATGGCCTCCGGTTTCTTATTGCAACGCGGCACTGCACGACACCGCACCACATCTCCCACTACAAGTCCCATCCTCCTGTTCCCTCTGCCCTGAGGCCTTGCTCCGCCTGTGGGGAGTAGTACCATCTGCTGCTGCCACTACATCCCGCCTCAGAGGACTGAATGCAGCGCTGGTGGAGGATCACCAGAAACCACAGGTGGCGTAGTCATTTAATCCACTCGATTAACACCAAACCCTGAAAGCCCATTACATCTTTTATTGTGACAGCCCTGGGCACGGAACGGGTCCAGGCCACGACTGCGACCCTCAACATCTGACCCGGCTCCGAGTACCCCCCATCTCTCAGGGTAGGGCTGTGAGCGTCACACATATATGTATGTCATTGTGCGCCAAAGAATTAAAATCTATTCCCATTTAGATATGTGTACACTTTTAGAATTTGAAGCAGATGTTTGCATTGACAGATATTTGTGTTGAGTGCTGACAGGAAAAATGCTGTGTAAAATATGTAATAACCAACACACGTCACAAAAATGAAGTTTAGTCACTCCAAGGAGTCATATATTAAAAGAAAAAGTTTTTTCTATAGAACCCAACAATAATTAAAAAGTTAAGCAGGAAAATTTTCAGCTGTCCAGGATTATATATATGGGACTCAACCCAAAGGCTCTTGTAGGATAAAGGGCAGGGTTAAACTATTTATTCCCTCAATAAATATTTAGATATCAGCAATCCAGCTTTTAATGCTTACTGGCCAGAGGGTATAAAGAGCAAATGCCCTATAAAGTGTCAGTGCCAGCAGTGTGGGTTGTTACCCCAATATAGCTATATCAAAGGGACATTCAGATAACAATATTGTGCTAAGACCTAACCACTATATCCCCAGTTGTCATAATGTCGATTACTTACAGCCAGAGGAGAGAGAAAGTGACCCAGTGATCCTGGTGCTGCAAAATATCAAATATGTGCATTTTTGATGCATTTTTATTTCCTTTTTTTATCCCATTCATTTGAATGGGTCCAATATGTTCAGTATTTGGTCAGTATTTTACATCAGTATTTGTAAGCCAAAATCAGGAATGGGTGATAAATACAGAAGTGGTGACGTGTTTCCATTATACTTTTCCTCTGATTGTTCCTCTCCTGGTTTTGGCTCCCACTCTTGAGAAAAAATACTGACCAAATACTGAACATGTGAATGTGGCCTAACAGTTCTAGATGTTTTCGTACTGTTTCATCAATTGCGACTTTTTTAAATTGGCGCAGTTTCATTCCAGTCCCCTCTCTGGTGTATTTTTGAGAATGGCAGTATTTTGTAGCATTTTTTTCAACCTTTGGTGCCAACGTGTGACTTTTGGCACAAAAACTTGCAAAAACGTTCCCACGTTCAGGAGCCGCTGTGGCCCCGAGGCTGCAGAACTTCCGTACCACTTTAACACTAATTATGCAAATTAGCAGACATGCAATTTTTTTTTTTTCACATGAAAATTTTCATCATTGATGCAAGTCTATGGGGAAAATCCGCATGAGAATTTGACATGCTGCGGATCTGAAAGACGCGCCGCATGTCAGTTTCCGCGGGTGATCCGCAGGTGTGCAGAGACGCATAGTGGACATGGAATTTCTAGAAATCCCATCCACTGTGCTGTAACATCTGGACGCTGCGGGTTTGATGCTACATAAACACGCAGCATCAAAACTGCAGCTAATCCTGAACGTGGGAACGCACCTTAAAAAAAAAAATCCTTTCTTGATTTTTTGTGCCAAATTCATGATAATTGTCTGCACTATTTTTAATAAATTTGGCATCAAAATGACAACTAATACCACAAGACAAAAAAAGGAAAGTAACTGAAATAAAATTGCAAATGTTGATTGGGGGCCTTTGGCTTTTCCTCGGCAAAAACGCCTGAACTTACCACAGAAAAAACTTAATGTGCGCACAAGCCCTTACCATTCTATCACCTAATTAGAAGATATTACTGCGTCAGCAGGATGGTTGGTTGATCATTGGACACTAGTGATGGGTGAGCGTGTTTGGCACTGATTAATACTCGATCGAACATCCAGGTGCTCGATCGAGTAGTGAGCAGTGTCGAGTATCGCGTGGTGCTGGAATCCCTGTAAGTGAATTATCTGAGAGAGACGGAAAATTTTTCCATCCTCCGGAAAAATGCTTAGTTTGCCATTCACTTCCATTATGCTTGCTTCTCGAGCGTCCGACATGCTCAATTCGAGTACCGAGCACTTGAGTAGAGATGAGCGGTGTTCGACTAGAACTGTTCGCCAATCTCAAATTCGAGCTGTTTTGGGCGGTGTTCGAGTTGTTCGACGAACCCGAACGATTTGCAAAAAATTCGGCTGTTCGAGGTTATGTTCGATAACTGTTCGTGCACCAAAAGCGTGTCCTGCATGTCTGGCGCTATTTAGAGCACCAATCATGCAGGGATTGTCTGCCACTCACTGTAATGCCACAGCCATGGTGGTTGTGGCATTACAGTGATTGCCCAAATCGATGGGAACAGTGCTCACAGTGAAACATGAAAAGCCGGCAATTCATCAGCGGCATACACCGGTACCCGACAATTTAGAACAGAAAGAATAGAGCTTCACACATAGATTAGATAGATAGAAACATGTCAGTCACATATATATGAAGTACAGTGACAGTGTTGCTTACTGTACTTGTCATTTAGTGTAAAGGATTTATCAAAAAAAATAATAGTGTTTTCATGCACCGTCTCTTTAAAAAAGCCGGCCGGCAATTTAGCAGCGGTACCCGACAATTTATAACAGACAGAATAGAGCTTCACACATAGATTAGATAGATAGAAACATGTCAGTCAAATATATATGAAGTACAGTGACAGTGTTGATTACTGTACTTGTCATTTAGTGTAAAGGATTTATTAAAAAAAATAATAGTGTTTTCATGCACCGTCTCTTTAAAAAAGCCGGCCGGCAATTCAGCATCTGTACCCAACAATTTAGAATAGAAGAAATAGAGAATCACACATAGATTAGGTAGATAGAAACATGTCAGTCACATACATATGAAGTACAGTGACAGTGTTGCTTACTGTACTTGTCATTTAGTGTAAAGGATTTATTAAAAAAAAATAATAGTGTTTTCATGCACCGTCTCTTTAAAAAAGCCGGCCGGCAATTCAGCATCTGTACCCGACAATTTAGAATAGAAGGAATAGAGAATCACACATAGATTAGATAGATAGAAACAGGTCAGTCACATATATATGAAGTACAGTGACAGTGTTGCTTACTGTACTTGTCATTTAGTGTAAAGGATTTATTAAAAAAAAATAATAGTGTTTTCATGCACCGTCTCTTTAAAAAAGCCGGCCGGCAATTCAGCATCTGTACCCGACAATTTAGAATAGAAGGAATAGAGAATCACACATAGATTAGATAGATAGAAACATGTCAGTCACAAATATATGAAGTACAGTGACAGTGTTGATTACTGTACTTGTCATTTAGTGTTAAAATAAAGGATTTATTTAAAAAAAAATTGGCGTGGGGTTCCCCTTAATTTTAGTCTCTAGCGGAGGTTAAGCAGACTGCTGGGGCAGATGTTTGAAGCCTGGGAAGGGGGTAATACCCACGGAGCTTCCCAGGCTACTAATATCAGCCCCCAGCGGAATACCTAGCCTTTACTAGCTATTAAAATGGGGGACCCCCCAAAAAAATGACGTGGGGTCCCCCCTATTTTAATAGCTAGCAAAGGCTAGGCAGACAGCTGGGGGCTGATATTAATAGCCCAGGAAGGGTGCCATGAATATTGGCCCCCTCCCAGGCTAGAAACACCAGCCGTCAGCCGCCCCAGAAATGGCGCATCCTTAGAATGCGCCAATTCTGGCACTTAGCCTCGCTCTTCCCACTGCCCTGTAGCGGTGGCAGTGGGGTAATAGGGTTGGGGTTGATGTCAGCTTATAATGCCAGCTGACATCAAGCCCAGGTTAGTAATGGAGAGGCGTCTATAAGACACCCCCATTACTAACCCCATAGTCAAAGTTAAAAGAAAACACAAACACCCAGAATAAAGTCCTTTAATTGAAATAAAGACACATTCCTTTATTGTTCTAAATTAAACCATACTTACCGTCACGCCCATTCCAGCTGAAGCCAACGATCTCCTGCAATAAAAGAAAAATAATAAAGCAACCTCATCCTTACCTTTCCATGGTTCCCACGACAGCTTCAGCTCTGCTACATCGAGATAACAGGCTGGACCGCAGCAGAACGCCGCCATCCAGCCTGTCATCCCGCAGACACTGAGAAGCGCAGGCATTCTTGCGCTCTGCAGTGTCTGGCTGTGACGGCATCCAGATGAGCCGAGGTCATGTCCAATGAACTCGGCGCACCTCATGCACGTCACTGACAGCGTGGGAGAATTCTCCTGCACTCAGCACTTCAGCGTGAGAATTCTCCCACGCTGTCAGTGACGTACATGAGGTCAGCTGAGTTCATTGGACATGAATGAGCTCACCTCATGCACGTCACTGACAGCGTGGGAGAATTCTCACGCTGTAGCGCTGAGTGCAGGAGAATTTTCCCACGCTGTCAGTGACGTGCATGAGGTGAGCTGAGATCATTGGACATGAATGAGCTCACCTCATGCACATCACTGACAGCGTGGGAAAATTCTCCTGCACTCAGCGCTTCAGCGTGAGAATTTTCCCACGCTGTCAGTGACGTGCATGAGGTGAGCTCATTCATGTCCAATGAACTCAGCTGACCTAATGTACGTCACTGACAGCGTGGGAGAATTCTCACGCTGAAGTGCTGAGTGCAGGAGAATTCTCCCACGCTGTCAGTGACGTGCATGAGGTGAGCCGAGTTCATTGGACATGAACTTGTCTCATCTTTATGCCGTCACAGCCAGACACTGCAGAGCGCAAGCAAGCCTGAGCTTCTCAGTGTCCGCGGGATGACAGGCTGGATGGCAGCTTTCTGCTGCGGTCCAGCCTGTCATCTCGATGTAGCAGAGCTGAAGCTGTCCTGGGAACCATGGAAAGGTAAGGATGATGTTGGTTTATTATTTTACTTTTATTGCAGAAGACATTGGCTTCAGCTGGAATGGGCGTGATGGTAAGTATGGTTTAATTTAGAACAATAAAGAATTGTGTGTTTATTTCAATTAAAGGACTTTATTCTGGGTGTTTGTGTTTTTTTAAATACTTTACTAGAAATTCATGGTGGTCATGTCTAATATTGGCGTGACCCCATCAATTTCAGGCTTAGGGCCAGCTGATAATGCCAAGCTGGCCTTAACCCCTTTATTACCCAGTGAGCCACCGCACCAGGGCCCTGGATGAGTTGGGTACAGCGCCAGAAGATGGCGCTTCTATGAACGCGCCATTTTCTGGGGCGGCTGCGGACTGCAATTTGCAGCGGGTGGGGCCCAGAAAGCTTGGGCCTCCCTGCGCTGCGGATTCCAGCTCCCAGCTGCCTAGTTGTACCTGGCTGGGCACAAAAATAGGGCGAAGCCCCACGCATTTTTTTTTTTAATTATTTCATGAAATTCATGGAATAATTAAGAAAAAAAGGGCTTCACTATATTGTTGTGTCCAACCAGGTACAAATAGGCAGCTGGTGGTTGGGGGCAGCCCGTCCCTGCCTGCTGTACCTGGCTGGACACAAATATAGTGCGAAGCCCCACGTCAATTTTTTTTTAATTATTTCATGAAATTCATGGAATAATTAAGAAAAAAAGGGCTTCCCTATATTGTTGTGTCTGGCCAGGTACAAATAGGCAGCTGGTGGTTGGGGGCAGCCCGTTCCTGCCTGCTGTACCTGACTGGACACAAATATAGGGCGAAGCCCCACGTCAATTTTTTTTAAATTATTTCAGGAAATTCATGAAATAATGAAAAAAAAATTGATGTGGGGCTTCGCCCTATATTTGTGTCCAGTCAGGTACAGCAGGCAGGAACGGGCTGCTCCCAACCACCAGCTGCCTATTTGTACCTAGCCGGACACAACAATATAGGGAAGCCCTTTTTTTTTTAATTATTCCATGAATTTCATGAATCTAAAAAAAAAATGCGTGGAGCTACGCCCTATTTTTGTGTCCAGCCAGGTACAACTAGGCAGCTGGGGGCTGGCATCTGCAGCGCAGGGAGGCCCAAGCTTTCTGGGCCCCACCCGCTGCAAATTGCAGTCCGCAGCCGCCCCGGAAAATGGCGCGTTCATAGAAGCGCCATCTTCTGGCGCTGTACCCAACTCATCCAGGGCCCTGGTGCGGTGGCTCACTGGGTAATAAAGGGGTTAAGGCCAGCTTGGCATTATCAGCTGGCCCTAAGCCCGAAATTCATGGGGTCACGCCAATATTAGACATGACCACCATGAATTTCTAGTAAAGTATTTAAAAAAAACACAACACCCAGAAAAAAGTCCTTTAATTGAAATAAACACACAATTCTTTATTGTTCTAAATTAAACCATACTTACCATCACGCCCATTCCAGCTGAAGCCAACGATCTCCTGCAATAAAAGAAAAATAATAAAGCAACATCATCCTTACCTTTCCATGGCTCCCACGACAGCTTCAGCTCTGCTACATTGAGATGACAGGCTGGACCGCAGCAGAACGCTGCCATCCAGCCTGTCATCCCGCAGACACTGAGAAGCGCAGGCTTGCTTGCGCTCTGCAGTGTCTGGCTGTGACGGCATCCAGATGAGCCGAGGTCATGTCCAATGAACTCGGCGCACCTCATGCACGTCACTGACAGCGTGGGAAAATTCTCACGCTGAAGCGCTGAGTGCAGGAGAATTTTCCCACGCTGTCAGTGACGTACATGAGGTGAGCCGAGTTCATTGTCGGCTCATCTGGATGCCGTCACAGTCAGACACTGAGGAGCGCAAGCATGCCTGCGCTTCTCAGTGTCCGCGGGATGACAGGCTGGATGGCAGCGTTCTGCTGCGGTCCAGCCTGTCATCTCGATGTAGCAGAGCTGGAGCTGTCCTGGGAACCATGGAAAGGTAAGGATGAGGTTGCTTTATTATTTTTCTTTTATTGCAGGAGATCGTTGGCTTCAGCTGGAATGGGCGTGATGGTAAGTATGGTTTAATTTAGAACAATAAAGAATTGTGTCTTTATTTCAATTAAAGGACTTTATTCTGGGTGTTTGTGTTTTTTTTTTAACTTTGACTATGGGGTTAGTAATGGGGGTGTCTTATAGACGCCTCTCCATTACTAACCTGGGCTTGATGTCAGCTGGCATTATAAGCTGACATCAACCCCAACCCTATTACCCCCTGCCACCGCACCAGGGCAGCGTGGAAGAGCGAGGCTAAGTGCCAGAATTGGCGCATCCTATGGATGCGCCATTTCTGGGGCGGCTGACGGCTGGTGTTTCTAGCCTGGGAGGGGGCCAATATTCATGGCTCCCTTCCTGGGCTATTAATATCAGCCCCCAGCTGTCTGCCTAGCCTTTGCTAGCTATTAAATTAGGGGGGACCCCACGTCATTTTTTTGGGGGGGGGTCCTCCATTTTAATAGCTAGTAAAGGCTAGGTATTCAGCTGGGGGCTGATATTAGTAGCCTGGGAAGCTCCGTGGGTATTACCCCCTTCCCAGGCTTCAAACATCTGCCCCAGCCGTCTGCTTAACCTCCGCTAGAGACTAAAATTACGGGGAATCCCACGCCAATTTTTTTTAATAATAAATCCTTTATTTTAATACTAAATGACAAGTACAGTAACCAACACTATCACTGTACTTATTATATATGTGACTGACATGTTTCTATCTATCTAATCTATGTGTGAAGCTCTATTCTGTCTGTTATAAATTGTCGGGTACAGATGCTGAATTGCCGGCCGGCTTTCTTAAAGAGACGGTGCATGAAAACACTATTATTTTTTTTGATAAATCCTTTACACTAAATGACAATTACAGTAAGCAACACTGTCACTGTACTTCATATATATGTGACTGACATGTTTCTATCTATCTAATCTATGTGTGAAGCTCTATTCTGTCTGTTATAAATTGTCGGGTACCGCTGCTGAATTGCCGGCCGGCTTTTTTAAAGAGACGGTGCACGAAAACACTATTATATTTTTTAATAAATCCTTTACACTAAATGACAAGTACAGTAAGCAACACTGTCACTGTACTTCATATATATGTGACTGACATGTTTCTATCTATCTAATCTATGTGTGATGCTCTATTCCTTCATGTCTAAATTGTCGGGTACCGGTGTATGCCGCTGCTGAATTGCCGGCCGGCTTTTTTAAAGAAAGCGTCTTCTGAGCAGTTTGTCAGCTTTTGGACACCTTTGAAGGTGTTTTCTATGTGTTCCTATGTGTTTTTGTTTGCCTGCCATTGGTTTTAACGGTGTTCGACGGTGTTCTAAGGTGTTCGACGAACAGTTCGACGAACAGTTCCTCGAACATCCCGGTGTTCGACGAACCGAACCGAACCCGAACACTACGGGGGTGGCTCAACACTACACTTGAGCATTTCAGTGCTTGATCAACACTATTGGACACCATAGCCATATTACCATAGCTCCTTGATTGGTGGCTGCATGGCAGCCTATGATTATACTTCAATACTTAGGAAATGTTAAAGGCTCGTCATAACCCAAAGAGAGTTGTTTATAAAAATACTACTTTAGAATATGTAAAATCAGTAGGGCAAATGGAAAAGCAATAGACGTAAGAGCCATTGTTAACTTAAGGAAGCCAATTACTTATCGGTCACATCCAGATTTCCTTTCAAGAAAGTTGATTTCCTGATGATGTTAGATGGTATTACCAAGACGTCTTTACATCTGAGAAAAATATGATACAGTAATATTCGCAAAATGTCTGTTAGTTATGGATGAGATGATTATCTGGGCTACCTACAAAGGTAAAAATAGGGTTTAGGATGTGAAAAATATACAACATTAACGTGTTCTCAGTGATCAAACCCAGAAGAGTCACATCAGGACAGACTTTTTCATGTAAGACTTATTTTAGAGATTCTTGGTCCTATTAGATTAATACTATTCTCTGTAAGAACTATAGAGCTTATTGATATATAGTGTATACACATCAATGCCTTTCCGGAAAGGAAACTGAACATAATGATTGTATTCTGGCTTGTGTAATGAAACAAGGGAAAACCTTAGAATATTAATTAATATTCTGCAAGGTTTTCAAATTGGGTGCATCCACATTAGGCTATGTTCACACGTTGCGTTTTACAGTGATTTTTGATGCTTTTCTTTCAGCAAATAAAAAGCTCCTTCTTACAGTACCAGCACAAGCTATGAGATTGCAGAAATCACATGCACACACTTTTTTTTTTTATTTCTGACTGAATTGGAAACTTGCAGCGTTTTTGAAATCTGCAGCGTTTGTGCAGTTTTTTCGCTCATAGAAAGCAACGAGAAAGTGAAAAAACGCTGCAAGAAAACCAGCAACGGCATTTTTCGCTGCATTTTCGAGGCTTGTTTGGTGAATAAAACTCTCATAGACTTTATTGTTTTGCTGTGCCCACTTTCCCTGGCTCACGAAATGTGCTTGACTGTCAAAAAACATATTAAGGTGCAAAAATGGAGAATTAAAAGAGGTGTATTTATGTTTTAAAAAAATTGGTGCAGCATAGAGGACATGCATCAGTGTTAAGCTGTGTAGCTGTGAATCCAGCTTTTGTGTGATGTAAAACATTTACTAGAAAGCAGCAACAAAGGTTTTTTGTGTCTGCGTGAAAATCTGCTTTTCACACTCTGCTCCTCTCAATGCCTTTTCCATAGATTTCAATGGACAGTTGTAAGCTGATCCACATTAAGTTGGCAGTCCTTGTTTTGAGCAATACAAGTATTAGCAGTTTTTCAGAGTGGATTGTAAATTGAGACGGCAAGAAGGAATAGAAGAAATTGAAAAAGAAGCAGATTCCTCTGTTATTATATATTACAAATGTTCTTATATTCGCTTGGAGTACTGATTTATGTAAAGTTGGTTGAAACAGAAGTAACCATTTAAAGGGGTTGTCCAGGACTTTAACACTGATGGTCAATCCTTAGGATAGGTCATCGATTTCTGATCGTTGGGGGTGCGACATTCAGCAACCCCGCCGATCAGCTATTCCTGGTGTCAACGATGGCCAGAACTGCTCAGTTACGGAGCTGCACAGCTGTGTCAACAGAATACTGGCCGCGGCTGGGTACTGCACAAATGACCCCTATTGATATGAATAGGTGGCGGATGTGTAGTACCTGGCCCCGGTATCTATGCAGTCGATGGAGCTGTGCAGCTCCACAACTGAGCAGTTCTGGTCGCCGCCGACACGAGAACAGCTGATTGGTGGGGGTGCTGAGTGTCACACCCCCAACGATCAAACATTGATGACCTATCTTAAGGTCAGTCCTTCAATGGTAAAGTCCCGGACAACCCCTTTAAATTGATGCTTACACGAGTATTATATGAGAAAAAATCATTAGGTATTTCCTAAATGCTTCTAATATATGTTCCTCATTAGTAAACTGTTATGCAGGATATGTTCAGACACATATTAACAATTACATTATAAGGGTACAGTATGTTTACACCTTGCATTTGCGTTGATTTTGGAGAATTGCAGCAAAATAATATGTTTTGCAGTAGTTTTGAAAGTTTGTGGCCAAAATAAATGCTGTGTGAACGTATCATGTGCACGTGTCCTAAGGTTTTCAGAGCAGAAACTAAGTGGAAGCTCAAAGTTTAGGACTCGGAGGAGTTTTGAGATTTGGAGAAGGATTTGGAGAGTTTACACTCAGTTTCTGCTCCAAAAACTCCTTGGAAAACTCTGTGTGCACATATACTAAGAGTTGTACTTGGGTCTTTTCACATTCTTTGTATTAATTTTATCTGAAGTTTCACAGTAGGCTAGAGAAAAAACATTGTATGTTCACACCTTGGACTTTGTAGTCATTTACTTATAATCAGAAAACTCTCTTTCCTGTCATTTTAACAGCAGTGATGTCACACATCCCGTAGTTTAAAAGATTAAGATATCAGGTCTACTGGCCCGTGGCGAAACCTTATTGTGCCTTACTAGAGTATTAAGCAACATTTCAGCTCACCAGAACATAGAGGTTGACAAAGTACAGACTATAGCAGATTTTCATTAAAAAATATAAATGGGAAATTGATTGAATGTGTGGAAAGCAATCGCTGCCCAGTTCTACTACGTAACTATGAATGTTTTATGGACTCTATTCTTAATCATATGCTTGGACTAAAATGCCACCAGTGTAATCTTCTGTAATATTTCTGGATACCGTGTGATGCAACAAAGAAAATATTGTAGATTTATCATTTATAATTGGTGGAAATGGAGGGAGATAATATGTAATCAATAGAAGTATTCAATACTGATATGTTAAAGGTTGAATGCTATTTTCGGCCTTGACCAAAGTATTGTTAACTCTAAATTAACAATTAGTCAAACATCAATAATAAAAATAAAGTGTCCTCTTATATTAAGAACCCAACAGTGAAAAAGGTTGGGTACAATAGAAAATACTTTGTAAATTTCCTGCATTGTTATGTTTAGCTAAAAGAACAGAGAAGATTGTGTTGTGAGATACCATAAAAACTTCTTTTGCTGATCTAAAATAATTCAGAGGTTATTGAGTTTAGAACCAGACTAATGTTATAGACTGTAGAAACTGAATATCCATAATTAATTTATTGATGGCAAACTATCTAAATAGTTAGAAGAATAACACTTACCCTGGCAGAATGGTATGGAGGTGTTAGAGGCTGACATCCCCCATCAAGGCACTCCATCATGCTGCCATGCTAAAGTCATAGCCAAGGCGATGTCAACCCTTACACTGTTTTAAACACAGTTCTGTTTGCGAGATCAATACCTGGAATTGCTCCATAATTCCAGTTTATTTCAGTAGATTCCTTAAAGGGAACCTATCACGACAAAGTATTGTAGTGCGCATGCCTCAGCACTCTTTGTCCTTTCCCTGCGCATGCACTTTACAATACTTTACTCTGCCTTCGGCAGGACAGAGAGAAATGTGCCTGCCCAGGAGCGCGATGGAGGACACTGTGTGGATGACGTAAGACATGTCATCCCCATGGAGCAGGGAAGGAGGACGGTGATCATAAGAAGAGAGGAAGCGCCGGATCAAGACCGGAGATGTCAATGGGACTGGACCGTGCCGTAGGGGAGCATAAGAAAAGGTCTTTTTAGAGCTTATGCACAGCGCATTGGGGACTTATATACAGCATTCTAGAATGCTGTATATGAGAGCATTCAGGTAATGGCCCTACTTTATATGGGAGAAACCTGGTGACAAGTTCCCTTTAAGTTTGAACTGGTTAACTCAGCATTGTTTCCTTTTCTCGTCGTTTGCTATTGATTCCAGGCGCTGAAATTAACTGTCTATTACTGACTTGGATCTATTTGATCAAACCAAGGACCAAGTCCACCACCTGTAACCTGACTGTCTATTAAGGACAATAATAGGACCCCAAAACCTGAGAATTTACAGGTAAAAGCCATATCAACTTGAAGTTGTTAAAGGGAACCTGTCATTAGGAAAAAAAATATTTACTGATAAATTCTGCTCCAAATAAATTTAAATCTAAATCTAGTGTGATGTCCGGCTGCAGAGAGAAAATTATTTTTTTTCCTCCCTACAGCCGCTTGGGTTTCAGTCCTTTGATTGGTGCAGGTAGTTATGAAAGTCACTGCTTAACACAGTGTAGGTGCTGTAATTACATCCATTGATTACTGAGTGACATCCTGATACAATGCCTGTGACGGTGCTGGGAAGGATGTTGCTCAAGAATCAGTAGGTATGATAACTGCGCTTATACTGTGTTACATAGTTACATAGTTACATAGTTAGTAAAGCCGAATAAAGACTTGCGTCCATCAAGTTCGACCTGTAAGTTATGTAGTTGCTAAAGTAGATCCAGAGGAGGGCAAAAACCCCAAATGATTTAGCCAATCTTCACCTGAGGAAAAATTCCCTCCCGACTCTGAAACCAGCAGTCAGAATAAATCCCTGTATCAACTTACTATTTTATTCTATTTTTAAGTATATGCTGAAATCTGCCTGGTATCTAGAAATGCATCCAGTCCCCGCTTGAACTGGTGTAGTGAATCCGACATTACCGTCTCCTCACTCAGTGAATTCCATATTCTCACTGCTCTTACCGTAAAGAACCCCTTCCTATGCTGGTGCTGAAACCTTTTCTCTTCCAGTCTTAGTGAGTGCCCTCTTGTTACCGTAATATCCCTCCTTTTGAACAAATCCCTGGCAAGGTCTCTATACTGTCCCCTAACATATTTGTACACATTTATTATATCCCCCCTCATCCTTCTTTTTTCCAGGCTGAATAGTCCTAGTTTTGCCAATCTCTCTGGGTATTGCAGTCCCTCCATTCCCCTTATTAATTTTGTTGCCCTCCTTTGTACCTTTTCAAGCTCATTTATATCCTTTCTATATATTGGGGCCCATAACTGAGCACAGTATTCCAAGTGTGGTCTGACCAGTGCTTTGTACAGTGGAAGAACAATGTTCTCATCCTTTGCAGCTATACCTCGTCTTATACATCCCATTACCCTGTTTGCCCTTACAGCAGCGGCCTGACTTTGGGCACTCCAATTTAGTTTACTATCAATTAAGATGCCCAAGTCCTTCTCCATCTCTGAATTTCCCAATGATTTCCCATTCAGTGAGTACTGGTGACTTCCATTTTTCCTTCCCATATGTGTGACCTTACATTTCTCCTCATTAAACCTCATTTGCCATTTAATGCTCCACCTACCCAGCATATCCAAATCCCTCTGTAGGTCTTCACTATCCTCTTTTGTATTAATTGTTTTACATAACTTTGTGTCATCTGCAAATATTGATATTTTACTGTTTAACCCGTTGACTATGTCGTTAATAAAGATATTAAATAACATTGGGCCTAGTACAGACCCCTGTGGTACCCCACTAGTGACGCTTACCCAATCTGAGTATATTCCATTTATAACCACCCTCGGCCTTCTATCCTTTAGCCAGTTAGCTACCCACTTGCAGACATTTTCCCCCAGCCCCATCATTCTCATTTTGTATACCAATCTATTATGTGGCACGCTATCGAACGCTTTTGAGAAGTCGAGATACACGACATCCACTGGTTCCCCCTTATCTAATCGAGAGCTAACCTCCTCGTAGAAGTCAATCAGGTTTCTTTGGCAGGAGCGATTCCTCATGAATCCATGTTGGTTCGGGGTTAATAGATTTTTAGCATTAAGATGCTCCATGATTGCCTCATTAATAAAGCCTTCAAAAATTTTGTCCACAACGGACGTCAGACTCACCGGCCGATAGTTTCCGGTGTCACTTTTTGCTCCCTTTTTGAATATTGGCACTACATTCGCCTGTCGCCAATCAAGTGGCACAGACCCAGTCTCAACAGAGTCCTTAAATATAAGATATAACGGCCTGTCTATCACATTACTTCGTTCCCTTAGTACCCGTGGGTGTATGCCATCAGGTCCTGGTGATTTGTTTATTTTAATGTTACTGAGGCGTTTCTGTACCCCAGCTTGGGTTAGATTTGTCATACTTAGTGGAGGATTAAGCTTGTCCCTTCTCATTTCGCCTGTTAGTTCTTTTTCCTTTGTGAAAGTTGACGAAAAAAATTTATTTAATAGATTAGCTTTATCCTCATCTTTCTCTATGATTTTGCCTTCCTCACTTTTTATCGGTCCAATATTATCCGATTTAACCCTTTAACTATTTATATACGTAAAGAACAGTTTGGGATTTGATCTACTTTCCCTAGCAATACGTCTCTCTGTTTCCTCCTTCGCTATTTTTATTTGTTTTTTACAGGTTCTCGTTTTTTCCTTGTAACACATTAGTGCCTCCTTGCTGTTTTCCTTTTTTAATCTCTTGAATGCCTCTTTTTTGCTATTTAACACCCCTTTTACATTCTTATTCAACCATATTGGTTTCCTCTTGTTTCTGGCCCTTTTATTCCCATACGGTATATACAGGGGTGGATTAAGAGTAGCAAGGGCCCCGGGCAGTTTAGACGGCATGGTTCCCCCCCCCCCCACACACACACACACACCTGATGTATCACATGACTTGTCACATGATCCCCCTTTGATAGATCATGTGATAGTTCATGTGAAATTAATTCTGCACAATATTAATATATTAATTATAACTATTTTTTTATATTAATTGTATGACTTAATATTGAGCACAATTAAGCATGCTGACATTCCCCTATGTATGTAGGGTCTCATACTGCATAATATGAGCTTTCACATAATCCTCCTATACACAGCAGGAGGCCGCACGGCGCCCCCCCAGATGCAGCCAGAGGCCACACGGCGCCCCCCCCAGATACAGCAGGAGGCCGCACGGCGCCCCCCCCAGATACAGCAGGAGGCCGCACGGCGCCCCCCCCCAGATACAGCAGGAGGCCGCACGGCGCCCCCCCCAGATACAGCAGGAGGCCGCACAGCGCCCCCCCCAGATACAGCAGGAGGCCGCACGGCGCCCCCCCACAGATACAGCTGGAGGCCGCACGGCGCCCCCCCCCAGATACAGCCGGAGGCCGCACGGCGCCCCCCCCCAGATACAGCCGGAGGCCGTACGGCGCCCCCCCAGATACAGCCAGAGGCCGCACGGCGCCCCCCCCAGATACAGCCGGAGGCCGCATGGCGCCCACCCCAGATACAGCCGGAGGCCGCACGGTGCCCACCCCAAATACAGCTGGAGGACGCACGGCGCCCCCCCAGATACAGCAGGAGGCCGCACACACACAAACAAACATATACAGACATACACAAAGACAAATACATACACACATAGGCTGCGTGCCCACTGTGCATTTTTCAAGCGTTTCTTTGCCACGGAATTTCGGCAGCGAAAATGCTGAAAAAACGCTTGGTAATACGTGCCCCATGGTCTCCAATGATAATCCGCATGTGCTGTGCACATGCTGCGGAAATTTCCAATGCGGATTATCATTGCGGAAAAAAACGCAGCATGTCCATTAATTTTGCAGACACTCAGCGTAATTGCCGCCATTGACTTGCATTGAATCGCTTAATATCCGCTTGACTACATGTGCACATGCGGATATTAAGCGATTCAATGTGCAGATGGTACCCGGGTTTTGAGAAGAGGAGGCTCTCATCCAGACCCGGGTACCATAGTACCTGTAAAAAAAAGAATTTAAAATAAAAAAAATAAAGCTTATACTCACCTTCCGATGGCCCCCGGTCTCCTCAGCGATACGTCCAGTCTATTGTATGCGTCGCGGTGTTGTGAAAGGACCTGCCATGACGTCATTTAGTCATGTGACAGGTCACACGACAGCTGACATCGGCTGTCGCGTGACCTGTCACATGACTAAATGACGTCATGAAAGGTCCTTTCACACCACCGTGAGCCACCCAACACACCGGACGCATCGCTGAGGAGACCGGGGGCCATCGGAAGGTAAGTATAATCTTTATTTTTTACCATTCTTATTCTTTTTTTTAACTATTACTTGGTCACACTATATATGCCGGATGCATGGATTTATATTGTGTGACCAAGTTGTCAAGCACTTTTCCAAGTGCTTGACAACACTTGGAAAAAGCACTTGATAACCCGCATGCGGAAATGCATGTGAAGAACGCTTGACAAACGCTTCTACCTGGCGGGAAAAACGCATGTAAAATCTGCATGCGTTTTTCCTGCCAGGGAGAAGCGGAAAAAATATGCAGCATTTCTGCATCGTGGGCACATAGCCATAAACACATTTGAAACACAAAAATACATATAAACAGACATATCACACAATGATATCTGCACACATTGACACATCACTCACCGTCCCCCTGCTCGGCTCCAGTCATCCAGCTCCTCTATGGTGGTAAGAAGCAGTGCAGGGCACACTGCATGACGGCACTCTATGAGACACTGCCGCGCACAGGGCCGTGTCTTCTAGCTGTGATGCGGCCATGCCAGCACACGTGCGCACGCACGATATGCAGATATGCGCACACATGCACACGGTACGCAGATATGCGCACAGACACATACATACGTACATATCTTATAAACACAAAAAACTGTCCTGTCCAGCAGCTCCTCAGGCATGTCTCAGTGCAGGGCCGCCGGCGTGTCACAGACATGGCCCTGGACCATCAGAGGGGCCCACTCTCCGTTGGGGCCTGGGCTGCTCCTACAGCATCTGTGTAGGACCTCTGGCGCTGCTTGATTGCCGGCACTTCACCTGACATGGCCGTGCGCTGTGCGGTTGTGTCTGGTAGTAATGGCGTGGCAGGCCATGTCAGGTGAAGTGCCAGCGGTCCTGCACAGGGGAAGCAGCCCGGGCCACGACAGCGAGTGAGCCCCTCTGATGGTCCACAAATACATAGATATAGATACATACACACACACACATATACATACATACATACACACATATATATATATATATATATATATATATATATATATATAACACACACACACTGCACATTACCCTTTCTGTACATGATGCAGGTTCTTCCATCTTCTCTGTGGGGTAGCCTCCCCTCCTCTGGTGTAATTGCAGGGCAGGAGGGGGAGAGCGGAGTGGTAACAAGACACGGGTAGGGGGCAGGGAGAGCAGTGGCCATGCTGTAAGCTGGCTCTGTGCTCTGCTGGAGGCCGGGGCAGGTGGGCGGAGCCTCCTCTCCTGCACTTACACAGTCAGTTGCTGGTGATTCATCCTCGCAGCGCAACCCGACACAGCAGAGCAGATAACATCTTCCGACTCCCGGGCCCTCCTGTCACACATTATAATGAGGTCAATCCGGCCACAGGTCCCTGGGAGCCTCGGGCCCCATGGCAGCCCCGGGCCCGGATTGACCTCATTATAATCCGCCTATGGGTATATACCTCTCGCACTGAGTATTCAGAATTATTTTGAAGGTTTCCCATTTACTATTCGTATTCCCTTGATTAAGAACTTTGTCCCAGTCTATAAGTTGAAGGCTTTCTTTCAGCTGATCAAACTTCGCCCTCCTAAAGTTTAATGTTTTAGTTGTTCCCTTATTGATAACTCTACTGAAGGGCATTTTGAAATTGATAATATTATGATCGCTATTACCTAGGTGCCCCCCTATCTGTACCTCAGTTATTCTATCAGGCCTATTAGTCAATATTAAGTCCAACACGGCCTTCCCTCTCGTTGGTTCCTGCACTAGTTGGGAGAGATAATTATCCTTAATATTTGTCAAGAACCTTTTTCCTTTCTGAGATCTACAGGTTTCAGTTTCCCAGTCAATATCCGGGTAGTTGAAATCCCCCATTACAATCACTTCATTATGTTTTGCTACTTTGTCTATTTGTCCTAATAGCAGTTTCTCATTTTCCTCTGTTATATTGGGTGGCTTATAGCAGACCCCCAGTAATATTTTATTATTATATTTAGATCCCTCTATCTCTACCCACATGGACTCGACCCCCTCTTCTCTCTCTCCTATATCTTCCCTTAGTCTGGGCTTTAGACATGACTTTACAGTCTGTTGAAGGTGACTGCTCAATGATGCTGATGCCAAACTAGTGACTGGAACCAAGCTGCTGCAGGGAGGATATAACTTCATTTTCTCCCAGCAGCTAAACACTGAGATGCACTGATATGCTCATTTTTATCACAGACAGTATTAATGTTCTAGTAATTTGCACAACAGTTGCTCTTTTGTAGGACTTGAGCAGATAGGCTAGCCTTTCGTCCCCATGCACACCAATGAGCCATGGGCACCCGTGACCATGTATCCAGATTCTAACCACTACTTTCTGAGAACACCCCCAAATCCTGACAGCTCTGAGATGCTCTGACCCAGTCATCTAGCTATCACATCCTTAAGTTTGCCCATCTTTCCTGCTTTCCACACATCAACTTCAAGAACACATTGTTCTCTTAATGCCTTACATATTCTAACCCTATGACAGGTGACATTTACAGGAGATAGAGCCATTCACTTTACCCTTCATTGGTTTTATGAGAGAGAGAGATTCAAAGTTTGGGTCCCATTGACTTCTATAGAGTTTGGATTGTGGTTAAAGTTCGGCTAGAGTTCTTGTATCTGAACTGAACTCTGGACCAAAGTTCGATCGAACTCGACGAACCCAAACTTCCACGGGCCCACTCATCCCTAGTCACTATCTCTCTTACTACAAATCTATGAGAGCCTAGTTCTGAGTCTCATAGGCTGATATTGAGAAGTGACTTCCGGTCTTTCAAGCAACAATCGAGCCAGTCACAACTCCTGTCACAGAAGAGAACGGCCAATAAGTATTTCACTAAACACAGGAAGCAATACATTAGCAATACCACCCAGGATGTGAAAATAAATAATATACCCCGGAGTGGTGCTTTAATTGGAGAAATATTACATAACATTCTTACAGCAGTTCCATCTCATATTTCTTCTGCTTTTAGAAGATCCTGCTGTTACTCCTTGTAACTCTCTTTGGTTGCTAGTTTTCTAGTTCTTTTCAGATGTGAACCTGATTTAGTTTTATCTTGCTTTCCAGCAAATTCACTATCTCATAGTATTACACAGGCAATCATCTATGTGTAATAAATACTCTTCCATTAATAATATCTATTTTATGAATTTTCGTACAATTTCTTTAATGTGTACAAACTCCAGAAAAAGGCCTCCAAAGATCTGTTTTCATTGCATCTAAAATGTCATGTACAGTAGTCCGGCTATTTAACAAAACTACACTACAGATCACATAGCAGCTGAACACTTTAATGAAAGATGATCACAGGAATGAAAAAGATGAATACATTTTCAGGCACAGCACACTGCAATCTGGGACGGCTTCAGACGAATATATTATTATGATCTATGGCTGCATCCATCAATAAACCTCCATTTCGTAATTCAGCTCTGAATCGACCCAGTTGTGAGAAATTATTTTGGCATTATGGTTCACTGGCTTCCAGATATCCATTGTACTAGACAGCAAGTCACAGGAGAGCGCTACAATTTAGAGAAAGCTGAAGTCTAAAGGTAAAAAAACAGTCTTGTCTTAAAGGAAATATCTCCCAGATTCTACAGGGCATATCTGATCAGAAGAGATTGGAATACAAGCATGGCATGCTGGACAAAGGTCCCCAAATTTGTCTCAGGAAATATGTCTGTTTTCTTAACCAAATACATTTTCAAGACGCGGCTTTGAGGCAGAAGGTATCTATTAAATGAATAAAGACCAATGCATTTGCTTTAGACAAGAGTGAGGCTGGATGTTTGGGCGAGTAGTGCAGTTTCCCTGGGTACAGACAATTAGTGATGTGCAGGGAGCGCAGGACGCAGGGATCTTGGCGTTCCTGCATTCATCCTCCCTCACCTCCTTGTGTTTCCGAAAGTTACAGCAGATGGAGCTTAACGGCCAAATGTACTTACAATATTTATGCATGTGTGTCTAATGTATGTGTAATGTGCACACTAAATAATTACTAGGGGTTATTAAATGCTTCACTAACCATCTGTTATAGGTACAAAATTATTTACAGTAACAGCAGTAACATTTTGGAATGGCCTACCAAAAGACAGAAATGTTAAGACTGGTGTCAATAGCGGCCTACCGATATCTACCTTTTAATACTCTACTGTTTCCTGGAAGACTCGTAATTAAGTTTCCCTTAAAGGGAATCTGTCAGTAGGATCAAGCATTCTAAGCTGTCTATATGAGAATGTAGGTCATAGGAAGCTGAATAAAATGATACCTTCATATTAACAATCTGATGTTTTATTCTAGAGAAATCCACACTTTTCTTATATGTAAATTAGCTTTTCAGGATGATGGGCCAGACACTAATCTGCACGAGACTCTGCCTTCATAGATTATTATACATCAAAGGGGACATTACCAGTGTGATGTGTGATGGCCGCTCTCTGCTCTCCTAATCTCACTGCAGAGCTGTGTGTGGTTATAACTGACACATCTGCAGGCTCCTCTCAGCTTCTATGTCACAGGCAGGCAGGGTTGTAATATAGCAGAGCTGTGAGAGCTGCAACAAATGTGTTTGTAAGGAGACAAAAGTTAAGTACTACTGTCCTATGTTAGTTACACATCTCACACTTGACGCGCCCCCTGGGCCGTGGGGTACTCGGTAGCCGGGCCGTTCGGTGATGGTGGTGTCACGGTGGCGGTGACCCGGTCCGTGACCCAGGGCGGTCAATTAAAGGGGAAAAGTAAAAGGGAATAAAGTTTTTATAGAGATAATGTTCATGACGCCACCTGTGGTATGCGGCTATAGGGGGCCGCTGCTGCGGTGCAGATCCTCTAGAGCAGGTGGTGACGCAGCAGAGTTGATTCAGCTCTCCACAGGTAGAGCTTAGCTCCAGGGCAGGATGTAGTAATACTAAGAGGTAGCTGTGATTGGTGAAGTGTAATGCTGGTGATGGCGCAGATAATAATTCTAGGACAGATTTAGTCACAGTTGTCAGACTCCAGGTTACCAGTGCCAGGGTAACCTCCCACACCATCCTGTGTTCACCAAGGAAGGGGTTCAGCAATCTCCCAGGTATCTCAGGAATACTTATCCGGACCCCATTCTGTGTGCCTTCCTCGGTCGTTTTCCTGCGCTGACTCTCACCCTCCTGCCCTGCGCCTCGCAAGCAGTGTCCCAAGCCGGTAGTCTCGAATTTTGGCGGGCAACGTGAAGGCCCCTGAATCCTATGCGGCCACCTTTTTAGCGATATAGTTGTGGTAGTGAGCAGCTGCACCCTGAAAGTACAGTAACCTCCGGTTCCTAGCTGAGCCTGGATGTTCTCCACTAGTTAGGGGCCGGTCCCTTTTGCAGCCTGATCCCTCCACCTTCTTGTAGATTCGGGCACACAGGTGGCTTTTGCACTCGCCGTGCCCCTGGGATCCCCTCTGTTCCTGGAGCCTTCCCTCTGCTCCCGTTCTCTTCCAGCCTGTCCTCCTGGGCCTCTCAGTCTAGGCCCACTCCTCTCTCTCTCCTCCTGAGCAGAGCTCATACAGAGCTCCTGCTCCCACTCTTTCTCCTCTCAGACTGGACTGACTCTTCCAAAATGGTTCCCTTTTTGTACTCCTACTCAAAGTGCTCCCCTTCCTCCACCCACACCCACTACATGGTTCCCCCTCTCTCGGTCCCCCCACTTCCAACCAAGGACAGGGCTCAGCATAAGCCAGTGCATCTTGCCCCGCCTGCTGGTCTGGAATGGTGTAGTGTTGGATGCAGGTTGGTGGGTCCCGGGCAGTACTCCCTCCTTACCTGAGAGTGGGGTACCACACCTCTGGGTGAGATGCAGTACCTCTGTGGTGACTGAACCCGCAGGGGCGCCACACACTGGTGACACCAACTTTCATTTCAAATAATCTCTGGAGGCAGATTCTCATATAGATCAGTGTCCGGCACCCATGATCCTAAGCTGCTTATTTACATATAATATAAACATGGATCTCTCTGGAATAAGACATCAGATGGCAGATATTAAGATATCAACTTATTCAGCATCCAATTTATTTAAAATCTGATAGGTGGGTGTGAAACACCTGGCATGCCCACTGATCAGCTGCTCCCGATGCTGGTGGTGGCCGGATGTGATCAGTTGCGGAACTGCACCGCTCTGTCAACTGTATCGTTGCCACAGCCAAGTACTGCACATCCACCCCCTATTCAAATCAATAGGGGGAAGATATGCAGTTCCCGGCTGTGGCCAGTAGGCACTTGATGGAGTTGAGTAGTTCCGCTCTCCGCAACCGAGCACATCTGGCTGCCACCTGCACTGGGAAGAGCTGATCAGCAGAGGATCAGATAAGATATTGATGACTAATTCAAAGGATAGGCCATCAATATAAAAGTCCTGGACAATCTCTTTAATTGATTTGGTTTGATGTACAGCTTTATTTCACACTTTGTCATCCAACATTGAATATTGGAATGTCTCACTTACTGAATTCTAGTGACATATTAATACAACTTTCTACATCAAACATCATGTAATATTGCTGACCATCTCTTCAAGGATTTAAAGGGGTTCAAAACGGCACTCTAGTGCCTGTAGATGTCCATTAACTTTTTTTTTCCATATGCTAAGACATCCATTTAAAAAAATGGCACATGGTAGGTGAAGGTTATGTTAGAGATTTGGATCTATAAGCTTCAAGTACACTTTTGCCACTCTGACAACTACACTTGTAAAATAGGTAATAATGACAAAAAACCCTCTCATACAGTAAACCATATCATTATATTCTTCAGCATATCAGAATTATTTAACTCGAAGATCATAAGTTAATATCGAAACAAGACCTTCTCAACCTATAATATTTCAAGAAAGATAACATAAAAGTATGTTACCAGTGTTTAATAATAACTGTACTTATGTGTAAATTGGATCTATAAAACGCCTTGAGATATGAGGAGAAAAAGGGCAACTTGCTTGCAAGTTATTAATTTATCCGATGACCTTACCAATTCACTCTTGACTTCTGATATTTAAGTGATAAGAGATGGCCTCTTACAAAAGGTACGGTATGCTCCTAAAGTAAATTATTTTTCGGATTTTTTAAAAGGTTATCTATATGGCGAGTTTCAAACACATATTAAAATTTATTGAATATATGTTGAAATTGTGAAAACTATAGGAAATAGTTAATATCAAAGGAGGTTTCTGGCTTCAGCAAAAATATTACATGTATCATTTTTTTCAATTTTCCAATATATTTTGCTTATCTCTTCTTCATTTCAAGATCTCTTCTTTCTTATATTTTATGGGAAACTTAATTAGTTACTTCTAGGAGCTGAAAATTTGTCTTTGTCAAACAAATGAAGGCAGATTACCAATACACTACATTTATCAGCCCTGCATATCACAATGAGTGATAGGTCTAAGAAAACCTTTATGCCTAAAATGTAATGTGATGTTTTTAACATTATATCAATGAGGACAGATGTGTCTGGTCTGACCACTAATCAATGGTTATATACATGTGGCAGGCATGGACCATAAAACTTTAGAGACTGTCACACAAGGTGTGGGAAAGACTTAGTGCAACACAAACGGAAGAGGGGAAGGGAGCCCATACTCTAGGGAAAGGGGGGAAGTGGAGACCTCCCAGGTTGATCTAGCGTCACCCTGTCTCCCCTAACGTCCCTGTATTGGCTCTTCACCAATCGCCACATGCGTGCCTCGCCCTGCCTTTCCCTGGTGTATGGCTAAGGTTAGGGAAGGGAGGAGATGAGCAGGGAGAAGGGAGGGAGCACTAGTCAATCTTCACTAAACACTATAGACAACAAGGGTGAACAAACAGGGGTAAATTGCTTAGCTTAGCTTTAGACGATTCCAGACAAATGCGAAAATGTCCTCAAGCTCCAGAGAGGACGAAGTACTGCTCTTAATAAAGCCTTCAGAAGTAGTAATGAATATCGCCGGCACCTCCCTCTGAAACACAGCAAGTATTTATATACCCATGCCAGGATGTTAATTAGCCAGAGGGCGGTAGCCGCTGAGCCCTATAGACAGCCTCTAAGAAGATTTTTGTAATGCCAAACGTAGAGATCTCCTGCAACCAACTGCAGGGCGACTATCTGTCACTTCTGACACACCCATGACAGTACCCCGCCTCCGGACACTCTGTACCGGGTTTCTCAGGATAAGAGGTGTGGAATGAGCAAACCAATCTGAGAGTGTTCACCTCTGATGCTGAAACCCACATCCTCTCCTCTAGACCATAGCCTTTCCAGTGCACCAAGTATCATAGAGAACGATGTTGGAGATGACAATCTACAATCCTCGAAATCTGGAACTCCAGAATACCATCAATCATTACTGGGGGCGGTGGTAGAGGTGAGGGCTCAAGAGGTCCCACATACTTTTTGAGTAAGGACCTGTGGAACACGTTGTGGATCTTAAGGGCCTGAGGAAGTTCAAGACAAAACGCTGCTGGGCTAATGATGGCGGTTATTTTATAGGGACTAATAAACCTAGGTCCCAGGCTCCAAGAAGGAACTTTCAATCTTATATTCCTGGTAGACAACCACACAAAGTCATTCACATTCAGGTCCGGACCTGGCAAGCGTTTTCTGTCAGCCATAAGGTTTATACTTGTCTCCCATGAACTTTAAATTACTCAGAACACCCTGCCATACCGAGGACAGCGACAAAGCAAACCGTTCATCCTCAGGAACTCCTGAAGCTCTTCCCCCACTAAAGGTACCAAACTGTGGGTGATAACTGTATGCGCCGAAGAACGGTGACCTGCCAGTTGATTCTTGATGATAATTATTAATAGAAAATTCTGACAGCGGTAAGCAGGATGCCCAATCCTCCTGATTTTCGTAGAAGAAAGACATGAGGTAGGTCTCCAAATTCTGATTGATACGCTCTGTCTGTCCATTTGACTGAGGGTGGAAGGCAGAGGAAAAGGACAGCTGCACCCCCAGTCAAGAACAGAATGCCTTCCAGAACTTGGAAACAAACTGGGCCCCCCGATCTGATACCACATTGGAGGGAACCCCATGAAGCTTCACGATCTCATTTATGAACACCTGAGCAAGTGTCTTGGCATTTGTAAGTGAAGGCAATGCGACAAAGTGAACCATTTTACTGAACCTATCTACTACCACCAAAACCACCATTTTGCCTGCAGACACCGGTAGGTCAGTAATAAAATCCATGTACAAGTGTATCCATGGCCTACTTGGGTTAGGCAGCAGAAGAAGAGTACCAGACGGACGGGTATGCGAAACCTTAGAACGCGCGCAAATACTGCAAGCAGCTATGTGTTCATTCGCATCTTGATGCAACCCCAAACGACCAAAGTCACCAAAAACTATGAGAGAGGAGGTCCGTGGTTGCCTTTCCACCTGGATATCCACCCAGCAAGCACAGAGTTATGATGTTCCTTAATTACTTTGCGGTGCAGATTAGATGTTACAAATAACCTTCCTGAAGGGCAATAGATAGGGGCATCCCCCTGAGCCTCCAACACCTCACCCTCCAGTTCAGGATACAGTGCCGAAATGACTACCCCTTTCTGTAATAACGGGCCAGGGTTCTCATGGTCACCACCACCAGGGAAGCTCAAGGACAAAGCATCAGCCTTGACATTTTTGACCCCTGGACAAAAGGTGACAACAAAATGGAACCTAGTAAAAAACAGGGACCATCTTGCCTAGGGTTGAGACATTTAGCTGACTGGAGATATGACAGGTTCTTATGGTCAGTAATAACAATAATAGGATGGACAGCCCCCTCCAACCAATGTCGCCATTCCTCGAACGCCAATTTTATCACCAAAAGTTCCCTATTACCCACGTCATAATTTCTCTCAGCCAAAGACACATTTTTAGAAAAGAAGGCGCATGGACGTCATTTACCCTGAAACAACACAGCTCCAATCCCGACATACGACGCATCAACCTCCACAATCAAGGGTTGGGGAACATCGGGTTGACTGAGTATAGGTGCAGTGGCAAAATGATTCTTTAAGGAAGAAAAAGCCTGGAGGGAAGCATCCGACCATTTGGAAAAATCAGACCCCTTCTTAGTCATGTCAGTAAGAGGTTTCACAATAACAGAGTAATTTTGGATGAATTTCTGGTAATAATTAGTAGAGCCCAGAAAACGTTGTAGAGCCTTCAGGTTCTCGGAACATTCCCAATCAAGGACTGCACTGATCTTCTCCGGATCCATCCGAAAACTCGAAGATGACAACAAGTACCCCAAAAACTGCACCTCCTGAACAGCAAAAACACATTTTTCCAGTTTGACATAAAGTTTGTTATCTGGAGCACCTGCTTAACATGCCCCCGATGAGTCTCAAGATCAAGTGAGTAAACCAAAATATCGTCCAGATAGACCACCACAAACCTCCCCACCAAATGATGGAAAATATCATTTATGAAATGCTGGAATACCGCAGGTGCATTGGTCAAACCAAAAGGCATAACCAGACTCTCGAAATGTCCTTCCGGTGTATTGAACGCTGTTTTCCATTCGTCCTCTTCTCTGATTCTAACCAGGTTGTAGGCTCCCCTTAAATCCAACTTGGGGAATACCTTAGCTTCCACAACCTGGCTGAACGAATCAGAGGAAGAGGGTATGGATCACGGAGAGAAATTTGATTTAATTCCCGGAAATCTGGACGGGGACGTAGACCACCATCTTTTTTCTTCACAAAGAAGAATCCTGCCACCACGGGCGAAGATGAGGGTCTGATATGTCCCTTCTCCAGAGTTTCCGCAATGAAATCCTTCATGGCTTGTTTCTCAGGGCCAGAAAGATTATACAGTCTGTATTTCGGTAGTTTAGCTCCGTGGGTCAGGTTAATAGGATAGTCGTAAGCACGATGAGGAGGCAAATCCTGACACCCTCTCTCAGAAAAAACATCCTTAAAATCAGACAGAAAAGCAGGCAATATTTCTGAAGAGACAGTAGCAAGGGAAATATCTAAACAGTTCTCATGGCAGTAATCTCCCCATTCAATAATCTCCCTGGCTTGCTAATCCACCAACCGATTATGTTTAACAAGACAAGGTATACCCAAAACAATCGTTGTGGGAAGATTGTCCAGGACATAGCAAGGGATTATTTCACAATGAACTGACCCACCCTCAGTTTTACATTATGTCCAATCTGAGTAAATGCTTTCTGTGCAAGTGGCGCTGAGTCAATGGCAAAGGTGGAAATAGGTTCAGCTAAAGCACAGCAAGCAAGACTATGAGTTTTCACAAACTCAGCATCAACCATGCTGACTCCGGTTCCACAGTCAACACAGAAATTTTCTTGGTTTTGCTCTCTAGCACCACCTCTGCTGACAGGACAAAGCGGGAACTGCAGGTAGGTAACAAATGCACCCCTTGTTTATCCAACTCCAGACTACCAAGAGTTAATCCAGACTCCTTTTGTTTAGGAATTGCAGGACAGGTCTCAACAAAATGTCCCTTTTTCCCACAAAAAAAACATACGCCTTTTTTCCTGCGAATTTCTGGGGAGATGTATGATGTAGAGACACCCCCTAACTGCATGGGTTTCTCCACCTTCCCCAGTACTGGCTCAACCCCAGACCGCTCCCATGGCAGAGGTACACAACCCCGACAAGAAGGCCCCAGAAAAGGTGGTCCCACCCGTCTATCCCGAAGGCGTCTATCAAGACGTATGACCAACGACATGGCAGCCTCCAAGGACTGAGGGGTTTCATATATTCATCTTTCAACCTTCCATTAAGCCCCTCACAAAATTGACTTCTAAGGGCTGAGTCATTCCATTTGGAATCCATTGCCCATCTACGGAATTCCAAACTGTACATCTCCACTGACCGATTCCTCTGCTGAAGGTGACGTAGCCTAAACTCAGCCAATTCGACTCAGTCAGGGTCATCATAGATGAGGGCCAGAGCCCCGAAAAAACCCTCCACTGACTGGAAACAAATTGAGTCCTGGAGTAAGGAAAATGCCCACGACTGAGGATCTCCCTGCAATAGAGAGATCACAATACCAACCTGTTGCTCCTCATTTCTGGAGGAGTAAGGACGAAGTTTAAAATACAATTTGCATGCCTCCTTAAATACAAAAAACTTGTTCCTACCTCCTGAAAACCTGTCCGGGAGGGCAACCTTTGGTTCAGGCTGGGCAGGCCTACCAGCAGAGACCCCCACATTGGCGACCTGTAACTGATGATGCTGCTGCTGAACCTCACAGCGGAGGTCATTCACCTCCATAGACAGACGGCAGAACTGCTCTGCGAGCTCTACAACTGAACCCATAGCAAGGAAGAAAGGAAAAATAAAAAAAAGGTCCGCGCCCAAAAACACACACAGAGAAAACAAAAAAACAAAGTGTTAGGGTATTTTTTGTCCTTTTTAAAATGTGCTTGGCCGGCAATAATGTCACTCAAGGTGTGGGAAAGACTTAATGCAACACAAAGGGAAGAGGGAAAAGGAGCCCAGACTCTAGGGAAAGGGGGGGAGTGGAGACCTCCTAGGTTGATCTAGCATCACCCTCTCTCCCCTAACATCCCTGTATTGGCTCTTCACCAATTGCTGCATGCGTGCCTCACCCTTTCTTTCCCTGGCATATGGCTAAGGCTAGGGAAGGGATGAGATGAGATGAGCACTAGTCAATCTCCACTAAACACTGTAGACAACAAGGGTGAACAAACAGGTGGAAATTGCTTAGCTTTGCTTTAGAAGACTCCAGACAAATGCGCGCACATCCTCAAGCTCCAGAGAGGACGAATTACTCCTCTTGCAAAAGCCTTCAGAAGTAGTAATGAATATATAAACACCCATGCCAGGGTGTTAATTAGCCAGAGGGCGGTCGTTTCTGCGTCCTAGAGACAGCCTCTAAGAAGATGTCTGTAATGACAAACATACAGATCTCCTGCAACCAACTGCAGGGCGACTGTCACTTCTGAAACACCCGTGACAGAGAGTCAACCTTAGAGGGGTTGCCACTACTTTTTTATTGATGGGTTATCACTAGGACACCCGTCTCCCCCTGATCAGCTGTTACCAGTGGCAGCCGGAAGATCTCAGATGCTGTTAGGAGTTCTAGGATGCAGCAAGATAGCAGCTCCATTAAAACTATAGTGGCCTCAGTCGGGCACTCCTGATCTGCACCCTATTTCACTTATTTAGGTGGTGGATCTGGAGTACCCAGTCGTGTCCATTATAGAAATGACAACTGCTGAACTTAAAACTGGCACCGGTAACGGCTGATCAGCTGGGATGCCTGGTATCACAAATCCAACGATCAGATATTGATGGCATATCGTAAGCATAAACTACCAATAAAAAAAAATGTCCAAGCTCTTTAAAGAGTTATTTTCATCTCTGAAGTTTATGACATATCATTATGACTGAGCTCTATCTTTCCCATGGGAAAGAATAAACCAGGGAACATGTTCAATCTGCACACCACAGGTTCCTTTACAGACTAGGCAAATCCCTAATTTGAACCTGATTTGTAACTACCTGACACCAGAAATTGGAACCCTAAAATTACATCATGGTGCCCCTAGTCAACATCGACTGACCATGAGTGTCCTTAACTGCACCCTCAACTATACACAGAGTGTAACCCACAGCAACAACAGAACGTGGTGCACACAGGCAGAGGGTGAGACACAGGGCTAAAGATTGGTTCACACAATCATACATGAAAGACAGAAGAAAAAGAAAGGAACCCAAAAAGACCTTCAGTATACGTGGAAACCCCCAGACCCTAAATATAAGAAAATAGGAAGAGTGCTGGGAAGGAGAACATGCAAATAAACCACAGGAGAAGCAATAGAGAAAACCTCAGAAAGATAATCCTTAACTGGGGAACTGAGACTCCAAACATCCACCTAACTTGGAATATAGCCAGCAAAGACTGCATGTGCCAGGAAAGTATAAATAGCCACCCCCAAGATGTGATACGGCAGATCAAATGAGGAAATGAAAATACCTGCATAGAAGCAACACAGCAAAGCAAAAGAAGGACAAGAGCATTATCAAAAGTTGGACAGAGACAACCCATGCTGTGGTCCAACAGAGGAAGAAACTGACCACACAGCCAGAGGTCACCAGATTGAGCCCCGTAGTTGAGAAATGACACATATTCATTGGATACGCAATAAATATTTCATATATATGTATTGCATTACTGGACACCCACAACCATCAGTAAAATGACTACTATGTTATGTTCCATTGTGAATGGAGAGGTTTATTTCTTCACTAAGTTCCATTGGAGTTCCAAGAATAGCCAAGCAAGCATTTTCAATTATTTTGGAACTCTCATGAAAGTGGATAGAGAGAGAAAAATTTCTTGGCTTGACAGATGGCAGTTAAAAGTCAAGATAGTTGAGGATCCCAGAAATAAAAAGCTGCTTCTTTTAGATATATATGTTGGAGCACATACATATACAACTCTGGCAAAAATTAAGAGACCACTGCAAAATTTTCATTCTCTCTGATTTTTCTCTTTATAGGTATATTTTTGAGTAAAATGTACATTGTTGCTTTATTCCAGAAACTACTAACAACATGTCTCCGAAATTCAAAGCTAAAAATGTTGTATTTATTTGCAGCAAATGAGAAATCGTCAAAATAATAAAAAAGAAACACAGTGCTTTCAGACCTCAAATAATGCAAAGAAAACAAGTCCTTATTCATTTAGAAACAACAATACTCATGTTTTAACTCAGGAAGAGTTCAGAAATCAATATTTGGTGGAATAGCCATGATTTTTAATCACAGCTTTCATGCGTCTTGGCATGCTTTCCACCAGTCTTTCACACTGCTTTTGGGTGACCTTATGCCACTCCTGGCACAAAAATTTAAGCAGTTCTTTGTTTGATGGGTTGTGACTATCCATCTTGCTCTTGATTACATTCCAGAGGTTTTCAATGAGGTTCAGGTCTGGAGATTGGGCTGGCCATGACAGGGTCTTGATGTGGTGCTCCTTCATCAACACATTGATTGACCTAGCTGTGTGGCATGGGGCATTGTCCTGCTGGAAAAAACAGTCCTCAGAGTTGGTTGAACATTGTCTGAGCAGAAGGAAGCAAGTGTTTTTCAAGGATAACCTTGTATGCGGCTTGATTCATATGTCCTTCGAAAGATTAACTTGCCCAATTCCAGCCTTGCTGAAGCATCCCCAGATCATCACCGATACTCCAACAAATTTCACAATGGGTACAAGACACTGTGGCTTGTATGCCTCTCCAGGTCTCTGTCTAACCATTAGACGACCAGGTGTTGGGCAAAGCTGAAAATTAGACTCATCAGAGAAGATTACCTTACTCCAGTCCTTGACTTGTGGCCTGCCTCTAGGAGCCTATGACGAACTGTTCTTGCCGTGCACTTCACCCCAGCTGCCATTTGCCATTTCTTTTGTAGGTCACTTGATGTCATCCTGCGGTTGCTGAGTGACATTTGAATAAGGTGACGGTCATCCGGGTCAGTGGAGAGTCGCTTTCGCTCTCTGCTGGTCAGTAGCTTTGTTGTCCCCAATATCTGTTGATGACCTTGTTGTAATGTTGTAATGGACTGCCATCTTCGAAATTTTAAGGATGGAGGCAACATGACACTCACTGTATCCCTCTGCTAGTAAAGCCAGAATTGAGCCCTTCTTTTCCTCACTCTTTTCAACTCCTTTGGCATGGTTAAAAGTTATTTTTTTCATTCAAATTACTTTTGGGCTATTTCTAGCACTTGTTTTGCCATCCAGCTTGTCCTATTGCAAGAGGATTGTGAAGACCACAGCAGTGTTTTTTATACTTTTCCTCATTACATAAGTTTTGGTTCAGGCGATCACCTAATCAGAAGCACATTAGGTAGAATGAGGTGGACTTTGGTTGGAATTCAACTGACACCGGAATGGAATGGCTGTCAGACATGCAGAGATGGTGATTTTTGGAAAACTGTGCAGTGGTCTCTTAATTTTTGCCAGAGCTGTATATAGACATATAGACCAGGTTTGGGCTTAAAGAGGTTGTCAGGTGCATGACCACAAGTCTGCGATTTGCATACATGCGGCCACTTGCTGACTAGACTTGAGCGGCCTCCCTCAGTACAAGTGTAGTGGGCGAGGCTGGACATGTCTATTCAAAATTTGGCAGGAAGTATTCAAATATCATCCTTACGGTCATATTACCACCCGCTCTCGGCACTGGAGAATCCTGACTGCACACTGTGAGGTTTCAGAAGTCTGCAGTCACTTAGTGTGATTGCAGACTTAAACCCCAGGCCTGGACATCCCCTTTGATGGCATCTCTTTAGGGTGGCATCTCTGCTTAAGTTCTTTAAGGGGTATTTCCATCCTTGACAATTATGGTTAGGAATATTTGATCCAATTTGCTAAGGACTTAAGAAGGACAACAGTTCATCGTCAGAATGTGAGCAAAAAGAAATCCTGAAAACCAAGAAAAAGTTATTTATCAAAATATCACCACCAAAAATAATTTTACTTTTATACAATTCATACAATTGAAGAGCTTAATGTGCTGAAACTGGAATTCCCTTAAATAGCAATAACAATGGCAATGATAGTTGCTATTTTGATATGGAAGGGAAGTTACAAGTGACTATTAGCTCTCCAGTCTTAGGTAGAATAAGATTTTGGCTGCAATACAGTGTAAACTGCAAATACATTTAAGTGAGTTAATATGCAATAAAATCAGTCCGTTATATGAAGCATAGATTGCCAGGAGATAATAATAATTTCATGCTGATGCAGAATCCTAAACTAAGAGTGCTGTAACACATTGTTAAATGTATCATCCTCTGCTGAATCAGTAAATTTCTGCTATAAATTCTGTTGGGATGTTGGAATGCAGTTGAGCTTTACTATATGGTTTCCAGTGTAGAAATTAGAACAGAATGCAATTATTACCCTTACCAAGCATGAAAATACACAGACACCCACAGGTTCTCTCCCAGGCACATCTGAGCTTCTTTAATGACCAATAATTGTATTTGTGATGATTGCCTTTCTAAGAACACGCCTTATAATTTCATTAGTTCGCATATCTGGAGTGAAAATGTTAAGGAAATTCAGGCTAAATTGGCTAAGTGCTCTTAAAATGTCATCAAGGGAGATTGATTAACCAAACAGCTGCGTCACAGAAGGAAAAAACAAGTTATCGTTCTGTTGGGTTCTATCAATCTTGGCTTCATTCAATGTGATTTGTCAGTGGAGAATCCTTCAATTAGATGAAGGAAGTAGTAATAAAATTGTAAAAAAAATTAAAATATGGAAAGTAAGGAGATGGAACCTCTTGGTAAGACTTCTTATAATATTCTCCAGTAATAAAGCTTGAAAAAGAGTTCTTGTAGAGGTTTTAATTTCAAAGTCCTATTAAAAAAATGTGTAAATACCAAAGAAGCATAAAAATACCGATATATTTATCATCAAGATGTTAAATGAGATTTGGCTTTGCTGGCACTGACATCCAGACACAAGTATTGATTCAATGGTGCCAACGTTGTAATGTAGGCGATAGCTGGGGCCCAAAATTCACAATAGGGTCTTATCCAATAAAAAGGAGAATTATGGATAATATGTGGTTCTCCTGCGCTGCTGATGAAAATCCAAAGGAATATTCCAGAAGACACAATAAGACTTGATGTGGTTTTATTATCAACGCGTTTCAAAGTCACCCGACTTCTTCATAAGGATATAAGCTAACTGTGGTTATATCCTGATGAAGAAGTCAGATGACTTCGGAACGCATTGATAATAAAACAGCATCAAGTCTTATAGTGTCTCCTTGAATTTTCCCATATTATCCATAGCATTGTAAGGTAGCCATGTGCCCATTAAAGTAATTTATGCACTGCCAATAACCAATATATTCAAGTCCGTCTATGGAATAACAACTTAGTGCCACTTTATCGGAGAAGTTTAGCAGCCATCGCTTTTTACATTTTCATTGATGTGGCTTTAAAAGAAACCCTTTTTGGATACCAAGTTTTTGCAGTTATGTCACAAAAGTGAAGTAAAATGTATTTTATACCAAATTTGTTATTTAATTTTTGCAGACATTTTTTTTATTATAAGTAATATTAAATTGTATTGCATTTTATTATATTTATTTCATTTTCATTAATGCTGTCTGGCATTACCCATCCCCCACAGCCTGTATTGTATATCCTGGTGGGCAATAGATTTATTAATGTTAATACTTGCATGGCCATTTCTTTACCTATGCATGTCTCAACCATTTATTTCCTTTCTGGCCACCATCTTGGACAAACTTTTTCTTTTTTTTTCTCCTTGGAGTGAGGCTACACTGCCTGACATATTGCTGTTTTCTCCTATAGTTCCCTAATGCACTGCTCCGTAATGTCAAATTATGGGTGGAGCATCATGAATCAGGACTTTTATGCCGGCTCTTCATGGGAGGAACATATATGACACCCAAAGTCAAATTACCGGCAACCTCTAGATAAAGGGTGGATGTGTTAAAGGGAATATGTCACCAGGTTTTTGCTACCTCATCTGAGAGCAGCATAATGTAGGAAAAGAGACCCTGATTCCAGCGATGTGTCACTTAGTTTACTGGGTGCAGCAGATGTGACACAATCAGAGTTTTTAGATGTAGCAGAGCTCAGAAAGCTAACCACGCCCACACCACGCTCTGTATATACATTGTATATCGACAGTGAGCTGCTTATCACAGCAGGAGGCGTGGTTATACCACTTGGCACGAGGGAGCTAGTCTGACATTGATAACCTTCTGGTGATAAAACCTTAATTGTATGGAAGCAACATCACACAGCCTAGTAAGGGACAAATCCCAGAAATATGAGTCTCAGCCCCTGATATCATGCTATCCTCTGATTTTATACTAAAAACCTGCTGACACATTCCCTTTAATTCAAAGTTCATAACTTGACATTATCCCATCAGTTGTGAAATTCTAGTGGATGGTATAGGATTTTTATGGAGGATGGAGTTTTGGAGGAGAGGTTAAAAGATGGAAAGGCTGGTGATAGCATTCTGTAGTTCTCATCAGCCTCAGCATGTTCGAAAAATGAATTCAAAGGCTGAAACGCTAGTCACAATGCGATCATGTGACTCAGGAAATGCGTGGACCATTTATGATCGGAAGGAAGGTACACAGAAAAGCAGACTCATATAGAGGCTTATGTACATGAACACGAAGCATAAAAAAAACAGAAAAAAGCACCGGTGTGCTAATTTAAAAGCTATTTTTAATATTATTTTAAGCTTTTATTGAATTAGCATACCACAACTACCGTATGTTTTAGTAAAGAACTAACTACTACAGTGTTGCCATCAGACATTGCTGTATACCGAAGACCTGTACTGCTGCTCGTAAGATGGCAGTACATGGTCGTTAATGTGTTAACAAACTTGGTAGAGACATTGGATCAGGTTCAGTGTTAGGTCTCGTGCAGACCGCAGTAGATTCTCTAATCTGAAAGAATCGGACCGATTATGCAATGACACTCTGATCAAACACTGAGCATAGTGTGATCCGATTCTCTCAGATGAGAAGATGGAGAAACAAATTCCTCCATCTTCTCCATTGTGTCAGTCCATGAAAATCGGACTGCACTCAGACATCATCCAAGTGCAGTCCAATGATTTCCACTCACTCATTGACTTGCATGGCCGAGTGCAAACTGGATATTGGATCAAACTGGGTCATGCAGTCACTGTCTGAGGGGAAAATCGGACATATGCGCGGCCCCATAGACTAAGATTGGTCTGGGTGCGATCTGATGTTTTGTCGCACTCTGATCGATAATACATCCGTCTGCATCTGCCCTTCGACTGTTGGTAATTCATAAAGCTATTTATACTAAAACCAAATGCCTGGCATTTTATCCATCAACATGGATAACCTTGAATAGTGATCATGCAGTTTGGGTCATTCACTGAAGTATCGGTACGTAGGCATATTGGTGTTTTTTCTGTAAAAGTTTCAAAAGAAAAGCTCCATTGAAGGGATGATAAGATTAAACATAAACTCCTAGTTTCTTATGGAAACAGCAAAAAAGATGAAATATTAAACATGATTTTTAATAGAGAAGAGTGTAATAGTTTTTTCTTCCAACATGACAAGTTTTCATTGATTTATAAATGAAGAATATGTCCCTAAATGAGAAGAAAGGATGAAGGATGAAGCTGTCTAGAAGTTACTGAAGTGCAGACAGCGGTGGGACTGAAAGTATCAGGACACTGTCATATACTAGAGAATAAAGAAAAAAGAAACAAGTTGATTATAGTGATTTGCAGAAGTTATGCTGCTAGTTATGGCTGCCTCTTATTGTTGGCGGTGTACAATAAAAATAACCAATTTACTAGAAGCTTAATATTAAGGCACGAATTAATCCATGACTCTGCTGCTGGTGTACCAATTTTCCATTCAATGCAACTATTAACTAACCTTCTATAAAGAAGAACAATCCCTGTCCATATGCCTAATATGTGCATATGGACGTCATGGATTGATCCTCCTGTGTGAGGCAGAACAAGCGGCTCCCAAGAATCAGCAGCATTTTTCTGGTGGACCCAGCTGGTTCACAGTAAGGCTGCTTTCACAAGTCAGGTGTGTTTTCTCATACATGAAAAATGATCGTGTTTTTTTTTCAAACACAAGAAGTAAAAATAATAAGTAAAATAAAAATAAAAAATAAAGTAAAAAAAAAAAAAGTAAAAATAATGCACATCTACAAAGAAAACTGTGTGAAAGAGCCCCAAGGGTCATTCATTTAAAGGTAACCTAACGTTTTCATACTCCAAACTAAGGCCATCTATGTCAAGTTGCTGTAATTCTGATTACAACCATACCTTTATTTAAGGCCATGTTCACACATTCAGTATTTGGTCAGTATTTTACATCAGTAATTGTAAGCCAAAACCAGGAATGGGTGATAAATACAGAAGTGGTGACGTGTTTCTATTATACTTTTCCTCTGATTGTTCCTCTCCTGGTTTTGGCTTACAAATACTGATGTGGAATACTGACCAAACACTGAACGTATGAATATGGTCTTAGAAACCTGAGTTTACATTTTAGAGAAATTTACTGTTGAATTATTATGCAAATGAGCCACAAGTGCAGTGGGCGAGCACTGCACTAACAGCTCTGCTGCCTCTATTCCCTATTCCCACCCACCGCCTATCTCCTGTCAGTGACTGACAGGTCACTCTTCTTTCAGTAAGCTGTTTTCCTACCTGAGATCCACTGTAAGCGTTGTCATTCTCCGGGGTGATGAATGCATAGTAAAGTCCTAATGAAGAAAACTGTCAGTGTCTGGTGCGATCTTCAAAGTTTGTAGAAGGTGCCAGACATTGACAGCCTTTTTCAATAAGACAATTAGAGCGGCAACAAGCAGCAAGAGCGAGAAAGATGGTCAGTGTCTGGCATGATCTGCAAACCATTCAGATCGCACTAGACATTGACAGTCTTCTTTATCTTGATCTTGCTATACATGCATTGGCCTGAGAATGATTGCCTCCCCAGATCTAAAGCAGTTGTAGGGCACTGAAAGAAGAGTGACCTGTCAATCATTGACAGCAGACCGGTAGCTGGCAGGGAATAGGGAAGGGAGGCAGCAGAGTTGTAAGTGTAGTATCTGTCCACCCCACTTGTATATCAATTCTACAATCTATTTCTCTGAAATGTAAATCTTGGTTTCTTAAAAAAACCTATGGATGTAATTAGCAGCACCTTTCCATAGATGGAATTAGTTTGGGGTATGAACACCCGATGACTGCTTCCCTGTAATATTTTTTTTATTATGTATGAATTACAATAATTTAGCATACCATAGGTTATTTTAACACTATTTGTACAGTGTTTTAATGATGTGAATGATGAACAAATAAGTCTCTAATTCAATAGCCTAGGGGATACTAATTTAGACATTGTCATTCCATGAGTTTTCGTAGTCTCTAATTGCTGGACTCATCTGTTTAAGCACAGAATAACCCAGCCGTGCACAAGATCATGCTTATGCCTTGATTTTGGGTTATTGCACACTGCAAGGGAAGAAACAAGTAAAAAAAAAAATTTTTTATTAATTAAACAAATGATTTGTCTTAAAGGGAATCTGTCAGTAAGATCTATCCCCTAAAACACAAATAAGGGCATGCAAGTCTTTGAAATATAAATCCATCAACACCTTTATATCCTCTATCTGTTGCTGCATTCCCGAATAGTTTGCTTTTTATCCATATGCAAATGAGGCAGTAGGTGCTCTGGGTGTAACATAGCATTTCCTGAGCCACTGCCTCCTGATGTTGCTTTCCCATCCAGCAAAAGTCTCTTTAGTTTAACTGATAGCTCACTGTTTGATTTCCTTGTCTGGTGCCTAATAACACATCAACAGCGAGCTAACAATCAAGCTAAAGAGGCTGTTAGGCAAGGTAAAAATCTGGGGAGACAGAGGCATGGAAAGTGCTCTGTCAAGCTAAAAGCACTTAATGCCTTATTTGCATCTGAATCAGAACGCTAATTACTTGGGAATACAGCAACAGATACAAGATATAAAGGTGTCAATTGATTTACAATTCAAAGACCTGCATGCTTTTATACACATGTGACATTACACTAGCGTAAAATAACTCTTAAGAGTAAGTAAACGTTCATTTATTTATTTATTATTTATTTAAAGAAGCACTCCTCCCGTCAAAAAGTTGTATCATCTTAATATATTATATTTAAGCTCTATGTAGAAACAGGAGGTCAATTTTCTCGGCACAAGTCATGAGTCACTGCAAAAGTTTATGGCAGGGTTTTCTTAAGAACTAAGCCACAGTCACAAAATGACATCTGGAATACTATTATTTGTTATCTTCTAACAATAAAATAAGAATTAAATCAATTTTCATAAAAACAGCACGCTCATCAAAATGTTTATCCTCTTAATATATTGCAATCATCATATTATATAGCACTGAGAATTTAAAATTGCCTATTTTGCCCTTCTACCCAGTTAATTCTTCTCCTTTCTATTAGGTCTATATCATCACATTAATAAAAACTGATCAGCTGAATCCTTTTAAGCTGTATTTAGAAAAAGGAGGTCAATTTTCCCTGTATGAGTCATAAGTCACTGCAAAAGTCCCTCGCATGGAGGGGGGAGAAGAGAAGTTGGGTCAGGAGTTGAAGAGATGAATGATTTCTGCAGTGGAAAGAGAGTTCATGTTTCTGCATAGAACAGAGAAAAGAGAATAATTAGCTGGGTAGAAAGGCAAAATGAGTAATTGTAAGAACAAAGTGCTAAATAATGTGATGATTGCAATATTTTAACTCCTTCACGACCTTCGAGTTACCCATATGCCATGATTGGGTTGGGGTTCCTGACTTTTGACGTATGGATACGTCATGGCGATCGTACGTGGTACAGGATCTGTGCCCGCGCGATTGCCACCAAGCGCTCGACTTACATGATCGCTGTGCCCCAGCTGTAACTTCCAGGAGTGGTGCCCGCTCCACCCCTTGCTGTTTAACCCCCTAAAAGCGACAATCAATATTGATCGCAGCATTAGGGAGGCTAGCAGAGGGAGGAGGTATGATCTCCAGTACGATCGGCGCCCCGTGACACCATTGCGAGGGCCCGATCATTGTCATGGCAACCTGAGGTCATTATGGTGACCTTTGGGTCAGCCAGCTACAGCAAGCATGTTAGACCATGCCAGGAGCATGGTCTAAGAGGCTTCTGTCAGTGTAATACTGACAGGTATAATGCATTGCATTATGGCAGATTTGCAATTTCCTCAGCAACGTCCACTGCTGCTTGTTTCTGGAAAACACGCATGGAGTCAAAAGCGTCACTACACCTGTAGATAAATTCCCAGAGGGGTGTAATTTGCAAACTGGTCACTTGAGGTGGAATTCTGGCATATAGGGGCTCTGTATATGGAGTTGCAAACTATTCTACAATAATTTGTTCTCAGAGAGTGTAATAGCGTTCCTTCCCTCCTGAGTCTCATATGGGGTATTTCCACATTCAGCAGCAAAAATTGTGTGACAAATTGTGCCATTTTTGCCCTTTTCCTCGTGTGAAAATGTAAAATCTAGGACTAAAACTATTTTTTTGTGGTAAAAATGTAATTATTTTTCTCCGCCCAATAAAATTCTGACACACCTGTCTTGTCAGTATGATCATTCTTAGATTAATTCATTGATAGATGTAATTTGTAAAATGGGGTCACTTATGGGGGGTTCTGCTATTCTGACCCTTCAGGGGCTCAGGCAATATGCAATATGGCGCTTCTTCCCTTCTGAGCTTTGCATTGTGCTTCAAAAGTAGTTTTTGACCACATTTGGGGTATTGGAGTACTCAGGAGGAATTGTGTAACAAATTGTAAGGTCCATTTTCTCCTATTATCCCGTTTGAAAATTGAAAACTTTGGGCCAAAGCAACATTTAAGTTTAAAAAAAATGGTAATGTTATACAATTCTGTGAAACATCTGAATGTTAGAAATGCTCACTGCACCCCTAGATGAATTCCTCAAGAAGTGTATTTTCCAAATTGGAGTCACTTGTAGGTGTTTCTGCTGTTTTAGCATGTCAGGGGCTCTTCAAATGTGACATGGCATCCGCCAAAATTGCGCTCCAGAATCCAATTGGCACTCCTTCCCTTCCGAGCCCTGCAGTGTGCCCAAATAGTAGTTTTCCACCACATATGGGGTATCGGCAAACTTTTCCCTTTACCCTTGTGGAAAGAAAAGATTTTGGGCTAAAGCAACATTTTAGCTGGAAAAAAATATTTAATTTTCACGGCTCAACGTTATAAAATTCTGTGAAGCACCTGCAGGTTCAAGGTGCTCACCACACCTCTAGATAAATTCCTTGAGGGGTGTAGTTTTCAAAATGGGGTCAATTGTAGGGGGTTTCCACTTTTTAGGCACATCAGGGGCTCTGCAAATGCAGCATGGCTTTCACTCTCTTTTCCAGCCAATTTTGGTATCCAATAATTGAATGGTGCTCCTTCCCTTCCGTGCCCTGCCGTGCACCCAAACAGTAGTTTTCCACCATATATAAGGTATCAGTGTAGTCAGGAGAAACTGAACAACAAATTTATGGTCCATTTTCTCCTGTTACTCTTTTGAAAATGCAAAATTTGGGCTAAAGAAATATTTTGGTGGGAAAAAGTTACATTTTCATTTTTTCCTTTCACATTGCTTTAATTCCAGTGAAGCCCCTAAAGGGTTAGCAAACTTTTTGAATGTGGTTTTGAGAACTTTGAGGGGTGTAGTTTTTAACTCCTTTGCAACCCATGCCGTATTAGTACGCACATTTGACATCCCCTGGTTCAGTGAGGGCTGCTGCACTGAGCCCGCACTGAACCGAGCACATGTCAGCTGATTCTTACAGCTGACATGTGCCCGCAACAGCCCCGGGTGGAATCGCGATCCACCCGCGGCTGTCAACATGTTAAATGCCGCTGTCAATCTCCGACAGCGGCATTTAACGCGCGCTTCCGGGTAGCGAGTCATAAGCCCCGCCCATCGGCGACCCCGTCACGTGATCGCGGGTCACCGATGGGTGGACATGACAACCCAGGGTCTGCAGCAGATGCCTGTGGTTGTCATGATCTGGTCACTATGAGCGCCACCTAGTGGTCGGTGCTCATAGCACAGGACCATTTCTGCTGCATGCAGGGGATCTGCTCGTCCCCTGTATGTAGCAGAGCCGATCAAACAATTGCAGCTTCTAGTCTCCTATGGAGACTATTGAAGCAAGCAAAAAGTGAAAAAAAAAGTTTTTAAAAATATAAAAAAAATTAAAAAAATATAAAAGTTTAAATCACCCCCCTTTCGCCCCATTCAAAATAAAATATATATATAAAAAAAAACCTACATAGACATATTTGGTATCGCCGCATTCAGAATCGCCCGATCTATCAAAATAAAAAAAGAATTAATCCGATCGGTAAACGGCGTAACGAGAAAAAAATTCTAAACGCCAGAATTAATTTTTTTGGTCACCGCAAAATTGCAATAAAATGCAATAAAGGGCGATCAAAACATCGGATCTACCCCAAAATGTTATCAATAAAAACGACAGCCTGGCACGCCAAAAATAAGCCCTCACCCAGCCCCAGATCACGAAAAATGGAGACGCTACAGGTCTCGGAAAATGGCGCTATTTTTTTTTTTTTACCAAATTTTGGAATTTTTTTTCACCACTTAAATATAAAAGAACCTATACATGTTTGGTGTCTATGAACTCGTAATGACCTGTAGAATAAGAATGGCAGGTCAGTTTTAGCATTCAGTGAACGTGGTAAAAAAAATAAATAAAAAACAACTGTGGTATTGCACTTTTTTTGCAATTTTACCGCACTTGGATTTTTTTTCCCGTTCACGATATGGTAAAACTAGTAATGGTGTTGAAAAGTACAACTCGTCCCGCAAAAAATAAGCCCTCACATGGCCATATTGACCAAAAAATAAAAACGCTATGGCTCTGGGAACAAGGGGAGCAAAAAATGAAAAAGCAAAAACGGAAAAAGCTCTGGTCCTTAAGGGGTTAAAGTGGTGTTATTTTGTGTATTTTCTGTCATATAGGTTCTCAAAGTTACTTCAAATGGAATGTGGTTTCTAAAAAAATTGGTTCTGTAAAATTTATTGGAGAATTGAGAAGTTGCTTTTAACCCTTCTAACTTTTAACTAACAAAAGAAAAATTATGTTTCAAAAATTATGCTGATGTGAAGTAAACATATGGTAAATAGTATTTAACAACTATTTTGAGTAATATACCGTAACTATCTGGTTTAAGGGCAAAATATACAACATTTGAAATTTGCAAAAATTTGAAATATTTTGTCAAATTTTTGATATTTTCATAAATAAACGCAAATCATATCTACCAAAATTTACCACTAACATAAAGTACAAGATGTCATGAAAAAACAGTCTCAAAATCACTGGGATACGTTGGAGTGTTAGAATTATAACCTCATAAAGAATTGAAAAAATTGTCCTGGTCAGGAAGGTGGAAACAGGCTGGGGGGTTAAGAAGATATAAACTTTGATTGGAGTGCTTCTTTAAAATAGTTGTTGAAGTGTGTTGTACCAAGTGCTTAGATCTGTACAAAATGTCTTGTCCCTCAACTATAAGTGAGTGGGAGCAGATCTCCACAGTGTGTGTGCTTTCTCCTTACAGTTTATATAGTGGCCACGGTGGGAGAAGTACTAAAGAAACAGAACACAGTGTAGGAGTGGGGGTCCCGGAGAGGCTGGAGGGAAGAAAGACAAGCAGTCAACTGCCCTGGTGACAAGTGCAACAGTAGCATGTTACATTTTATACAAGGGTGTACATAAGAGTGTAGCACCCTGAGGACTCGGCTGCTACAGGGGTATTACGCCTCAAGCCAGAGGTGTGGTATTCCACTCCCGGGTAAGGATGGAGTGTGGAACTGAGCTCAGATAGCTGCATACACTACATACATCCCATTTCCGGGGGACAGATCGACGGTACTCCCACCAATATATGTGCAGGTACGATAGTGTCTGTCCCTGGCTGGAGTGGGAGGGGGGGTGGAACATCCCAGTAGTGTAGGGGCAGATAGGGGGAGCAGTCTGGGTAATGCTAGGAGCTCATTGGGTGCTGGTCACCTGAGCTCACACATAGAGGGAGTATATAAGGTGGGCACCATCTTAGGACAGGGTCTTTTGTAGAGTGAGTCAGTCTGTCAGAGTTTAGTCAGAGGAGCAGAGCAGAGAAGCTCAGCCAGAAGGGCTGACAGGGAGTTGTGGTTCCGGCTGGGCCCAGCTCCAAGGCCGAGAGAGAGAGAGGAGTCAGAAGGACCCAGAGAGAAGAAGAGGGAACCCCAAGACCCCAGAATACAAGCAACAGGGTGAAGGGTTGGCACCTAGGGTACCGGATCCCAAGCTGGCAGAGAGAAAAGCACACCTTAGCCAGAGACCGGAGGTCGTGGGCAGGATCTGCCACGACCCTCACCAAATCCACCAGGAAGGCAGACCAAGTATAGGGTCAGGGAACCCAGAAGAGGTGTACCCACCAAGAGACCCGAGGGAGCCGGACATAGGTGGATCCCTGGTGAGAACGGCCAGAAGAGAGGGAAAGTCAGACAGGAGCTCAGGACCACACTCCAGAATTACTTGGGGGTTGGCCGAGTCCAGGACCTGGTGGACGCAGCACGGCTCGGGTGGTCGCTTCAGGCCAGAGTGACCATAAGAACACCCGTAAGTAAAAACCCCTGAACTGCACAGCCCGACTCTGAGTCTTCTTGCTGATTCATCCTGCACCTTCACAACCACCATCCTCTACACCTGACCCCCTGAGGCTAATACCCCTCCCGTTGGGGGTTATACTACCAGAAGCTGCACACACACCACCAGCCTCAGCGGACCCTGCTGCAGCGGCAGCCGTATTGACCGCAAATCAACGGGTGGCGTAGTCGACACTAAAGAACATCCAGCAACATCTGTAGGACTGCCACACACTGAGCTTGACACCCTGGGCACGGACCGGGTCACCGCCACTCGGAGACTACAACCCCCATCTGATCCGGCTCCGGGTATCCCCCAAACAACACTGGCCCAGGGGGCGCGTCAAGAGCATATGCTACAGTTAGAAATTAGTGAATATATTTGAATAAAATTTAATTCTATTCAAATTTTCAAAATTCTGAATTCGTGAAAATGTGAATTTTTTGTAATTCGCTGCCACGTGGATTCAGCAAGATGGCGGCTGATGGTCGCCATTTTTCTGAACAGTAAAGAGCCATCAAAAAGTAAAAAATTAAACAAAATGTTTATATTCACCTTGCCGCTCTTTACCATTACCTATCCCATCCAGTCCTCATTGCAACTAGTTATCCTTGCTGTGAGCGCTAAAATATTTTCATGTACCCACAAGATTATGGCACACGTCGTGATGTTGTGATATTTCATGCACTAGTGCAGAACCCTACCCGACTAATCAGAGCCAGAAGTTTCAATTTAGTATGAGAGGCTCTGGGATTTCAGAGCTTGTGGTATGGATCAGAAAATGTGATACGGCCTGGACGGGTGACAGTGAGGAGCAGAGGGGCAAGAGAGGTGAGCAGTAAGGTGAGTATAATGATTTTTTTTATTTTCTACAGTTCACATTTGATATGCTCTGGGGTCGGGAGAGATCCCAGAACATAATAAGGGACATACAATCCCTTTGCTCAGATAACTTCTCTACAAAGTTCGAATTTTGCATGATCCTCTCATCTCTAGCTACAGTCACAGTGAGAACAGTGTGTGGACCCAGCTCCTGCACTTCTCTCACTTTTGCTGTCACATTGAAGGAGAGAGCTCGGACACCATGGAGACTCTGCTTTCCCCACACTTATAGTTGGGAGATGGTATAAGGATCTAAGCACTTTGTAAAGCACAATTCACTACCTATTTTTTGCATGAAAGAACCAAATTGCATTTCGATCTTACAAATTAAAAAAAATAAAATATAATAAATAAGTTTAGTTACTCTTTAAAAATAACCACAAAATTGGTAAGCTTAGTTTATGCTTCTTAAATGTAGTCTGCTAAAGGGAAGTATTATCCTCTATCCAAGAGCACTTTGAGCTGTAATGTCACTATTACCCACAGTCAGACATGCACCACCTGCCTCCAGTTGTCCCCACTGAGAGCATTATTTGCTCAATGTCCATTTGCTACTCCTAGGACTCCTTATTAGAGATGAGTGAACTCAAAATTCGCCAAATTCGCCAGATTTTACAGGGAAATTCAATTTATTTTCTGCAAATTAAATGTCCCGTATTATTCTATGGAGTCTAGAGAGACCCCAAAACATAATATACATAAGATGTAGACAAAAAAAAAACAATACTCACCTCACCACTCTCCTTCACAGCTCACTGTTCCTGGTAAGTTAATCGACACCTCTTCTTACCAATGCCCTGCGCTGAAGCCCCTGGCATCATCGCACTAGGCCAGGAATTCCAGCCGCGACTAGGATTGGGATGTCACTGATGAAGGACAGAAACATCTCGGGCCTATTTGCAACCAGAAGTCCCGGCCTAGAGTGTGAGATATTAGGTCGCGGTGACTTCATGAAATTATAATATGCACCACATCAATATGACATGCACTTAAGACTGATACTTCTGGCTATGACTAGGCCAGGATGTCCTTGTGCCTTTGCAGAGATGTCCCTAGTCTTGTCCCTCGAAGTCCCAACCTAGAGCGCATGCGACATTGTGATGTCAGGAGTAAAGAACAGCAGATCGATCTGCGGAGGATCAAGTTCAAATCTAATTTCCTGAACTACACCATTTCATGCAAATTCCTCTGTGAGTAGGCTTTTTATTTCAGTGCATGGCGGTGGTAAGACGAGGCACAGAGGACTAAATGGGGGAAAGCATTCAGCGGAGATGGCCGAGAGGTGAGAAATGAGGCGAGTATTATTTATTTGTTTTTTTCTTTTAACCTTTTCCCAATCATCTTTGGTTCAGCAAATATGGATTTTTGTAAAATTCAAGTAGAATTCAATGCCACTCATATAAATCCGCCCATCTCTACTCCTTATTGATAACTCAAATATCTACAAGACATGTAAACCCTACCAATGTTCTGGTTTTGACTATGCTTTACTTTGCAGACACCAGGAACTATGAAAAAACTAATCAAGTAAGTTCTATTTTTAGGTTTTGTACATGGCCAGGTCACAGCATTCCCTTTACAATTTATTACTTCTGCCATATACACAGCACATAATGCACAGGAAAGGTTGAAGTCTTCTGCAAGCAATCACTTATGTCAGCCTCATCAACCTCTTTGGCTCTTGTTTATGTCTGCATTGAATGAAGACATTTTCTCAACATAGTGTTTATTTCTATAGAAAACATTGTGTCTCTAAATTTAGCATTTTCAAAAAAACTGTCACGTTTGACTAATAATTAGAAATTGTAAGACTAAATTTAGAGAATCCAGTAATGTTTACAGCAAATTAATAATATACTGTACAAGATCTTGCTACTCTTTTATTATCAAAGGAAATATAGCAATACATATCAGGACAAAAAATGTAACCATTGGGATCACAATGGCAAAGGCCAGTGTGACGATACAGCTTAAAATCTTAATCAGCCAGACGATTAGATTTGTTAAGTCAAGAGAAATACACTCAGACTCTCTTCACACCATCAATTTGGTAGTATGGCTTTACCCAAAGAGACACAGGTTTGTATTCTACATGAAGACGGTCTAAGGGTATCGGCCCTGACTGGAAAGATACGGATCTGTTCCATTGACTATCAGAGAGCCCATGTATACATTTGGGGAGACAAGGTGGGACGATGAAGTCACCTGGCCCCATGAATATGTTGTTTGGGGTTGCCAGGAGGGACCCATAGGTCGCCTGGAACCCATGGAGACATTCGGAGAAGCAAGATTGGGACCAGCCAGTCATCTGGCCCCATGAAAGCTCTCGGAGAGGCCAGGGTGGGACCCTCGGGTCTCCTGGCCTTGTACCTCAATGGACTGCTAGCTTCCTAAGCTTGCCACTACCTTCTCTCTGTGGGGCCCCGCATCTGGCTTCTCTGGTTGGCCCTGGAAATCCCCAAATTCGCAGCTGTTCTATCCCAGGCGGCGGAGCGGAAGGGTGAGACTGTGTAATGTTGTACTGACATGCCCCCTGGGCTCCCTGGGTACTCGGTAGCCGGGCCGGTCAGTGCTGGGGGATGTCACAGTGGCACTGACCCGGTACGTTACCCAGGGCGGTCAATTAAAGGGAAAGTAAAAGGGGAATAACGTTTTTAGAGATAATGTTCGTGACGCCACCTGTGGTATGCAGCTATATGAGGCCGCCGCTGCGGTGCAAATCCACTGGAGCTGATGGTGATGCAACAGAGTTGGTTCAGCTCTCCCCAGGCAGAGCTAAGCTCCAGGGCAGGAAATGATAAATTGAATGAGGTAGATGTTGTTGATAAGGTGTAGTGCAGGGCTGGTGATGGCGCAGCAATTATTCAAGGACACAGTGGGTTGCAGTCTTCAGGTTTTACTCACAGTTGTTTAAGACTTCAGGTTACAGTTACCGGTGTGTAACCGCCCACGTCGTCCTGTGTCCTCCGGGGTAGGGAAAAAGCAATCTCTCAGGTACCTCAGGAGCACTTAACGGGACCCCGCTCTATGTACCTTTCCCGGTCGTCTCACTGCGCTGGCTCTCGACCTCCTGTCCTGTGCCTTACAATCAGTGTCTCAAGCCAGTGGCCTCGGGCCTTGTCGGGCGACGTGCAATCCCCTGGACCCTATGCGGCCACCTTTTCGGCGATGTAATTGTGGCTTTTGGCTGCAGCACCTTGAAAATGCAGCAGCCTCCGGTTGTCTAGCTGAGCCTGGTAGTTCTCCACTAGTTTAGGGGCCGGTCACCTCTCTGCGGCCTGATCCCTCCACTTCTTTGTAGATTTGGGTGCACGGGTGGCATCCGCACTCACTGTGCCCCTGGGATCCCCTCTGTTCCTCCTGGAGCCCTTCTCACTGCTCCTCTCTTCCTTCTTCCCTTCTCCTGGGCTTCTTTCAGTGGGCCCCTGCTCCTTTCTCCACTCCTCCTGAGCAGAGCTCCTCCTGAGCTCCTGCTCCCAGCTCTCTCTCCTCACAACTGACCTGCTTCTAGATGTTTCCCCTTCTTCTTATACTCTTCCTGTCGGTGCTACCCTGATCTATTTCCTCCACCCACCTCCTCTACCCAATACCACCCTCCAGCTAGGGACCAGGGACTGTGCTCTCCCTTAGGAGCAATCTCGCCCTTCCCTACTGAAGTGGAGTGTATTGGATGTGGGTGTGTGGATCCTGGATAGTACTCCCTCCTTACCTGAGAGTGGGGTACCACACCTCTGGGTGAGATGCAGTACCTCTGTGGCGACTGCACCTGCAGGGGCGCCACAGTACCATCTTGGGTATTTGCTGGGACTGTTTTATGTGTTTATTGTCCGCTTTGTGATTCAATAAAGTATTGCCATGCTCTTTTACCCTCACCTTGTGTTGTCTGAGTAGTATTACGCCCACAGAAGACCCCCCGTGTCTTCACAGCCAGTTTGGGTTTAATAGTTATCTTAGCACTTAAACCACATGTGTAGAGCCCACCTAAAGATATTCCTCATCAATTGAACAGGGAATATTTTTCTGATTGCTGAGTCTGGTCTGACTGTTAAGATCCCCAATGTCCTGAGAACGGGACTCGAGAACTCTGATAACAAGGTTCTGCATAACACTGTCTTGAATAGAGATGCAATCTCAAGCTCCATTCCGTTCATAATAATCTATGGGACTGCCAGAGAAAACAGAATTCAACATTCTGCAAAGGGATAGAGGATAACCACTCTTGCTAAGGGCTTCATTATTGTTCCATTGTCTGCCTTTATAGTGTGTATGCATTTTTTGTCACTCAACTATAAACAGAGTGTGAATGGTATCTTAAAGTTTTATTGCCAGGCTCAAAAGTTATGCACTATCAATTGGACAGTTGATAACTTACTGATTGCTGGAGCTCCAACCACTGGAACCCAAGGAAGTTTCCAAGAGTAGTTCTGTCGATCCCACTAAATGTTTTGTCTCATTATCAACATATATGATCACTAGAGATTTGAGGATCATGGGGGTTTTAGCAGCTAGACTCCCAATTATCATTTCAATAATTATCTTTGGGTTGGTTGATATGTTTTCAATGAGACTACCTTTTAAGTTATATTAACATCCTAATAGGGGTCCTTACAAATTCATCTTGAAAATTGATCACACTCTAACAACTTTCTAACAGATTTCACCTCATAAACTGTATATATGTGCATGTAGCTCTTTCAAAGACAAGTCCAGCAATACATTTATATGACCAATCCGTTTTTGCGTTACTGAGAAATCAAGGTTTGAATTGATATACAAACGAGGCCGAAGGGTTATTTGTAGATCTGGATCTTCTGTCACTTCACTGCCCAGCATTGCCTCCTCCTGCTTGACTGATGATTCCTTTGCCAGAAGTCACACATTCATAGGCGGATTATAATGAGGGCAATCTGGGCTACCGCCTGGCGCCCCGAACCTTCAGGGGGCCTGGGGCTCCGGGGTGTCTATGGCCAGATTGCCCTCATTATATGTGCGACGAGGCGGCACATATCGGCAGACAGTGGCGGGGGGCCCCCGGACCTCTCCCCCAGCAGCGGCGCACGGCCGCTACTTCTTCTTCTGCCGGGCCAGCACTGCAGCAGTTAACTTCCCTGTGCTGGCCCGGCCACGTCACTGCTAGGAGACACGGCCCAGTGCTGCACTGGAGAAGAGCAGGAGGACTGGAGCCGAGCCGGGGGATGGTGAGTCTGTGTGTGTCTGTGAGTCTGTCTGTGTGTGTGTGAGTGTGTGAGAGTGTGTGTGTGAGAATGTGAGTGTGTGTATGTGTGTGAGTGTGTGTGTGTGCAGGCAGATATCATTGTTTGATGACTGTTTATATGTATTTTTGTGTTTAAAATGTGTTTATGCGTGTATGTATATGTCTGTATATGTTTGTGTGTGTGCGTGACAACGTGTGGCCTCCCGCTGTGTATAGATGGCGCCGTGCGGCCTCACGCTGTGTATAGATGGCACCGTGCGGCCACCTGCTGTGTATAGATGGCACCGTGCAGCCCCCTGCTGTGTATAGATGGCGCCGTGCGGCCCCCTGCTGTGCATAGATGGCACTGTGCGGCCTCCCGCTGTGTATAGATGGCACCGTGCGGCCTCCTGCTGTGTATAGATGGCACCGTGCGGCCCCCTGCTGTGTATAGATGGCGCCATGCGGCCCCTGCTGTGTATAGATGCCGCCGTGCGGCCCCCTGCTGTGTATAGATGGTGCCGTGCGGCCCCCTGCTGTGTATAGATGGCGCCATGCGGCCTCCTGTTGTGCATAGATGGCTACATGCGGCCTCCTGCTGTGTATAGATGGCGCTGTGCGGCCTCCTGCTGTGTATAGATGGCTCCGTGCGGCCTCCCGCTGTGTATAGATGGCTACGTGCGGCCTCCCGCTGTGTATAGATGGCACTGTGCGGCATCCCGCTGTGTATAGATGGCTACGTGCGGCCTCCTGCTGTGTATAGATGGCGCCGTGCGGCCTCCCGCAGTGTATAGATGGCGCAGTGCGGCCTCCCGCAGTGTATAGATGGCGCTGTGTGGCCTCCTTCTGTGTATAGATAGCTCTGTGCGGCCTCCCACTGTGTATAGATGGCGATGTGCGGCCTCCCGCTGTGTATAGATGGCTACATGCGGCCTCCTGCTGTGTATAGATGGCGCAGTGAGGCCTCCTGCTGTGTATAGATGGCTACGTGCGGCCTCCCGCTGTGTATAATTGGCTACGTGCGGCCTCCCGCTGTGTATAGATGGTGCAGTGCGGCCTCCTGCTGTGTATAGATGGCACCGTGCGGCCTCTCGCTGTGTATAGATGGTGCAGTGCGGCCTCCTGCTGAGTATAGATGGCGCAGTGCGACCTCCTGCTGTGTGTAGATGGAACAGTGCGGCCTCCTGCTGTGTATAAATGGTTTAGTGCGACCTCCTGCTGTGTATAGATGCCGCCGTGCGGCCTTCTGCTGTGTATAGATGGCGCAGTGCGGCCTCCCGCTGTGTATAGATGGCACTGTGCGGCATCCCGCTGTGTATAGATGGCTACGTGCGGCCTCCTGCTGTGTTTAGATGGCGCCGTGCGGCCTCCCGCAGTGTATAGATGGCGCAGTGCGGCCTCCCGCAGTGTATAGATGGCGCTGTGCGGCCTCCTTCTGTGTATAGATAGCTCTGTGCGGCCTCCCACTGTGTATAGATGGCGATGTGCGGCCTCCCGCTGTGTATAGATGGCTACATGCGGCCTCCTGCTGTGTATAAATGGCGCAGTGAGGCCTCCTGCTGTGTATAGATGGCTACGTGCGGCCTCCCGCTGTGTATAATTGGCTACGTGCGGCCTCCCGCTGTGTATAGATGGTGCAGTGCGGCCTCCTGCTGTGTATAGATGGCACCGTGCGGCCTCTCGCTGTGTATAGATGGTGCAGTGCGGCCTCCTGCTGAGTATAGATGGCGCAGTGCGACCTCCTGCTGTGTGTAGATGGAACAGTGCGGCCTCCTGCTGTGTATAAATGGTTTAGTGCGACCTCCTGCTGTGTATAGATGCCGCCGTGCGGCCTCCCGCTGTGTATAGATGGCGCAGTGCGGCCTCCTGCTGTGTATAGATGGCACCGTGCGGCCTCCCGCTGTGTATAGATGGTGCAGTGCGGCCTCCTGCTGTGTATAAATGGTTTAGTGCGACCTCCTGCTGTGTATAGATGCCGCCGTGCGGCCTCCCGCTGTGTATAGATGGCGCAGTGCGGCCTCCTGCTGTGTATAGATGGCACCGTGCGGCCTCCCGCTGTGTATAGATGGTGCAGTGCGGCCTCCTGCTGAGTATAGATGGCGCAGTGCGACCTCCTGCTGTGTGTAGATGGAACAGTGCGGCCTCCTGCTGTGTATAAATGGTTTAGTGCGACCTCCTGCTGTATATAGATGCCGCCGTGCGGCCTCCCGCTGTGTATTGATGGCTACGTGCGGCCCCCTGCTGTGTATAGAAGGCGCCGTGCGGCCCCCTGCTGTGTGTAGATGGCGCCGTGCGGCCTCCCGCTGTGTATAGATGGCTACGTGCGGCCCCCTGCTGTGTGTAGATGGCGCCGTGCGGCCCCCTGCTGTGTATAGATGGCGCCGTGCGGCCTCCCGCTGTGTATAGATGGCTACGTGCGGCCCCCTGCTGTGTATAGATGGCTACGTGCGGCCCCCTGCTGTGTATAGATGGCGCCATGCGGCCCCTGCTGTGTATAGATGCCACCGTGCGGCCCCCTGCTGTGTATAGATGGCGCCGTGCGGCCCCCTGCTGTGTATAGATGGCGCCGTGCGGCCTCCTGTTGTGCATAGATGGCTACATGCGGCCTCCTGCTGTGTATAGATGGCGCTGTGCGGCCTCCTGCTGTGTATAGATGGCTCCGTGCGGCCTCCCGCTGTGTATAGATGGCTACATGCGGCCTCCTGCTGTGTATAGATGGCACAGTGCGGCCTCCTGCTGTGTATAGATGGCTACGTGCGGCCTCCCGCTGTGTACAATTGGCTACGTGCGGCCTCCCGCTGTGTATAGATGGCGCAGTGCGGCCTCCTGCTGTGTATAGATGGCACCGTGCGGCCTCCCGCTGTGTATATAGATGGCGCAGTGCGACCTCCTGCTGTGTGTAGATGGAACAGTGCGGCCTCCTGCTGTGTATAAATGGTTTAGTGCGACCTCCTGCTGTGTATAGATGCCGCCGTGCGGCCTCCCGCTGTGTATAGATGGCGCAGTGCGGCCTCCTGCTGTGTATAGATGGCACCGTGCGGCCTCCCGCTGTGTATAGATGGTGCAGTGCGGCCTCCTGCTGAGTATTGATGGCGCAGTGCGACCTCCTGCTGTGTGTAGATGGAACAGTGCGGCCTCCTGCTGTGTATAAATGGTTTAGTGCGACCTCCTGCTGTGTATAGATGCCGCCGTGCGGCCTACCGCTGTGTATTGATGGCTACGTGCGGCCCCCTGCTGTGTATAGAAGGCGCCATGCGGCCCCCTGCTGTGTATAGATGGCGCCGTGCGGCCTCCCGCTGTGTATAGATGGCTACGTGCGGCCCCCTGCTGTGTGTAGATGGCGCCGTGCGGCCCCCTGCTGTGTATAGATGGCGCCGTGTGGCCTCCCGCTGTGTATAGATGGCTACGTGCGGCCCCCTGCTGTGTATAGATGGCTACGTGCGGCCCCCTGCTGTGTATAGATGGCTACGTGCGGCCCCCTGCTGTGTATAGATGGCGCCGTGCGGCCTCCCACTGTGTATAGATGGCTACGTGTGCTCAATATTGAGTCATACAATTAATGTAAGGCTATGTGTCCATGATGCAGAAATGCTCCAGATTTTTTTTGAGCGTTTCTGCATCTCCCTGGCAGAAAAAACGCATGCGGATTGTACATGCGTTTTTTCATCCAGGGACAAGCGGAAGTGAAGCGTTCTTCACATGCATTTCCGCATGCGGGTTGATAAGCGCTTTCCAAGCGATTTTAGCATCACTTGGAAAGTGCTTGACAACTTGGTCACACTATATAAATCCATGCAACCAGCATGGATTTATATAGTGTGACCGTAAAAGAATGGTAAAAAATAAAGAATAAATATATAATTACGTTCTGATGGCCTGCCGACGTCACCGGTCGCATGACCCGTCACATGACTAAATGACGTCACGGCAGGTCCTTTTCAGACCATAGCGAGCTGTCGGCAAGCCAGGACGCATCGGATAAAGACACCGGTTGCGTCACTGGTTTACAGGTTCTATGGTACTCGGGTTCGGAGGAGAGTCTCCTCTTCTCCAAACCCGGGTACCATCCGCACATTGAAACGCATGGATTCTGCATCTACATATGCAGTGATGCGGATTCCATGTGGTCCAATGCAAGTCAATGGCGGCGAAAACGCCGCGCTTCCGCAAAATAATTAGTAGTGCTGCGGATTTTTCCGCAATGATAATCCGCAGCGGAAATTTCCACAGCATGTGCACAGCACATGCGGATTATCTTGGGGAACATTGCAGGCCTTCTACCAAGCGTTTTTTAAGCGTTTATACAGCGGAATTGCCTCTGCGGAAATGCTTAAAAATGCATAGTGGGCACACAGCTTAAAAAAAATTATAATAATTAATATTGTGCCAAATTAATTTCACGTGAACTATCACATGATCTATCACAGGGGATCATGTGACATGTGACGTGATACATCAGGTGTGTGTGTGGGTGGGGGGAGGGGTGGTTGGGGGGTCCGCGCCTTCTAAACTGCCCGGGGTCCTTGCTACTCTTAATCCACCCCTGCACACAGTATAGAGGCTGTCAGTCAATCAGTAGACGGTGACGTTGGGCGGTGAATAATAGAGCTGGAGAGACAGTTCAATTCAATGCTGATTTCTTAGTAATTGAGGAATAGACTGGCCATGCTATGGTATTGCTAGACTTGACTTCGAAAAAGTTACATGCACATATAAATATTTTGGAAGGTAACATCCTGTGAAAGGTGCCCATTAATGGCACTGTATATCCTGCGTAAAGCAGGAAGTGGTAATATTGTGGGATAGATCCTAACTAAACAAACAATGAGCAAAGCCTCTGAGTAGCTAATTAGTGTAGCCCAGGAATTGTTCTCCATAGGTCAGTAAAGCCCACTTTATTACTGTGTGCCCTGCAGGTGTACACAGGAGCACATTTTCCAAACAGAGCCCAAATAATATTAGACAATGAAAAAAAAGGTCCCAAATAATGCCATAAAATAATGGTGTTCATGCAATAATATCAATTATCGTGACTATGTAATAAATAAAGAAAGAATATACATAGCTGTAGTAATTGTGCATTATTATACACCTATGAACTGTATGTGATTGACTGATACAATGTAAAAGAAAACTGAGAATAATGCCCTGCTTTTGGAGCATTTTCTGCATTTCTTAACTGGTAAAAATAGTTTGATACCAGCGTGATCCTGTAGTTGGATGTCACCATTGTAATGAGTCAGTTTGTGAAATTTATTTTCTCCAAAAATATGCCACGATAAACTTTGAGTGGAGTTTATCAAAAGTGGTAGGTTTTTTTTAGGAACCACAGCCACTATGCCACAAAAATGGTAGACCATGTAAAATTCCTCTGGCATTAGTATCAATGTCAAAACTGTGCACCAGGAGCTTTATAGCTTGGGTTTCTATGACGGAAAAGTTGCATTCAAGCCTTACATCGCCAAGCACAATGCAAAGCATCTGATGGAGTGTTGTAAATCACGCCAACACTGAACTTTGGAGCAGTGGAAACGCGAAGAATCAAGCATCATTATCTTGGAGTCTTATGGACAAGTCTGGGTTTGGTGAATCTCAAGAGAATGTTAACTGCTTGACTGCACTGTGTCAAAATTTAGTGGAAGAAGATAATGTTATTGGGTTGTATTTCAGGGGATGGACTAGACCCCTTACTTCCAGTTAAGGGAATACGTACAGTAATGCTTTAGAATACCAAGTCATTTTGGACAATTGTATGCTTTCAGGTTTGTGAAATGTCCCTTACATGCTCTAGCATCACTGTATCCAAGGTACAAACTAAGGTCCACAAAGGCTTGGTTGGATTAGTTTGGTATAGAACAACATGACTGCCCACACAGATTCCTGACCTCATTCTCATCCAACACATGGAATGGACTAGACGAACCAGGACCTTTCGGCAAATAACAGGGTCTGAACTCCCATATGCTCTTTTGAATGAATGGACAAAAATTCCCACAAACGCTGCAAAACATTATAGAAATCCTTCCCAGAAGAGTGGAGGCTGCTTCACCTGGAAAGTGGGGACCAACTCCATATTAACGCCTATGGATTTAAAATGTGATATCACAAAAGCTCCTATAAGAGTAATGTGTACATGTGCCAATACTTCTGTCTATATAATGTGGGTAAGATAAAGATTTCAGGAACTTTTCTTTAATTACATTTCTTCTAACCATTTTGTTACATAAGAAGGAAAGTGACTAAATTAATTTATTGACCAAATGCCAAATAGTTGCTTCATCTCAGGCAAGGAAGGGTGCTAACATAGGCAAAGCCTTCTCCTTCTCAAGGATATAATGCATGATTGCCATACTATACAGTAATGGCCGAAAGTGTTTGCACCCTTGAAATTGTTCTAGAAAATGAAGTATTTCTCCCAGAAAATTATTACAATTACTCATTTTGTTAGACACATGTTTATTTCCTTTGTGTGTATTGGAACAACACAAAAAAAACAGAGAAGAAAGGCAAATTGGATATAATTTCACGAAAAAACCCCCAAAATGGGCGGAACAAAATTGTTGGCACCCTCAACTTAATATTTGGTTGCACACCCTTTGGAATAAATAACTGCAATCAATCTCTTGCTATAACCATCAAAAAGCTTCTTACACCTCTTACACGTTTCAACTGAAATTTTGGGCCACTCTTCTATTGCAAATTGCCCCAGGTCTCTCATATTTGATGGGTGCCTTCTCCCAACAGCAATTTTAAGATCTCTCCACAGGTGTTCAATGGGATTTAGATCCGAACTCATTGCTGACCATTTCAGAACTCTTCAGCGCTTTGTTACCAACTACTTCTGGGTGCTTCTTAAAGTATGTTTGGGGCCTTTGTCCTGCTGGATCTATGACCTAGAACACAAACCTAACTTTCTGACACTGGGTACTACAATGCGACCCAAAATCCTTTGAAAATTTTCAGATTTCATGGTGTGTTGCACAGTCAAGGCACCCAGTGCCAGAAGCAGCAAATCAACCCCAAAACATCTTTGATCATCCACCATATTTGACTGTAGTTGCTGTGATCTTTTCTTTGGAGACCTCATTCCATTTTAGGTAAACAGTGGAATGAAATGCTTTACCAAAAATCTCTATCTTGGTTTCATCTGTCCACAAGACACTTTCCCAGAAGGATTTTGACTTACTCATGTACATTTTGGCAAACTGCAGTCTTCATTTTTTATATCTCTGTGTCAGCAGTGGGGTCCTCTTTGGTCTCCTGTCATAGAGTTTCATTTCATTCAAATGTTGACGGATAGTTCGCACTGACACTAATGCACCCTGAGCCTGCAGGACAGACTGAATTTCTTTGGAACTTGATTGGGGCTGCTTATCCACCAACCAGACTATCCTGTGTTGCAACCATTCATCAATTTTTCTCTGCCGTCCACATCCACAGAGATTAGCTGCAGTGCCATGGGCTGTAAACGTCTTGAATATGTTGATCACCGTTGACAAAGGAACATCAAGATCTCTGGAGATGGACTTGTAGTCTTGAGATTGTTGATATTGTTCAACAAATTTGGTTCTCAAGTCCTCAGACTGTTCTCTCAGTTCTCTTCTCCTTTTACTGTTCTCCATGCTGAATGTGGCACACACAGACACACATTGCAAAGATTGAGTCATCTTCTCCCTTTTTACCTGGTTTCAGGTGTGATTTTCATATTGCCCACACCTGTTACTTGCCACAGATGAGTTTAAATGAACATCACATTCTTGAAACAAAGTTGTTTACCCAAAGTTTGGAAAGTTTACAAGTTCTAGTCCTCTTCCTCTCTGAAGAGACAATTTGCATATTTCCCAGAGGAGCATTGCAGCTTTAAAAGTCTCCTCACTGTGACGTGCTTAACATGTCACTCTCCACAAGGAGAAATGTTACCCCTTGGATACCGGTCTGCCGCCTCTCACCCAGCCAAACCAGAACTCATACTTTGCACTGACGAGGGGCAGTACCCCGAAATACAGTGTCGGAAAATTGAGTTTCTAGTTCTGGCTTATATCCTAAGTCATGTGATAAGGCTCGTTAAAGGGTCACTATTGACTTTTAGGATTGCTACTTCCTGTAGGTGGCAGTAGAGTTGTAGTCCTCTTTCTTTCTGAAGAGACAATTTACATATTTCCCAGAGGAGCATTGTGGCTTTAAAAGTCTCCTCACTGTGACGTGCTTAAAATGTCACTCTCCGCAAGGAGAAATGTTACCCCTTGGAAAGGTGACAACAATTTTGTTCAGCCCACTTTTGGGACTTTGTGTGAAATTATGTCCAATTTGCCTTTTTTCTCAGATTTTTTGTGTTGTTTCAATATACACAAAGGAAATAAACATGTGCATAACAAAACAAGTATAATTACAATAATTTGCTGGGAGAAATACCTAATTTTCTGGAACAATTTCAAGGGTGCCAGCACTTTCGGCCATGACTGTGTATAAACCTATGTCTAAAGATTTGAATCAATAGTCATATCATACACACTGTTAAAAAGAAATAGATCACAGTAGTCAATGACAATTTCACATTGGATTTATCTTCAAAGACAATGCTTTTCAAGTACATTTCTGGCCAAATACTTGTAGCAGCCATTCCACTTACAGAACAACATAAAAGGGCTGCTATCAACATACATAATAAGGTTCAATTCCTAGAAAATCTTTATATGACACAAGAAATTAATGAACAGTATTGATGACCATCACTCATCGTCTAATAAGCCCATTTCTCAGAACATTCAAAGTAAAATATTTGTATTTCAATCAACCATCGATCTGGCTACTGGAAAAACAATTCCTATTAAAAAAGACATACTGATTTATGTATAAGGCTGTGTGCCCACGATGCAGTTTTTAAGCGTTTCCGCAGCGGCAATTCCGCTGCAGAAAAGCTTAAAAAACGCTTGGTAGAAGGTCTGCCATGTTCCCCAATGATAATCCGCATGTGCTGTGCACATGCTGCGGAAATTTCCGCTGCGGATTATCATTGCGGAAAAAAAACGCAGCACTACTAATTATTTTGGGGAAGCGCTGCGTTTTCGCCGCCATTGACTTGCATTGGAACGCATGGAATCCGCATCACTGCATATGTAGATGCGCATTCCACGCGTTTCAATGTGTGGATGATACCCGGGTTTGGAGAAGAGGAGACTCTCCTCCGGACCCGGGTACCATAGAACCTGTAAAAAAAAGAATAAAATAAAAAATAAATATTATACTTACCTTCTGATGGCCCCCTGTGTGCTTGTCTTGGCTTGTCAGCAGATCGCGATGGACTCAAGGACCTGCCATGACGTCATCTAGTCATGTGATGGGTCACGTGACGCTGACGTCGGCAGGTCCTTTAGTGTACCGTGAGCTGCCGGAAAGCCGAGACAAGGACACCGGGGGCCATCAGAAGGTAAGTATAATTTTTATTTTTTACCATTCTTTCAGTCACAGTATATAAATCCATGCTGTTTGCATGGATTTATATAGTGTGACCAAGTTGTCAAGCACTTTCCAAGTGATGCTAAAATCGCTTGTCAACCCGCATGCGGAAATGCATGTGAAGAACGCTTCACATCCGCTTGTCCCTGGCAGGAAAAACGCATGTACAATCCGCATGTACAATCCGCATGTACAATCCGCATGTACAATCCGCATGCGTTTTTTCTGCCAGGGAGATGCAGAAACGCTCAGGAAAAATGCAGAGCATTTCTGCATCGTGGGCACATAGCCTAAATCATAATGAAGTTTGTTGATGAATGCCTTACCTATACTCTTCAATATTGTGCATATACCAGTCATTGTTTCTTTTATACTATACATCATAAGGAGTAATAAATGATAAAGCCCAGGCTCTATGTCAGCAGATTCTATAGACTGAAAGTTTTCTAAAGGCAGAGTTATAACATATATATATATCTACTGTGCTATATATATGAATATACTTGTTTTTTGCAGTCATTTTTATACATCAACACATAATATATCCAATGCAACTTTAATCTAAACATTTATTTATTGACGCTGCCAATTTCCGTGGTTACATTTTCGTTTTCTCCTCCTTCAAAGAGCCATAACTTTTTGTTTTCTGTCCACATAGACATATGAGGGCTTTTTTTTTTGCGTGACAAGTTTTACTTTTGAATAACACCACATAGTGTACTGGAAAAAGGGGAAAAAATTCAAATGCAGTGAAATTGCCCAAAAAAAATGCAATTCTCACATGGCTTTTTGGGAATTGGTCAGTGAGATTACGGTGATAACTTGTCCAGGTTTTTGGTTTTTTTCATTATTTTAAGGGTGAAAAAAAATTGAAAATTTGTAAAAAAAAAATAATTTTTGATTGTGTCGCCATTTTCAACTTGTGTGAGGCCTTATTTTTTGCGGGGCAAGACAATGTTTTTATTGATTCCATTTTTGGATAAATATGACATTTTGATCGCTTTTACTGCATCTTTTTTGCGGTGTTGCAGTGCCCAAGAACCAGTGATTTGGGCGTTTATTTCTGTTTACGGTGTTTTCTGATAGGGTTAATGAATTTAATATTTTGCTAGATTGGACTTTTATGTATACGGCGATATCACATATGTGTATTTTGGTTAATATCTTTATTTTTAATTGGGGGGAAAGGAGAGTGATTCAGACTTTTATGGGTTTTTTTCAGATTTTTTAAAACGTTTTGCTGTATTTACTAGTTCCCTTAGGGGACTTGAAGCTGTGATTGTCCAATTATTTGTGCCATATACAGCTATACCACAGTATTGCTGTATATAGCTAACCTGGAGGTGATCGCTTAGTGATTATGTTGATGTTCTTGCATGGAAGTGGAAGAGGAACTATGCAGTCATTATCGTTACACAGGATTTGCCTTCCCCAGCCTATCCTCTGCCAGCACTGCTTCGGTCTCGCCCTTCTGTACCTCGCATACCAGCTCTGACTCGTGGGTCAGCTCCTGCAGGTCCGGGGACTGCCTTGGAGTGACACTTGGTGACTACCTACGACCAAGGCTATCCTCACCATCTGAGGCCATAGCAAAAACCCGGCAATCGCTTAGTCACACCAGGGTAAACCCGGCCCGTGGCGCAATGGGTCCACACCCATCACTGTCATAGTTTGTATCTCTCTCTCTATAACATATACACATAAACATATATATGTACTAGCTATTGAACCCGTTCTACGCCCGGGTGGCGAGCATTTTTATTAGTATATGGTCTCCCATGCTGGTATGTGCTGCCCCCCTCCTTGTATTTGTGCTGCCCCCATCCTGTCCCCACCATCCAATCCTGGTATGCGTGGCACCCCTCACCCCCAATCCTGGTATGCGTGGCACCCCTCACCCCCAATCCTGTTATACGTGGCACCCCTCATCCTTATCCTGGTGTGTATGATATCCCTCATCCTGGTATGCATGGCACCCTATCCCTCACTCCCAATCCCGGTATGCGTGGCACCCCTCATCCCGGTATGCGTGGCTCCCCTCACCCCCAATCCCGGTATGCGTGGCACCCCTCACCCCCAATCCCGGTATGTGTGGCACCCCTCATCCTTATCCTGGTGTGTATGGTATCCCTCATCCTGGTATGCATGGCACCCCTTCCCTCATTCTCAATCCCGGTATGCGTGGCACCCCTCATCCCCAATCCCGGTATGCATGGCACCCCTCATCCCCAATCCCAGTATGCCTGGCACCCCTCATCCCCAATCCCGGTATGCGTGGCACCCCTCACCCCCAATCCCAGTATGCTATGTGTGGTACCCCTCACCCCCCAATCCTGGTATGCGTGTTACCCCTCACCCCCCCAATCCTGGTATGCGTGGTACCCCTCACCCCCAATCCTGGTATGTGTGGTACCCCTCACCCCCAATCCTGGTATGCGTGGCACCCCTCACCGCCCAATCCTGGTATGCGTGGTACCCCTCACCCCCCAATCCTGGTATGTGTGGTACCCCTCACCCCACAATCCTGTTATGTGTGGCCCCCTCATCCCTTTCACATTGTACACACATACAAAAAAAATAAACAGTTATACTTACCTTTCTTCTCTGTGCTCCAGCGCTGCTGCGTCCTCTTCTGCCGGAGGCCGGAGGAGGAGTGCGGCGCTGGAGCACCGCGCTGTCCGGCGCCATTTTGCTGAAGACACACTGTAAATGTGTCTTCAGTAAAATGGCGAAGGATAGCGCAATGCGCACGCGCCGTTCCGATGCCTTCACTCCGCCCCCGGTCTCCAGCGAAGAAAGTCGCCGCGGCAATGCTCCTCCCGGTCAGGTAAGTATGTAGGTGACGCGCCCCCTGGGACATATTCCTTTTTGAGGGGAATACCCGGCACCGGATCAGATGGGGGGTTGTAGTCTCCGAGCGGCTGTGACCCGGCCCGTGCCCAGGGCGTCAAGCTCAGTGTTATGTGGCAGTCCTACAGATGTTATTAAGAGTTCTTTTGTGTCGACTACGCCACCCGTTGTGATGCGGTCACTGTGGCCGCCGCTGCAGCAGGGTCCGCTGAGGCTGATGGTGGGTGCGCAGCTTGGTGGGATAACCCCCAACGGGAGGGGTATAGCCTCAGAGGGGACAGGCGCAGAGGATGGGGGTTGTGGTGGTGTAGTGCAGCCGGCAGTGAAGACAGAGTCGGGTTGTGCAGTTAAGGGTGTTTACTTACTGCAGTTGTTGTACTGGTCACTCCAGCTGCTAGTGACCACCCGAGCCGTGCTGCGTCCACCAGGTCCTGGATCCAGCCAATCCCCAAACAAGTCCGGAGCGTGGCCCTGAGCTCTCTTTCTGTCCCGTTCTCTGGCCGTCCCCACCAGTGATCCACCTAGGTCCAGCTCCCTCGGGCCTTCTGTTGGGACACCCTTGGCCCTGGGTTCCCTGACCCTTCATGTGGTGTGCCTTCGGGGTGGATGTGATGGGTGACCGTGGCAGACGCTGCCCACGGTCTCCGGTCTCTGGCTGGGGAATGTTTTTACCCCCACCAGCTTGGGTTCCGGTACCCTGTGCCGACTCCTCACCCGGTGCTTTAATTTGGGTTCTTGGGTCCTCTCTGTTTTCCCCTCTGGGTACTCCTTCTCTGCTCCTCTCTCACTCAGGGTCTCTCTTCTCCCTTGCTGCAGGCTGACTTCCTCTCTCTGCTTGCTGTCTGCTCCTCTGCATCTGACCCTGATCTTAGTTGGTGCCCACCTTATATACACCCTCTATGTGTGAGCTCAGGTGACCAGCACCCAATGAGCTCCTATCTTTACCCAGGCTGCTCCCCCTATCTGCCCCTACACTACATGGGATGTACCACCCCCCTCCCACTCCAGCCAGGAACAGACTCGGTCGTACCTGCACATCTCTAAGTGGGAGTACCGTCGGCCTGCTCCTCTGAAATGGGATGTATGTAGTGCATGCAGTCTATCTGAGCTCAGATCCACACTCCATCCTTACCCGGGAGTGGAATATCACACCTCTGGGTTGAGGTGCAATACCCCTGTAGCAGCCGAATCCTCAGGGTGCTACATTCCCCCCCGGTAAACCACAGCACGTCCTCGGGCTGTAAGACATAAAACACCAAAAACATACAATTTTTTTCATATAAACATATAAAACATATAAAACACTATATATATAAAACTTTTTTATATAAACATTCTCGTAGACTTCTCTTGTCTCTGGTTCCTCCTCCGGACACTGTGTAACGTATGTCCGGGAAACGTGCGACAGTCTCTTAGAAAAAACTGGTTTTCTATAAAACCGGTAGGGGGCGCTTTAGGAAGCGCAACTATATACAGGGGAAGTTGGCCGCTCTCAGTCCTCGGCCAGGTAGAGGAAAGGGAATGGCTGCTCACAGTCCTCAGCCTGTAGGATGAAGGGGTTAACGGGTAAACAGTTCACTGGTCCCAACGGGGACTATTTTAGCAGCAACGGTTCACTGTGCCCCGACAGGCAACTATATACAGTCTCTACTCCCGTCCTCAACGACGGCTCCCTCCTGCTCTTTCTTGATATGATGTTTCTTCAGACCCGTCCGGGTCCTCTGGCTCCTCCTCTCCGTACCGCAACTCCTCCTCCGTCAAGCGGTGTACGTGGAGGGCGTAAGGTCCTTTGGCACACTTGTGCCGGGTGAAAGTGACTTCGTCTCCGACGTAGAGGTCACGGCCTTTGTGACCTTCCGGCAGGTGGGACTCGACGTCTCTGCGAGTCACAAAAACGTCACCGCGGTTGTTACGGTCCCGAATAAAGCCCCACCCATGCTGCGGGTTGAACTTTATCACTGTCCCGATGGTGCGGGGACAATGCGCTGCACGGGGGTTCCTCCTAGTCCGGCTCTTCTGCTCCGCGCTCCGGATTTGGGCCTGTTGTTCTCTGACCCGCCTCTCCTCCCGTTCTCTCTTAAACTCTGCTAGCTGCTGACGACAACACTCAGTACGCTCAGCGGCGACTGCCCGAGTTTCTCCGGTGAACCCCATCAAATCTTCTCCCGTGGGGTCCCACACGAATTGGGCTTCTTCTAAAGGAGGCGAGACCCGAGTCACGGGCTTCGGAGCCGGGATCAGGGGCTCACACAAGGGCCCTAGTCTTTGTTGCCGCTCCAGCTCATGGTATCCTTCGGGCCAGATGAAGGGTCGCCCGTCCGGCCATGTGAGCTGGCTGAAGAGGTCCTCCCCCAGGTGTGGCACCCTTGGTATTGCGGGCGCGGGCGCGGTGGTGGTGGCGCCCGGGTTGCCCAGGCCTTGCGGCCAGGCCTGGGGCACCTGGAAGGTGAAGGGCACCGTTAGGACGGCGGCGCCCTGGGCTACCTGGCCTTGCGGCCAGGCCGGAGGCTCCGCGGAGGTAGGGGGCGCTGTTGGTGGTGCGGCGCCCGGGGGTACTAGGCCTTGCGACCAGGCTGGTGGTAATTCCTGCTTTGTCACGCTCCGGGTCGAGGCGCGTGACGTCACAGGGGTCGCTGCGGCGGCTTCCGGTCGGGGCCTAGTCCATGGCGGTGACATGGCGGCTACGGGCACAGCAGGGGGACTTTCGGGCTCTGCGACGGGGAGCTGGGGCAGGTAAGCGGTGTCACGGCTTGGGGTATAGGCGTCCCCTTTACCTGCCTCCATGCGTTCGGCTCCCTCCTCGGCGCCGTCTCCGGCCTTGGGTCCTCCCGCGCCATCCTCAGAGGCGGTCTGCTTCCTCTTCCAGGGTAGCGTGCTCCGTTGACTGGTCTCTGCTTGCTGGGCCATCTCCCGGCTCCACTCCGCCAGTATCTCACGCTGTACCCGGGCCATCCTCCTTGCGAGGCCCTCCAGGGCAGTTTGTGCACACTCCCGGTCTCGGGGGAGCTGCGCTAGGATCTCCGCTAGACCTAGCGGGGTTGTGGACTCTAGCAGGCTCCTGACCATCGGGTCGGTGCTGCTCTGCTCTGCTTCCGGCAGGCTCCTGGCCAGCGGGCCGGTGCTGCTCTGCCCTCCTTCCTCGGTCTCTAGCAGACTCCTGGCCAGCGGGCCGGTGCTGTTCTGCTTTCTCTCCATCTCCGGGTGAGCTCCTTCGCTACTCCTCGTTAGACCTCTTGCCTCCGGGTGCGCTCGCTCCAGACTGCTCCAGGCGACACCCATCTTTGTTCTTTTCTTTCGTCTCCTCCCACTTCGAGGGCGGTCCCGGGGCAACTCGGTGACTGTCAGCTCCAGGGGTAGTTCTTTCACGCTGACAGACACCTCCAGCATCACAGTCTCTATTGGTGGGGGCGGTTTCCACTTTTGGCGCCATTTTCTGTCCTGGCCCACGATGGGAGGTGGCCTCCTGCCCTCCTTTGGCACGCCCATAATGGCGTCCGCTGCTCTTCCAAGGCGGGAAATCTGCGGTTTTGGCGGGAAGCGTCGCCCAGTGGCGGGAAACTCTGCAGATGGCGGGAACAAGTTGGAAATGGCGGACAATTGGCGGGAAACGACTGGTGATGGAGTCCGATGGCGTGGACCCTCCGGAACCGGCGGGAGACTTCTTTCTGAGGTAAACTTGCACTTTTCTTCAGGCACGCAGTACCCGGGTGTTGCGGGCACGTAATCCTGCCGACTACGCCAAAGTTGACGCGCCCCCTGGGACATATTCCTTTTTGAGGGGAATACCCGGCACCGGATCAGATGGGGGGTTGTAGTCTCCGAGCGGCTGTGACCCGGCCCGTGCCCAGGGCGTCAAGCTCAGTGTTATGTGGCAGTCCTACAGATGTTATTAAGAGTTCTTTTGTGTCGACTACGCCACCCGTTGTGATGCGGTCACTGTGGCCGCCGCTGCAGCAGGGTCCGCTGAGGCTGATGGTGGGTGCGCAGCTTGGTGGGATAACCCCCAACGGGAGGGGTATAGCCTCAGAGGGGACAGGCGCAGAGGATGGGGGTTGTGGTGGTGTAGTGCAGCCGGCAGTGAAGACAGAGTCGGGTTGTGCAGTTAAGGGTGTTTACTTACTGCAGTTGTTGTACTGGTCACTCCAGCTGCTAGTGACCACCCGAGCCGTGCTGCGTCCACCAGGTCCTGGATCCAGCCAATCCCCAAACAAGTCCGGAGCGTGGCCCTGAGCTCTCTTTCTGTCCCGTTCTCTGGCCGTCCCCACCAGTGATCCACCTAGGTCCAGCTCCCTCGGGCCTTCTGTTGGGACACCCTTGGCCCTGGGTTCCCTGACCCTTCATGTGGTGTGCCTTCGGGGTGGATGTGATGGGTGACCGTGGCAGACGCTGCCCACGGTCTCCGGTCTCTGGCTGGGGAATGTTTTTACCCCCACCAGCTTGGGTTCCGGTACCCTGTGCCGACTCCTCACCCGGTGCTTTAATTTGGGTTCTTGGGTCCTCTCTGTTTTCCCCTCTGGGTACTCCTTCTCTGCTCCTCTCTCACTCAGGGTCTCTCTTCTCCCTTGCTGCAGGCTGACTTCCTCTCTCTGCTTGCTGTCTGCTCCTCTGCATCTGACCCTGATCTTAGTTGGTGCCCACCTTATATACACCCTCTATGTGTGAGCTCAGGTGACCAGCACCCAATGAGCTCCTATCTTTACCCAGGCTGCTCCCCCTATCTGCCCCTACACTACATGGGATGTACCACCCCCCTCCCACTCCAGCCAGGAACAGACTCGGTCGTACCTGCACATCTCTAAGTGGGAGTACCGTCGGCCTGCTCCTCTGAAATGGGATGTATGTAGTGCATGCAGTCTATCTGAGCTCAGATCCACACTCCATCCTTACCCGGGAGTGGAATATCACACCTCTGGGTTGAGGTGCAATACCCCTGTAGCAGCCGAATCCTCAGGGTGCTACATAGGTATGGCGCCGGAGATGGTGCTATGCGTTCAGTGTCTACGCATACCGCGTGATCTCCGGCGCCATACACCTCCTCTTACCTGTAACGGCTGGATGCGTGCTTCTCTCTGGAGCCAGACTGCGCGTCACGCATGCGCAGTCTATCGAGGCTTCAGACAGAGACACGCATGCCGCCTTATATTATAGATATGTTTACAGTTGTGCTCAAAAGTTTACATACCCCGGCAGAATTTTTCCTTTCTTGGCCTTGTTTCAGAGAATATGATTGATAACAAAAAAACTTTTTCTCCACTCATGGTTATGGGTTAGGTGAAGCCATTTATTGTGAAACTACCGTGTTTTCTATTTTTAAATCTTAATGCCAACCAAAAACATCCAAATAACCCTGATCAAAAGTTCACATACCCTAGTGATTTTGGCTTGATAACATGCACAGAATTTGACACAAATGGGTTTGAATGGCTACTAAAGGTAACATCCTTACTTTTGACCTGTTTGCTTGTAATCAGTGTGTGTGCATAAAAGCTGAGTGAGTTTCTGGGATCCAGACAGACTCTTGCATCTTTCATCCAGCCACTGATATTTCTGGATTGTGAGTCATGAGGAAAGCATAAGAATTGTCAACGGATCTACGTGAAAAGGTAGTTGAACTGTATAACACAGGAAAGGGATACAAAAAATATCCAAGGAATTGATAATGCAAGTCAGCAGCATTCAAACTGTGATTAACAAACGGAAAATCAGGGGCTCTGTAAAATCCAAACCACGGTTGGGTAGACCAACAAAAATTCCGGCCACAACTGCCAGGAAAATTGTTCAAGATGCAAAAAAAACCCACAAATAACATCAGCTGAAATTCAGGATTCTCTTAAAACTAGTGGTGTGGCTGTTTCAAGATGCACAATAAGGAGGCACTTGAAGAAAGATAGGCTGCATGGTCAAGTCGCCAGAAGAAAGCCATTACTGCGCAAATGCCACAAAGTATCTCGCCTACAATACGCCAAACAGCAGAGACAAGCCTCAAAACTTCTGGAACAAGTTAATTTGGAGTGATGAGACCAAAATTTTACTTTTTGGCCACAACCATAAACGTTACATTTGGATAGAGGTCAACAAGGCCTATGATGAAAGGAACATCATTCCTACAGTAAAGCACGGTGGTGGATCGCTGATGTTTCGGGGATGTGTGAGCTACAAAGGCACAGGAAACTTGGTAAAAGTTGAAGGAAAGATGAATGCAGCACGATATCAGAAAATACTGGAGGCAAATTTGCACTCATCAGCCCGGAAGCTGCGCATGGGACGTACTTGGACGTTCCAACATGACAACGATCCAAAACACAAGGCCATGTCGAGCTGTCATTGGCTACAGCAGAGCAAAGTAAAGGTTCTGGAGTGGCCATCGCAGTCTCCAGACCTCAATATCATTGAGCCACTCTGGGGAGATCTCAAGCGCGCAGTTCATGCTAGACAGCCCAGAAATTTACAGGAACTGGAGGCTTTTTGCCAAGAAGAATGGGCATCTTTACCATCTGAGAAATTAAAGAACCTCATCCACAACTACCACAAAAGACTTCAAGCTGTCATTGATGCTAGAGAGGGCAATACACGGTATTAAGAACTGGGGTATGTGAACTTTTGATCTGGGTCATTTAGATGTTCTTATTTGTCATTAAGATTTAAAAAGAGAAAACACAGTAGTTTGACAATAAATGGATTCACCCAACCAATAACCATGAGTGGAGAAAAAATTTTTTGTTATCATTCATATTCTCTAAAACAAGGTCAAGGAAGGAAAAATTCTGCCGGGGTATGTAAACTTTTGAGCACAACTCTATGTATAGCAAGAAAGAGAGAGGGCTACACATACAAATATACATGTATTATATAGACAGAGAGGCTCAACCACAGTGTGCAGCTACATAAAGAATCTCTATCTATCTATCTCTCTCTCTCTCTCTCTCTCTCTCTCTCTCTATACTGTATATATACACACATTGTGTACATGGTTACAAACAGTTGTCATATGCTCCACACACTCTTGCATGCACTTTACACATATATGCAGACATTTCACACGTATATATATATATACACTAAATTACACATACATTGACTATATACATGTACTGAAAATAAATAAAACCCCTCTTTGCTGGCACATATCTTCTTTCAGCAGTTCGTTTCTGTTGCTGACAACATCTCTCTCCTCTCAGCCCTGCTTGTGGAGACTCAGAGGGGGAGGGGCACTATCACTACTCAGGCAGGCTGCAGGAGTCAGAGCTGAACTTCAGTGCTGTATGGTGTGAACATGGGCACCAATCAGTGCTTTTCCAAAAAGAGGGGAGGTGGAAGTAGGAAATGGAAAGGCAGCACTCTAGCTCACTGAGTTCCGGAGCACAGACATAGAGCCGAATGCTAAGCTGAGCACATCCAGTTCTGTCACAGTGCAAGGGCGCAGATGGCAAACTGCTGCTCATTTTCTCTTGATGCAATGTATTATGGGAAAGTGACATAAGCAGTGCAGAGGAGCTTGGGAATTCCCCTGGAGGCGAGTTCAGCTGAAGTTGCTCATTTTGAATCAGAGTTTTTCTCCCACTTGGTATACAGTATGTCTTGTTAATAATTTTTTGTCAAATTATAAATGTTATTACATCTGCATTTAATTTAAAAAGTAAACATTTTAGTGATAGGTTCTCTTTAAGACCATGATGAGATGCCTGTTTCCGTCACTTGTTTTAGCTCTGTATAGACTAGGAATTGTTGTATTTTAGATAATGAAACTAAATAGTCTTATTGCACTTACAATATATTCAAAGACTCAGTAGTGTTGATGAAGCATTAATCATCTATGGTTTGTAATCTGATAAAGTCTAATAAACTCCCATGTACATAACCAGAGGATCCATACATAACTAATACATCAGACTAATCAAGCAAAGCATATTTCTAACATTCATTTACATTTGTTTTTTTCAATGCCACAATTTTTAGGTTATATTTAAAGCAATCTTACCTGGGCTTTCATCCAACTTGCCAATTGTTTCAATCTGTTCAACTAAGTCATTGGAGTTCCATTGACTCATCCCAATAAGAATGGCACTTTTCCCTTCTACAATCTCCTCTGAAATAATGAAAAATTGTAATTAGGCATCTAAAACATGGCATGCAGAGATCACAGCATAGCTGTAGAAAATACAATGGCGTTTCTACACGTCAGTTACCCTACAGCCTATATACAGCCTATATATAAAGGGATTGCCTGTTTGTTATGCAATCCCTGAATGTGTCACAGCTATCTAACAGCCGTGACTAGTGTTGAGCGATACCTTCCGATATCGGGAAATATCGGGTCGGATTGGATCGGACCGATACACAAAAAATATCGGATATCGCGGATTCCGATACTGGAAACCAATGCAAGTCAATGGGACACAAATATCAGAATGAAAATAAACCCTTTCTTTCCTTATAGGTTGATTCTACATGAAGGAAAACAATTGTATATATAATAATAATAATGTAGAATGTATTACATGAAAAGCCGGCAATTCAGCAACGGCATACACCGGTACCCGACAATTTAGAACAGAAAGAATAGAGCATCACACATAGATTAGATAGATAGAAACATGTCAGTCACATATGTAAGAAGTACAGTGACAGTGTTGGTTACTGTACTTGTCATTTAGTGTTAAAGGATTTATTAAAAAATATAATAGTGTTTTCATGCGCCGTCTCTTTAAAAAAGCCGGCCGGCAATTCAGCATCGGTACCCGACAATTTAGAATAGAAAGAATAGAGCATCACACATAGATTAGATACATAGAAACATGTCAGTCACATATATAAGAAGTACAGTGACAGTGTTGATTACTTTACTTGTCATTTAGTGTTAAAATAAAGGATTTATTAAAAAAAAAATTGGCGTGGGGCTCCCCGTAATTATAGTCTCTAGCGGAGGTTAAGCAGATGGCTGGGGCAGATGTTTGAAGCCTGGGAAGGGGATAATACCCACGGAGCTTCCCAGGCTACTAATATCGGCCCCCAGCTGAATACCTAGCCTTTACTAGCTATTAAAATGGGGGACCCCCAAAAAAATGACGTGGGGTCCCCTCTATTTTAATAGCTAGCAAAGGCTAGGCAGACAGCTGGGGGCTGATATTAATAGCCCAAGAAGTGTGCCATGAATATTGGCCCCCTCCTAGGCTAGAAACACCAGCCATCAGCCGCCCCAGAAATGGGATGAAGGATGGCATGCTGGTTAGCAACGCTCAGCTGCGATCCAGCCTGTCATCTCAATGCCATCCCAGCGTGGGAGAACTCTCCTGCTGAAGCGCTGAGCGCAGGAGAATTCTCCCATGCTGTCAGTGATGTGCATGAGGTGAGCTGAGTTCATTGGACATGATCTCAGCTCATCTGGATGCCGTCACAGCCAGACACTGAGGAGCGCAAGCATGCCTGCGCTTCTCAGTGTCTGCGGCATGGCAAGCTGGATGGCAGCTTTCGGCTACGATCCAGCCTGTCATGTGAATGTAGCTGAGCTGGAGCCGTCGTGCGAACCATGGAAAGGTAAGGATGATGTTGCTTTATTATTATACTTTTATTGCAGGAGATCATTGGCTTCAGCTGGAAAGGGTGTGATGGTAAGTATGGTTTAATTTAGAACAATAAAGAATTGTGTGTTTATTTAAATTAAAGGACTTTATTCTGGGTGTTTGTGTTTTTTTTTTAACTTTGACTATGGGGTTAGTAATGGGGGTGTCTTATAGACACCTCTCCATTACTAACCTGGACTTGATGTCAGCTGGCATTATAAGCTGACATCAACCCCAACCCAATTACCCCACTACCACCGCTACAGGGCAGTGGGAAGAGTGAGGCTAAGTGCCAGAATTAGCGCATCCTATGGATGCGCCATTCCTGGGGCAGCTGACGGCTTGTGTTTCTAGCCTGGGAGGGGGCCAATATTCATGGCACCCTTCCTGGGCTATTAATATCAGCCTCCAACTGTCTGCCTAGCCTTTGCTAGCTATTAAAATAGGGGGGACCCCACGTCACTTTTTTTGGGGTCCCCCATTTTAATAGCTAGTAAAGGCTAGGTATTCAGCTGGGGGCTGATATTAGTAGCCTGGGAAGCTCCGTGGGTATTACCCCCTTCCCAGGCTTCAAACATCTGCCCCAGCCGTCTGCTTAACCTCCGCTAGAGACTATAATTACGGGGAGCCCCACGCCAATTTTTTTTTTAATAAATCCTTTATTTTAACACTAAATGACAAGTACAGTAATCAACACTGTCACTGTACTTATTATATATGTGACTGACATGTTTCTATGTATCTAATCTATGTGTGATGCTCTATTCATTCTGTTATAAATTGTCGGGTACCGATGCTAAATTGCCGGCCGTCTTTTTTAAAGAGACGGTGCATGAAAACACTATTATTTTTTTTAATAAATCCTTTAACACTAAATGACAAGTACAGTAAGCTGAGCGCTGCCATCCAGCTTGTCATCCTTCAGAGACACTGCAGAGCGCAGGCATTATGGGAACTTTCGATTCCGGTATTCGATATTCTAAAAGTATCGGAACTCAGTATCGGAACTCCGATAGCGCGAATATCGGTCGATACCTGATATTTCAGTATCGGAATGCTCAACACTAGCCGTAACACATGCAGCCACGGTGGATCAAACCTAGATGCCGAGCACGCCGAAAATACTCGGCGAGCACCTGAGCGAGATCGATTAAAGGGTTAAACGAGCACGCTCGCTCATCAGTTCTTAAATATTCTCTAGTTATACATATTCATTAGTGAAAATGTTAGGAAAAACATACTTTAAAAGACACCGGGTACCAAGGTGCATGAGAGATTAGTATGACAGGTCCCCGTCGGCTTCTCCCCTCCCGCTGTTTTTGAGTGATGGGTATCTCACTGCATGCGTGTATATGAAAACCTGACAGCTGGTGGGGAGAAATTGCCAGGGACCATCCTTTTCAACTAGTTATCCATGTGGCTTGGTCCCCAGTAGTTTTTAAAGTAAACCGCTCTGTAAAGGTGTACATATCCTTTAATATTCACAAGTCATAATTAAAATAAAAAGTCAATGAAAATAATTTACCAGCTGCAATCACCCAGGTTGTTGATGGTGACTCCTTTCGAGGAACTGTTTAAAGAGGCAGTCTAATACAAAAATGGATTATAATTTGCTGCTTTTTATAGTTGCAACATTTTTAATTAGATTTTAAGATTTTTTTTACAGTGTAAATAAAGCAGGTTTTTCTCTTTGAAATATAAAAGGGTTAAACCTGTGATAAAGCTTTTTTTTAACTACTTGTAGACCATCTAATTATCTAAAGGTTTTGTCCGGTCCAAACTGATAAGTCTGCGGTCACTCCGTTTCAGGCCCAGTAACGGAAGGTATGTATGAGTTATACATACTCCTCGTTCCATACAATTGTATTGAGCTGAGGCTGCACACCGACTAGAGACATGGTTGGCCAGAGGGTGGCTCAATACAAGTGTATGGAAGCGAGGCCGTGTCAACTGGCCAGGAGTATGTATAACTCATACATACCCTCCGGTCTCGGGTCTGAAACTGGCAAATCCCCACAGCGCACATTGCATGTGCTGGGGAGATTCATAAGTCTGCAGTCACACAGAGTGACTGCAGACTTATCGGTTTTGGACTGGACAACCCCTTTAATAAGTCATGTGGTCCACATATTACTTTGTAATGGCGTTTTAGCACTACATTGCAGAATATACAGCTGCACAACACCATGCAGCGGGAGGAAAGCAAAACCAGCTATCAAAAATGTCCGGAATCCCCATAAAGAAGGTATAGATGATTTACTACTATCTCTCCCTTTCTGATTACTGTATACACAGGGCTGATGCAACACTGTGCATACAGTTTAGGAAGCGCTGACAGCTCTTCTTCCTCCTGTCCCAATGATCATGAAATGCCCCCCAAAGGTCTTTTATGAACTTATGTGGGGCATAATGTGTGAAATACATGAAAAAATAAATATAAATTTAAACGTAATGCCTAGACTCTGCTTATGATCGCAGCACATAGCTATATATGTTTTAATCATGCCTGAACTTTTAACACCAGGGGATGAAACTTTATAGATTTTTTGGATTTATTAGTTACCATTGCTCTTTTGTCCAGGAGCTTCCATGTGCTGGACACAAGAATCATACTAACCAAACCTTCTAACACACGAGCTGCCAGACTGATGAGCTTTATCCCTTTTGTTCTTTTTCGCTTTTCTTAAAAAAAAAGAAAGCCGCTACCAGTCCGAATCACTGTTTCTAGCTCTGCCCCATAAAAAAACAATTATCCAATATATAAAATTAATTGTTCTATAAAGGTAAACACAAATGTAGTGGTCCCTTGTGATCATAAAGAAAAAAAACAAACATACACGTTTCCTTTTTTTCTTTACATTTTCCCCAGGTATTGGTAAAAAAAAACAAAACTAAAAATTACATAAAAATTAAGCTCTACATGTCACGAAAAAAACAAGGCAAACAATAATTATTTGAATATCTAAATGAGAAAAAAAATGTTAGAGCTCTTAAAACTACATATAAGAAAAAAAAAAACAACAGAGGAAAATGTCACGTGTCAATGATATGAAAAATCCACAGTGGATATGTCCGGCGTGGACTTACCATAAAAGGATCATTAAGGTCTTATCTTTCCTGTTTGGAAAAAATATATACTAACAAGACAAACCAACTATCAGTCAATTACAGTATATATGCTACGATCTGATACACAATATCATTTTTCTAAAAGGATTTCAGCTGATAAGCCAAACTCAAAATCCACGTAAAAAGTGTAACAAAATCCATAATTAAAACTGAAAACATAATCCTATTTTATCAGGAAATCGAAATTTGCCATTTATAACTGACATTAAATGGGGTTAACCCATAGGCACAACCTCAGTAGTTCAATTTTATTTTATCCAAAATATAGATTTCATATGAGTGTTGTATCTCATTAAAGGGGTTGTCTGGTCTTCTGATGAAAGTCTGTAGTCATTCTATACGATTGCAGACTTCTGAATCCTGGCGGCGCACGCTGTCAGGATTTTCTGATATTGACAGCAAGAGCGGACAGCTACGTGACTGCAAGTATGCAATTTTCATACTTTTGGCCATATTCCAACTAGACATACTTGGCCTCCATCAATCTACTTGTACTGAACGAGGACGAGCACGTCTGGTCGGCAAGTGACTGTATGTATGCAAATTTCATACTGGCAATCACGTAACCGCTTGGTCTAACTGGCAACACTGGAGAATCCAGATAGAATGCACTGTGCATGCTGTAAGGACAGGTGCAGACAATCGTTTTCTCCACATCTGAGAAAATCGGTCTGATTATGCTAATCAGACTCTGATCAGAGTTTGATCAGAGTGTGATCCGATTTTCTTAGAGGTGGAGAGAGAGAAAAAAAAGGTTCCCCATCTTCTCTATAATGTCCATCTGTGAAAATTGGACGACACTCAGATGCCACCCCACTGCGGTCTGATTTTTTTCCAAAGACCCATGGAGTTAAATGGGAAATTGACATCTGATTCTCAGAGGCAAATCATGTATGCTGCGATTTTTTATTTCCTCAGACCACTTGTCCGAGGATAAAATCGGAAATGTGCACTGCCCCTATATATCAACATGGGTATGAGTGCTATCCGTGAAAACCACAGATGGCACTTGTCCGATTTTTACGGTTGTCTGCATGAACCCTAAGGACTTTCACCACAAGACTGGACAGCCCTTTTAAAATCAATAAGTGGTAGATTTCATGTATATTTCAGCATAAAATATAGCTGGATGTTGTGCCATAGTGTGGGTGAAGTTCCACCGTATGAACATATCCTCAATGCATTTATATAGGTCATTTATAAAAACAACTTTAGGCCGTGTGCCCACACAAGTTTTTGGCGAGTTTTTGATGTTGCAGATTTTCTGCAGAATTTCGACACCTATTATGTAAATTTGGTTACTTGTGTTTTTTTCATTTAGTTTTTGAGTGCGTTTCGTTCAGAAAATCTGCAACATCAAAAACTCACCAAAAGCTCATCGTGAGAGTGTGGCCTAAGGGTATGTGCGTACGATTGGTATGGCCAGCACTTTGAACACTCTATACTTTATGCTGCGTCCAAAGCGCTGCACGCAGGTGAATCCGCATGTGTTCATTGAACCATGTGGATTCACTGCAATCAATACATTGTATTGATCTAATTTCGCTTACGGAGACGAGCAACTCCGCAAGAGAAATTGACATGGTGCGGTCTGGAAAGATGCGCCGCATGTCCGTGTCTGCGGGTGATCCGCAGGAACATGGAGATGCATAGTGGGCATGGGATTTCTTGAAATCTTATCCACTATGCTGTAACATCTGGCCGCTGTGGTTTGCATGCGATTACTGATCGTGTGCATGTACCCTAAGGCTAAGTTCCCACGATGAGTTTTTGTTGAGTTTTTAATGTTGCAGATTTTCTACAGCATTTCAGCACCCATTAAGTAAGATAGGTTACTTGCATTTTTGAAAAAATATACAGCATCAAAACCTCGCCAAAAACGCATTGTGGGAACATAGTCTAAGATGCTGCGTTTTTCATGCAGCAAAAATATCCAGCGTCAAGAATGCACCAAAAACGCATTGTGGGAACATAGCCTAAGATGCTGCGTTTTTCATGCAGCAAAAAAACGCAATGTCAAGAACTCACCAAAAACTCATCATGAACACACAGCTTTAGTATCAAATATGGAGATAGATGTTGTGGAGCTGGAAGGGGATTCTTCGCCAATCATCAGATTTTATAGCATTTCCTTCTAAGTTATTGCATTTTTTTTCTGCCAAATCCTATATTTGCTATGTGAATTTAGAAATGATTATTGATGCTCAGCACCATAAACAGCTCATCAGAAGTCATTCTCTATGTCAGGTCTATTTTAATCCTTGTTTGCAAACATTGTTTCTTCCATTAACCTTTTCAATGGAGTTGTTTGATTCCCCATCATACACAAGAAATGAAAGGAAACATGAGGGTATAAATCAGATGATATTTTTGCAGATAGACGAGTCAGTATGGCACCGTGGCATCGTAGTGAGCTCCAGGCAGAAAGAGCAGCACGGTGAATGGATGGACACGCTACTATTGTCAAAGTCTTCTGGTTGCCATAGTTACATTTCAAAGCCTTGCAGCAAATACCCATGCGGTGAGAGGCAGCTTTGGATCTAAAGAATACGGTCAAGACTAAATCCAATAATAGCGTCTCATTATGAGGACAATAATGAACAGATTTCACAGTGGTTTTCCCTAAACCCTTCCCCTCTACAGACAAGGAGGCTAATCATATTAATTTGTAAATGATACACTGCAGTATATAGGTTATCCATTCTATCAGCCATGATGCCACATGTGAATCTACAGATTTTATTGAGCTCTAAAACTTGGAAATTGTGAGATCTAGGTCCACAAGATGTTTAGAATATGAGCAAACACGACACAATATACAACCAGGATCAGATATGTAATAAGTAGTGTTGAGCGAGCACTAAAGTGTTCGGGTGCTCGAAGCTCGGGCCGAGCTCACCGTGATACTCGGGTGCTTGACCCGAGCAACGAGCCCAATGTTAGTCTGTGGGAGACCCGAGCATTTTTGCAGCGGCACCCCCGGCAGTCAGTAAAAAGCCTAGAAAGTGCCCAGAATGATAGTGACAGTGTTCAAATGACATGGGGACAGCATGGGGATCGCCCTAGGAAGCATTTCTGACCCCCAGGTCACTGCTGTCAACAACGTGGTCAGAGGTATTAAGCCACTTTTACGGGCTCACAAGAAAACGTTCAAAAACGAAACTGAAAGTGCTTTCCTGTGAAATATGTTAAGGAACATCCTTTCCAGGGTAAAGACTTGTGTATAAGGTAAAATAAATAACCAAAAACAAAAATACTCCTCTACACCTTGGGCTATGTTCACAAGTAGCATTTTTTATGCGTTTTTGCACTTTTGTATTGCTTTCAACCGTGACAAATGCATTCACCGGGAAATGTCATTTACAATCTTATCTGGCCATGTGCTGTGTGACCCATGCATACAGTGCTGAAAAGACATGGGAACAGCATGGGGAAGACCCCTGGAAGCATCTCTGACACCCAGGTCACTGCCTAAAAGTGTGCCCATCAGAAGTGATCCTTGCCGCATCAGAAGATGCAGACTTGCAACTATCCCCGTGCAAGTCCTTGTCCCAGAGCAGTGTTCAATTGTACCTCCCCCATTCCTTGCAATGCAAGTGCAAGTATGAAACCAGCCACCCACCCACCCCCAGGCTGCAATACCATACTGCTTGCTTGCTTGCACTTAAAATTGGGCCTTTTAGGCATGTGGAGGCGGAATCTGACCACCACGTCATGGCTGCGTCGGCGGCCTGGTATCCATACTCAGTCCCCAGCCGCCCGGCGGCCACACTTGGTCCCCAGCCACCAGGGGGCGGCAGGGTGTCCATACTCGTTCCCCAGCTGCCCCACGGCCAGGTGCCCACACACGGTCCCCAGCCGCCTGGGGGCGGCCGGGTGTCCATAAACGGTTCCCAGCCGCCCCTATTTGAAGGACAGCCTAAACACAAACACATGGACAAGTGAATGTGGCCAAGGATGATCCATCTCACTGACGCCTTCACACTTGGTTAATATTGTGGAAGCCAGGACACAGTTGGACACTGGGATGCAACACGTCCTCCAGACATAGAGGATTGCGGTCCTGGGTCAGTCAGGCTTCAACACAAAGTTCAGAAGCTAGACCGCAGCAGTGGTCAGCCTACTACACAACGAGTAAATTATTCATGATCATGAGGCCATCCATCTCCTTAGCTTTCTGTTCCTTGGAATGCAAGCGCATGTATGTAGTAGCTAGGCCTGAGGTGGTCAGCGTTTTGGCGCATAACCTACCTCCTCCGAGGATTGCTGGATTTTTTCCTGCTACTATCCCAGTTCTATGACTCCCGTTAAAACAAAGCTTCAGGTGATGAATGATGGATGAGGTAGTGGCAAAGGACAAAGAGCAGGAGGAACAGGGACCATTCACATCAATATCAGGCTAGTCAACCACACATTTCTTGTAGGATATGTTTCTTTCTGTACCAAAAGGAGCGGTTCAGCTACACAGCTAAAGGGCATACAGTGAGTGCAATGCCTACCAAAATTTTCGAGGCACTCCAATGCCCCTTGGAAGTGACATGGAGGTCAAAGGGCCTTAACGAAACAGTTTTTTCCATTTACAGCAACTGGGTCTCCTGTACACTGTTGGCCTAAGCAGTGAATGGAAGGCTTTCCAAAAATTATGAGGAACTGCAATGCCCCTTGAAACAGATGTGGATTACAGCGTACTAAAAACCTTCTACCCATTATTGGGGAGTGGGTCTCCCTTAGTGTTTGCCTATGCATTGAAAAGCAAAAGCTGACTAAAATTAGGAGGAAATGCAATGCCCATTGGAAGAGTCGTGGAGGTTAGAGTTAATTAGAAAAAACATTTCAATGCCCCTTGGGAGAGCTGTGGAGTTCAGAGTGGTTTAACAAGACGGTTTTAATGCCCCTTGGAAGAGACGTGGAGTTCAGAGTGGTTTAACAAGACAGTTTTAATGCCCCTTGGAAGAGACGTGGAGGTCACAGTAGCTTAACAAGACAGTTTTAATGCCCCTTAGAAGAGTGGTGGAAGTCACAGTGGAATAAAAAGACAATATCAATGCCCCTTGGAAGAGACGTGGGGGTCACAGTAGCTTAACAAGACGGTTTTAATGCCCCTTGGAAGAGACATGGAGGTCGCAGTAGCTTAACGAGACGGTTTTAATGCCCCTTGGAAGAGCTGTGGAGTTCAAAGTGGTTTAACAAGACGGTTTTAATGCCACTTGGAAGAGACGTGGAGGTCACAGTAGCTTAACAAGACGGTTTTAATGCCCCTTGGGAGAGTGGTGGAGGTCGCAGTGGAATAAAAAGACAATATCAATGCCCCTTGGAAGAGACGTGAAAGTCACAGTAGCTTAACAAGATGGTTTTAATGCCCCTTGGAAGAGACGTGGATTTCAGAGTGGTTTAACAAGACGGTTTTAATGCCCCTTGGAAGAGATGTGGAGGTCACAGTAGCTTAACAAGACAGTTTTAATGCCCCTTGGAAGAGTGGTGGAGTTCACAGTGGAATAAAAAGACAATATCAATGCCCCTTGGAAGAGTGGTGGAGGTCACAGCAGCTTAACAAGATGGCTTTAATGCCCCTTGGAAGAGTGGTGGAGGTCACAGTAGCTTAACAAGACGGTTTTAATGCCCCTTGGAAGAGCTGTGGAGTTCAGAGTGTTTAACAAGACGGTTTTAATGCCCCTTGGAAGAGTGGTGTAGGTCACAGTAGCTTAACAAGACGGTTTTAATGCCCCTTGGAAGAGCTGTGGAGTTCAGAGTGGTTTAACAAGACGGTTTTAATGCCCCTTGGAAGAGACGTGGAGGTCACAGTAGCTTAACAAGATGATTTTAATGCCCCTTGGAAGAGACGTGGAGGTCACAGTAGCTTAACAAGACGGTTTTAATGCCCCTTGGAAGAGCTGTGGAGTTCAGAGCGGTTTAACAAGATGGTTTTAATGCCCCTTGGAAGAGACGTGGAGGTCACAGTAGCTTAACAAGACGATTTTAATGCCCCTTGGAAGAGACGTGGAGTTCAGAGTGATTTAACAAGACGGTTTTAATGCCCCTTGGAAGAGACATGGAGGTCACTGTAGCTTAACAAGATGCTTTTAATGCCCCTTGGAAGAGCTGTGGAGTTCAGAGTGGTTTAACAAGACGGTTTTAATGCCCCTTGGAAGAGGCGTGGATGTCACAGTAGCTTAACAAGACGGTTTTAATGCCCCTTGGAAGATTGGTGGAGTTCAGAGTGGTTTAACAAGATGGTTTTAATGCCCCTTGGTAAAGTGGTTGAGGTCGCAGTAGCTTAACAAGACGATTTTAATGCCCCTTGGAAAAATGGTGGAGGTTGCAGTAGCTTAACGAGACGGTTTTAATGCTCCTTTGAAGAGTGGTGGAGGTCGCAGTGGAATAAAAAGACAATATCAATGCCCCTTGGAAGAGTGGTGTAGGTCACAGTAGCTTAACAAGACGGTTTTAATGCCCCTTGGAAGAGATGTGGAGTTCAGAGTTGTTTAACAAGAAGGTTTTCATGCCCCTTACAAGAGCCATGCAGTACAGCATATTGAAAACATTATTCCCATTATTGGGGAGTGGGTCTCCCATAGTCTTTGCCTATGCATTCCAAGCAAAAGCTTCCAAAAATTAGGACGGAGGAACTTGCAATGCTGGTAACACGGACCACGGTCACCCTGGTGGTATAGTGGTGGTGGAGGCTGAGGATAAAGAGAAGAGCAAAAAAGAGCCGAAATGAGGAAGCGTATACCCATGTGTGGGTGTGAAGCGGTGCATGGGAATACACCTCCCGAAATAACACAGTGGATTTAACTTTATGTTACTCTGCTGTCATTTGGTGGTGATGAGAAGTCTGGCCCAATCCAGCCCTTGTTCATTTTGATAAGGGTCAGCTTGTCAGCATTGTCAGTTGACAGGCGAGGGCGCTTATCAGTTATAATTCCCCCAGCGGCACTAAAAACACGCTCCGATAACATGATAGCGGCAGGGCAGGCCAGGACCTCCAAGATGTATAGAACGAGTTCATTCCAAGTGTCCAGCTTGGATACCCAATAATTAAAAGGCACAGAGGAATCACGGAGGACGCTAGTATGGTCGGCAAGGTACTCCCTCACCATCTTTTGAAACTTTCCACTCTTTGTGAGAGTACCCCGTGCCTTAGGGCCTGTAAGCTGGGCGGGTCTCAGAAAACTGTCCCAGAACGTTGACAGTGTTCCCCTGCCTCTGCTGGATTGGAGTTTCATCTCTCTCGCTTTAACGCCTTGGTTGGGCAACGAACTGTGACCTCTGCCGCTAGCGTGTTCAGATGGGAATTTTTTAACAGTTCTGCAGCAAGGGCCTTCTGGTACAGCCCCATTTTTGTAGACCTCTCCACCTCAGGAATAAGAGAGTGAAAGCTCTCCTTGTAGCGGGGGTCTAAAAGTGTCACCAACCAGTAATGACTGTCACCCAACATTTTGACAACGCGAGGGTCACGGTTAAGGCAGCGTAACATAAAGTCAGCCATGCGTGCCAGACTGGTAACAGGCAAGACTTCCGTGTCCTCACCAAGATGACGACTGACCATGCTCTCCTCCTCCTCCCCCTATCCTCAGGCCACCCACGCTGAACCGACGGTATGACAGTTGTACAGGTACTACCGTCTACAGCGCATGATACCAGCTAATGTTCTTCCTCCTCCTCCTCCTCTTCCTCCTCTCCCTCATTGTCCACCAATGCACGTTGGGATGAGATGAGGATGGGCTGTGTGTAATCGCCCATTATGGCATCTTGATCCATCTCATCATACTCTGGCTGCAATGCCTCCTCTTTAATTCTCTGCAGAGAGCGTTGCAAATGACAGACAAGTGGGATGCTGACGCTAATGATGGCGTCATCGCCACTCACAATCTTGGTGGACTCCTCAAAGTTTGTCAGGATGGTACATATGTCAGACATCCAGGTCCACTCCTGAGGTCTTATGTGTGGAGTCTGACCTGAATATCGATGGCCTTGTTGCAGCTGGTACTCCACAACTGCTCTCTTCTGCTCACAAATCCTTTGCAACATGTGGAGGGTAGAGTTCCAACGTGTGGGGATATCACACACCAGTCGGTGTGCCGGAAGCTGCAAACGCTGCTGCAACACAGCAAGGGCGGCAGAAGCTGTAGCCAACTTCCGAAAATGAGCTGACAGTTGGCGTACTTTAACGAGCAGATCTGGCAACTCGGGGTACGATTTAAGAAACCGCTGAACCACGAGGTTAAGCACATGGGCCAGGCATGGTACGTGTGTGATCTCACCTCGCTTCAGAGCCACCACCAGGTTACGGCCATTGTCACACACGACCATGCCTGGATGTAGGTTCAGCGGTCTCAGCCACAGATCTGCCTGCTCTTTCACAGCTGTCCACAAGCAGTGTGAGGTGTAATGCACACGCCCGGGCTGAGTGGCGTGTGCGTGTATATGTAGTGATTCCACTGGACCGTGCCGGAGAGTGATTGCCTGGAGGGGCGTAACTAAGTATTCACCCGATCCGACCAGGGTCGCACGACGGCATACGACGCCAGTGCACCAAGAAGGAACCGAGCAGAGGGACCAGGTGCTACTCCAGGACAGACCGCGGACACGGCTGTTGACCCACACAGGGTAATACAGGAACAGGCAGGTTAGGCTGGCACACAGACTGCTGGGTATAGGCAGACACGGCTGGTATACAGAATGGCGGATGCTGGTAAGCACGACTGGTATGCAGGCAGGGAGGTACTGGCAGGTACGACAGGTTGGAGCACCGAGTGGATAGGACCCAGTACAGACTGGGACTCAGGAACAGAACCGCAGATGCGGTGGACAAACAGCAGAGTCAGGCCGTCCAGAGCGGCGAGCAAGAGCAGAACAAGACGAGACCGCCTGGAGCGGTGAGCGAGAGAGGAGCAGGACGAGACTGCCGAAGCAGCGAGCAAAGGGTCAGAGCAGAGCGAGACTGCCGGAGCAGCGAGCAAAGGGTCAGAGCAGAGAGAGACTGCCGGAGCAGCGAGCAAAGGGTCAGAGCAGAGCGAGACTGCCGGAGCAGCGAGCAAAGGGTCAGAGCAGAGCGAGACTGCCGGAGCAGCGAGCAAAGGGTCAGAGCAGAGCGAGACTGCCAGAGCAGCGAGCAAGGAAGAGTAGAGGGGACAGGGCTCTGATCACACGGAACAGACTGGAAGGGAAAGGCACAACCAGGTACACACAGGATACTTGCAATGAAGTAGCGAGTGGACTCTAAACTCACAAACGGGAGTACAGGGACAACGAGTAGGAGTTAGGTACGGGATCAGATTCTGCAGGAAAAGGGAAGGTACGGACATAGAGAAAAACAGGTAACAGGCTAGGAGAGTATTCAGACAGGAACAGGCAAGATACAGGAACGGGTCTAGGTATGCGGCCCCTAGAAGGCGAAAAGAACAGGCTAGGAGCGTGTTCACACTGGCCTGGAAATACAGCCTCCAGCATAGCCAGAAGACAACAGGCTAGAAGATAGTTCAGACAGGACACAGTTCAGACACGGGAACTGATACCGCAAGGCAGGAAGCATAGACAAGACCTGGCACATCAGTGACTGGAAGCCAACTGACAGAACACAATGCTCAGGCATGGTTTCCAGGGAGGAGCTGGGTTAAATACCAGGTGACAGACAGCAATAGGCTGAGGACGCACAAGGGGTGTGCCTGCAGCAGCTACAAGAAGCAGGAAGTGATCGGGCGCCGCCCTTAAGCAGCAGAAACAGAGGCAAGCAGACAGCATAGAGGGAAACCAGGCTAGCAGACTGGACTGGAGATCAAGTGCACGCTCTTGCACAGTGGGAGATGGACCACTATGCAAGGACGCCGCCAGGTATGTTACATGAGGTTTATCACCTAAGCTTATAAGTTTCAGCACAGCCTGTTGCCGCTTGGCTGAGGCAGTACTGCAGTGCTTCCAGCTTGTAACTGATGTGGTGATATCTGAGATGGAGGCTGAACATGAGGAGAAGGAGGTGGATGATGCGCAGGAGCTTTACACTTTGGGGGCAACTTGGACTGACATAGGGCCCGCAATCCTCGGTGTGGGGAGGATGTGTTCCATCCCAAGGTCCGACTCGGTCCCGGCTTCCACTATGTTTACCCAGTGTGCCGTCAGGGAGATGTACCGTCCCTGGCCACAAGCACTTGTCCACGTGTCCGTTGTCAGGTGGACTCTCCCAGTAACTGCGTTGTTGAGGACACGGCAGATGTTTTGGGATACGTGCTTGTGTAGTGCGGGGATGGCACACCGGGCAAAATAGTGTCGGCTGGGGACAGAGTACAGAGGGATGGCCACCGCCATAAGGTTGTGGAAGGATTCCGTCTCCACCAGCCTAAAAGGTAGCATTTCCAACGCAAGCAGTCGTGAAATGTGCGAATTTAGGACTGTGGCCTGTAAGGTGTTGGCTGCAAATTTGCGCTTTCGTTCAAAGGTCTGGGATATGGACAATTGAACGCTGTGGTGGGACGTGGACGTTGATGCTGTTTCTTGAGAAACTGCCATAACAAGTGAAGACTGAGAGGAGGGGGCATTTTTGCATGGAGTATGGACAGGGGATTGCCTTGCACGCACAACAGGGGGTTCTCTTACACGCACAACAGCGGAAGAAGCAGTGGTGACACCCGCTGACACAGGTCGTGGACCTTGGAGTTCGCCACACAAAGTCGGGTGCTTTGCTGACTGTAACATACCTGGCGGCGTCCTTGCATGGTGGTCCATCTCCCACTGTGCAAGAGGGCGCACTTGGTCTCCTGTCCAGAATGTCTCTCTGGCTTCCCTCCATGCTGTCTGTTTGTGTCTGTTTCTGCTGCTTAAGGGCGGCGCCCGATCACTTCCTGCCTTTTGTACCTGCTGTGGGTCACACCCCTTGTGCGTCCTCAGCCTATTGCTGTCTGTCACTTGGTATATAGCTCAGCAGCTCCCTTCTATCCCTGCCTGAGCATAGTGTTTCCTTCAGTGTGTGCTTGCACTCTGAAGGTGCCAGGTCCCGTCTCTTGTCTCCTGCTTTTTGTATCAGTTCCCGTGTCTGAACTGAGTCCTGTATGTCTCCTGCTTTGCGGTATCAGCTCCCGTGTCTGAACTGTGTCCTGTATGTCTCCTGCTTTGCGGTATCAGCTCCCGTGTCTGAACTGAGTCCTGTATGTCTCCTGCTTTGCGGTATCAGCTCCCGTGTCTGAACTGACTCCTTTCTGTGTTCTCTTGTCTGTCCTGTCTGAACACGCTCCTAGCCTGTTCCTCTCGCCTTCTAGTGGCCGATTTCCTAGACCCGCTCCTGTGTCTGGTCTGTCCTGTCTGAACACGCTCCTTGCCTGTTCGTTCCGCCTTCTAGTGGCCGATTTCCTAGACCCGCTCCTGCGTCTGGTCTGTCCTGTCTGAACACGCTCCTTGCCTGTTCGTTCCGCCTCTCTGGGGGCCGTATTCCCAGACCCGCTCCTGTATCCCTCTGCAGTGTCGGTCTCCTCCGTACACTCAGTTCCAGTCTGAACTCTCTCCTGTCCTTTACCTGTTTTGCCTCTATGTCCGTTCCCTTCCTTTTTCTGCAGAGTCTGAACTCGTACCTAACTCCTGCTTGTTGTCTCTGCAAGTACTGTGTGAGTATCTGGCTCTGTCTTTCCCTTCCTGTCTGTTCCGTGTGAACAGAGCCCTGTCCTCCCTGCTCAGCCTTGTCTGCACTCTAGCTGTGCTTGCCTGTAACCCTCTGCCTGTATTGTTCCTGAGTCCCGGTGTGTACTGGGTCCTATCCCGCCTGTGTTCCTACCTGCTAGTGCCTCCCTGTCTGCACTCTAGCTGTGCTTGCCTTTACCCCCCTGCCTGCATACCCGCCTGCCTGCATACCAGTCGTGCCTGCCTATACCCTCCAGTCTGTGTGCCAGCCTACCAGCCTGTTCCTGTATTCCCCTGTGTGGGTCAACAGCCGTGTCCGGGGTCTGTCCTGGAGTAGCACCTGGTCCCTCTGCTCGGTTCCTCCTTGGTGCACTGGCGTCGTATGCCGTCGTGCGACCCTGGTCGGATCGGGTGAATACTTAGTCACGCCCCTCCAGGCATTCACTCTCCGGCACGGTCCAGTGGAATCACTACCAATCACACGCACACGCCGCTTAGCCCGGGCGTGTGCATAACACTGACATGTGCCTGATCATGCTGGTGGTGGTCAGGCTGGTAGTTTTGTCACCCCTGCTGATGCTGGCATGACAGGTGGTACAAATGGCCTTTTTGGGGTTATCAGCAGAGTCTTTAAGAAAAATTCCAGACTCTGGAAGACCTACCGGTTGTACTGGCAACGTCCCTCGTGTTGGTGTATGGGGAACTGTTGCCCACCTTCTGTGTGCAGCCACCACACTGCTTCTTCCTGCCTGTTGGGGTACTCTGCTTCCCTCCCCCTGTGTGCTGCTGGCCTCGCTCTGCATGTCCTCCTGCCACGTTGGGTCAGTTACTAGATCTTCCACCACCTCCTCCTCTTCCACTTGCGCACCACGATCCTCCTCCTCACTTCGTGGCAATTGTGTCTCGTCATCGTCCACCTCTTGTGACAAATTGCCAGCGTCGACTTCCTCTGGCCTTGGCTGTTCAAATATTTGGGCATCGCTACATGGGATCTCCTCTTCCACCACTTCAAGAGGAGCAGGCGAGGGGCACAAATATAGAAATGGACCAGTGAACAGCTCTTCAGAGTGTCCAAGTGTGGGATCAGTTGCTGTCTGACGACACTCGGCATGGTGGGAGGAAGGAGCATCAGGGTGAGGAGGAGTATGCGGTCGAGTCTCATGGCTACTAAAACTTGACCGTGTGGAAGACAGACCGGAGGTGTTGGTGCCCAGGTAACTGGAAGTATTATCTGCTATCCAATTAATAACCTGTTCACACTGATCAGTTCGCAATACTGGTGTTGTAATGTGCTTCCCTAGTAATTTCGGTCAAGAAGTGGGAGCGAGAAGATGTGGCTGTTGGTTGTGGCACATTTTCACCTTGGCCACGGCCCCGTCCTCTACACATACCATCACCAGAACGTCCAGTTCCACGTCCCTTGCCACGCGCCTTGCTCATTGTAAATGAAGTAAAATAGCTTACACTCGCACTATCAATGGAAAAAGGGTAATAAAAAGGTGATTAGAACCGTGGAATAGGAAAACCACCGTTCTATTTCTCTGGCCTACACCAGAATCTTTTAAACAGATATATTTGTGTCTGAACAGTCAGGGAGACACTATTACTGTTTTTTTTACGGAAAAAAGGCCAAAAGCTGGATGCTACTGAGATTTGAACCGTGGAACTGCGAAACCAAACTTCTAGTTATCGGGCCTACACCAGAATATTTTAAACAGATATATTTGTGTCTGAACAGTCAGGGAGACACTATTACTGTTTTTTTACGGAAAAAAGGCCAAAAGCTAGTTAATACAGAGATTTGAACCGTGGAACTGCAAAACCAAACTTCCAGTTATCTGGCCTACACCTGAATATTTTAAACAGATATATTTGTGTCTGAACAGTCAGGGAGACACTATTACTGTTTTTTTTACGGAAAAAAAGGGCCAAAAGATGGATAATACAGAGATTTGAACCGTGGAACTGCAAAACCAAACTTCTAGTTATCTGGCCTACACCAGAATATTTTAAACAGATATATTTGTGTCTGAACAGTCAGGGAGACACTATTACTGTTTTTTTTTACGGAATAAAGGCCAAAAGCTGGATGATATTGAGATTTGAACCGTGGAACTGCAAAACCAAACTTCTAGTTATCTGGCCTACACCAGAATATTTTAAACAGATATATTTGTGTCTGAACAGTCAGGGAGACACTATTAGTGTTTTTTTTTACGGAAAAAAGGCCAAAAGCTGGATAATACAGAGATTTGAACTGTGGAACTGCAAAACCAAACTTCTAGTTATCTGGCCTACACCAGAATATTTTAAACTGATATATTTGTGTCTGAACAGTCAGGGAGACACTATTACTATTTTTTTTTTACGGAAAAAGGCCAAAAGCTGGATAATACAAAGATTTGAACCGTGAAACTGCAAAAACAAACTTCTAGTTATCTGGCCTACACCAGAATATTTTAAACAGATATATTGGTGTCTGAACAGTCAGGGAGACACTATTACTGTTTTTTTTTACGGAAAAAAGGCCAAAAGCTGGATATTACCGAGATTTGAACCGTGGAACTGCAAAAACAAGTTTCTAGTTATCTGGCCTACACCAGAATATTTTAAACAGATATATTTGTGTCTGAACAGTCAGGGAGACACTATTACTGTTTTTTTTACGGAAAAAGGCCAAAAGCTGGATAATACAGAGATTTGAACCGTGGAACTGCAAAACTAAACTTCTAGTTATCTGGCCTACACCAGAATATTTTAAACAGATATATTTGTGTCCGAACAGTCAGGGAGACACTATTACTGTTTTTTTCACGGAAAAAAGGCCAAAAGCTGGAAAATACAGAGATTTGAACCGTGGAACTGCAAAACCAAACTTCTAGTTATCTGGCCCACACCAGAATATTTTAAACAGATATATTTGTGTCTGAACAGTCAGGCAGACACTATTACTGTTTTTTTTACGGAAAAAAGGCCAAAAGCTGGATGCTACTGAGATTTGAACCGTGAAACTGCAAAACCAAACTTCTAGTTATCGGGCCTACACCAGAATATTTTAAACAGATATATTTGTGTCTGAACTGTCAGGGAGACACGATTACTGTTTTTTTTACGGAAAAAAGGTCAAAAGCTAGTTAATACAGAGATTTGAACCATGGAACTGCAAAACCAAACTTCTAGTTATCTGGCCTACACCAGAATATTTTAAACAGATATATTTGTGTCTGAACAGTCAGGGAGACACTATTACTGGTTTTTTTACGGAAAAAAAGGCCAAAAGATGGATAATACAGAGATTTGAACCGTGGAACTGCAAAACCAAACTTCTAGTTATCTGGCCTACACCAGAATATTTTAAGCAAATATATTTGTGTCTGAACAGTCAGGGAGACACTATTACTGTTTTTTTTTTACGGAAAAAAAGGCCAAAAGCTGGATAATACAGAGATTTGAACCATGGAACTGCAAAACCAAACTTCTAGTTATCTGGCCTACACCAGAATATTTTAAACAGATATATTTGTGTCTGAACAGTCAGGGAGGCACTATTACAGTTTTTTTACAAAAAAAAAGGCCAAAAGCTGGATAATACAGAGATTTGAACCGTGGAACTGCAAAACCAAACTTCTAGTTATCTGGCCTACACCAGAATATTTTAAACAGATATATTGGTGTCTGAACAGTCAGGGAGACACTATTACTGTTTTTTTTTACGGAAAAAAGGCCAAAAGCTGGATATTACCGAGATTTGAACCGTGGAACTGCAAAAACAAACTTCTAGTTATCTGGCCTACACCAGAATATTTTAAACAGATATATTTGTGTCTGAACAGTCAGGGAGACACTATTACTGTTTTTTTTTACAGAAAAAAAGGCCAAAGCTGGATAATACAGAGATTTGAACCGTGGAACTGCAAAAACAAACTTCTAGTTATCTGGCCTACACCAGAATATTTTAAACAGATATATTTGTGTCTGAACAGTCAGGGAGACACTATTACTGTTTTTTTTATGAAAAAAGGCCAAAAGCTGGATAATACAGAGATTTGAACCGTGGAACTGCAAAACTAAACTTCTAGTTATCTGGCCTACACCAGAATATTTTAAACAGATATATTTGTGTCTGAACAGTCAGGGAGACACTATTACTGTTTTTTTACGGAAAAAAGGCCAAAAGCTGGATAATACAGAGATTTGTACGGTGGAACTGCAAAACCAAACTTCTAGTTATCTGGCCTACACCAGAATATTTTAAACAGATATATTTGTGTCTGAACAGTCAGGGAGACACTATTACTGTTTTTTTTACGGAAAAAAGGCCAAAAGCTGGATAATACAGATATTTGAACCATGGAACTGCAAAACCAAATTTATAGTTATCTGGCCTACACAATAATATTTTAAACAGATATATTTGTGTCTGAACATTCAGGGAGACACTATTAGTGTTTTTTTTACGGAAAAAAGGCCAAAAGCTGAATAATACAGAGATTTGAACCGTGGAACTGCAAAACCAAACTTCTAGTTATCTGGTCTACACCAGAATATTTTAAACAGATATATTTGTGTCTGAACAGTCAGGGAGACACTATTAGTGTTTATTTTTACGGAAAAAAGGCCAAAAGCTGGATAATACAGAGATTTGAACCGTGGAACTGCAAAACCAAACTTCTAGTTATCTGGCCTACACCAGAAAATTTTAAACAGATATATTGGTGTCTGAACAGTCACAGACACACTCAATTTTTTTTTTTTTTTTTGGGGGGGGATACCAAAAGGTTAATAAGACATGTACTTGTACAGTCTGACTTAAGAAAAAAAAATACAGGATTTAGATGAAAAAAAAGGATTTTTCCTGGCTCCTGAGACCGGGGGATAAGTCTAGCAATTTGACCAGCAGGAGCACACAGGACTGTAATGCACTGTTTGTTGGTATAACCACTGCATCTCCTATACAGCCTGCCGGCCTGCCTGCCTGATATCTGGGATGGATATTAGTCCTGAGAAGGACTGTTTGTTTGATTTGGCAGCCTTTAAACACCCAACACTATCTATTTTGCACTATATATCTCTCCCTAACTCAGCAGCACTCTCCCTACACTCTTTGATCCCGGGCGACTGTGTCCAAGATGGTGGCGCCCGGTTTTAAATACTCGAGGTGATGCTGTGCGGCCAGCCAATCACTGTAATGCCCACAAACAACATGGCTGCGGCATTACAGTGACTGGCTGGCAATGCTTGCATGTTCATTGGCTCTGTAAAGAGAGCCAAACGTGCAAGGCGGAGACCCGAGCTCCCGCCTGAGTAACCCGGAAATGCTCGGTGCTCGCCGAACATCCTGAGTAGCGAGATGCTCGGGCGAGTGCCGAGCAGTGTCGAGCATACTCGCTCAACACTACTAATAAGCCAATGCTGTAGAGAAAGACATGGACCGCACATAAAAAATCATACATTGATCTAAATGTACAAAACTGAACATGAGGCTCTTAGTTTAACAATCTTGTTTTTTGGATGTGCGGTCCATGTCCTTTTTCTACAGCATTGGCATATTGCATGGTCTGTTCCCTTTTTGTCTTATTCGGTACCAGCACCCCTGTCACCTGGCTCAGACGTTTTTAGCTAGCAGGAGACTGCAGGAGGGGTCCTGATTTTTTTGCTATCAGTTCACAGTCTGAAAACATGTGGAAGGTGAGTTTTCTATCTCCTGTCACTTGGTGCTGGTGCTGTGTGGCGGCCATTGTTGCTGTGGTTTTGTGCCTGTTTGGTGGTGTGGCCTGGAGCCATAGGGACTCCGCCTTACAGCATGGGTGCTGTGAGGCACCAGGTCTATCCTGCTGCTGGTGCACAGTCGCTGTGGCAGTGTTTAGTGTGGCACCCCAGGGGTCTGGTTTTCCACAGTAATGTAATGTTATGTCTGAGAGCAGGTGGGAGGTCCTTTGGTCAGGGATCCTGTGCATGCCACACCTCCTGCCCAGTCTTGGGAGGGGAAGAACTTCCCCTATATAAACCTGGGGCTGAGGCAGGGTTGGGGAGTTTCAGAGAGGAGAAGACAGGGAGCAGAGCTGCTCTATGGGCTCTGCTCCACAGGCAGGCCCTGTCCTGGGGCCTGAGCCTGGAGTAGAAGAAGAACAGAAGTAGAGACAGAGAAGCAGCATAGGAAGAAACAACAGGAGCTCTGTGGGAGCAGTGTTACAAAGAGTCAGGGGCTGGCAGCTGCAGAGCTCGCCCTGACTGAGAAGCTTTCTTACCGGACCTGGCGTCCGAGGCTGTGGGGACTAACTCTTACCCAGCAGCAGAAGCCGACCGGCAGGGGATTTCAGGTCCTCAGGCCCAGAAACCCGAAGGCACGGTCACACGCGTGGGACCAGCACCGCCATCGTGGAGCGGAAGCCATTAGAAGACCCCGAGTCACCGGCCATACGGGTGAGCACCACACGGTACACTCAGGGACGTGGGCTACTTATATCCGCTTCTAGCAAGGTAGCCAGAAGAGTACAGTCAGTTTGGGAGGCCTACAACTCCGCCTGGCCAGGGGAGATCCCATCTGCTCAAGGACTGACCAGGCCCCGTTCACTAGCAAGTACTCCGGGAGGGTCTATCGTTGTTACCAGTAAAGACCCTGAATTACACCGCACCGTCTCTGAGTGGTTCCTGCTACCCCCATCATCCACGTCTGCTGCCCTGAGGCCATACCCCTCCCGTTGGGGGTTATACCATCTACGCTGCACCATCCATCCACCGGCCTCAGCGGACTGACCTGCAGCGGCAGCTCCATAGCTGCATTCAACGGGTGGCGTAGTCGTCCTACATCTACCGCTGTTACATCGCCGCTCAGTTTGACTCCCTGGGCACGGACCGGGTCACCGCCACGAGACTACAACCCTCAAGAGATCCGGCTCCGGGTAAGCTCCCGCGTGCGCAACGCAGCGCGACACAGGCCCAGGGGCGCGTCATTTAGCACATGGCGCCGCACCATTAAAAGGGGTATTCCCATCTCCAAGATCCTATCCCAATATGTAGTAGGTGTAATAATAATAATATTAGAAAATACCTGCAATTAGAAATGTAGTATAGTTTTTCTGATTCGCTACATCTCTTTTCTCATGTGCAGGCATTGCAGGACCTTAGGTGTCCATGGTTACGACTACTGATATAGTGAAAGTTAAGCCACGGCCCCACTATCAGTATTTGGTCAGTATTTTTTCTCAGGAGTGGGAGCTATAACCACGTAAGGAACAATCAGAGAAAAGGTATAATAGAAACAAGTCACCAATTCTGCATTTATCACACACTCCTGGTTTTGGATCCCACTCCTGAGAAAAAATGCTGACCAAATACTGATAGTGGGGCCATGGCCTTAGTTAGCTAGTTGCTGGTGGTCACAACCATGGATATCTAAGGTCCTGCGATGCCTGCATATGAGGAAAGAGACATAGTGAATCAGAAAAACTATCCTACATTTTTAATTGGAGGTATTTGCTAATATTATTATTATTACACCTACTACATATTGAGATAGGATCTTGGAGATGGGAATACCCCTTTAAGGCTATAAAATGTTAGGGACCCACTGAGAGGTTCACCATGACATGGCAGGAGGCTTCAAACAGTCTGATCAGTATATTAAACCAAAAACTTCATATTCATTTTTGTAAATTATTAGCTAGCAGCATTAGATCAATATATGATTTTTGGATGTGTGGTCCATGACTTTTTTTCTATAGCATTGACACAATCAGATATGCATATCTCAATGTCTGTTACTAAATAGGAAGAATTTGTATTATGGAAATTAGTATAATTGGTCAAGAAGCAAATGCAAAAATAGTATGAATTAAAGGGAATAAATAGGGAATTCAAACAAAAGTAAATTCTTCCCTTAATGCTCTCTTTGCCATTGATCCTATAAAGTTTTCAAATAAAAAAAAAAATTTAAATAGAGAAATATCTAAATAAATATTCTCAGGGAGATCAGCCATCCCCTTCTCCTCCTCCTTGTTCTGTAACTGGCTGTTGAACAACTAGTGGCAACATGAAATTCATCCCTCTGCTCTACAATGGACAAAAAGACCGGAAAAACAAGTTATCAGTTATCTTTAGGATAGGTGGTAACCTACTGTTCGGTGAGGGTCTGACTGCTGGGACCAGCACCAATTGGCTGAATATTGAATTTTTATCCTCGACAAACCACTTTTATCCCAGATACAAAATGGAGTAGTAGGTCCGATGCCCGAACGCTGATTCATTCATGTGGGGCTGCTGGAAAAAGTTGAGCCCATCACTCAGCAGTCCCATATTGAGTGAATGGAGTGGCTGTATCATGTGCCCTGCAGCTCCATACTAACAAGAATAAAAGTGCCCTGTTATGCCGATTGGTGTGGGTCCCAATGGTTGGACTGCTACCAGTCAATAAGTTATCAACTATTTTATGTACATGACAAAACTTGCTTTCACCAGACAGCTCCTTTGAGCCTCACCCCTTAGCTAAATCACAACCCTTCAGATATTTTCTAGCAAAAAATGGAAGACATAAGCAGGAGATGAACCCCTGTGTTCACTGCAAAATCAGAAATGCCATATCAATATTTCCTCTAACAATAAATTATCCAGGGCTCCCATACACATTAAATTGTCAGTTGAATCCATTGATATCGGTGGGTTCAGCGGACATTAGTCTAATGTGTGGGAGGGGCCTTACTCCTGGGACCCTTTGTTCTCTAGTTCCTATATGTTCTCCCACTGTGGTGTGAGCTTGCACTACCATTTCTCTCCTTACCCACTTTAGCCTTCTTCTTTCTTCCTTATTTTTAATACATTATGTCTCATCATCTCTGCTACCATCTTGTAGATATTTTTTGCTAAATTTGACCTTTTTATGTTCACTGGCTCCACTTATTCCCCTCTTCCTTTCACTATTGGGGTCCCTCAGGGTTCAGTCCTTGGCCCTCTTCTCTGCTCTCTCTACATGGCCCCAATTGGACAGACCATCAGAAAATTTGGTTTTCAGTACCATCTTTATGTTGATGACCCACAACTATACACCTCATCCCCTGACCTTACCCCCACTGTACTACAGAACACCAGTGACTGTCTGTCCGCAGTTTCCAATATCATGTTCACTCTCTATCTGAAACACAACCTTTCCAAAACTGAACCTCTTCTGCTCCCACTGTCTACTTATCTCCCTAAACCTGACATCTCCCTCTCCGTTTGTGGCACCACAATAACGCTGAGCCAGCAGGCTCGCTCTCTGGGTGTTATGATTGACACCAATCTTTCCTTCACCTCCCATATACAATCTCTTGCCCGCTCTTCTTGCTTGCACCTGAAGAACATCTCTACCATCTGCCCCTTTCTCACCATGGAAACAATAAAAACCCTCGCTGTTGCCCTGATCCACTCCCGCCTTGACTACTGTAATTCCTATTAATTGGCCCCACCATTCAACTTCTCCCTCTCCAGACCATCCTTAATGCAGCAGCCAGGGTTATCTATCTGGCTAATTGTCACTCAGACGCTTCCGCTCTGTGCCTGTCACTGCACTGTCTGCACTTATAGGATCCAATTTAAATTGCTTGTTCTCACTCATTACGCTCTGCACAGTGTGGCACCCCCCTACATCTCCTCCCTCATTTCTGTTTATCGTCTTACCTGTTCTCTATGCCATGCAAGCGACTTTCAACTAACATCCACACTAATCCGTACCTCCCACTTCCGGCTCCAAGACTTCTCCCGAGTTGCACCTATTCTTTGGAATGCTCTACCCCAAGAAATTAGGACAAACCACAACTTACACAGTTTTAGGCGCTCCCTATAAACACATCTGTTTAGGGTGGTCTATCACATTCCCTAATCAAAGTCCCTTTTATATATAGCCCATTCACTATTTTTCTGAACTTAATTCTCCATCAAACTACACCGTACCAAAAACACTACAGATACTGGCTGGTGATGAGCTCATGCAGCCTTTATCTATCCCACATTACCTCAAGATGGCTGGACCATCATTTTAAATAAGCACCTGTACTTTGTGTCACCCCCACCTCATCATAGATTGTAAGCTCTTACAAGCAGGTCCATCATTATTTTTGCTTTAATTATTGTGTTATCTTTAACTATGTTACTTATGACTGTTGGATATGAACCTTTGAATTGTAAAGCGCTGCGGAATTTGTTGGCGCTTGTGAGGAGCTGCCCACTTACTAAAGACTAAGAGATTTTTCCAGCATGGAACACCGGTTCCGTTGATATTATTATTGTGTTTTATTAGAGATTTGCTGGCTGTGTTTTATTAATGTTCTGCTTGCTTGTTAGTTTATGTACCCTAATTTTACTTGTAAATTGTCCAGAATTCCAGTATCTCAGGAGCCTTAAATCATTGTCCAGCGACTAGGCCCATTGTGTGAGTGTTGATTGTGGACACAGTGGAGCAGTCACCACAGAGGGTCTTACATGCAGTCTCAGGTGAAGGCTCATGGAATATTCTTCATTGTTTTAGCAAAAAGTAAATGCTTAAGGTGTCATCACTCTGAAATTTGAGGGGGCTGAGCCCAGAGAGAGAGAAGTGACATGTTTTAGGGAGGAGTTGGTGGAAGGATGCCAAAGGGATAGGATCTTTGGCTGTGGACGTGGAGCTGATGGATGGATGGCTTACAATTAAGCTGGATAAACATGCTACAGTTGTGGATATGTCGTTTGGATTTAAACTTTTTTGAAGGACTGCTGCTACTGGACACCTGTGCTTCCATCATTTATCTGTCGTTTGGAGGATCATGGACTGTGGCTACAGACTATACTGGCTGGAGATACGAAATCTGGGGGCCAACCAAAAGTTGGGAGACAATGAGTATGTCCTGATACAAAGCCAGTGGAACTACTGATCTCAGGTTGAGAACTTAAGGACTGAGAGAACTTTTTTTTGCCCATTTACTTGGAATTTCTGCATTACCATGGATGTGATTAATAAAATATTGTTGCTTCGTTAACCTGCCTAGGTGACTACTTACAACCCACAACCTCAGATCTTTACAGCGCTATATAAATAAAGATTATTATTATTATAATTATTATTTTTATCTTTCTTTTTTTTACATTATACAATCCCTTTACTTACACAATGTGATATTTATCTGTCATTATTTAACCCTTTTCTGGGGAAACTTAACAAACCATTACATTTTATTCATATGAGCCAGCACAATCGTGTGCAACATGCTCAGGGTGGTTCTTCAGACCTCTGGTCTCTTATTTTGCTTACATTGATTACCTGATGCATTTTCTGATATACTGGAAAGGGTTAATTTAATTATTTAATTCAGCTACTTGTTTGCTGATCAGTTGTTGTTTAACCTGTTTACAAAGGAGGACCATGATTCAAATGCACACTGAACAATCTGTAATAGATCATTCAGCTGCGCATAGGCTGTCATTTTTCTCCACAGAACAGGTCCTGTTTACACAGGATGAATGGCTGCTGAGAATGATAATATTTTGCACACGCCAAAAGATCGTTTCTCACTATGATTGAAGTTATTGTTCATTTGTTGTGTGATTGGCAGTCTGTTTAGACTGCACAATTATCATATGCAAGTGTTCCTAGTAAAATAGATAATCGTTCATGGTAATTGTGCTTTGTTAATGGACCTATATATAATTACAGCTTTGATTTAGTTTTTCAGAAGGTAGATAACAGGCTCTGCCAGACACCAGACTGCACTCCTGACTAGTTAACTTAGAATATGTGTACTGCAAAGATATTTGTTTGTTGCTAGAAAGATATATGCTCATTTTAGCTTCTGCCCAAATATCTTGGAGAACCAACCACAGATCTTCTGTGAATGTCGCTTGTGCAAATCCCTGTCTCTTCATGTAATCCCAGACAGACTTGATGATATTGAGATCAGGACTCTGTTGGGGCCATATCATCACTTCCAAGACTCCTTGCTCTTCTTTACACTGATGATTGGTGTTAATGAAATTGTCAATGTCCTGCTGCAGAATAATCAGACGCCTCCCTGATGTTATTGCATGATGGATAAGTGTCTCCCTGTATTTCTCAGCATTAACGGGTTTGTTTGCTTTCAAATATAAAATTCCTCCCTTGTTGTATTTTATTTTTAAAAAAACGGGACTGTTATAACCTATCTCAGGTTCACTTGTGAATCCCTGCAGCTACTCCCAGTATGTGACCTTGAATGTGGCCCTGACATCACCTAGCCAGAGAGGCAGCCAATCTGTGAGCGAAGTAGCACTAAACGAGGCATTTCAGTGTAGACGGAATGCCAAGCTCCAAGCGACTGAGTTTACTGATTGATGACCAAGTATCATCAGCACAGCACTCATCGCCAGAAACCGAGAACAACTGTAGATACTCGCCAGTGGACCCGGAGAAGTTGAGTACAGAACAATTTGTTTTTCAAAAACAAAATTCAGCAATTGATGAATTATATTTAAAAAGGTAACAACACCTTTGAAGATACCATTAATCCTGAGCAAATTCCCAATTCTCAGCAAATTATAAGCTGAAATGCATCCCAAAACTTGCAAGGACCCTCCACCATGCTTCACTGTGGATTGCAGACACTCATTATTGTGCTGCTCTCCAGCCACTGTGTAAATAATCTGCCTTCTGTTGGTGTCAAATATTTCACATTTTGACTTATCCATCCAGAATAAATGCTGCCATTTTTCTGCACCCCAGTTCCTATTGTAGCTTGTGTCTTGTCGCTATGCTCAGTCTTGCCATGACCTGAAACTGTCTTTCACAACATCTCTTTTGTAGAAGAATTTAACTGCTCATCACCCACTTTTAAGCTTCCCACACAGCTGTTTCTGTTTCAGTTAACAATTGTGTTTTTATCTATATATGAAAATGATGATCATTGTCACCAGTTTGGTATAATTAATCAGTCTCAGGCTAGGATCACTCAAATGTTTTTCTCCCATCCGAGAAAATCGGTCCGATTGTGCTAATCCTGATCAGAGTTTGATCAGAGGGTGATCAGAGTGTGATCCGATATTCTCAGAGGTGAAAAAAAAAAAGTTGCTGCACCTTCTCCATTTAGTGTTTCCATGAAAATTGGACCGCACTCGGATGTCATCTGAGTGCGGTCGGATATTTTCCACATGCTTGACTGGATGAGTGCAATCCAGTTATCGGAGGCAAATCGTGCACGCCGCAATCCTTTTCCTCGGACCACTTTGTCCGAGGAAAAGCTCAGACATGTGCACGGCCTCACTGAATAACATGGGGATGAGTGCTGTCCATCAAAATGATGGATACCACTCACCTCAGTTATAGGGTCATCCTTTGTAATCCTACAAAATCTCTGCTTTTTTTTTTAAATGTACCTAGAATAATTGATGCTGTGTTGAAAAAAATAGGGCTGTTGCACCAGATATTAATTTGATGTCTTTTTTGTTCACTCCCTTTGCATTTTGTTAATTGATAAAAAAATAAACTATTAACGCTTCTATTTTTAAAAGCATTCTTACTTTGCAACATTTTTTTCACACTTGCCTGAAACCTGCACACAACTGTATATATTCTATTGTGTGTATTTTTCATTATCACTTCAGAAAACTGTATTACGATGTAGCCATTAGGTGTGAATCTATTTATCTTGCATCATCAAATCCATGATTAAACACCCAATGAAGTTTTTAATATCAAGTTCTTGTTATAAACAAAGATGATCAAAGCCAAATATTCATATTAAACCAGCAAAGATGTGCTGGTATATCTATTAGATTATAAAGAATATTTTCTGTCGAGTGGCTGCTACAACTTTTCATGGTTCTGCTTCCATCTATTGTATGTTCCTAGTCTAGCCACTATTAATGCACTGGTACAAGACTACTTTCTACACTCTTTCAGCACTCGCTACTAGAGAATAACCTTGTTTATGCTAAACATAATAATGATGACATAGGGTTCCGATTCATCAAAGGTTCAATGCCAGAATTCTGGCATAAACGCTTCGGAAAGTCACAAAATGTAGGCGCAATTTTGGGACTTTTGGCATTAGCTGTGGTGTTCCCTATGCCAGAAATCTCACTCCAATACCTGACTGGAGTGATATTTGTGGCATAGCACATGGAGGTGCACACCACTCATTAGACGTGCCAGATTCAAGAGGTGTGAAGTATCTGACTCCAACAAGCTCTGCATCAAGATCGGAGTGAACTACACAGGTCATGATGAATCAGGCCCTAGAGTCCAATCTTATTGCAATGTTTGCACCATCTAATGGATTGATTACCAGTACATTATCCTATACACCATACTTATTTAGTTTAAGATTAATTTACAAAGAAACTTGAAATTAAATTTAAACTTATGAAAAGTATAGGCCAAGTACCAAAAAAATAGCCAATGTGCCTCAAATAATAGGGCAATCGGCAAGCATCACATAAAAGTAGCAACTGACAGCCCACCCATAGACAGGGCGAGCAGGGTCATTCTAGAAAATTCCAAGACAATAAGGAAATATGGGATATATTTTTATACACTATTTTTATACACTATATGCTTCTTTAGAGCTCAGATCTCTGCCTACTGTTAAGGATAAGTTCTCAAATTGTGCAATTTCTAAGGGATTTACTTATAACAATTCCACAAGAATTCAGAAGCAAATCCACAGTGACAAACTAATTATTATATTATATTATTATATTATTATACAAACTATGTAAAAAGTACCCTTTTCAGCTTCCTTGCCTGGTCCTCAACTGGTCTCTGTACAACAAGGCCTCCTGTGGTGACTTCTCACTCGATGTGATCACTGCAGCCTGTGATTGCCTACAGTGGTCACACAGCATAAGATTCCATTGCAGGAGGCTAGATTTACAGTGAGTACAGGCGGAAGAACAAGCATGGGAGCCACTGAAGTGTAAGGGAGGTGAGAATAGTAATTAGTTTATTTTAAAAGTTTCTCGGGTCTCACATGCAGGGTTAATGTGGGGAAGGAGAAGCATTTACAGTAGAGACTGCATTGATATTAGCAGTTCTGCATTATCATTGTAGTTTCCAATGTTGATGTATATGTGTCTGTATGTATGTGCTATGTTTATACATATGTCTGTATGTATGTGCTCTGTGTATGCATGTGTGTATGTGTGCGCACATGTATGTTCTCTGTGTATGTACATGAGTGTGTGTATATGCTCTGTATGTACATGTGTGTGTATGTGCTCTGTGTATATATGTGTGTGTATGTTTTCGGTGTATACATGTGTGTATATGTGCTCTATGTACAGTACAGATCAAAAGTTTGGACACACCTTCTCATTTAAAGATTTTTCTGTATTTTCATGACTATGAAAATTGTACATTCACACTGAAGGCATCAAAACTATGAATTAACACATGTGGAATTATATACTTAAAAAAGTGTGAAACAACTGAAAATATTTCTTATATTCTAGGTTCTTCAAAGTAGCCACCTTTTGCTTTGATGACTGCTTTGCACACTCTTGGCATTCTCTTGATGAGCTTCAAGAGGTAGTCACCGGAAATGGTTTTCACTTCACAAGTGTGCCCTGTCAGGTTTAATAAGTGGGATTTCTTGCCTTATAAATGGGGTTGGGACCATCAGTTGTATTGTGCAGAAGTCAGGTGGATACACAGCTGATAGTCCTACTGAATAGACTGTTAGAATTTGTATTATGGCAAGAAAAAAGCAGCTAAGTAATGAAAAATGAGTGGCCATCATTACTTGAAATGAAGGTCAGTCAGTGCGAAAAATTGGGAAAGCTTTGAAAGTGTCCCCAAGTGCAGTTGCAAAAACCATCAAGCACTACAAAGAAACTAGCTCACATGAGGACCGCCCAGGAAAGGAAGACCAAGAGTCACCTCTGCTTCTGAGGATAAGTTTATCCGAGTCACCAGCCTCAGAAATCACAGGTTAACAGCAGCTCAGATTAGAGACCAGGTCAATGTCACACAGAGTTCAAGCAGCAGACACATCTCTTCAACAACTGTTAAGAGGAGACTTTGTGCAGCAGGCCTTCATGGTAAACCACTTCTAAGGACAGGCAACAAGCAGAAGAGACTTGTTTGGGCTAAAGAACACAAGGAATGGACATTAGACCAGTGGAAATCTGTACTTTGGCCTGATGAGTCCAAATTTGAGATCTTTGGTTCCAACCACCGTGTCTTTGTGCGATGCAGAAAAGGTGAACGGATGGACTCTACATGCCTGGTTCCCACCGTGAAGCATGGAGGAGAAGGTGTGATGGTGTGGGGGTGCTTTGCTGGTGAAACTGTTGGGGATTTATTCAAAATTGAAGGCATACTGAACCAGCATGGCTACCACAGCATCTTGCAGCAGCATGCTATTCCATCCGGTTTGCGTTTAGTTGGACCATCATTTATTTTTCAACAGGACAATGACCCCAAACACACCTCCAGGCTGTGTAAGGGCTATTTGACCAAGAAGGAGAGTGATGGGGGGCTACGCCAGATGACCTGGCCTCCACAGTCACCAGACCTGAACCCAATTGAGATGGTTTGGGGTGAGCTGGACCGCAGAGTGAAGGCAAAAGGGCCAACAAGTGCTAAGTATCTCTGGGAACTCCTTCAAGATTGTTGGAAGACCATTTCCGGTGACTACCTCTTGAAGCTCATCAAGAGAATGCCAAGAGTGTGCAAAGCAGTCATCAAAGCAAAAGGTGGCTACTTTGAAGAACCTAGAATATAAGACATATTTTCAGTTGTTTCACACTTTTTTGTTAAGTATATAATTCCACATGTGTTAATTCATAGTTTTGATGCCTTCAGTGTGAATGTACAATTTTCATAGTCATAAAAATACAGAAAAATCTTTAAATGAGGTGTGTCCAAACTTTTGGTCTGTACTGTATATACATTTAAACAAGAGCCGAACGACTTGAATATTATCGATTGCACCCATTCAATTGCCCATTTAAGTGCATCTAAATACAAGCTAAATGCTTCTGTGTGATGGTGCAATATCTTAGCATTTGGGGCCCCACTTTTAACTTTTGCATAGGGCCTCACTTTGTTGATAGCTAGCATGACAATGTTATGCCAGGTGAGTCCTGCAGCCAATCATGGGTCACTTCACTTTTACTTCCTTCAGACGAAACTGATATCCCAAGGAAGTCAGAGCTGCTGCTCTCTCACACCATCCACATGTCAATTACGACCGAAGGAAGTGAGAGTGAAGAGGATACAGGGCTCACGTGGCATAACAATGTCACATCAGCCCCAGGAAACCAGGCAGGCACTGTGGTTGCAGGAATGGCACCGGAGGCTTGTATAGGCGGTTTTGATTTTAAATGGGAGAATATATCAATTGAAAAGGGGTTGTCCGAGTAGTGGACAACCCCTTTAAAGAGCTTTTAATGGAAGCTGTGGCCTGAAATTGAAAACTTTTTAGTTTTGTCTACTGTTTAGAAACAACAGATATTTTGTAAGTGTTGGTGGTTTATTTTAATCTATGTTCTATTTCCCCTAGGTATATGCCTACTGTGCTTATATGGTTGCTATATCTTATTCACATTCTCATATTATACTTTGCGCCATTCTTGGCTGACAGTCATCTTCAGGGATGAAAACATCACTGATCTCCACATGAGTATTCATCTCATGTGTATTTGCTGATTGCAGAATGTTCTTGCATATTGTAATGACATTGCAATAATGACCCTCAATTCGGTTTACAACAATGCTCCGTACCCTGGTATTTAATCTTCATCATGCCACCCAGGGATGCGCCTTGTCCTGCAAAATGTCAGCAGCTCTTTATTATTTCATGTCAACCAGTGATACATCTAATACACTTGTGATTATATGTCATTTAATGTCACACATTATATGAAGAAATGTCAATGGTTTATAAGAAAAAAAGACTCCTTAACAAAATTGTATCATTTTGCAAATTAAATCTAGTTAAAGGGCAGTTATCAATATATGTGCAAGTAACTGTATTGAATATTAAATGAGCCACAATTATTTATTTTGTGATGAAATATATGTGATGTAAGAATTAGGAGCTGTCGTGTAACAAGCTCGCAAGACAGAAGCGTAAGGAAGGACTACGTGATTTTAGAAATAAAATGTATGCAGTAATCTAATACCTGAAATGCAACAGATGAAAAAGAAAAAAAAACAGATTAGATGCATGTATGGTGCATGTTACTGGTATGCATAACGGAGATGGTATGCAGAAGATAGTGCTGTCACCAAGTAGCAAAACTGATGAATGTTAAAGGGATGTAGCAAGTTTAGAAGTTATCCTCTATCCCCAGGATAGGGGATAACTTGTAGATCGCTGGGGGTCTGATTGCTGGGATCCCCAATGATCTAGAGAATATGGCTTTGGAGGGCTCCTTCTGAATGGGGTGGAGGTCGAGCATGCACTCTTCTTATCCATTAATAGTCGAGCGTTGCACTTGCCCGGTCTTCAAACACCCAATAAGAATAAATGGAGAGGAGGGGCACGTGCTTAACCTCTGCTCCATTCAGACAGGGCTCATGAGCGGGTGGACCCCAGTGATCATGGATAGGGGATAACTTGTTGATTGCTGGGACCCCCAATGATCCAGAGAATGTGGCTATGGAGAGCTCCTTCTGAATGGGGTGGAGGTCGAGCATGCACTCCTCCGATCCATTAATAGTCGAGCATTGCACTTGCCCGGTCTTTACACACCCAATAAAAATAAATGGAGAGAAGGGCTCATGAGCGGGCGGACCCCAGTGATCATGGATAGGTGATAACTTTCAAACTTGGTGTGTAACACCTTTAATGGTTACTCTGTTTTGCACTTATGAACACTAACTTTTCATCTTTCTTCATGTTGAGAAACATTGCTGCACACCACACAACAACCAGCAAGCATCATTCACCTTTCCTATTTATTAGATTAGGACACATGCATGATATTTCCTGGTCTTCGGACAGTTGCTCACCTTTAAAGAAAGATTGCCCAGTAGCCGCCACAGCTTAGAGGAAACATTGTGTGTATGAGACTATATAAGAATCATTTTTTATAAGAAAAAATGTCCCTCTACTCCATGGGATGTGGCAGTATATTTATTTGAAAATGAGGATAAGATGTGTTACCAGTAGTGATGAGCGAGTGTATTCGTTACTATTCGGACGGATAGTACGGTATTCAGGTTACTCGTTATATTGCGAGTATTTGTGTACTTGCCTCGGTATATTCGGATGTCCCGCCCTGCAGTTTTGGCACCTCCTTTGCAGCCACTAAACATGCTGGGCTTCTTAACCAATCACAGTAATGCCGCAGACATCTTGGTTGTGGCATTACTGTGATTGGCTGGCCACCCAGCATCATAGGGTCTATTTAAGCCCTGCCGCCACCATTTTGTGCACATTGCGTCCGGAGCCTGCGTTCTACAAGCATAGGGAGAGATCGCTGAGCTGCTAGGGAGAGAGTTTAGGCTTCTTGATCAAACAAAAGCCCTTGTAAGGGCTACCTGCAGTGTGTACTAGTTCTGTGTTTAAAGGAGCCGCTCACTAGCTCCATAATACCACCAAAAAATAGCTCTTTTCAGAGCTGAAGACTCAACAAAGTCAGAGTACAGGGGAGAGCTTGTGTATTAGCTAGGGAGAGGATAAAGTGTTCTTCCAGTGTCCATCTTAAAACAGCTCTTGTCAGAGGCAAAACAATATTTTTCCTGCACACACAGAATTAGCACTGTGTGCTGCCTTTTTTTAGCACTGGCCTATTTTCCCTGCTGTTTTAAGGATCAGAGCCTGCTTTCTGTCCATATTAGTGTACGTAAAAAATCTTTGATTTCCCTACACAGAGCAGTAGTCCAAACATTTCCTACTGCCTGCTACAAACAAGCACCAGGCCATTTTAACCACTATTTTGGAAGCCACGATCCCAAGGGCCACCAATCACAACTAGTAGTTAGGCTGGAGTAGGAATACTGTCCTGATTTGTCCACTGCACAATCTGTGTAGGGTTTGTAAAAATTAGCCCTATGAGCTGAGTCATGGTTGACACAGGAAGCCTCCATCCCAAGGGCCTCTAATCACAACTAGTAGTTAGGCTGGAGTAGGAATACTGTCCTGATTTGTCCACTGCACAATCTGTGTAGGGTTTGTAAAAATTAGCCCTATGGGCTGAGTCATGGTTGACACAGGAAGCCCCCATCCCAAGGGCCTCCAATCACAAATAGTAGTTAGGCTGGAGTAGAATACTGTCCTGGTTTGTCCACTGCACAATGTGCATAGGGTTTCTAAAAATTAGCCCTATGGGCTGAGTCATGGTTGACGCAGGAAGGAAACGGGTTATTTTGGGAAGGGGGTGAGGTTAACAGCAGTAGCATGAATATGCATTTTTGGTGAATTTAGGTTGGCTTGCTCTCATCTGGAGGGATTACAAACTGTGGAGATATCCAGTCCTTTTTGAATTTAATCAGAGTAAGTCTGTCTGCATTTTCCGTGGAGAGACGTGTGCGCCTATCAGTGATGATTGCCCCAGCGGAACTGAAAACACGCTCAGACACCACACTAGCAGCCAGGCAGGCCAGCACCTCCAAGGCATATAAGGAGAGGTCAGGCCAAATGTTCAGCTTAGACACCCAGTAATTAAAGGAAACTGAAGCGTCAGAAAGGACGCCCATATGGTCACTTAAGTACCCCTTGACAATGTTCTGCAACTTATCCCTCCTTGGCATTGTTACAGGCACAGATAGCCTTTACTGTTGTGCTGGTCTATTGAAAATTGTCCAATTTGTGCACATTTCCCCTCCACCTCTGTTGGAGCTCGTGTTCTTGTCTCTCCTCATTATCCCTTGGTGTTTAAAAGAGCCGGTACCTCTGCCAACAGCATTGTCTGGGGATGATGTTTTCAGCAACTGATCTACAACGGCCCTCTTGAACAATTCAATTGTAAAACTCTTTGTTGACTCCAAAAGGAGAGAAGGAAATTTCTCCTTGTACCGTGGATCGAGAAAGGTGGCCAACCAGTATAGGTCGCTCTTGTCACCTGCAGCTTAAAAACATCTCCAGAATCCGACCTTTTCTCACCTTTGAAACTGCTAAAACTCTTACTGTCGCTCTTATTCACTCTCGTCTGGACTACTGCAACTCTCTTCTGATCGGTCTCCCTCTTACCAAACTTTCTTCACTTCAATCCGTCCTGAATGCGACAGCCAGGGTCGTAATTCTGTCCAGCAGCTTCACCGATGCCTCCATCTTGTGCCAGTCATTACACTGGTTGCCCATTTACTACAGGGTCCAATATAAACTCATCACTCTCACCCACAAAGCTTTTCACAGTTCTGCACCACCTTATATCTCCTCTCTCATCTCTGTCTATCGCCCTACTCGTGCCCTCCATTTTACAAATGACCTAAGACTAGCATCCCCCATAATCCGAACCTCGCAACTCCGTCTCCAAGACTTCTCTCATGCTACACCAGTTCTCTGGAATGCTCTACCCCAGACGATCCAACTGATGCCTAGCCACCACAGCTTCAAGCGCACTTTAAAAACCCATCTCTTTAAACAAGCCTACCACCTCAACTACTCAGTAAACTAACTTTTCCCTGTTCCCTCCTTCTAAATATTATTCTGAATCTGCACCCTACTATTCATCTGTCTACACAACCTCCATGCCCATGATAACTACACTCGATACTTGATTATTGCACTTAAACATACTGGCTGATGACCGTATCATGCAGTCTTATATGAAAATCCCTACTTATTATAATTGCCTGACCTGAAATAACAAGCTCTTTTCACCTATTGTGTCCACCCATTGCCTTGTTGTATGTAAGCATGCGAGCAGGGACCTCACTCCTAATGTAACTGTTTAAACTGAATTTATTTTATGTACATGTCTTTGCTTAATTGTAAAGTGCTGTGGAAACAGTGGAGAAGAAGCTATTGAGTAGGTTTGCTTTACCCTCATCGCCCTCTATGATTTTACCCAGGTTATTTTTCAATGAGCCAACTCCATCAGTTTTAATCCTTTTACTGTTTATATAGTTAAAGAACAGTTTGGGATTCGTTTTACTTTCCATGGCAATTAGTCTCTCTGTCTCCTCTTTTGCTATTCTTATTTGTTTCTTACAGATTTTGTTTTTTTCCCTATAAGATATTAGCGCTTCCTCCCTGCCTTCTTGTTTAAGTTTACCGAAAGCCCTTTTTTTGTTTTTCATTGCCCTCTTGACTTCCTTATTTAGCCACATTGGCTTCCTCCTATTCCTAGCCCTTTTATTCCCATAAGGTATGTACCTTCTACAGTGACTATGTAGGACTGTTTTGAAAATTTCCCATTTTCTATCCGTGCTCCTATTACTGAAGATACTATCCCAGTCTATAAGGTGAAGGGCATCTCTTAGCTGATCAAACTTTGCCCTCCTGAAGTTCAGTGTTTTTGTGACTCCCTTGCTGGGCACCCTAGTGAAGCACATGTGGAATTGTATAATGTTGGGGTCACTATTTCCCAGGTGCCCCCCGACCTGCACCTCAGTTATTCTGTCTGGCCTGTTAGTTAATATTAAGTCTAAAAGGGCCGTCCCTCTAGTTGGTTCCTGCACAAGTTGTGACAAATAATTGTCTTTGATAATTGACAGAAACCTGTTTCCTTTCTGAGATCTACAGCTTTCGGTTTCCCAGTCTATATCGGGGTAGTTGAAGTCCCCCATAATAATCACCTCGTTATTTTTTGCTACTTCGTCTATTTGTCTCATTAATAGACTTTCCGTGGTTTCTGCTATATTTGGTGGTTTATAACAGACTCCTATGATAATTTTATTATTGTTTTTTTGCCCCATGTATCTCCACCCATAAGGACTCGACCTCCTCATTTCCCTCCCATACATCCTCCCGTATTGTAGGCTTTAGACACGTCTTTACATATAGACAGACTCCACCCCCTTTCCGATTTCTTCGATCCCTTCTAAACAGACTGTAACCCTGTAAGTTAACTGCCCAGTCATAGCTTTCATCTAACCATGTCTCGGTTATTCCCACTATGTCATAGTTACCTGTAGATATTTCTGCTTCCAGTTCATCCATCTTGTTTGTTAGGCTCCTGGCATTTGCTAGCACGCAGTTTACACGATTTTGTTTTGTTCCAACCTTCTCCCTGTGGATTGTATTAGACATTTTCTTACCTCCGTTCCAAGTATCTTGTCTTGGACCTTCTTTGTCGCACTTTATATCTTTCATTAGTATGTTCTCTGATTGCATGTTCATGTCCGGCGTTTTTCTTCCTATCCCCTCTTCTTCTAGTTTAACGCCCTCCTGATGAGTGTTGCGAGTCTCCTGGCGAATGTGTGTTTCCCGGGTTTGTTGAGGTGTAGTCCGTCTCTGGCAAGGAGTCCGTCATAGAGGTAATTCACACCGTGGTCCAGGAATCCAAATCCTTGTTGTCTGCACCATCGTCTCAGCCAGTTGTTCACATCAAGGATCCTGTTCCATCTCCTGACGCCATGCCCGTCTACTGGAAGGATAGAAGAAAAAACTACCTGCGCATCCAGTTCTTTTACTTTCTTCCCCAATGCTTCAAAGTCCTTGCAGATTGTCGGTAGGTCCTTCTTTGCCGTGTCATTGGTGCCAACATGTATCAGAAGAAATGGGTGACAGAAGTTGGGCCTGCTATTCTTAGCGTGGGTGGGATGTGTGATGTTCCAGTTTGTGCCTTTGTCCCACCCTCCACCAGGTTCCCCCAGTGTGCCATGACAGAAATGTATCGGACAATTGGACGCTTTGCTGGCACAAGGAAGTGGATGTGGTTGATGTTTGCTGTGTGTGAGCAACCTCGGCTTGTGGCAGGAGGTATGAGCGCCTGCTTCTTGAACAGCAGGTTCTGAAGGACATAGCCCAGTCAACATAGCATAAGTCTCCACCGAACCCAAAAGCACTACAGATACTGGCTGGTGATGAGCTCATGCAGCCTTTATCTATCCCTCATCCCCTCAAGATGGCTGGACGACATTGTAAATAAGCCCCTGTCCTTTGTGTTTCCCCCACCTCATTGTAGATCGTAAGCTCTTACGAGCAGGGTCATCATTGTTTTTGCTTTAATTATTGTATTATCTTTAGCTATGTTACTTATGACTGTTGAATATGAACCTCTGAATTGTAAAGTGCTGCAGAATAGGTTGGCGCTATATAAATAAAGAGTATTATTAATATTGGTTTGACCCGCAGATGCAGATTTGGTACCCTGGTGTTCTGCCCACCTATTGGGGAGCTTGGCTGCCATGTGGTTTCTCATACAGGTTGCCTTTGCCCTGTCCTCTGCTCCACTTGGTATAGCAGATGCTACGGACAACAATGTTTTTCTCTGAAGGACTTTCAGAAAAAAAATTCCACACAGCAGCTGAACACCCCCTAGCCCTGACTTGGTGCACAGCGAGGGTGCTCTTGGGAACAGTTGACCCAGTTCTCACTCTGGGCACACCACGACCCCTTGGTGCCTGTGTTGGTGCTACATATCCATCTTCCTCTGTGTTGCTGTCATGGCTATGCGTGCCAACGGTCCAGGTCGGATCAGTGGACTCATCATCGACCACCTCATCTTCTATCTCATCCTCCTTCCCAGTTGACATTGTAGGCTGACCTGATGGCAACTGTGTCTCATCATCATCAGCCTACACCTCTGGAGACAGTAAATGACATTCCTCCAAGTGGTTTTCTTCTGGCCATAGGTTCTCAAATACTTGACCATCAACACACGCCACCTCCTCTTGTCCCTCTTCAATGCTGCACGATGATAGGCCAGAGCCAACCAAAGGATACGTACCAAATAGATCCTTGGAGTGGCCAAGCTTGGGGTCATATGTCTCCTGTGACTGATAATGGTGGGAGGAAGGAGAACCAGCTTCAGGATTGGAAGGGCCAGCCTTCTGTGTATCCACAGTAGAATGTGTGGTCGTGGAAGATTTGTTGCTGCTTGACAAATGTGTAGAGGCCTTGTCTGCTATCCAAGACAGAATCTGCTCTCATTCTTCTGGCTTCCACACACGTTTACGTTCCAGACCGGGAACTTTTTCCAGGAATATAGTGGATGCATCAAGCTTCTTCTGACCTGAAACAGAAAAGTGCCTTCTCGCGCACCACTGACAACACCACGTCCACGTCCCTTAACAACAGGCTTTTTTGGCATTTTGGGTTTTGTTGACAGATTTTCAGGTGTTGATGGCACAAGCCAAGCTAGCTGTCACAGGCACAGCCAAAATAGTGAGTCAACCAGGTGGACAAACCAGGACAGTATTCCTACTCCAGCCTAACTACTATTTGTGATTGGAGGCTTTTGGGATGGTGACTTCCTGCGTCAACCATGACTCATCCCATAGGGCTAATTTTCACAAACCCTATGCAAATTGTGCAGTGGACAAATCTGGAATGTACAGTAGTCCTACCAAACTAATATTTGTCATTGGAGGCCCTTGTCACAGGTTGTGCCACATTGTGACTGAGTTAGGGGATACATATTCAATAGAAATTTACACTGACTGTTGATGACCGACTGATGGCCCTCTGAAAACTTGAATTGAGCGCCACAACTACTACTGTACTCCATTGTAGATAATGTTTGTCAAGGGAGGCCCTTGTCATGGAATCTTTCTGCACCTATGACACAGCCCCCAGCCCCAGGAGTAATTTTTGGAAATGCGATGCACATTGTGCACTGGACCAAGTAGTACAGTATCAAGAAGTCTTCTCTTCCTATATAATCTGGGGAATATTGAAAATCAAAATCTCTAAGCCATTTGGAGAAGCTTCTCCAACCCATCCTGGAGGGGGGCACCATATATCCTTTGTCCATTAACTTGCACAAGTGATATATTTGAGCTCGTCATCCAGTTGACTAGTGCAGCTTTATTTTTCCGGTTCACAGAGTCCAGCCATACCTGAGGATCGTAGGCCGCACTCACTGCTACCTTCTAGTACTCCATGTCTCTTGGCCATTTTCTCTGTAGTCTCTGCCCTTAAATGAGTTAAATAATAGTGAGGGCCCTACAATATGAATAAATGAGGGCACTCTCAAATGTACACAAGAGGCACCTCCAAAATTTCTAGAGGAGGGCACTTCAAAGTGTGCACGAGGGCTCTCACAAAACTCAGCTTTCCTGCCTATTGCAGGCCCTCTGAACATTTGAATTTAGGGCCGCAGTATCACACGGTGGTGGAGGAGGTGGAGGGTCAAGCTCAATGCTACAATGGGCACATTGTAAACTGCTATGGAATATGTATTCCACTATCTGAGTGTCAATGATGGAGGGACCACCCAAATGTCTAAGTAACAGCTGTCCCTCCAAAATGCATGTTACAGAGCCACCTGAGGCCTCTCAGGTCAAAGATCAACATACCTACTGGTGCGTTCTAGCTGTGCTTGTAAAGTGCTGGGGAATAGTTAGCTAAAAATGATGTATGACAGAGGGACCTACAAAATGTATAAGTCAGTCAGGCGATTGTAAGAAAGCCACAACAGTATGTGTGAACAAAGGCTAAAAGGGATATTTTTTGCTTTCTCTGGTTTATTTAGCCTTATATACAAGTGAGTATGCAGGAAAAACTGTTTCTTAACCTTTTCAGCATGTTAAATGCAATTTAGGTAAGGTTTGGTAGTTGTTCTTGTGTGTCTGTAACAGTGGCGTAATACTGCGACAAACTTATTCCCAGAAACCAGATGTGAGTCAGAAATGCATGCAGGCATATTCTCCAGGTTCTTCCCATTCTGTTTTATCTCCTTCCCATCCATTTCAGCCTTTTCCTCAGGCCCCCAGACTCCTTTGTAGGGTCCAGCAGAAAATTACTCGCATTTCCCATTGACTTACATTGTACTCGCTATTCGGAACGAATACGCGATTATTACAAAGTACTCGTTACGAGTATAGCGATTACGAATATTACGGTATTTTTTTCCCCCAGAAACAGCATCACTCCTGTTTGTGAAATATGGCTGGTAACTAGTGATGAGCGACATCACTAGTTACCAGCCATATTTCACAAACAGGAGTGATGCTGTTTCTGGGGGAAAAAAATCTAATACAATTAATTGAATTTTTAATATAAATGAATTCTCAATGAAGCCTGTATATGTATCTTTTCCTAGGCAGATTTTATTAAATGTGTATCTGTTACGTCTGTCAGAGGCCACAAGTTCAAAATGACTACCTAGGACAGACTTGGCACAAGCTCATTCACCTTGATAATTTTGTTGCATTCATTCATTGCTTGAGTATTGTGCCTAGCTGTTTGTCTATTTCCAGTCTCTAGCTCCTGAGAACTGTCTTACCCAGACTGTTTCCACTCTTCTCCAGATTGTTTCCTACAACACTTATTGCTACCCCCAAGGACTTCTACTACCAGTTGCTATTCCCTGCTCATGTTCCTCCGACCATTGGATTCCAGTTATGCTCCACCAGTATCGTAACAGGATACTCAAGCAATGAATGAGTGTTCCATACGGCTTTAAGTAGGCTCAAATGGAAAATAAGATGGCTTCCATGGATTCAAAATTTGCCATCTTACTAAAGGGTAATTGCAGAGCATAACAGCAGCCTCCAGTGTTAAGGAGTGGAAATGCAGCACAATTATCAAGGCGAATAATAGCAGCCACTAGTGGTCAATTCACAGAAAGACAACAGAATCGTGACAATAGCACACAGCAGTAAAGGATCAGAGTGACCAGGTCTAGTTGAACTAAATAACTGGCAGCTAGACACTGTCAGCTGGGGTTTATATAGAAGGGAGCCCTGCCCATGGCTCCCAGCAGAGATATAATTACATACCAGCTCACTGCAGCAAACCAAACACGGGTGGCCAGGAAAGGGACTGGTCTCAGCAACCTAAAAGCTAAATTGCCACATGATGCTGAAGTCCAGTAGTGACAATGGTATTAGTGTGGTGCCGCCTAGAGACCAGGGCAGGGGTTGCAGCTGTATGCTGAGACACGGATGTGACAGTACCAATTTGGAAAAAACTAGTGGAAAAAAACACCATTCATTAAAGGGGTTCTCAGAGAATTAAACTAAAAAGTCCGCCATCACCTTTTTCAAACTGCAACCCATCCTAATGCATTGGGAAGGATTGCATACTGAAATAATGCTTTTCAAGACAGCTGTCACTGAGCTAATGTATAGCACAGTACTGTACTGTCCTGTATACTGTGCAGTAGCTCAGAGATATTGTCTCAAGCAGCGTTTCTTCAGGCTGCAACCCTTCCCAATGCATACTAAGAATGGGTTGCAGCCTGAAAAAGGTAACTACTTAGAGATTACCCGTTAGCACTGTCCCTGACTATTTAGCTCTCTAAATACCACGGTCAATACACAGGGCTCCCTCTTTAGTTCCATCATCACCACCGTGCTGAGATTGCGAGCTTCTCATGTTTTCTCAAAAAATTACTTCCATATTTGCTAGGTTTAGCGGCCTTTTAAAGCCTTCCATATGGAGGTTTTAACAGACGTTTTTTCTGTGTAACGCCAGCTGCTTATGTGCGTATGAGAAATTGTCCGAGCTTCATTCAGAAAACTCTGGCAATTATTTTCTAACTTTTATCTGATTGTCATTCGTATGTCTGTTTTTTACGTCCGTGTGACATCCGTGAGCGATCTGTTTTCATACAGCTACGCTTAAAAATTATCAAATACAGTTTCCTAGGTTTTTAATAGAGATCTATCTGAAAAAATCGGATGCCACTTAAATGTTCCGAGTGGGATACAATTTTTTTTACGCATTCATAGACGTGAATCGGTGAGTATTATCCAAGACTTGGAAGAAAGTAATGTTGCTGTGATTTCCTTCTCGCGGACAGTCGGACTGAGCAAAAAATTTTTATGAACATTCTGTTGAAATAGCGTTACAAATTGTGGGGTTCTTTTTCTTCTGCTACCCCATGGGCAAATGAAATTTTTTGTCCTAAAGCAACATTTTATTGGAACTATCAAGCATTGCATAGCCTATACTGTAAGTCTCCTTATGCCAGCCTCTACAAGGTGAAACATTTCCCCTTACATTCCCTGTCAAAAACCTCTCACCTAGCTAAATCAGATATTCTTCTTTGCATTGGTATGGGACAAACACCCTGAGACGTGTCTGCAAATGGAGTCTCTGGTTTGGCTTCTTACCCTTAGTCATATAGGAAGGCTCATTAAAAGGCCAATATTGACTTTTAGCACTGCTATCATAATAGCTGGCAATAGAGTTCTAGTCATCTTCCTCTCTGAAGAGGCTCTTTGCATATTTAACTTCCCAGAAGAGAATTGCATGGCCCATAAGTTTTCTTACATCAGCTTGGTACTCTCCACAAGGAGAAATGTTACCCCTGAGAAATACACAAAGTGGTACATGTCTGATTTAAAAAATCTGGCCCGCTCCCGGCACTTTAACACGCTAAATGCTGCGATCGCAGCATTTAGCGTGCAGGCAGAGGGAAGAAAGTCCCTCTGCCTTTGGATCAGAGACCCCACGACGTCATCACGAAGTCGCGATCATTGCCATGGTGACCCGATGTCATCATGACGACATCCGGCTCACCAGAGCTAGGAAACTTGGTAGATCATGTGCAGTGCATGATCTAACAAGTTTGCCTGTCAGTGCAGGGCTGACTGTATAGTATAGAAATGCTGCTGCATCTCTATGTTATACAAGCGATCAGCCTGCAATTAGTGAAAGTCCCATAGTGGGACAAAGTGTGAAAGTAAGAAAAAGTGAAAGAAAATGGAAACAAAATTGTAAAAATATTTTTTTTAAAAATCACAAAATAATAATAAAAAATAAAAATATATTGTACCGATAAATAAATATTTTTATGAAAAAAATTCAATAAAAAAAAGTACACATATTCAGTATCGCCATGTCCGGAATGACCGGAATTATAAAACTGTCCCACTAGTTGACCCCTTTAGTTAACACTGTAAAAAAGCACAAAAAAAAACAAAACGAGGCAAATAACGATACTTTATCACCATACCGTTGAACAAAAAGTGGAATAAAACGCAATCAAAAATACAAATGGTAAAAATGGTATTGCTGAAAATGACATCTTGTCCCACAAAATACAAGCCACCATACACCTCCATCAGCGGAAAATTAAAAAAGTTATATCTCTCAGAATAAAGCGATGCAAAAATAATTATTTTTTCTATAAAATAGTTTTCATTGTGTAAAAATGACAAAACATAAAAAAAAGCTATAAATGTGGTACCACTGTAATCATACTGACCTGAAGAATAGGATAAATGTGTTACAAAATGTTATGTAAAATATTTCCAACAAACGCTTCAACTCAAACCACAAGAAAAACCAAGTCCCCACTCGGGTCCGTCATCTGTTATTGGACATATAGGGGCTTCCACATTACTGGTAGCAGAAAAGCTCTGGAAAAGCGCTATGGCTCCTCGCCCCCAAAAGAAATTGAGTAAATTTTGCACTCCCAAATCCAAATGCCCCCCTCCCTTCTGAGCTCCAGTGTGTGCCTAAACTGCAGTTAACGTCCACATGTTTGGCATTTCTGTAGCAATGAGAGCTGGGAACTGGGCACAACGTACTGGGCACTACAACTTGCTCGTCACTACAATGGCAGTTTGCAATTTTCACTCAGCAACATCCACTACTGCTTGTTTCTGGTCACTTGTGGATAAAGTCCCAAAGTGGTATAATTTCCAAAATGGGGTCATTTGATGGGGAATTCTGCTGTTCTAGCATTTAGGGGCTCTGTATATGGAGTCTGTATACTATTCTAGAAAACTTTGCGCTCTAGGAGGCAAATAGCGCTCCATCCCTCCCAAGTCTCACCATATGGCTAAGCAGTACTGTACAGTCACATATGGGGTATTTTTAAATTCAACTGAAATTGTGGGACAAATTTTGGTGCCATTTTTACCCATTTCCCAGTGTGAAAATGTAAAATCTGGGGCTAAAACAAAATTTTGGTGGTAAAAATGTAATTATTTTTTTCTTCACTGCCCAGTGGTATAAAATTCTATGATCCACCTGTGGTGTCAATTTCCTCACTGCACCCCGAGATTAATTCATTGAGAAGTGTAGTTTGTAACATGGGGTCTTTTTGAGGGGTCTGTTGTGGCACCCCAGGGGCTCTGCCAATGTGACATGGCACCCTCAAACCATTCCAGCAAAATCTGAACTCCAATATGGTGTTTCTTCCCTTCTGAGCTTTGCGCTATGCATCAAAAATAGTTTTTGACCACATATGGGGTAAAAAAAATGCACAACAAATTTTGGGTGCCATTTACTTAATAGCAGTCCCAAAGTTGTGAAAATGAAAAACTTTGGGACTAAAACAACCTTTTTATGGGAAAAATATATTTTTTTCATTTTTACAGATCCACGTTGTAAAATTCTGTGAAACACCTGTGGGTTCACACATCTAAATAAATTCCTTGAGGGGTCTAGTTTCCAAAATAGGCTCACTTGTGGGGGGTTTCCACTGTTTAGGCACATCAGGGGCTCTCCAAACGCGACACGGCGTCCACTAATTATTCAAGCAAATTTTACATTCAAAAATTCAAATGGCGCTCCTTCCCTTTCCGAGCCATGCTGTACGCACAAACAGTGGTTTCCCCCCACATATGGGGTATCGGCGTGCTAAGTAAAAATTGCACAACAAATTTTGGGGTCCATTTTTTGCTGTTACACTTGCAAAAATAAGAAAATTTGGGTCTAAAAGTAAAATGTTTGTGAAAAAAAGTTAAATGTTCATTGTTTTCTTCCACATTCCAAAAATTCCTGTGAAGCACCTGAAGGGTTAATAAACTTCTTGAATGTGGTTTTGAGTACCTTGAGGGGTGCAGTTTTTAGAATTGAGTCACTTTTGGGTATTTTCTGTCGTAAAGGCCCCTCAAAGTCACTTCAAATGTGATGTGGTCCCTAAAAAAAATGGTTTTGTAAATTTTGTTGGAAAAATTAGAAATCGCTGGTCAACACTGGTAACCCTTAGAACTTCCAATAAAAAAAAAATGTTGGTTCCAAAGTTGTGCTGATGTAAAGTGGGAAATGTTATTTATTAACTATTTTGTGTGACATATCTCTCTGATTAAAGAGCATAAAAATTCAAAGTTTGAAAATTGAGAAATTTTCAAAATTTTTGCCAAATTTCCGATTTTTTCACAAATAAATGTCAGTCATATCAAATACATTTTACACTATCATGAAGTACAATATGTCACAAAAATAACAGTCTCAGAATCAGTGGGATCCGTTGAAGCGTTCCAGAGTTATTACCTCATAAAGTGACACTGGTCAGAATTGTAAAAGTTGGCCTGGTCATTAACGTGCAAACAGCCTTCGGGAGTAAAGGGGTTAAGTTTGACAGGTTTTTGTTGCAATTATGTGGTCCATATCAGAGTCAGAGAATTACCAAAATGAAGAAAAACAAAAAACAAAACAGTATATTTAATCTATAGATGAATATTTTCAGAATCAATACTTGTTAACAATCCAGCTCATGTCAGAGAGACTTATGTAATTTTTGGAACTTTAAACATACCTCTGGCATCAAAGAACTCATCGTCTGAGCTGTCCACTGAGTCATTCACAATTTTCTGCAGGTGCCACTGGGCACCACTAAAGCGTCGTGTGCCACCTACAGGAATTAAGTAAAAAATGGTCACTTGATGTTCAGAGACAAACAGACGCAACAACTTTTTCGACAGTATTGTATGCTCTGTCTGAATTACTGCATGATGCTTTATTTTTAACGTTCATTACTGCAGTCAATTAGTAAAGCTTGATCTACTGGAAAATCTTAAAGCATTATTCCCACAACCAAATTGATTTTTTTACAAACCACAGTAAATGCATACTTATTTTTAAAATACCGACTAAGCCCAACATAACTTTTCTTTCTTGTACTTTTTTTCTTCTCATCTCCATCTGCCCCTCTGTGCTTTCCAGCTTCACGTAGCTAAATGGGTTGTCCTAGTCTTATACTACTAAAACTTGATTTCCTAGCAGTACCTGCTTCTCCTCAGTGCTGCAGACCCCTTGCTCCCTTTCCTGTGTTTCAGTGCTTAGCCCCACCTCTCTGAGTTTATAACTTAGCTGTATTCACCACATACTGTAAATTTGGCATTTCATCAAGCTAATCTAAGTGTAGAGTTCACGTTATTATTTTATGCACGGTATGCTCCTGTACACAACTCTGATATCTTGATTTTATCTTCTTCCATCTGACTTAGTATAGCTGCCTGTGAAGTTTTACATTATTGCTCTGTTAGCTGGTTTTCAGCAGAGCTCCACTGTCCTGTAGTCAGTCATAATGGATCTTTTAATAACTAGAATTAGCATAGCATACACAGGTAGGGCTGAGTTCCGATGCCTGCAGCAGACAGCTAAGTCTGTGAAACTGCAAATGCAGCTTTCTTGATGCACATGGCAGATGATATTCCTCTGCTATAAGAATCATCAGGGAGGCATTTTCAGTTTTACATCACTTAGCTGTCTTCTTCAGGTGTCAGACACAGCTGAGCTTTGCCAGTGTAAGCTCTGGTAGTTCAGCTCTATGGATACAGATGGCAGAAAATAAAATTGGGCTGAGAGAGATATGTACAGAAGCATAAAGTGTATTATAAAGGTAGGGTACACTGTTAGCATTACTACAGGGGCACCAAGACATGTCAAAAGGAGACTGCAGACGCATTCCCCAACTCCATCTTCCCTGTTTTGCTAGATTTGACAGATTTTTGATTAATGAGGGGGTTTCTTAATAATTACATCTACTGGTTGCATACACATGTACTATTTTTTTATGTAAAAAAATGCTAGTTACAACCAGCAAGTTTATATTGCTCTTTGATAATATTTTAATGTATACCTATTAATTCTGAATACTGATAAAATGTATATAATAATCCTTTATGTTATATAATAAGACATGCTTTAATAAAGTATTTATATTGCTCTTCATGAGTTTCCCCAAAACCGACAACATATGTATGTCATTTTCTGATGTGAGCATACTGTCTATTTTGTTGTGTATGGAAACCACTCGAGCTGATGGAAGAAACAATGGAAACAATATGCCAGCTGTCAGTGTCAACACAAATATTGTCTGCTACTATAGGATGCATCTGTTCTATCTGTTACAAGTTAAAGAAATTGAGAATTCTGCATATTTTGTTAACATTTTTGTATTCCTGCAATAGGTTTTTAATAATCTCTTCATCCATTTATTTTCCTACATAGGTAACTAAAAAAACACCAAAACCAACCAATGCAGTAACCAGTAATATACAGTATATAGAGCAAGGATTATACAAAGCTACAAGGTTCCATTTTTACTCTAGGATTTACTAATCAGGATAAAATCACTTTATACATTTTCCGTGTCATATCATTATCATGACCCTTCAGGAAATTCCTTACCCTATACTAAACATTCAGTTTGTGTTGAGTAGGGATTGAGTACATTTCTAGCATGCCATTCATGAAACAGAAGGTTTGGAAGGACCAGAATTACTAGACCAATCCACATTGGAGAAATTTGTAAATTGCGTCACAGAACATGTAAATGTGAGAAGATGAATTGATCATTGAACTAATTTCTCATGTCCTTATTTACTAAAATTTCAGTCCCTCTGGGATGAAGGTCCTGCATAAATTACCAACATTTACTAGGATAGGGAATGGAACCAACCAGGGCTTGCCATCTTTTTTTTCAATTGCCCCATAATATCCACTTGTCTTGGCCTTGTGTAGCTCTTGGTTGTCAGTCTCCTTTCCATAGTACATGAATGGCTTCTAAATCTTCTCACTTGTCCCTTTTACTGCTCAGTGTATTTTATAGTTCTAGCATGTCACTCATGAAACAAGAAGTTCAGTGTGTTTAACATTAAAGGGGTGTTGTCACGACTCTGTTGTCAGGTATTCTGGGGCCAGGGTCTCCTACCCTGTCCCTAATGCTAGGGGCGCCCTAGCTGGCCCTGTTCCCCGGATTGCTTCTGAAGGTGAAGACACTGGGGCCACGTACCTTGTCTGAGCTCCTCAATCCGCCCTCAGTCTGTCCCCACCCACCAGGGAAGAGGGGAGTAGTAGTGTATGGCAGTATACAAACCAGACTACCAAGGTAATACAAACAGGGCTAAAGGAAAATACCGATCATACAAATATATGCACACAAACAACAGAGGTTAACATCAGAAAGTGGACGATGGGAAAACAAACCAAAATAGGAGAAGAATGGGATTAACACACAACCTAAACCACACAACAGTCTAAGCTGAAATCCACCAAATGCCTTCTCAAATAACCACTCTCCACCAGACTCCTAGCACCATGCAGCATAAGCTAGCTCTGGCAATGATAGCCAGTATATATAGGAGTGGGGAGTGGCTAACACTGGACAGCTGAGAGCCTAAATGAAGGTAAGCTTCCAGGAGCTCAAAATTGATCAGATTAACCCCTGCACTGCTAAAAGAAACCTGAACCGTTTAATATGTAGGCGAAAGGCTTCTAATGAGTGCAGGAGTGGGAGGAATCAAACTCTGTGGTCTTCTGGCTCCTCTCTGACGCGGTAAACCCTTGACAGGTATTCCCATCTCCAAGGTCCTATCCCGATCTTGGAGATGGGATAGGATGATAATAATAATATTAGCAAATACTTCCAATTAGAAATGTAGTATAGTCCTTCTGATATTCTATGTCGGTTCCCCCATGTGCAGGGCATTGCATTAGCTTAAGTGTCCATGGTTACGGACGCTTATATAGTGACAGTTAGTTTTTAGTGGTCAAAACCATTGATACCTAAGCTACTGCAATGCTCTGCACTAGCGATAAGCAACATAGCAAATCAGAAGAACTATGCTATACATTTCTAATTGGAGGTATTTTCTAATATTATTATTACACCTACTGTATATTGAGATAGGATCTTGGAGATGGGAATACCCCTTTAATGGTCCAAACCATGTTAAGAAATTTTGGAAACTGTGTCACAGTGCAAGAAATTGTAGGAAGATGGCGAAAAAAACCTAATCTACATTGTGAAGTTTTCTTTTTTAGTAAATCGTGTGATCAGTAAGCTTTGGTGCACATATGTTTGCAATCTATTAGTGTTTTCTGGAATTGCTCAATAAAAAAAAAATCCTTAATTTTTTGTTAAATAATTAAGTTCAGGCAAAAGTAACGTACTGACAAAAAAACATTTGCAAGATCCAAGGCTCTTTTGTATTTTCAGCAGCATAACAACCTGGTACTTAAACCAGGGGGGAATAATCTTCTTGCTTACTCATTTCATTCTTCAATTAGCCTCCCTGTCTTCTGTGCGGTTCACAGCTTTATGGCCCCTCTCATTTCATGTGTAATAACTTATGAGCAATTGTACACATCTCTAATGAATACTATTCACTGTGCTCTGAAGTCTCACTGACTTATGGTGACAAATGACACACAAGATGTCATTCACTAAACAAAAAGCAGGCAATTTACTTTCACTGACTCCATTAAGTTCAATTACTACTGAAAGAGTAGAGCGTGCTTACAGTATATGACACATTATCTCACCAGATACCCTTCTAATGGGGGACGAAAACGTCAAGAAGATACTTCCAAAGCAAAACACAATGTAGTTAATATGTAGCAACATTGTTTCACGCTGCTCCACTTTATTTGCCCCAAGACGATACTGAAGTTTATTTTATTCTTCCTGCAGTTAAATAATGCATATTCTATAGGCAGCAGATTAACCTTTCCGCACCTCAACAATTTAGCATTTTTTATTTTAATAAAAAATAATGCAGATTTTATGGTATAGGTTGTTTGCTTAACTGTAGCTCCTGGGTCAGAATAAATAAGACTATGTTCAGACCTGCATTGGGAATTTCTTTTTTCTAATTCTATCATACAGACAAAAATTGACTTTATGCAGAGGATGGATCAGTAACATGTGGAACTGTCAGATTTTCTTCATGGTAGCCATCATTTTAACCAGAACAATAGCTTAAAGGGGTTTTCCTACCAACAAAGTATATTTTAATCAACAGATCTTGGAATAATAATAACTTCCACAATTGAATATGTTTAAATAAAATGTTCCTGTGCTGAGATAATCTTATAAATGTGCCCCTGCTGTGTGCTGTGTAATGGCTGTGTCTGACCGTACAGGAACATGGTCTGATCATACCACAGCTCCTGGGTAGGGGAGGAAGCAAAAGAGTATACAGACATTACAGCATGGGATCACAGCTGATTCTTTTTGTGAGACAAAACATTTCATTGCCTGTTTGTAAAAAATGTTTTACCTCAAAGAAAGAATCATTTGTAATCCCAAGCTGTTCTGTCTGTATACTCATTTGCTTCCTCCCCTGCCTACGGTGAGACACAGCCATTACACAGTACACAGCAGGGGCACATTTACATTTACTGGAAGAGCAGTGAGACTATGGAACTCTCTGCCGCATGATGTTGTAATGAGTGATTCACTACTAAAATTTAAGAAGGGCATGGATACCTTTCTTGAAAAGTATAATATTACAGGTTATATATACTAGATTCCTTGATAGGGTGTTGATCCAGGGAACTAGTCTGATTGCCGTATGGAGTCAGGAAGGAATTTTTTTCCCCAATGTGGAGCTTAGTGTTTGCCACATGGTTTTTTTTTGCCTTCCTCTGGATCAACATGTTAGGCTATGGGTTGAACTAGATGGACTTAGGCTATGTGCCCATGATGCAGAAATGCTCCGGATTTTTCCTGAGCGTTTCTGCATCTCCCTGGCAGAAAAAACGCATGCGGATTGTATATGCGGATTGTACATGCGGATTGTACATGCGTTTTTCCTGCCACGGACAAGCGGATGTGAAGCGTTCTTCACATGCATTTCCGCATGCGTGCTGACAAGCGCTTTCCAGGCGATTTTAGCATCACTTGGAAAGTGCTTGACAACTTGGTCACACTATATAAATCCATGCAAACGGCATGGATTTATATAGTGTGACCGTAAAAGAATGGTAAAAAATAAAAAAATAAATATTATACTTACCTTCTGATGACCCCCGGTGTCCTTATCCGATGCGTCCGGTCTCCCTGGTGTCTCGCAGTTGTGTAAAAGGACGTCGCCGAAGTCAGCGGTCGCGTGACCCATCACATGACTAAATGACGTCATGGCAGGTCCTTTCAGACCATCGCAAGCTACCGGGAAGCCAGGACGGATCGCTGAGGAGAGCGGGGGCCATCAGAGGGTAAGTATAATCTATATTTTTTATTTTAATTCTTTTTTTTTTACAACGACCATGTTACCTGGGTCTGGAGGAGAGTCTCCTCTTCTCCAGACCCGGGTACCATCCGCACATTGAATCACTTAATATCCGCATCTGCACATGTAGTGATGCGGATATTATGCGATTCAATGCAAGTCAATGGCGGCGAAGAAGCCGCGATTACGCAGAATAATTGGTAGTGCTGCGGATTTTTGCGCAATGATAATCTGTAGCGGAAATTTCCACAGCATGTGCACAGCACATGCGGATTATCATTGAGGAACATGGCAGACCTTCTACCAAGCGTTTAAGCGTTTCTGCAGCGGAATTGCCGCTGCAGAAACACTTAAAAAACGCCTAGTGGGCACACAGCCATAGTCTTCCTTCAACCTTATTTATAAGATTATCCCAGCACAGGAATATTTAATTTAAACACATCCAATTGGGGAACCTATTATTATTCCAAGATCTATTCATTAAAATGTTCATTAAAATTAACTTTAACCTCTTTAACGCATTATTTTTTTCTATGAATTACCTTATAATCTGTTTAATGCATATGCTGAGAAAAGCTGATTTTATTAAAGACCTGTGACGGATGCATCTGCCACCAATTCCACATTAACAAAAAAGTATATGGTTAATGTGTTTTTTCTTACTAGACTCTGATGAAATAACATAGCCTACTACACTATTCCATACTTTTTTGTAGTATATTGTTGTACACAAACCAGATGGAGGCTGAAAGGACAATCTTGTGGCCACTGTTTGGCAATGGAGTTCTATAGACATATTTAGGATGAAGGAAGCTTTCCTGGTGTACACGGTAAATTATAGATGTAGCAGTCTTCTTGATAGGTGGCAGTATGATAATAGCATATGTTACACGCATGTCGCTAGGTTCAGATAGGTTGAGACGGGTTTCATGAATTCTTTGGAATCCTGGGAGAACCGTTACTCAGGGCGACCATAGGCTGCAGCTTCTCTCAGGCACACGATAGATTCAATTGCTGACCAGACACATCAGACAAGAGTCTTTTTCAACAGTTTAACAGTGTAATTTCATCTGAAGCACGGCCAGTGTAATTCAGGGATATTACAGCAACAATCTTCATTACAGTACAGTCTGAGTTTCTTGAGCAACGGCTGCAGTAACAATACAGTAGTTTCTTCACAAGGCACAGTATTACAGTCTGTTCAGTAGCATAATTCAGCATAGATTAGATCTCTTAGCAGCAAACTTCTATGTATATACAACCATAGGCTTTTCCTTCACAAGGACACAATAGTACACAGAATTCTTTATCCTGCATGGAGATGGAGGGAGATGATCCCTGTGACACAATTTCTTCCAGTCCTTATCTTCCTGCCCGATAATACTCTGCACTGTTAGTTCAGGGAGTTTATGTGAGCTGTGTTTAGTTTCTCTCCTGATCTGAATCCTGTTCAGTTGCCTTCTGTCAGATCCAGATAACACACCACCTTTCTCTTCGGCTTCAGCCAGACTACAATAACAAGTTCCCCACAATCCCCCTGTGGCTCTGCTAAAACACTCCCTGGATGCTTTTGAAGCAACAGAACTACTTCTGCATGTCACACATAGATGATTTGCATTTCCATTCAACTTGAATGGATGGTCCACTGTGATTATTGATCAGACACACTAAGCTATCAGCAAAGCTTGCCACATCTGTCAATATGATGACACCTACATCTTTAAAGAAGCGCTCCTCCTCCAATCAAAGTTTTCATCCTCTAAATATATTGCAGTCATCATATTATATTACAATTGCTCATTTTGTCTTTAAACCCAGTTATTTTTTCTCCTTTCCATTAGGTCCATGACATCATGTGATTAAAACAGACTAGCTAAATCCTTCTAAACTCTATGTAGAAACAAACAGGAGGTCAATTTTCTCTGCTCTATGTAGAAACAGGGAGTCTCTTGTCCTGCAAGAGTCATCCCCTTAAACTCCTGAGTGTGACCCAACTGCTCTGCTCCCCCACCCCCCTGCCAGGGACTTTGCAGTAATGTAGAATTGTAGTTCTAATGCTGACTCATGCAGAATAAAAAAAGAGACTTCCTGCTTTTCCATAGAGCGTAGATTCAGCTAGTTAGTTTTTTATCATATGATGTAAAACAGAAGAATTAACTGGGTAGAAGGGCAAAATGAGCAATTGTAAGTACAAGTAGTATATAATATGATGACTGCAATATATTAAAAGGATGACCATTTTGATGGGAGTGCTTCTTTAAGGCAAAAATGTGACGTGATCAGGGTCTAAAAATGAAAGTCTGTGACAGAGGCAATTGATGGAACTTTGTTTGCTGAAATTTCTTTTATTAGGAGATATGACTATATGAAGGCAGATGTAGGCAGTGGGGCAATGCACATATCCCTATAATTTAGTGGGCCTGTATTTCCATACAGCCCTCATAACTTAATAATCAGCAGTGGCAAGCTTCACTGCATGATGTATGATAAAATCCCGGTCAATATAATTAGGAAAAAGGATTTATTATGTATTTGCAAATATGTTTTATATATAAAACATCCAGATTATGAATCATTAGAAATATTATGAAAATTGGGAAAAAATAATTAAAAATAGATTACTGACAGATTACCATTAAATAAGATTAGATACTGGCAATATAAGAAATAAAATCTATCTAATTTATTATACGTAATGGGGGAAAATTCTATGAAGCTGACATTGTGTTAACTTACAAGATCCTATTAAAGGGACTCTGTCAGTACAGAATGACTGTTCAAACCAGGTACAGGCGCTCAGTGCACCATGGCGTGGCCAAACAATTCAGTGCACCTTCCCACCTGTTTGTTTTCCCTCTTTCTCCGCCCTCCCCTGCCCTACTTTTTGATTTACAGCTCTGGCTTTATAGAGCAAGAGAAGGGGGGATATGGATGGAAAGCAAGCAGGAGGGAAGATGTACTTAAGTGTTTGGCCCCTCTGAGAATGAAATTCTTAAATGCATCTTCCGACCTGCTTGTTTTCCACCCATATCCCCCTCTCTTGCTCTATAAAGCCAGAGCTGTCAATCAAAAAAGAGGGGAGGGGAGGGCGGAGATAGAGGGAAAACAGTCATTCTATGCTGACAGGGTCCCTTTAATCTACTAGTAGAGTGCCTGCTTGGGCTGCGTCGAAGATTGAACATATCAATAATTCATAGTTGTTAGCCACAGGACAGAGACACATTATCTACCACTGATTTTCTGGACAATTCTCATTATTGAATAATATAAATTACAAATATATGTTTTATAGAAGAAGGTTAACTTCTAAATTTATATATTTGCACCTTGTGTCTCAGGGACCAAAGGCTAAAAAAAAATGCTCCAACCACAATTCTGTGCCATGAAATACAGAAGATTGACTTGAGCTGCCAGCAGTACAGAGCCCATCTGTGATGAAGGGAAAAAGCTTAATGAATCCTGGCAGCGGAAAGCAATATTTTGGCACTTACTGTGCTTTTTTTTTTATTTCAGGAATAAATCTGTTTTAAGATATCTAAGTGATATCCATTGTGGATTGAAAAATGAAATATTGGCCACTTTCAGTTTTAATTAGACATTCAGAAATAATAAGACTGAGCTGAATGCAAAAAGAATAAATCTCCATGGAAAGGTAATTCCATATATTTACCTATAACCCTGTTGAAAACTACAGCCAGTTTATAGGAAAACAATATGTTTTGAAGGGAAAGTGAAGTACCTAGAGGAAACCCACAAAAAATTCTCAAGGAATGAAAAAACTCTACTCAGATAGCTACCTATGATCAAACATTCTATTTTTCATACTACCGTTCTTCAGTATCTAGGAAGAGATTACTTAAATTAGCATTCTTAATTGCTTTTAGCATGAAAAAACAAATGTGCAATTGACTTGATTTTTCTATCTGCTGTAATTTTCCGGCTGTGAGAGCTTTTATCATTTATAGTGTACAGCTAGTTTCCATGGAGCTCGGCCTACAGACCCTGGAGAGTGTATAGTAGTTACATTCCAGGAGAGGAGTTACCTTTCAGCATCCAAGTCATCTCTCTTCAGCACATTGATTTATATACAGCAGTTAGCTGCTCACATCCCTCCCTCTCCCTCTCAACTTCTGAATAGATGCAGTAATAAATCACCAGCCCCACAGCTTTTAGAGTAGGTCTGTTAATCAGAGCTCACTGCTTTTGCTGTCTGAAGCTGTGTGCTTGTGGAAATGCCTAGTTGTTAACTCTATGTGTAAATACAGGGATAGCCATGTAGTCTCAGTACACACCACTGATAGCTGAATGTGTTATAGCAGAACTCGTGCTGAGCTTTATAGTTCTACTAATACTACAGTTCTACTATTCCTTTTTAGAACTCTGAAGAATCTTCCATCCTCAACACACCTGCAGCTGTGACTATAATTAGTATGGGAGCCTTTTGTATACTGTCTTATCATTGAGTTCAATGTATAACTGTATGCAGAAGGCTTCAATACTTGTCCTAGCGGTGGCTGCAGGCAGTCAGCACATTAGCTTTAAAGTTTAATTTTATGCAGGAGAATTAGTGCTTGGTATTAGAAAAATGAGCTCCAACAGCTAGAAAAATCTTGAAAAATTTAACAGCACAGAAACCTATACCTATGAAGACTAAATAAAAACATTATGGTTTTGAAGGGAGGCAATTCACCTTTTAGTGGCCATGCATAAGCTGATGTATTTTGTTTAGGCATAACTGGGATGCGACTGATAGGGCATGTGCCCCAAGTCAATAATGGCTGAGAATTTCTTACAATGGAAATGTATCACTTATTCACAGAAGAGGAGAAGAATATATGATTGTAGGAGCCTTATCACTGTGACCCCCAATGATCAGTTGAATACAAGTCTTGGTTTTCCATTCCTACTCGGTGGCTGACTACAGAGAGGAGAAGTTTGAATAAAGTAGCAGTAAGGTATCTTTCCTGCGACTTTACTCAGTGTCTATGGTTGACGTTGAGTACATGCTGTGAATAGAAACAGGCGGCCTGGGATCGCATGTCAATGATCTGTGGGGCTTTCAGTGTTCAGACATTTGTCGCTTGTTCTGTGAAAAAAAACCTCATGATGCCTATGCCGGCCAATCTGACTCTGTACGAGCCTGGGTAATACCAAATACCTTCCTTCAATATAAGTATAATGGCATTAACATTGACCATGGCTACAACACACATGATAAGAGTGATGAGAGATAGCAACGTATAGAAAAGTTTAATAAAGAAAGAAGCAATATCACATCAACATGCCTGGAGACACGAGCCGATTGCCTCCAATATCCTGCATTTCTAGGAGTGAGGTTTCTGCAGAGTTTCTTGCCATTTCTGATTTGTGTTGCTTTTACCAGCTCTTACCATTTTTCACTCCAGCGTAGGAAGGTTTGCATAGACGTTGATGCTAATATACACTGCTCAAAAAAATAAAGGGAACACTCAAATAACACATCCTAGATCTGAATGAATGAAATATTCTCATTGAAAACTTTGTTCTGTAAAAAGTTGAATGTGCTGACAACAAAATCACACAAAAATCATTAAGGGAAATCAAATTTATTAACCAATGGAATCCTGGATTTGGAGTCACCCCCAAAATTAAAATGGAAAAACACACTACAGGCTGATCCAACTTTGATGTAATGTCCTTAAAACAAGTCAAAATGAGGCTCGGTATTGTGTGTGGCCTCCATGTGCCTGTATGACCTCCATACAACGCCTGGGCATGCTCCTGATGGGGTTGCGGATGGTCTCCTGTGGGATCTCCTCCCAGACCTGGACTAAAGCATCCGCCAACTCCTGGACAGTCTGTGGCCCCAGATGTGCTCAATCGGATTCAGGTCTGGGGAACGGGCGGGCCAGTCCATATCTTTAATGCCTTCATCTTGCAGGAACTGCTGACACACTCCAGCCACATGAGTTCTGACATTGTCCTGCGTTAGGAGGAACCCAGGGCCAACCGCACCAGCATATGGTCTCACATGTGGTCTGAGGATCTCATCTCGGCACCTAATGGCAGTCAGGCTACCTCTGGCGAGCAAATGTAGGGCTGTACGGCCCACCAAAGAAATGCCACCCCACACGATTACTGACCCACTGCCAAACCGGTCATGCTGAAAGATGTTGCAGGCAGAAGATGACTCTCCACAGCGTCTCCAGACTCTGTCACGTCTATCACATGTGCTCAGTGTGAACCTGCTTTCATCTGTGAAGAGCACAGGGCACCAGTGGCGACTTTGCCAATCCTGGTGTTCTGTGGCAAATGCCAAGCGTCCTACATGATGTTGAGCTGTGAGCACAACCCCCATCTATGGACGTCGGGCCCTCATACCACCCTCATGGAGTCGGTTTCTGACCATTTGTGCAGACACATGCACATTTGTGGCCTGCTGGAGGTCATTTTGCAGGGCTCTAACAGTGCTCCTCCTGTTCCTCCTTGCACAAAGGCGGAGGTAGCGGTCCTGCTGCTGGGTTATTGCCCTCCTACGCCCCCCTCCATGTCTCCTGGTGTACTGGCCTGTCTCCTGGTAGCGCCTCCAGCCTCTGGACACTATGCTGACAGACACAGCAAACCTTCTTTCCACAGCTCGCATTGATGTGCCATCCTGGATGAGATGCACTACCTGAGCAACTTCTGTGGGTTGTAGAGCTCGTCTCATGCTACCACGAGTGTGAAAGCACAACCAACATTCAAAAGTGACCAAAACATCAGCCAGAAAGCATTGGTACTGAGATGTGGTCTGTGGTCCCCACCTGCAGAACCACTCCTTTATTGAGGGTGTCTTGATAATTGACAATAATTTCCATCTATTGTCTATTCCATTTGCACAACAGCATGTGAAATTGATTGTCAATCAGTGTTGCTTCCTAAGTGGACAGTTTGATTTCACAGAAGTTTGATTTACTTGGAGTTATATTCTGTTGTTTAAGTGTTCCCTTCATTTTTTTGAGCAGTGTATATATATATATATATATATATATATTATTTTATTATATTTCAAACAATACAAACTCATGACACAAAATAATGGAATTTCAAATACGTTTTGGGGTTTAGGGACACAAAGTTGTGCACGTTCATCTCTATGGAAACAATTCCAGGTATCCATTTTGCCAAGGAAACCATACTGTCATTATTACTTATTGATAGCTTGAAAATCTGTCATTTATTGTGATTTGTTTTCAGATCGGCCAAGATAAGAATTAAGCCTGAGGAATGACAGCAGCAAATTTTATACTTGTCTTGATATTAATTTTGATTTCCCTGTGTGTGCGATGACAGATGTACAGATGTGATGACAGGTGACGGGCACTGGGTTTTCTCTTTTTGCTGCTCTATTTCTGCTTCGTGATCACATGAACATACCAGTTATCAGAGGATGGAAAACATGTAGGGAAAGCAAGTTAGTGAAACCTGGACATTACACCACTGATCGCCAGGGATAAGGCACCACGCCATAGGTATATGGAATGCAGATCTAACATAGGTTAGCTTGACTCAAATAACACAGCACTGGAATATCAAAAAAGTGTAGTTTGACATTTATCAGTGGCTTGTACAATGTTATCTTATCTTTATTCTGTTAAGTGAGATAAACATCTGTGACAAGTGCTTGTGGGTCATGGCAACCTTTGCTACGTCTGTAAGTGGAACATCAACCCTATATTTCGACTATCTGATTTTGGTGTAGTTTCAAAACTATTGGCTGCATAGTTATAAAAGTGATATCATGAGAATACATGTATACGACAACAAAGATGATGACAAGAAGCTAAATAGGCGTAAGTGAAGAAATACTAAAAAAAAAACTGTCACCAGTTAAAAAATGGCCAGCTTTGCTCCTACTTTTTTTCCTGCTGCTCCCTTGTGCATTGCATTTTTTATACATTCATTATATGGTTGCAGAGATTTGGGCCTTAATATTTAGTGCAAATTTTTACAGGATTCTCTATGTGCAAATTGACTCTTCAGGGAGGAAGAGGACTAGAACTGCCGCCATAGCAGCCACAAAATACGGCACGCACCATACACACCAGATGTGTAAACCCCGCCTAGAATTCTCCCATCACACATAACATTGTGGACAGGAGCTACACGTCATTCATTAACTATCAATCAAATAAGGGAGACATTGCCACTAAGGCACATGCTAAATTAATAAAGTAAAATGTTTTGTGATGCATATCTAAAAAAAGACAAAAAAAGCCACCATTAACAATGCAACTTCCTATATTTAAAGGGTTTTCCATCACTGGTGAAGAAAACACAAGCTCACCCAGACTCGGGCGTCCTGAAGCACGGAACTCGAGGGACCACTCGCAGTAAAATTCCAAGAATGAAGAGGATTCCAGCTTCATAAATTTGCAAAAAGTTTATACCAATAAAATAGATTCCATAATCAAAATAGGTTTAGCAACCCGCTTCGAATGCAAAAGACCTGCGTTTGAAACGCGTTGCTATGTTGATTATGGAATCTATTTTATTGGTATAAACTTTTTGCAAATTTATGAAGCTGGAATTCTCTTCTTTCTTGAAGTTTCCATCACTGGACAACCCCAGCCTAATCAATTCATTACAATAATTAAAATAAAAACTGTGCCGCAATGTAGACCCCGCTGTTCTTGGCGGGTGACATGATATTATTGCTGTAGCCAATGAGCGGTTGCTCGTCAGCTGCGGCCTGTACAGTGTCATCAGAGCAGATGTACTGATATACTATGGCATGAATTGCAGCTGACGAGTGCCGCTCATTGGCTGCAGCTTGCATGTGACATAAGTCACGTTACCCACTGGAAACAGTGTCACCAACATCGCTGAAACGGTGGCACTGTGGAAGGTGAGCATTGACTGATATTTTAATTTGGGTGCTGAATTAATTGCGTTGCGATTGTCCTGTAGTGAGCAAGCCATTTAACCATACTGTAAGTGGATAGTTACATGCTATTCAGATTTATTCATTCAACATTACAAATATATTACTTCCCCCAGCACAGAAACAAAGCTATGTCTAGACATACAGCAAGCATCAGAGCAGCCTAATTACAATAGCGGGCCTGCCATATCTTCCTTCAAACTGCTGATTGGAGATCAAATGTTTATACTGTGTAATCCCCTTTTAATGACCGCCGTGTGGATGGAGCGAGATTAATTCTGGTATGTTTAGTGGAGCCCTGCACTCTAAGCTATGCAAACACACAGCTGTCATATAGTCATGAGTAAAAATAAAAAGTAGGAATTAAAAGGATATTTAACTGCTGGCATTCAACACTTCAAGAAATTCAATCAGAGCAATTAGTGGTTTCTTTCATGGAAAATAAAGACAAAATTGTTATTATTGGCCAATATCTACTTTCCTATATGGAAGGGATAAGAAATCCATAAACCACAGAAGTCATCTAAAGTGATTGTACATAGGGACAGCACGTGGCTCTGTGTCCACAATCATCAGCTCATGGTTTTCAATCGATCTATAGTATATCCATATATCGGAAGTGTCTGACTGCGGGAAAAGGTCTTCTTAATTGATCCAAATGGGCAAATAACAGATCGGATAACAGTTTGGACACTTGCTTTATTTGTTGCCTGTGGTCCGAAGGCAAAGTAAATTTCATTCTAAATCCCTATCTATTTAGTACCATAATCTAAACTATTTTCTAATATACTTGAATTAAAATTCCCTATCCTTCCCTAACTACACTGTCTAACTGCTATTCTATTTTTTTCCCTACTTCCTTCCTGATGCCCTTTTATTGAAAATCACAGTGCATGCTGGGATACTCAAATGAAGTCACTACCGCAGCCTCTGCCCCCTTCCTGAAACAAAGCGTCATCAGTGATGACGCTAGTGATGGGCTAGTCCTTGCGCACTGTGCGATATGCACAATGACAGTGCGCGCTCAGTTGTCAGCTCAGATCACAAGTAAGAGCGGTATCACAATACCCAGTGTGCAGAGACTAGTGATGTCACTTGTGGGGGTGGCGCTGATCTCTGCACGTCGGGTATTCTGACAATGTGCTCTGTTGCCGGTATGTTACTGCTGATCTGAACCCACAACAGAGCGCATCCTGTGATTGTGCGCATCGCAAAGTGCACAGTGCGCAGGGACAGAGCAGGGAATCGTTTTTTACGTCCCTCACTCGGTCACTACCATGTGACTGTGGCATCTTGGGGAGAATGGGATACAATGTCTATGAATTTTTCTCGCTCTCTGCACAGAGCAGAAAGTCATTGAACACTTCCGGAGCACAGCTCTATGTCAGCACTATGCAGGGCTGAATGCAGCCGCCTCCTGATATCAGCTCACTGTCTTTTCTTAGAAGAGCAGGGAATGGAAGTGTCAAGGCTGTGAGAGTTATGGCAGAGGGACCAAATGGGCTTGTTAGCTGTGTCCAGAGCAGGGAGCATAGAAATGAGTCCCTCAGGTCAGTCCAGTGGGAGCAGGCATCCATGGGGAGGGAGGGGGGCAGCAAGTGGTAATGATCATAGTATGGGCGGCAGCGTGTGAGCACAACCACTATGTGACAACCTGCCCTATACTTGTCAAAAGCTAACTTTTGACTATTTCTATTTAGGCGGGTATATATTATTAGTCACAATGAAATAAAGTATCCCCAAATACTCATAGAGCACAGGTATCCACACAGGGCATCGTGAGGGTAGTAGTCTGTGTTGTTTCTCTCAATAATAAGAATAGAGGTAAAATCTCTATATGGCAGAGCTGTATATATGGTAGCAGCTACTATAACAATTGATCATTACTGTACAATAGAAGTGACTATTAACACCCATTCTAATATCCACAAAATATGGCAGAAATGTAAGAGGTTCCATGGGGACTTGGCTCCAGCACCAATGGGAAAATGTTAAAAAAATAACTTTTACTGTGCAATTAAAAGCATGGTGAGAAAAGGCAAAAAGATATAAAGTATCCATAAGCTTACGCGTTTCGGGTAAGCAACCCTTATTCATAGCAAACAAGGTCTACCAGGGTTCCTATGTGAATACAAGTGGTTTTCACACTAAATTGTCCTTCCTGGAAGGTGAGCTGATTGCCTTTTTCTCTTTTCCTACAAAATATGTCAGCTTAATTTGTAAAACATGTATGTACGGTGCAAGAATGTTTATACACAGGAGCCTTCTGGACCCTACATGACTGCATGTTGGAGTTTTACACCTGCACCAGGTTATCCACGCCCGTATTAAAACCATACCCTTTGTACGGCCTCCCATTTAGCTGTGACCCTCTGCTCGAGTCTCTACCCTCTCCTATCTCGACATCTCCGCTATGTTTGGCTCTGACTGTAAACAATGTAATAAATCATATTTTATCTATTTAATATGTATTTTTTTTTCTGTAATTGCTCTTTTTTTTTCTATGTTTTTAATTTCAAATTAATGCAAAATTGAAAAAGACAAGCTGGAGCTGAAAATGCTTAACGTACGTGAGTAATGTCATTTACATGGCGGAGAGGCAGCAGGAAGCATCTCTCCTTCTGTTTGTTTATACACAGACAGTGGGAAAACATATTTTTCTCGATCTGTTAGTCTGATACGGCTCTTTAGAGAGCGAAACAAACTCTGATGATTTGTAATGATATCGGCAATTTTTAACGCTGGATAATAAGATCGCGCACGGTAAAGACTTGGAAGGAATTTTGGAAGGCAGCGTGCCGCTTGATTTCCACAGTATTGCTGTTAATTTGTTCATTATTGACTTACTCATTTATCATTTGTAAAATATCTAGAATTTGCACAGTAAATCTCATTACAGCAATTTTTTTGCAGGTTTTTACATTCAGTGATGAAAAACAAAGTATTTGTTTAACATGGTTTGAAATTGACCTTCCTGGGCTAACAGAGTAACATTTCTAAAGGGGTCCCCCACCTATCATGTGTCATTTATAATACTGGGGTTTTCTTATGGAAAGAGGAACTTTGAAGCCCCTCAGGCACTATGTGACCAGAACTTTTGCTTTACCTTTACCTATGGGAAACAGAGTTTACAGAGGAGCAGGGAAGTTTAAAGGGCTTGTCCATAATATAAGTTATCAATATGAGATTGTAGAGATCTGATAATCAGCACCTCCACTGATCAGCTAAAAATTGCTCTTTCAGCTGGTTTTCAAGTGAATGGGAGATAAACCGGAAGCAACTACAAAGCAAGGTATGGATCTGCTGTATTCTATCCTGTAAATCACTTAGTTCAATCAAAATGTTAGTCCCAGTCTCATGCAAATTTTTTGTACACAGTTTATTTTCAAGAGGATATACCTTAAGAAAAAACTGTAAACAGGATGGATTTGTCAACCATAAATTCGGCAAAAAAAATTCAGAAGCAAAATCCTCTTAGGCTATGTTCACACATCATCACATTTTTTCAGCGCTTTTTTCAGCGTTTTTTTATGAAAATTATCAGCTGCGTTTTGCAGTACCAGCAAAGTCTATGAGATTCCAGAAAGCTCATGCACACATCATGGTTTTTTTTTTGTTCAGGATTTTGGGCTTTGCGTGTTTTTTTTTTTGCAAAACAGAGTATGTCACTTCTTTTTGGCGTTTTTTCACCCATTGGAAGTAATAGGTGGTGAAAAAAAAAAATGCTGAAAAAACGCACCAAAAAAGCAATTGTCAAGTTTTCAGGGTTTTTATAGCATTTTTTGTGCCTAAAGCAGAATGAGATTTTTTTTTTCCAGTGAACTTTATGTATATGCATTAAAGAGACAACAGGACAGTGAAAAAAAACGGTTAAAAAAAGGCACCAAAAAAAAAAAAAGAAGCATGAAAACAGCAACAAAAATCCTGAACAACCTCCTGGCAAAGATCAGGTTTTGCTGCAGAAAAAAAACATGATTTGTGAACATAGCCTTATATAACCGACATATGTTGGTGCAAATTTGACAGCGGATTTCACCCCCCTATAATGAATTTGGTAAAATAATCCCACAGGAAAAATATTTGTACCTGGAGTTGTAATAAAATGCTGGCATTCCCTTAGAAAATCTAAGAAATCTGCTACATTGTGTATGCAGGAACCCTAAACGTGATGATAAAGGTTATAGATTGCAATTGTACACTTGGCAAGGTGAATATTACCAATAAAAGTCAGACAATATGCGATAAACCAACAAGCTAAAGAATATTATATTTATGTATACTGTGTAAATATATATAATATATTTATCTCTATTAGACACAATTAAGAACATGTAAACAACAGAATTATTGACTAATAGGGACTTAAACATGGTTAAGAGGACAGCCCAAATCATAATTAAAGTGTAATAGCCATAAATCCTACCTACATGCAATAATATGCATCCAGTAACACCTACTAATGTAGTCTGAAATAGCTAACTGCATAATGTAATTTCCTCCAGGCATAGTCCCTATGCTCCAATGTGCGTTTCGCCCAGCTTTGTCAGAGGTCATGTCAGGGAAGGGAGTACGACAAATATACTGTATATATTTGGTCATCATGAATATTTGTATGTTTTGTAAACCTATGATATAAGCTGGAGCCTTTGTTCTATTAGTTATTCATTTAGTAGCAGCACATATCACTTTATTACCATTCACTATCACCAGTCACTTTGTTCACTTTTTCTACTCATTCTACAGCAATATATTAGCAGCACAAGCACTTTATTTATTACTTACCTTAATTAACTTTGGTTTTAGTTTTTCACTTATTTACAACTCAGTTATGTTCATCACATTATATTTACAGTGTGATTTTTCCCTTTTTATCTTCCATAGCTTTTAATAACATTCACTATTCCCAATCTATTCTCTATTTCAGTTATATACAGGTACATCTCACTAAATTAGAATATCATTAAAAAGTTAATTTATTTCAGTTCTTCAATACAAAAAGTGAAACTAATATATTATATAGAGTCATTACAAACAGAGTGATCTATTTCAAGTGTTTATTTCTGTTAATGTTGATGATTATGGCTTACAGCCAATGAAAACACAAAACTCATTATCTCACTTAATTAGAATACTTTATAGCAGCTTGAAAAATGGTTTTAAAATCTGAAATGTTGGCCTACTGAAATGTATGTTCAGTAAATGCCCTCAATACTTGGTCGGGGCTCCTTTTGCATCAACTACTGCATCAATGCGGCGCGGCATGGAGGCGATCAGCCTGTGACACTGCTGAGGTGTTATGGAAGCCCAGGTTGCTTTGATAGCAGCCTTCAGATCATCTGCATTGTTGGCTCTGGTGTCTCTCATCTTCCTCTTGACAATACCCCATAGATTCTCTATAATAGATTCTCTATGGGGTTAGGCTCAGGCGAGTTTGCTGGCCAATCAAGCACAGTGATATTGTTGTTTGTAAACCAGGTATTGGTACTTTTGGCAGTGTGGACAGGTGCCAAGTCCTGCTGGAGAATGAAATTTCCATCTCCAAAAAGCTTGTCGGCAGAGGGAAGCATGAAGTGCTCTAAAATGTCCTGGTAGACGGCTGCGCTGACTTTGGTCTTGATAAAACACAGTGGACCTACACCAGCAGATGACATGGCTCCCCAAACCATCACTGATTGTGGAAACTTCACACTAGACCTCAAGCAGCTTGGATTGTGGCCTCTCCACTCTTCCTCCAGACTCTGGGACCTCGATTTCCAAACGAAATGCAAAGTTTACTTTCATCTGAAAACAACACCTTGGATCACTGACCAATTTCTCCTTGGCCCAGGTAAGACGCTTCTGGAGTTGTCTATTGGTCATGAGTGGCTTGACACAAGGAATGTGACACCTGTAGACCATGTCCTGGATGCGTCTGTGTGTGGTGGCTCTTGAAGCAATGACTCCAGCAGCAGTCCACTCCTTGTGAATTTCCCCCAAATTTTTGAATGGTCTTTTCTTAACAATCCTTTCAAGGCTGCGGTTATCCCGGTTGCTTGTGCACCTTTTTCTACCACACTTTTTCCTTCCACTCAACTTTTCATTAAGATGCTTGGATACAGCACTCTGTGAACAGCCAGCTTCCTTAGCATTGACCTTTTGTGGCTTACCCTCCTTGTGGAGTGTGTCAATGACTGCCTTCTGGACATCTGTCAAGTCAGCAGTCTTCCCAATGATTGTGGAGTCTACTGAAACAGACTAAGGGACCTTTTAAAATGCTTAGGAAGCCTTTTGCAGGTGTTTTTTGTTAATTATTCTAATTTACTGAGATAGTGACATTTGTGTTTCCATTGGCTGTAAGCCATAATCATCAACATTAGCAGATATAAACACTTTAAATAGATCACTCTGTTTGTAATGACTCTATATAATATATGAGTTTCCCTTTTTGAATTGAAGAACTGAAATAAATTAACTTTTTGATGATATTCTAATTTTGTGAGAAGCACCTGTGTGCATATATATATACAGTGCAGACCAAAAGTTTGGACACACCTTCTCATTTAAAGATTTTTCTGTATTTTCATGACTATGAAAATTGTACATTCACACTGAAGGCATCAAAACTATGAATTAACACATGTGGAATTATATACTTAACAAAAAAGTGTGAAACAACTGAAAATATGTCTTATAGTCTAGATTCTTCAAAGTAGCCACCTTTTGCTTTGAGTACTGCTTTGCACACTCTTGGCATTCTCTTGATGAGCTTCAAGAGGTAGTCACTGGAAATGTTTTTCACTTCACAGGTGTGCCCTGTCAGGTTTAATAAGTGGGATTTCTTGCCTTATAAATGGGGTTGGGACCATCAGTTGTGTTGTGCAGAAGTCTGGTGGATACACAGCTGATAGTCCTACTGAATAGACTGTTAGAATTTGTATTATGGCAAGAAAAATGCAGCTAAGTAAAGAAAAACGAGTGGCCATCATTACTTTAAGAAATTAAGGTCAGTCAGTCCGAAAAATTGGGCAAACTTTGAAAGTGTCCCCAAGTGCAGTTGCAAAAACCATCAAGCGCTACAAAGAAACTGGCTCGCATGAGGACCGCCCCAGGAAAGGAAGACCAAGAGTCACCTCTGCTTCTGAAGATAAGTTTATCAGAGTCACCAGCCTCAGAAATCGCAGGTTAACAGCAGCTCAGATTAGAGACCAGGTCAATGCCACACAGAGTTCTAGCAGCAGACACATCTCTACAACAACTGTTAAGAGGAGACTTTGTGCAGCAGGCCTTCATGGTAAAATAGCTGCTAGGAAACCACTTCTAAGGACAGGCAACAAGCAGAAGAGACTTGTTTGGGCTAAAGAACACAAGGAATGGACATTAGACCAGTGGAAATCTGTGCTTTGGTCTGATGAGTCCAAATTTGAGATCTTTGGTTCCAACCACCGTGTCTTTGTGTGACGCATAAAAGGTGAACGGATGGACTCTACATGCCTGGTTCCCACCGTGAAGCATGGAGGAGGAGGTGTGATGGTGTGGGGGTGCAGTGCTGGTGACACTGTTGGGGATTTATTCAAAATTGAAGGCATACTGAACCAGCATGGCTACCACAGCCTCTTGCAGCGGCATGCTATTCCATCTGGTTTGCGTTTAGTTGGACCATCATTTATTTTTCAATAGGACAATGACCCCAAACACACCTCCAGGCTGTGTAAGGGCTATTTGACCAAGAAGGAGAGTTATGGGGTGCTACGCCAGATGACCTGGCCTCCACAGTCACCAGACCTGAAGCCAATCGAGATGGTTTGGGGTGAGCTGGACCGCAGAGTGAAGGCAAAAGGGCCAACAAGTACTAAGCATCTCTGGGAACTCCTTCAAGATTGTTGGAAGACCATTTCCGGTGACTACTTCTTGAAGCTCATCAAGAGAATGCCAAGAGTGTGCAAAGTAGTCATTAAAGCAAAAGGTGGCTACTTTGAAGAACCTAGAATATAAGACATATTTTCAGTTGTTTCACACTTTTTTGTTAAGTATATAATTCCACATGTGTTAATTCATAGTTTTGATGCCTTCAGTGTGAATGTACAATTTTCATAGCCATGAAAATACAGAAAAATCTTTAAATGAAAATGTGTGTCCAAACTTTTGGTCTGTACTGTATACATGTGTGTATATATATATATATATATATATATATATATGTATATATATAAAATTATGTTTAAACAGCCTCATATTATTGTCACTCTTTTATCATCCGATCTATCTATCTTTCGATCAATCTAGATGAATAGGAAATTGAAGGATAAAAAGTAAATCAAATTTGCATATACTTATTCTAATAATATTATATTACTATCATTAATGTAATATTACAATAACCCGTCATTCAACTCAACTCAACAAGTCTTATACTTTATTATATTTTTCTATTTCTCCTCAGCTTGTAGAGTGCATACTCTCAGGTCATCTCTCTAGCCTGCTAAAGCACCTTGGAAGAGTGTCTCAGTGTGCCCGTGTAGCTAGCTATGCTAGTTTCCATTGCAGCAATGGCATCCGCTCACTTTATTGTCCAGTAGATGGAATTACCCATTGATTGTGGAATCTGTCGTGCTCCCTCTCCTGACACACTCCCTGAAGAAGCTGGGCGAAACGCTTGTTGGCGTGCAGGGACACATGTCTGGAAAGTAGCTACTTTTTCTCTCATAGTATCATCAACGGTATGTGAATTGGCATTTCAGATTACATTAATAGGTGTTACTTGACACATATCCTCAATATCCTTGAGGATCTATGGCTTTTACACTTTAGCCATGATTTCGATTGCCCCTAAGCCGCTTTTTTAGTCTTTGTGTATTCTTAATTGTCGTTGGTAAAGATTATGTATTTAAGAGATATCTAGCACTCCATCCTTTAGCTTGTTAGTTTTGGTTGTATATTTGAGGTGGATCTCAGGTACTTATCTATAAACTCTTGATTTATGGACATATAAGAGTTTGTACATCCGATAAACATAAGCTCATCAGGCATAACATGAAATTATCCTCAACCCTAAACATTTGGCAGACACTGAGCTAGAACTATGCATCGGTCATGCCTTTTTTTTATTATACATTAAAGCATAGTCTGCTGCACTTTCCAATATAAAGGCTTGCAGTAAAATGGATACTCTTTTTTTTTACAATAGGAATCAAATGATGAATTTTCATTTTTTTTCCAAAGTAAAAATTATGATGACCAAAATATTTACAGGTTTAAAAAAAACACATGGTCACTTTTTTTTTACTATAGGTAGAACACTCTGTAATTGTAATTTTCAGCAAGCTGGAAAAATAAATCCTTTCGATTCAGTCTTGAATTCAGTGACATTAAATATGTGGGAAAACATTTACGCATTATGCAATAAAGAAGCACAAATGCACATTTCTCAGCAGAAGTTGTGAGTCGCTTGATAAAAATAAGCATGCAAGAGCTACAGGGATGATTGCTTTATAATTATGGACTTCCAAAAACAGTCAAAGCAGGACAATGTCGATGGCCAAAAGATGGATAATGACAACAGAATAACTTCACCTTAATAACCTTGTCCAATTTCCTTCATTTTCTTAGTTGTGGAACTGCAGAGAAATTTATCTCTAAGGGCTCATGAAGATGTCCATGCAAATCAGTCCGAGCACGGACCGCTAATACATGAACTGGCTGCGGGCCTCCCGACCCGAGAGTGACTGCCTGCAGTAGCCAGTCCATGCATTGCGGTCAGAGATTGGACTGATATGCAATGACATATACATGAGTTTTTGTTGAGTTTTTATACTGCGTTTTTTCAAAAACTCAGCACCTACGGTCATGTTCACATCTTCAGTATTTGGTCAGTATTTTACCTCAGTATTTGTAAGCCAAAACCAGGAGTGGGACAATCAGAGGAAAAGTATAATAGAAACACGTCACCACTTCTGTATTTATCACCCGCTCCGGGTTTTGGCTTACAAATACTGATGTAAAATACTGACCAAATACTGAACATGTGAACGTGGCCTTACAGTTCCATCAAAGTGGATGAGATTTATAGAAATCTCAAACCCCCTGTGTATTTTTTTAACACTGTGTCGAATGACCTGCGGTGCGTGTTTGACATCTGCAACGTGTTGATTTCTCTTGAGTTTAAGGTGGGGTTTTTCCCCATAGACTTGCATTAGATTTGGAAAATCCGCAGGTAAAAAACACACGTGTCTTTAGTACATTTCCACTGTGGAAACACATTAAAAACACATTTAATCCACATATAAAATTTTGTCAAAGCCAAATACCGGGGAAATATGAAAAACTAAGCTGCTTTATGATAACACACCAAGAAGCGACAACAACTGCAGCATCAAAAACACGATAAGAACGCATGTAAAAAAAAAGCACAGATGAAGGCAATGAAAAAGTAACCCAATTTACTTAATAGGTGCAGAAAATCTACAACATCAAAAACGCACTAAAAATTTATCATGGGAACTTAGCCTGAGGTGGAATTTATTATTGGACTTAGACTAGAATTCTGGAAAAAAGTTACAAATGTATTTTGTGGAAAAATTCGCTACCTTTTGGTAAATGGGCAGGGATTAGCAGGAGAGGACATGTTATATCATTGCTTAATACATTTACTCTAATTTATGTCAGAAATGGCAAAAATTAAAGCCCAGTACTAATGCTATTTCAGTCCCTTCCTTCCCCAAGATTTGTTTTTAGTGGTGCCCAAATGCACAAGCAAACAAAATATAATAAATTGGTTGCATTTTACTTTTCATTAAAGGGGTTTTCCACTACTTGGACAAACCCTTTTGAATCTCTATGTTTCTCCCCAGTAGAATAATAACACTTATACTCACCTCCGGTGCCATTCCAGCGGTATTGGCACTGGCTCTCCCGGGGCTCTCGTGACATTGTTATGTCAAGTGAGCCCTGCAGCCAATCTGCGCTGGCTTCTCTCCCCTTTTCGTATGGACGTAAGTGACATCCGGAGGATGTGGGAGCTGCAGCTGCTCCCCCACTTACTCAGGATGTTTTGATTTGTTCGAAGGATGGGAGAGTGAAGCCAGCGCTGCTGATTGGCCGCAGGGATCCCCCAAGACAATGAGTACCAACACCAGTGAAACTGCGCTGGCACAGGAGGTGGGGATAGGTGTTATTATTTTAGTGGAGGAAAACAGGGATTCAGAAGGGGCTGTCAGCATAGTGGGCAACCCTTTTAAGATTGCCATAGTAACACTCTCTAAAGTGCACACATTTTTTTGCCAAATGAATTATTATTATGTCACCTTAGATTTTAAAATGCTGTTTACATTTATTCTGTTCTTTTTTCTGCATTTTCTGTAGCATTTTTACAAATACAGAGCAGATCTACTAAGCTTAGTGCACCAGAGTTGTGGCTTAATTTACACCAAACAACCATCTTACATACTTTACGCCATATTTATTATGTGTTTTACACACTTTTTAATTTAATTTAATGTACAAGTTGGTATGACTTTTTCGGAAAGTGAATGTGCTACTGAAATATGCAGCCAAATTGAAAAATCTTAGGCATGAATTTTTTTTTAAAAGAAACAAAGGAGATTCATGGGAGACAATACCCCAAATTGGCTATACAAGAACAATGAATACAATTGAAGAAAAATAGCATAGTAAAACATAATGTTTTGATTGGGTTTACTAAGTTGTCTATTAATTATGTTCAATATTGTACCGCAAAAACATGGTAAAAAAAACACCAAAAAAATTCCACAAAATCATTTTTGATGAAGGAATGCTAACTGCCATTACAGCAAGGTCCTGGGGGGGATCTAACAGGAGGATATTTTTGATCAGATTGTTGTTAAAAGATGTATTTAAAAGTAGGGTGACCAGCCCCTTTATCAAGTATTTTTCTCTAAAACTTAAACATGATATCTAAACTCATCGATTTATGATTTTTTCCAATCCTTTCTCCGTTATCTTGGTCTCCTATAGAATGACTTACTCAATGTCAACCATGACTATTATTACTCATAAGTGATGTCTTTGTTTTTCCAAAGATCCAAGATGGTATAAAAAAATTACATTATTAAGCAATTGTAACTACAATCTACTGCACCTTGAAACAACATATCTTGTTTTTCTGAAACATAACATGATTTACCAAGATACCGCCGCGCTTCTGGGAATATGGGTACAAAGTTAATTTAAATCTAATATTGTTGTTGAAGTGAGAAGTAGACTCTGGAAAAATCTGTATTGGTCTTCAACAGCAAGGGAATACACAAAAAATAGGTGAGGTTTGCTAAAAATACTCTAACAAGTTTTAAAAATAATTGCATCAGCAGAAAGAATTTTAGCAGCCTCAAGACCGAAAGGTTCATTTTTCATATGTGTTCAAGCACCGATAGGACATGTACCCATTATAGTCTATGGGATTCATCACGTCAGTAATTTATTGAGGACCACGCATCCGTTAACAAAAAATAACAGATCTACAGTGTCCATTGTTGATCTAGTATGGAGGAATGAGGTGATCCACAAATACACAAATTGGTTTTCGGCTCCAGACCCGAGTCTTTCTCAGGTGAGTTTAGGCTCTGGTCTGGATCCAAAAGCCAATTTGTGTTTTGAGAACTGCCTCACTAAAGTATTGTATCGAGACATACTAACAACTTGGAATTAATCCACTGTCGATGTTGATAGCACACTCTTTGATTCCTATCCCCTCATTCCTCCATATTCAATACCCGACTAGCCACCTAACCACAAAGGAAGAGCTGCAGCAGTCAACCACCTTAGGTGAATGTATACTGCTATACATACACACTCCCGCTATATATTAATCCAACTACAGAAAGGGCCATTATCCACTTTTAGGCTAGGGTCACACAAGCATATATTTTATCAAACAAGAGAATTGGGTCAATTATGCAGATCACATTCTGATCAAACTCTGATCCGAGTGTTATTACAATGTGATCATAGTGTGATCCGATTCTCTCGGATGAGGAGAAGATTGACAAAAAAATGTTCTCTATCTTCTCCATTGTGTCATCCCAATTAAGTTTGATGTTTCCTTTGCGCTCATTATCTTGAAAGATTGAGAGCGATCCGAATATCAGATCAAATTTCGGGGATGCTGTAATTTTTTTCCCCGGACCAGCTCTCTCCGATGAAAAAAATGGTCATATGCAAGGCCCCATAACATAACATTGGTCCGGGTACAATCTAATGTTTTGTCGGATCGCACTCGGATTGAAAATATGCTTGTGTGCACCAGCCTTGTTTGTGATCTAGAGTCACAGTTCAAACTCGACAATGGAAATCAATGGGTCTGTGAAGAAAACTAATAACGCTCAGATGTCTTCCAAGGGTCAGATGTGCACTATATGTTCTTTGCTGTTTAATGGATAGGAGAAGATAAAAAAAAATTGGAATATGAGAAAAGTGGATGACACATTGATGGTAAAAATAAACACATAGACCAAACACAGATGAAAACTGGATGCAGCACACTAATGTAAACCGATCAATTTTTTCTCATATGCAAACAAAAATCTGAATGAGGCTTTAGGTATATTAGATAATCTTGGGTAATCAGTAAAAGTCTTCACTTTGGACTAGTCCTTCTGCCAAAAGACATAGGATCAACAAATAATGGCAGGTTGTTATTTGTGGCATACATTGATTTCTCTGAATGTTTCTGCAACCTATGCGTTCCTGCTGGAACTGAATGCACTTCTCGACTTTAGTCCGCTGGAACAACTCCTAATAAATACAACATCATATTAGACCGTTGCAAGTCCTTTCAATGATTTTTGTCGCAAAGAATATATACGAACTTAATAACTTATCTTTCTGTTTACAATGCATAAAAAGGGTCTATGACAACAATAAAGTGTGTAATTTTGCTCACTTTTTTGTGCAACACATCAAGAATGCTCTTCTTTATCACATGATCGTATGTTACATCTTATGCTAGAAAGTAAGTCTCTGACCTACAAGTACATTTTTATTTTATAACAGAAACAGAAAAAGACCATATGAATGAAATCTGCAGCAAAATGTACTTATTAATGCAATGCATATGAAAAAGCATTAAAAAACTATGATGGTGATTAATTTGCAGTTTGCATCCATAGCATATGATCCCTATATATAATCCAGGCTTAAACCTCACACACAGACATATTACAGCTCCATAGGGGTGCAGAATAGTATAGATTAGACATGAGAGAATATTTTAAAATTCAAAATGCAAATTTAAAAAAGAAAATTAATTTGTGGTGAATCGCAAGTACTGCAAAGGCTCCAATTGTCCTGAAAAGACATGTCACCTAGGACTGGATTCAACCCCATTCAAGCTCTTTAATGCAAAAACACAGTTTTAGTAGTCAAAGTGACATTGACATATATGGCTACAGGGAAACAGATGCTAAGTTGTGGTAACTAAGATCCTGCTTAATAACACACTATACTGAAAGACTTTTTATGCTTAAAACACGGTCTAAAAATTATCGCTTTTGGGGGCAGATGCCTGCTCTGCCATTGTTTATACTCAGGTGGTGTGCACAGAAGAAGACAGGATGTTTTGACAAGCAATTGTCAAAAAATGATCCCTCTTTGTGTACTAGCAACAGGTTTGTTCTTGTTTGTAAAATGAAGAAGCAATAGGTTTTAAGCAAACCATCCAAAAATTATCTCTTTTTTTGGGATCAGTAACTGATTTGCCATTTGAAAAAAGAAAACGTTATGGCTTTTTAACAAGCAGCGCAAATATTATCCATTTTTTGGTAACAGAAACAGACTTGTTTGGAAAATGAAGAAGTCATGGATTTGTAACAGTCCCTCCAAAGGCTTTATCTTTATGAGAGCAGTTTGAAATTTATTTACTAGGTGCACGGTAGAGTTCTCAGCAGCAGTATAGTATAGCTATAAAATACAATGAACCGACAGGCGATAAGTGGCTGTCTATCAGCAGTGGCCATGACAGTGGAGCAACTGTACAGTATAGAATATAATGAAACAGGCAAAGAGATGTATGACTGTGCAGGGTCAGCACTGGCAGGCCCAGCAGCAGGAATACAATTTACCTATTGAACACAATGGACAGATAGGAAAAGTGTGGCTGCCTATTGACAGGGGCAGCAACCACCCAGTAAAGAATATGATTGGATAGGTAAGGAGATGTCCAGCTGTTTAGGGCCAGCATTGTCAGCCTTGGCAGCAGCAAAGTATAGATATAATGTGATTGACAGACAGGAGATCCCCAGTTGGGTGGGGTCATCAACACTGGCAGCAGTAGAACAGTATGTAAGACAATGGACAGTAACATCTAAAAATCAACTGTAGGAAAATGAAAATCTGCACTGATCGATGGCTGGTTAATATTGACAAATGTATGGTTTACCACACTTATCAAGGACAATCTGGGGCACTTGGGTGTGACAAAGCCACCTGCTGTGCTGAATCCCCTATAAAACAGTTCAAAGTATGCTGGTCAAGACAATATGACCAAGGCAAACTCGGTCAGTTCTTGCCACAGGCTCAATCTGCTTACCCAGAAGTCCATGCGTTTGGGACTCAGGGAGTCTTCTAGACAAAGGACATAGTCCAGGTGTGACTGAATCTGTCTGTTCCGGTTGTCGTTAGACGATGGATGGTCCCCTTTCTGATTCCATTATTTTAATGGGGTGCCAACTGATTTTTAAGGAAGTCTGAGGCATTCATTAGTGTCTACTGTTGTCGTACTCCTATTGAGCGCTGGTACTGGAACATAACAGTTTATAATAACTGTGATTAAAAAAAAAAGATTTCAACAATAATTTGAAAAATATTAATAAAGACATTACATTTTAGTATTGTTTTTCTTCTTAGCTTTGACAGTGCCATGCTTTGTCATAGGCCAAGTAGATTTGTTTTTTTTCCAGCATTCCTGATTCCAGAAATTACATTATAACATATAATTTCTTTAGAGAAACATATTACGTAATCATGAAATATTGTAGAGATTTCTGATCAACATTCAATTATTGTCTGGGCACGACATTCCACTAAATAATATTAGAGATAACTAAACTAACTGGAAAAACAGTAATTCAAGATAATAACTCCGAGAATTCATGCTTTACCAGGACTGCACAAAAAAATTCAGCTTGTTAATGGGAAATGACTAGTATCTGCCTTTTAAATTAGAAATCTACAAGCTTTCAAGAATACATTTCTTCCACCTAAACAACACACGTATACACCTGACCAGCTGTCACCATTTAAATATCGGATGACGCCAGAAGGTCTCAGCTGCAAGCGCCACACAATGAGAATTAAAGTGTCAGCTGAGAAATCTCCACAGCCCATTCCAGATGCAGAATTACACGGTTCAGTGTGAGTGACAGAACTGAACAAGACAGTGAGAGCCGAGCTGAATGAGCAATAAATAAGGAGGGGAATAAGGAATACAATGGGAGACACTGCTTTCTAAACCGATTGTGTTACCACCTGATGTAGCTAATGTTTCTATTCAAATGATATGTTCTCCGATTTGGCAAATGCTATCATATACATAGCGATAAAGCCTTGGATGTAGAATGAAGTCAGATGCTCAATAATTTCAGGCAGTGAAAGTCCTAACATTACTGAATGCATTCAATTGCAATATGTTCCGAATGGTTAACAAGCCAAGACGTGAAGTTCATGAATAGTTGCAACTGACAGCACTTTTCAGAATCCTAATTTCTGGTGGCAGAACACTGGAGGACTCATGGTATGTTGCATTCAGACTAGCAGCCTGCTGCCATGTTCTATCTTCATGAGGACCGTGGGTGACTGGAAGAAACTCCACTTGAATAGACTCGGTTTTTGGTTGTTTCCATAGACAACTGTGTAAATTATATGATCTATGACAGTGAGTTTCAACGTTTTCTCCTTAACAGAGCAGATATGTGGTGCACCATATACTGAACATCATAGAATGAAACTGGTACATCATCAGTTATCCATATTCAACACATACAGTGGGGAAAATAAGTATTTGAAACGCAGATGATTTTGCAAGTTTTCTCATCTACAAAGAATGGAGAGGTCTGTAATTTTTATCGTAGGTACATTTCAGCTGTGAGAGACAGAATCTAAAAATAAAAAACAGAAAATCACATTGTATGGTTTTAAAATAATTAAATTGCATTTTATTGCATGAAATAAATATTTGATCACCTACCAGCCAGCAAGAATTCTGCCTCTCACATACCTGTTAGGTTTTTTTTAAGAAGCCCTTCTATTCTGCACTCATTACCTGTATGAATTGTACCTGTTTGAACTCATTACCTGGGTAGAAGACACCTGTCCACACACTCAATCAATCACACTCCAACCTCTCCACCATGGCCAAGACCAAAGAGCTGTGTAAGGACACCAGGGATAAAATTGTAGACCTACACAAGGCTGGGATGGGCTACAAGACAATAGGCAAGCCGCTTGGTGACAAGACAACAATTGTTGGCACAATCATTAGAAAATGAAAGAAACACAAGATGAATGTCAATCTTTCTCGGTCTGGGGCTCCATGCATGATCTCGCCTCGTGGGGTAAGGATGATTGTGAGAAAGGTCAGGAATCAGCCCATAGCTACATGGGAGAACCTGGTCAATGAGAGCTGGGGACCACAGTCTCAAACATTACCGTTAGTAATACTACGCCATCATGGATTAAAATCCTGCAGGGCATGCAAGATCCCCCTGCTCATGGCAGCACATCTCCAGGCCCGTTTGAAGTTTGCCAGTGACCATCTGGATGATCCAGAGGAGGCATGGGAGAAGGTTATGTGGTCAGATGAGACCAAAATAGAACTTTTTGGTATCAACTCCACTTACCGTGTTTGGATGAAGAAGAAGGATGAGTACAACTCCAAGAATACAGTCTCAACTATGAAGCATGGTGGAGGAAACATCATACTTAGGGGGTACTTTTCTGCAAAGGGGACAGGACAACAGCAACATATTGAAGGGAGGATGGATGGGGGTCATGTATCGCAAGATTTTGGCCAACAACCTCCTTCACTCAGTAAGAGCATTGAAGATGAGTTATGGCTGGGTCTTCCAGCATGACAATGACCCGAAACACACAGCCAGGGCAACTAAGGAGTGGTTCCTTAAAAAGCATTTCAAGGTCTTGGAGTGGCCTAGCCAGTCCCTAGACCTGAAAATAATAGAAAATCTTTGGAGGGAGCTGAAACTCAATGTCATCCAGCGACAGCCCCGAAATCTGAAAGATCTGGACAAGATCTGTATGGAGGAGTGGGCCAAAATGTGTGACCTCTGTAGTTGCAAACAAAAGTTTCTGTACCAAATATTAAGTTCTGTTTTTCTATTGTATCAAATACTTATTTCATGTAATAAAATACAAATTAATTATGTAAAAATCATACAATGTGATTTTCTGGATTTTTTTTTCAAGATTCTGTCTGTCACGGTTGAAGTGTACCTACGATAAAAATTACAGACTTCTCCAGTCATTGTAAGTGGGAAAACTTGCAAAATCAGCAGTGTATCAAATACTTATTTTCCCCACTGTAGGACCCGTTTCATCAAGACCGGCGTTTTTCTACCCTGTTTACCTATAGCGATGTGCTGCCGGTAACGATACCTATTTTTCGCCGGCATATACAATATGATCACGTAACAAAGTAGCATATTGCTTGTTTGGTTGGTAGGGCATGTTTTGGTATTTTTACACCAGCGAATAATGTACTGTAACTGCACCATAGGTCTAAAAGGATCTGATTATTCTTCTGCTGTACCTACATTTTAACAAGTTTTTTAACATTTATTAGGCACAGCAATGCCTTGCAAATTATTTGGACCACTAATAAGACTGTAATGAAATGTGCTGCTCAGTAGACACAAACAATGAACTCGAGAGACAGTAGCGTTCAGCTCCTGCGGTCTTCGAGCTCATAAATGTTTGATTGTTAGCACTACAGCCTTGCAGCTCTGAGGTCCTGCGTATAAACTACACTGAGGACAACATCTGCACAGAGTTTGTATGCTCTCCCCATGTTTGCGTGGGTTTCCTCTGGATAATCCAGTTTCCTCCCATACTCCAAAGACTGATAGGGAATTTAGAAAAGTGATAAATGGACGATACAATAACTTTTTGTTTTGAAAGTGCATTTTTAATTACAAAAAGGATAGAATGACTATAAATTTCAATCAAACAAGCTATTAATGAGAAAAATAGAAGAGATACATATGAAATGCAAATAATGAAACAATTTCAGAGGTCAGTGACAAATACCGGTGATTCCTATTTAAGTGGCGCTGATCTTAAAGTTGTAGGGCATGTTTGACATTTTAAGTCTTTTTGTTTAAGATTGTGAAGGGTTAGAATTTTTAATCAACGCCAGTAATAGTGTCTTATACAACGAAGATTCAAAACATAGGATTTGTGCAATTAATATAGGACTTTTTCTTTTTCCAACCTAACCTCCAGCCTGTAATAGAAACCAGCCCCTACCCACCAAGCAGTCAGCATTTCTAAACCTCAATGCAGCCAAGCAAAGAAAATAGTCTGGACAGGCGACGCAAACAAAATGAAGTCAATTAAAATAAAACAAAGCCCGAATGTGACAGGTTCAGCTTTGCCTCCCATCAAAACACCCTCATCACTTCTTGTTTCCTTGACAACAGGTGTAATATCCAGTAATGTTTCCATCCCCTCACACAGGACAGTGATTTCATGTGTAAGACAAGCGCAGAATATTAACAAAAATTATATAATATCGCCTCGTCCATCTAAATAAGGCAGATACATCCCACTGTAAAATAAGTACTATACCCGTCGTACTGCCGCCTGACACAATGGCACAAATACATTCTGTGTCTGAGCTTTGCAGGTTAATGGGTTATTAAAATAACTTTCCATTACCTAATGCCAGAAAATAAGTCATCCAGGGTTCAGTAAACAATTTAATAGTGGCGTGAAAGTGTTTCCAGCAACTCACAGAAAGAGCAGCGGGCGCAGATCAGCTGTTGGCTGATCATTGATTGTTTATGTCCAAGAGGAAGGAAAGAAGGAAGGGAGGGAGGGAAAGGAAAGGGAGGAAGGAAGGAAAGGAAGAGGGAAGGGGAAAGGAAGGAAGGAAGTAGGGGATAAAAAAGGGAAGAAAGGAAAGGAAGAGAAGGAGAGATGTAAGGGAGGGAAAGAAGAAAAGGAATTAAAGAAAAGAGGCAAGGGGAAGGAAAAAATTAAGGGAGGGAAAGAAGGTAGAGAAGGAAGGAGGGTAGTAATGAAGGAAGAGTAAAAAGGAGGTAAGGAAGAAAGGGAAGGAAGGAAGAAAGGAAATAAGGGAGGTAAGGAAGAGAGGCAAGAAAGGAAAGAGGCAAGGGGTAGGAAGGAAAGGAAATAATGAAAGCAGGGAAAAAAGGGAGGGGAAGGAAAGAATGAAGGAAATAAGCAAATAGTAGGAAGGGAGGAAGAAAGGGATGGAAGAAGGGAAGAAAAGAGGCAAGGAACCAGACTAAAGGAAAGGAAGAAAGGGAAGGAAGGCAGAGAGAGAAGCAAGGAATAAGGCAAAGAGCAGGAAAGGAGGGAGGAAAAGAAGGAAGTAACGAAGAGAAGGAGGGAGCAAGTAAGGTAAGGAGGGAAGGAAAGGATGTGTGCATGAGAGTTCAAAATTATACTCTAGACATTTAACATCAAAGTCTATGACTAGAGTAGCATTTATGGTGAGGCACATGCCACTGAGAAGATGCGCCAAATTCATGAAGAGGCATTTGGCATTTGGCACTATGTTACATAGTACAGTATATGCTTTATGTGGGGTTAGAAATTTTTTTTTTTTTACATCAAGCAAAACGGCGCCTACACAGGTGCAGTAGCATCCATTTCTTGCCGACAGATGCTACTGCGCATGCGCAGGGAACATTTTGTGCGAGCAAAGAAAAAATTTGTCTCCAGCAAAATGGCAACAACGCTGCACAGTTGCATTTATCCGCAAGCGATGCTCTTAATCTGCCCAAGCCCCCTCGACTGGTTGGAAGCGCTTGCTCAGAATAAGAGCATCGTTTGCCAATATTTGCTACTGTGCATGCGCCACGGCCATTTTGCTGGAGACAAATTTTAAATTTTTGCGCCAACAAAATGGCTGCGGCGTGCGCGCAGTAGCATGTATCGGCAAACGATAGATGGTACTGCAACTACGCTGGCACCGGCGCCATTTTGCTTGATGTAATTTTTTTTTCTAACCTCACATAATGCATATACTATGCAAAATAGGAGGCAGGTCAGTGAAGGATCAGTGAGCTGTCATAAGCGCATACAGATGAATATGTAAGCAGAGCACCAGATAGAGCGCCTCCCACAGGCCGTCCCGGATCACAAGCATATCATTATCCCCAAACTGAAAGTAAAGATTACACAAGAACCACAGGATGGATTTCATCAACCCAAGTATCATTTTAATCAGTGTAATGTGACCCACCTGACATTGTATGTAGTTTACTGAGCACAATCCTGCTGACAGGTGCGTTTTATTTGCATTTTTCATATGACAGGATCCCTTTAAACTTCATTAACTATTACCACATTACAATGTTGAGTAAAATAAGCTAAACAGTACGGAAATATTGTAAAATCGCTCCCCAGAATAGATCCATACCTACATTATGACACTATACTATATTTTATCTAAACAATCTAGCTATAGCATACAACTAATTTTGCCATTCACTTCCTAAATAATGCCCACACATAAACAAAATACACTGCACAGATACCACCAGAAAATCATCAAATAATCACTTTTTTATGCTGAAATAATGCTTTCATTGACTGCCCCAAAAATACCATTGTTCAGTGCTCAAATAATACTTGAATCCACTAGGTGAAAGTGTTCAAATAATACTGCCATCAATCTTGACAAAAACAGAAGCCCTATCAGAGTCATACAGAATGCAAAAAATAAATTGTCTGTTTAAAAGAAAAAGTACAAAGAAAGTAGTCAATTGCTCCACTGAAATCTCAGTGGCTATAACTTATTGTAGCATGATCTTCTCTTACTGAGTTCCTCTTTATTTAGTGTTATTTAATGGGGAATTTTTTTTGCTGAAAGTTTATACAGATTTACTGCAGGTTTTCATAAGTCACAATAAATAAGATTTGTCCACTTTTTGAGGATATAAAAATGCAGTAAATAACTTAACTTGTCACAGCCATCCTGAAAACTGAGTTTAATAACAAAATATAATGTGCCTGATACAGTGTTTCTAATTCATTGTTCTGCAGGATCACCTATGAGTAACGTATTCTGCTAGATAAGATCAAAATGTGGATTTTACTCATAATCCCCTGAAATAATTTGTCTTATGTAAAACAAAATTCGGAATATAATAAGAGAATTTCTACACAAGAGATAACTGCACAAATAATCTTACTTGTTTTAAGTAACTTCTTTTGTCCTACTTATATTTTCCAATTTAATTATTTTCAGAAAGTTTGTGATTCATCGGCAACTTTTTATGGTACGTAAACATTTGAATACTAAGTATACTTTTATTACAAATATTTTTTATGTTTTAGATAAAAAAAAATAATTTTAGAGCTTGCAAAATTAAGTCATTAAAGGGTTTTTACCACTTTTCTTTTATAACTAGCAGCAAGCTAATAATAAAAAATGAAATAAAAAATACTCATTGACGCCGCTCATCTTTTAACTCCTTTTAGAGCTTGCTGCAATGATATTTTGGGGGAAAAAACATGGGTGTAAATCCCCTTTAAGAATTGGATCATTCTCGTGGAAGAACAAAGAGGAAGCAAGGTCTCTGTTGAAACATGTACCTGACAATTTTGTGCTGAAGTGTCAAATCGTATTCTTTCCCTTGTTCAGCAGAGATGTTCATCTCTTTGACCATTAATTGTCTTCTTGACAATTTAGAAACAGAATAGTGAATAATAGAAGCAATTTCTAAATTCTTGGAGTAGAGATGCCAGCTTATTAAAGGATTTTACAATACTGGAATTAGTTATAGAAACAGGCATAAAAGTGGAGAAGAAAAAAAATTATAATTGGATCAAAGGGGAAAATTCTGCAGCACAATATATTTGATGAAGTAGGTCATTTGCAAGTAGACAGAAACAATGGGAATGCAGAAAAAGTCATTTCTGTGATTGCTTTGCTGGGGAAGAACATACTATAATGCACATTATGGTAAACATTATATTTTATAATAAAGCCTATAAAATAGACTAATGAGCCTATTGAAAACAGAAAGGTTAGAATTAAATAAAAGTCAAACCTTGAGATGTCTTTGGGAGTACACAGTGGTTGAAGACAGATGGGGAAGTTTCTGGAGAGTAGTCTAGTTAGTATTTCATTTATTTTATAAATCTATTGCATTTGCGTCAGCTATTCCAGGAAGTTTTCACGAAATGTGTAGGTAGTGCTTAAAGGAGTTGTCCAGTACTAGGACAACCCCTTCTTGATCTTAATGTTTGGCACCGATAAAATGAAAAAGCCTATACTCACCTCCCGTGCTGGCACCTTTCCAGCGGTGTCAAGAGTTGTTATGACACGTAACCCTGACACCCTATCAACACTGGCGTCACTGTCTCCGTCTTCGGACAAATCAAACATGAAGAGGAAGTCCGGGCTGCAGCTAATCTCTGACTTCCTCTTCATGTTCAATTCGACAGGAGGCGCGGCCAGTGATGCCAGCGCTGATTGGGCACTGGGGTCATGTGTCACAACAACAACACGGGAGAATGAGTGATTACACCGCGGGAACAGCGCCAGCACGGGGGTGAGTATAAGCTTTTTTATTTTATCGGGGCAAATTGTGGGGTTTAACAAGGAATTATCCAAGTAGTGGACAACTTCTTTAACTGCGCTGCTGATGATAACCAATTGAAGATTCCAGGAGACCGAAATTTTTTCTGTGCGGTTTATTATCAACGTGTTTTTAAGTCATCCGATATACTTGTGGTTTGTTTTGATGAAGAAGTCGGATGACTTTGAAACGCGTTGATAATAAACCGAACAGAAAAAATTTGGTATCCTGTAATCTTCAATTGGTTATTATCAGCAGCGCAGTTAACCGATTTCCTTTCACCATTGTTTTTTATCAGTTTTTCCTATGGGTTTGCAGCAGCAGCTGACATTCTAAGCTACTTAGTAGTCCTGCATGAAACAACCTTATCAGGTGAGCACTTCCTCACGTCCTATTATTCTCCAACACCCTATTAAGACCCTATTGCGCTTTTATTGCTTCTCCAGCCTCCTTCGCGTAGATTACTGTTGTGACATTGCTTTTCATGCATTTACTGTTTCACATATTGTCTTCCCTTCTCTCGTAAGTCATATTTGCTGACTTCCAAATCTTAGTCAACCGAGTCTCTTAATCACCCAAGTCTCTAAATGAATTTTAATCTCCCAAGTCATATAATCATGTGTATAATGTATTTACTGATGTGTATATTTGGGTTTAAAATACAGGGATAGAATTTCACAAAACAATTTGTGACAAATTTCATCCCTACTAGGAGCAAAAGGTTATGCAGAGATACAAGGGATTTGGATTGGACTTTCAGTAACAAAAATCTCCAACAAATACATGCAAACAGGGCCGGCATTAGAGATGAGCGGTGTTCGACTAGAACTGTTCGCCAATCTCAAATTCGAGCAGTTTTGGGCGGTGTTCGAGTTGTTCGACGAACCCGAACTATTTGCAAAAAATTCGGCTGTTCGAGGTTATGTTCGATAACTGTTCGTGCACCAAAAGCGTGTCCTGCATGTCTGGCGCTATTTAGAGCACCAATCATGCAGGGATTGTCTGCCACTCACTGTAATGCCACAGCCATGGTGGTTGTGGCATTACAGTGATTGCCCAAATCGATGGGAACAGTGCCAACAGTGAAACATGAAAAGCCGGCAATTCAGCAGCGGCATACACCGGTACCCGACAAATTAGAACCGAAAGAATAGAGCTTCACACATAGATTAGATAGATAGAAACATGTCAGCCACATATATACGAAGTACAGTGACAGTATTGCTTACTGTACTTGTCATTTAGCGTAAAGGATTTATCAAAAAAAATAATAGTGTTTTCATGCACCGTCTCTTTAAAAAAGCCGGCCGGCAATTCAGCAGCGGTACCCGACAATTTATAACAGACAGAATAGAGCTTCACACATAGATTAGATAGATAGAAACATGTCAGTCACATATATATGAAGTACAGTGATAGTGTTGGTTACTGTACTTGTCATTTAGTATTAAAATAAAGGATTTATTATTAAAAAAATTGGCGTGGGGTTCCCCTTAATTTTAGGCTCTAGTGGAGGTTAAGCAGACGGCTGGGGCAGATGTTTGAAGCCTGGGAAGGGGGTAATACCCACGGAGCTTCCCAGGCTACTAATATCAGCCCCCAGCTGAATACATAGCCTTTACTAGCTATTAAAATGGGGGACCCCCCAAAAAAAATGACGTGGGGTCCCCCCTAATTTAATAGCTAGCAAAGGCTAGGCAGACAGCTGGGGGCTGATATTAATAGCCCAGGAAGGGAGCCATGAATATTGGCCCCCTCCCAGGCTAGAAACACCAGCCGTCAGCCGCCCCAGAAATGGCGCATTCATAGGATGCGCCAATTCTGGCACTTAGCCTCGCTCTTCCACGCTGCCCTGGTGCGGTGGCAGGGGGTAATAGGGTTGGGGTTGATGTCAGCTTATAATGCCAGCTGACATCAAGCCCAGGTTAGTAATGGAGAGGCGTCTATAAGACACCCCCATTACTAACCCCATAGTCAAAGTTAAAAAAAACACAAACACCCAGAATAAAGTCCTTTAATTGAAATAAAGACACAATCCTTTATTGTTCTAAATTAAACCATACTTACCGTCACGCCCATTCCAGCTGAAGCCAACGATCTCCTGCAATAAAAGAAAAATAATAAAGCAACCTCATCCTTACCTTTCCATGGTTCCCACGACAGCTTCAGCTCTGCTACATCGAGATGACAGGCTGGACCGCAGCAGAACGCTGCCATCCAGCCTCTCATCCCGCAGACACTGAGAAGCGCAGGCTTGCTTGCGCTGCTCAGCGTCTCTCTGTGACGACATCCAGATGAGCCGAGTTCATGTCCAATGAACTCGGCTCACCTCATGCACGTCACTGACAGCGTGGGAAAATTCTCAAGCTGAAGCGGTGAGTGCAGGAGAATTCTCCCACGCTGTCATTGACGTGCATAAGGTGAGCTCATGTCCAATGAACTCAGCTCACCTCCTGCACGTCACTGACAGCGTGGGAGAATTCTCCTGCACTCAGCGCTTCAGCGTGAGAATTCTCCCACGCTGAAGCGCTGAGTGCAGGAGAATTTTCCCACGCTGTCAGTGACGTGCATAAGGTGAGCTCATGTCCAATGAACTCAGCTCACCTCCTGCACGTCACTGACAGCGTGGGAGAATTCTCCTGCACTCAGCGCTTCAGTGTGAGAATTCTCCCACGCTGAAGCGCTGAGTGCAGGAGAATTTTCCCACGCTGTCAGTGACGTGCATGAGGTGAGCCGAGTTCATTGGACATTAACTCGGCTCATCTGGATACCCTCACAGAGAGACACTGTGGAGCGCAAGCAAGCCTGCGCTTCTCAGTGTCTGCGGGATGACAGGCTGGATGGCAGCGTTCTGCTGCGGTCCAGCCTGTCATCTCGATGTAGCAGAGCTGAAGCTGTCATGGGAACCATGGAAAGGTAAGGATGATGTTGCTTTATTATTTTTATTTTATTTCAGGAGATAGTTGGCTTCAGCTGGAATGGGCGTGATGGTAAGTATGGTTTAATTTAGAACAATAAAGAATTGTGTGTTTATTTCAATTAAAGGACTTTTTTCTGGGTGTTGTGTTTTTTTTAAATACTTTACTAGAAATTCATGGTGGTCATGTCTAATATTGGCGTGACCCCATGAATTTCGGGCTTAGGGCCAGCTGATAATGCCAAGCTGGCCCTAACCCCTTTATTACCCAGTGAGCCACCGCATCAGGGCCCTGGATGAGTTGGGTACAGCGCCAGAAGATGGCGCTTCTATGAACGCGCCATTTTCCGGGGTGGCTGCGGACTGCAATTTGCAGCGGGGGTGGCCCAGAAAGCTTGGGCCTCCCTGCGCTGCGGATTCCAGCCCCCAGCTGCCTAGTTGTACCTGGCTGGACACAAAAACAGGGCGAAGCCCCACGTCAATTTTCTTTAAATTATTTCATGAAATAATTAAGAAAAAAAGGGCTTCCCTATATTGTTGTGTCCGGCCAGGTACAAATAGGCAGCTGGTGGTTGGGGGCAGCCCGTTCCTGCCTGCTGTACCTGGCTGGACACAAATATAGTGCGAAGCCCCACGTCAATTTTTTTTAAATTATTTCATGAATTTCCTGAAATAATTAAAAAAAATTGAAGTGGGGCTTCGCACTATATTTGTGTCCAGCCAGGTACAGCAGGCAGGAACGGGCTGCCCCCATCCACCAGCTGCCTATTTGTACCTGGCCGGACACAACAATATAGGGAAGCCCTTTTTTTCTTAATTATTTCATGAATTTCATGAAATAATTAAAAAAAATTGAAGTGGGGCTTCGCACTATATTTGTGTCCAGCCAGGTACAGCAGGCAGGAACGGGCTGCCCCCAACCACAAGCTGCCTATTTGTACCTGGCCGGACACAACAATATAGGGAAGCCCTTTTTTTCTTAATTATTTCATGAATTTAATGAAATAATTAAAAAAAAAGTACGTGGGGCTTCGCCCTATTTTTGTGTCCAGCCAGGTACAACTAGGCAGCTGGGGGCTGGAATCTGCAGCGCAGGGAGGTACCAAGCTTTCTGGGCCCCCCCCGCTACAAATTGCAGTCCGCAGCCACCCCGGAAAATGGCGCGTTCATAGAAGCGCCATCTTCTGGCGCTGTACCCAACTCATCCAGGGCCCTGGTGCGGTGGCTCACTGGGTAATAAAGGGGTTAGGGCCAGCTTGGTATTATCAGCTGGCCCCAAGCCCAAAATTCATGGGGTCACGCCAGTATTAGACATGACCGCCATGAATTTCTAGTAAAGTATTTAAAAAAAACACAACACCCAGAATAAAGTCCTTTAATTGAAATAAAGACACAATTCTTTATTGTTCTAAATTAAACCATACTTACCATCACACCCATTCCAGCTGAAGCCAACGATCTCCTGCAATAAAAGTAAAATAATAAAGCAACATCATCCTTACCTTTCCATGGTTCCCAAGACAGCTTCAGCTCTGCTACATCGAGATGACTGGCTGGACCGCAGCAGAACGCTGCCATCCAGTCTGTCATCCCGCAGACACTGAGAAGCGCAGGCATGCTTGCGCTCCTCACTGTCTCGCTGTGACGGCATCCAGATGAGCCGAGGTCATGTCCAATGAACTCGGCTCACCTCATGCACGTCACTGACAGCGTGGGAAAATTCTCACGCTGAAGTGCTGAGTGCAGGAGAATTCTCCCACGCTGTCAGTGATGTGCATGAGGTGAGCTCATGTCCAATTAACTCAGCTCACCTCCTGCACGTCACTGACAGCATGGGAAAATTCTCCTGCAATCAGCGCTTCAGCGTGAGAATTTTCCCACGCTGTCAGTGACGTGCATGAGGTGAGCCGAGTTCATTGGACATGAACTCGGCTCATCTGGATGTCGTCACAGAGAGACGCTGAGCAGCGCAAGCAAGCCTGCGCTTCTCAGTGTCTGCGGGATGACAGGCTGGATGGCAGCGTTCTGCTGCGGTCCAGCCTGTCATCTCGATGTAGCAGAGCTGAAGCTGTCGTGGGAACCATGGAAAGGTAAGGATGAGGTTGCTTTATTATTTTTCTTTTATTGCAGGAGATCGTTGGCTTCAGCTGGAATGGGCGTGATGGTAAGTATGGTTTAATTTAGAACAATAAAGGATTGTGTCTTTATTTCAATTAAAGGACTTTATTCTGGGTGTTTGTGTTTTTTTTAACTTTGACTATGGGGTTAGTAATGGGGGTGTCTTATAGACGCCTCTCCATTACTAACCTGGGCTTGATGTCAGCTGGCATTATAAGCTGACATCAACCCCAACCCTATTACCCCCTGCCACCGCACCAGGGCAGCGTGGAAGAGCGAGGCTAAGTGCCAGAATTGGCGCATCCTATGAATGCGCCATTTCTGGGGCGGCTGACGGCTGGTGTTTCTAGCCTGGGAGGGGGCCAATATTCATGGCTCCCTTCCTGGGCTATTAATATCAGCCCCCAGCTGTCTGCCTAGCCTTTGCTAGCTATTAAATTAGGGGGGACCCCACGTCATTTTTTTTGGGGGGTCCCCCATTTTAATAGCTAGTAAAGGCTATGTATTCAGCTGGGGGCTGATATTAGTAGCCTGGGAAGCTCCGTGGGTATTACCCCCTTCCCAGGCTTCAAACATCTGCCCCAGCCGTCTGCTTAACCTCCGCTAGAGCCTAAAATTAAGGGGAACCCCACGCCAATTTTTTTAATAATAAATCCTTTATTTTAATACTAAATGACAAGTACAGTAACCAACACTGTCACTGTACTTCATATATATGTGACTGACATGTTTCTATCTATCTAATCTATGTGTGATGCTCTATCTTTCTGTTCTAAATTGTCGGGTACCGCTGCTGAATTGCCGGCCGGCTTTTTTAAAGAGACAGTGCATGAAAACACTATTATTTTTTTAAATAAATCCTTTACACTAAATGACAAGTACAGTAAGGAACACTATCACTGTACTTATTATATATGTGACTGACATATTTCTATCTATCTAATCTATGTGTGAAGCTCTATTCTTTCTGTTCTAAATTGTCGGGTACAGATGCTGAATTGCCGGCCGGCTTTTTTAAAGAGACGGTGCATGAAAACACTAATATTTTTTTTAATAAATCCTTTACACTAAATGACAAGTGCAGTAACCAACACTGTCACTGTGCTTCTTATATGTGTGACTGACATGTTTCTATCTATCTAATCTATGTGTGATGCTCTATTCCTTCTTGTCTAAATTGTCGGGTACCGGTGTATGCCGCTGCTGAATTTGCCGGCCGGCTTTTTTAAAGAAAGCGTCTTCTGAGCAGTTTGTCAGCTTTTGGACACCTTTGCAGGTGTTTTCTATGTGTTTCTATGTGTTTTTGTTTGCCTGCCATTGGTTTTAACGGTGTTCGACGGTGTTCTAAGGTGTTCGACGAACAGTTCGACGAACAGTTCCTCGAACATCCCGGTGTTCGACGAACCGAACCGAACCCGAACACTACGGGGGTGGCTCAACACTAGCCGGCATCAACATTGGGCAAATCTGAGCAAGTGTCCACTCAACTCAAATTTCCATTGGTGATGTGCGAACTGTATGTATGGAGAGAGCTCTGGAGTCAAACTATTTCTATACAGTGCAGGTGTTGGCTGTGTTATACAGTCAGCACCCGAGTCCGACTGCTATGATTGATGCTAACACCAACCACAGTTGTTTAACCACTGAGATACTCTTGTGAAATGGGGTCCTCTCCCCCACAAAGTAATAGCAGAGTGCAGATGGCATTGATATAGCAGCCAGGAACCTCCTGAAGGCCACTGTGTCTGCCACGTTTTTACAAATATGGCTGGATTTTATAGGAGATTGGAAGGTTTATAATTCACTGCAATATTGCAGTATTGCAGTGTATTTTACAAGCAATCAAGTGATCGGAGGTTTAAGACCCATAGGAAGACAAAAATAAATGTAGAAAACAATAAAAAATATTTCTTTATATAAAATATATAAACGCTCAAATCACCCCCCCCTATTATGTGACGCAAATTAAATCTAAACAAAAACATATATATTTCAATAATTTAAGTAAAGCTCTCCGGGAAGCAAGACTTATTGAAAGTAAAGAGGGGATCACTGGGACTCTGTTGTCCAGGGACCTGCATAAACCTGAAGCCAACGCTGCATGTAAATAAGGTGCCCAAATCCCTACTTGTATGAAGTTTTCCCTGTAGATATAACTCAGGCTCCCTATTATGATGTGAATGAGCTGCTAATTTTCTTGATTTAAATGCAAGGGGAGAAATTTTAAAAAGTCTACGGTAAAGTCATCACATAAACAGATTGCAGCTGCATTGTTGGCATGCAGCTCCGCAACAGTTCATCATTACTTTAAGTTATCCACCCACCAAAATCAGATATTTTGTTACACTTAGTTATCCAGAACTATTTAATTTTTCTACTATGGTTCTAAGAACTAAGAAGCAGTTTGTTGCTAACTACCTGCCTGTTAGTCCCAGCGCCGATCTCTGCCGGCACAGAGGATTCCCGGACCGCTCCTGCTGGTGATTCAGTGGCTTCCGCTGACATCATGTCGACAGAGCAAGTGGCTTCTCTTCTGCTCTGCTCTGTTGATGGGATGTGACTGCCTAACCGTGAGGAGCCATCTGTCAATCAGCATGACATTGGCAGCCATGCCCCATCGACAGAGCAGCCCGGAAGAAGAAGGACCGCTCTATTGACTTGGAGCGGCTGAATTGCCGGCAGGAGCAGTCAATGACAGGTCTGAGGAGGCACTGGGAAGAACAGGCAGGGAGTTGCCTCTTTTAGCTACAACCTGCATGTTAGTTTTTAGGCCCATAGTAAAAAAATTAAATGGTCCTGGACAACCCCTTTAAACAAATAAAATGCAGAGTACATAAGTGCCAATAAGACATTATTAGAAACTAATGGAATCTCCCATTAGCTCTCTAATATAAATATAAGGTTAGTACATATAGGCCCCGATTCATCAAGACCAGCGTTTTTATCAAGGGTTTTCTCAGGGACATGTAGGAGTTAGACGCTCCTAATTCACAAAGTCATGGCAGAAATATTACTCCAGTCTTTGACTAGAGTATGATTTCTGGCATTGGGAATGCCACAGCTCGTCATTAATTAGATGAGCGCCATGTGCCTCCGATCCGTCCCCGCTCTGCCCCAGCTTCATCCATTTTGGTGAAAATAAAGGAGAAATTGATGTAAGACAATGCCAAACGTCAGAAAATTTTTGCGCTACTCCAAATTGCACAGAAATGTTTCTACTTTTCAAAGCAATGCCAGAAATCTTGCAAAATTGCTTTGAGGAGTCAGTGTCTTCGTGGCCAATTTATTACCACCGCTGGCATATTTCATACAAAGTAGTTACATCAGCCGATGATATCGCATCAATAGGAGGTTCAAGAGGTTGAAGGTGAAAGCAGAAGTTTAAGATATAATGGCTTTGAAATTTTGAACATTAGATGATTATATGTAAAGTAATGGAGAGAGCAAAATGAAAACTGCTGTCATTATAAATTGTTTAAGAGAAACAATATATTCATTTTACAAACTGGCTGCTGTGTGTAAAAGTAATGATGTTATCCTCCTTATTAAAACAGTTTACATAATAAAATATCTAGGTATATTAATATTTATATATAATCATACATTATTATTATTTATACTCCTAGTCTAATGTTTCTAGCAGGTGCTTAAAATTAAGTAAAGAGCCTTTTATGTAATTAAATGATGCTAAATTGAATTCTCCACAATTATTCCTTATGTATTTGTCAAATAATTCACAAGGCAATTTTAACCTTTCAAGGCTTTTGCGTTTAAAATGAACAAGTCTTAATTCCTTTCCTCTCCATTGTCACCAGGGTGAGGTCTTTATTTACATATTCAGGTCCATGAATAGAATCTTTCGGTATTTCATGGACATAATATGAATATGAATGAGTACTTGACAGTGATACCCTGTGCCAAAATCTATTATCTGTGACTTCTAGTGATGAGCGAGCATGCTCGCTACTGCTTGGCGCTCTCCGAGTATTTCCGAGGTTGCTCGGCGGGAGCTCGGGTCCCCTCCCTGCATGTTTGGCGCTCTTTAGAGCGCAAATCAACATGCAGGGATTGCCTGTCACTCATTGTAATGCCACAGCAATGGTGGTTGTGGCATTACAGTGATTGGATGGCTGCACAGCGTCATCAGGTCTGGCGCCGCCATGCTCGTCACAGTCACTCCTGAATCAGGCAGAGTAGGGAGAGCTGCTGAGCTAGGGAGAGATTTGCTTGTGTATTAGGTAGTGTAGGGAGAAAAACCGTACATTACACATATCCATCTTAACAAACAGTCCTTTTGAGGACTAACTAATCCATCTGCAGAGATATCAGGCAGGCAGTGTATATAGGCAGGCAGGCAGTGTATAGAGCAGACTGCAGTATATATAGCACAAGAGGCTCCATTCCAGTTCTGCCTTCTGCTGCTGTTAGATATTTCTATACAAAGGCCCAGGTCTCAGGGGCAAGGAATACTTTTTTTTGGATCTTAATCCTCGTTATTTGCTTAAACAGCAATCCAGAGAACACGGTTCTTCTCCGCCATTTGCTTGTTGGCACTGCAGAATACAGCTAGGTCCTTTCCATATTATAGCGCTAGAAATCCAGCTTCTTAAAACTGTGTTTTCTCCGTCACACGGATCACATATACGTTTTCAGAAAATACTGCCATTTTTGGCCTCCATTCCAATTTTTTTCACTGTGTCAGTGACATTTTTGACACCGGTTTGCTGTTCAAACTAGTTACCTACAGGCCAGGTATTTAAAACTCTGTTTTCTCCGTCACACGGATCACATATAAGTTCTCTCCAAACTCAGTCATTTGTCGTGAGAATGGAAGATACTGTCCTCCATTTAAAATGGGCAAGGCACGTGACAAGGGACGGGGAACTGGACGTGATGGTGATGGTGCATGCAGAGGCCGAGGACAAGGCCGTGGGCAAGCTGAAATTGTGCCACAACAAACACCCACATCTTCTTGCCTGACCTTCCTGTCCCAATTTCTAGGGGACCGCAGCACACCACTATTGAACCCAGAGCAGTGTCAAAAGGTTGCTGGTTGGATAGCGGATAATGCTTCCAGTCACATAGCTACCACCACCACCCTGTCTTCCACACAGTCAAGTCTCAGTAGCCGTGAGTCTGGACCGCATATTCCTCACCCTGATCCTCCTTCCTCCCACCATGCCGAGTGCCCGGAGACAACTGATCCGACACATGGACACTCTGAAGAGCTGTTCACTTTTCCATTTATAGATTCGGACCTCTCGCCCTGTCCACTTGAAGCAGGGCAAGAGGAGATCGCGTGTAGTGATGCCCAAATATTTGAGCAGCCACCCTCACAAGAAGGCGATGGTGGGAAAGTGTCACAAGAGGTGGACGATGATGAGACACAATTGCCAGAAAGTCAGGAGGAGGACCAGGGTGCGGAAGTGGAAGACGAGGTGGTGGATGATATAGTAACTGACCCAACCTGGCAGGAGGACATGCAGAGCGCGGACAGCAGCACACAGGGGGAGGGAGGCAGAGCACCCCAACAGGCAGGAAGAAGCAGTGTGGTGGCCGCAGACAGAAGGCAGGCAACCGTTCTCCTTAACACCAACACGAAGGAAGTTGCCAGTACAACTGTTAGGTCTTCCCGTGTCTGGTTGCTTTTTAAAGACTCTGCCGATAACCCCAAAAAGGCTATTTGCACCACCTGCCAGGCCAGCATCAGCAGGGTTGGCAAAACGACCAGCCTGACCACCACCAGCATGATTAGGCACATGGCAGCAAAGCACCTGACTTTGTGGGCTGAACCCCAGGATCCAGGACCAGTGTCTGCAGGTGGCACCATTGCTTCTTCCGCTGTTGTGCATGCAAGCCAATCCCCTGTCCATGGTGCATGCGAAGATGCCTCCTGCCCTGCACGTGTCGTTGCGCACTCTCAAGTAGCAGAATCAGGAAGCACGTCCATGTCCTTGTCCCAGCGCAGCGTTCAGTTGTCCATACCCCAGTCCTTGGAACGCAAGCGCAAATATGCAGCCAACGCCCCACAGGCCACACTACTAAATTCTCACATTTCACGACTGCTTGCTCTCGAAATGTTGCCTTTCAGGCTTGTGGAGACAGAAGCATTCCGCAACCTGATGGCGGCGGCAGTCCCTCGGTACTCGGTCCCCAGCTGCCACGATTTCTCCCATTGTGCCATCCCCGCATTACACAAGCACGTGTCCCAAAACATTAGCCGTGCCCTTAACAACGCAGTTACCGGGAAAGTCCACCTAACCACGGACACGTGGACAAGTGCTTGTGGGCAGGGACGGTACATCTCGCTGACGGCACACTGGGTTAACATAGTGGAAGCCGGGACCCAGTCGGACCTTGGGACGGAACACGTCCTCCCGACGCCAAGGATTGCGGGCCCTAGGTCAATCAGGGTTGCCCCCACGGTCTACAGCTCCTGAACCTCATCCTCCTCAGCCTCCTCCTCCTCTTCAGCCTCCATCTCCGAAATGACCACATCAGTCACAAGTTGAAGCACTGCAGCACTGCCTCGGACAAGGGGCAACAGGCTGTGCTGAAGCTAATATTCTTAGGTGAAAAAACGCACAATGCTGAAGAGTTGTGGACAGCTCTGAAAGAGGAGGCAGATCTGTGGCTCACAGCGCTAAACCTACAGCCAGGCATGGTCATGTGTGACAATGGCCGGTACTTGGTGGCAGCTCTGAGGTGAGGCGAGCTCACACACATACCATGCCTGGCCCATGTGCTTAACCTCGTGGTTCAGCGGTTTCTCAAATCCTACCCGGAGCTGCCGGATCTGCGCCCATTTTAGAAAGTCAGCTACAGCTTCCGTCGCCCTTGCCGTGTTTCAGCAGCGTTTGCAGCTTCCGTCTCACAGACTGGTGTGTGATGTCCCCACGCATTGGAACTCTACACTGGAGATGTTGGGAAGGATTTGTGAGCAGAAGAGGGCAGTTGTTGAGTACCAGCATCAATAAGGCCGTCGGTATTCAGTTCAGACTGCACACATAAGACCTCAGGAGTGGACATGGATGTCAGACATATGTACCATCCTCCAAAACTTTGAGGACTCCACCAAGATGGAGAACAGCGATGACGCCATAATTAGAGTCACCATCCCGCTGTCACGGGTGTGTCGCCACGAAGATCGTCACGATTACACAGCCTGACTTCTCGCAGCTGACTTTTTGGTGCTTTGTGTTTTCGGCAGTGAGGGAGTTAATTCTCTCTCTCTCTGTGCTAGACGAGGTCCAGCCTCGCCCAGCTGCAATCAATGCTGCTGTAGTTAGTCTCCTTCAAATGCCTGCTGGTCTGTTTGGGAAGTGTCGGTGAAAGCATTTCATACAGACTTACAGAGCGGATCGTGGTATTTGGAGTTTCTGAGATAAGTGTATTTGGAGTGTTTTTTCCCTTCCTCGCTTTATCATTTATCTCCTTTCCCGTTGGTGTTCCCTCTGTTGTAGTTGTGTAGTTTTTGTATGCAAGGTGGTTTTGGTTTTTCCCTTGTACTGTCTCGTTCGTCTAAGTACTGTGTGTGGGCATATTATTACTTGTCCTCTTTTGTTGTGATCGAGGTCCTTCTCAGGACTAGATTACTTAGGTGCAGGGATCCTCAGGAGGTAGGGGTTACGCTGGCGGCCTGGACCTCTGTACCTTTAACAGTACCTCCAGGTTGAGGGATTAGTCAGGGCCCCAGCTTAGGGTCAGCTTAGGCCCCCTACCTCCAGTATACAGAGACAGCGTGACATTTTCACCGAACCACTTAGTTTTTCTCCAGCTACCATGGATCCAGTAGCCGGTCTAGCTCGGCAGTTGCAGAGTTTGTCCATGGAGCTGGCGGACGTTAGGTCCAAGGCTTTGCATCCTCAGGAGCAAGCCGGACCAGAACCTAAAGTAGCTCTCCCTGACAGGTTCACTGGGGGGCGGGACAAGTTTTTTGTTTTCCGGGAGGCATGCAAATTGTACTTTCGGCTGCGGCCTCGGTCATCGGGGAGTGAAGAACAAAGGGTGGGAATTGTCATCTCGCTCCTACAAGGGGACCCACAATCTTGGGCGTTCTCTCTTCCCCCGGGCTCCCCGGCTCTCCAGTCAGTGGATAGGTTTTTCGCTGCTCTGGGACTCGTATATGATGACCCAGATCGGATCTCCCTTGCTGAGTCTAAGTTACGTAGGATCCAGCAGGGAGATCGTCCGGCGGAGGAATTCTGTTCGGAGTTCCGTAGGTGGGCCACGGACACCCAGTGGAATGACCCGGCTCTTAGGAGCCAGTTTTGTCAAGGTTTATCCGACAAATTACAGGATGTGTTGGCACAGTATGACTCTCCCGCGTCACTGGAAGCCGCTATGGCCCTGGCTATTCGCGTTGACAGACGGCTTCGGGAGAGGTGCGGGATAACTCGACCCCCTGTGATGACTCCACCTCCTACAAGGTCCCCTCATATGGTGGTTCCCCTGGTCAGTCCAGAGGAGCCTATGCAATTAGGAGGGACATCATTTCGGGGGAGGGGACCGGTGGTGCGCCATAAGACAGGAAGGTGTTTCTTCTGCGGGAGAAAGGGACATTTTACTGGGGGGTGTCCATCCCGTCCCTTGCAGAGTGAAGAGTCGTCGGAAAACTGTTGATCCCAGGTTGTGTGGTGGACGGCAATCTGGGAGTAGGTATTTCGTCCCTAGGTTCGTCTCAGTTTCTCGTACCGGCGGAGGTGGTGGTGGGTACGAGAACTGAGAGGATATCTGTTCTTCTGGATAGTGGGGCCGGGGCTAATCTGGTTGATGCTCGGTTTGCCCGGGTTCAAGGTATGCGATTGAGTGAGTTGGCTAAACCCATCCCCATATTCTCGATCGATGCCAGGCCTCTCGGTCAGGGAAGTTTTTTGCAAGCTGTGCATGACGTAAAACTTCAAGTGGGGGCGATACATAAAGAACTGTTGTCTTGCTACGTGTTGGAGGGTCTTCCCACTCCTATAGTGTTGGGCCTTCCTTGGTTAACTAAGCATAACCCGGTTATTAATTGGAAAACCAGAGAGATAAGCCAATGGAGTAAATTCTGTAATAAAAACTGCATGAACACGGTCATCGGTGCGGTTACTCCTTGGGTCTTACCTCCATTTCTGGCGGACTTTGAGGATGTATTCTCGGAGAAAGGGTGTCAGGAACTACCTCCTCATCGCGAGTATGACTGTTCTGTAAAACTGCTCCCTGAGGCCAAGTTACCTAAAGCTAGGTTGTATAACCTTTCTGGTCCTGAGAGGCAGGCCATGAAGGATTATATTTCAGAAAGTCTGGCTAAGGGGCATATTAGACCTTCATCTTCACCGGTGGCTGCGGGGTTCTTCTTTGTTAAGAAGAAAGATGGAGGTCTACGCCCTTGCCTGGATTTCCGTGAACTTAATCGGATTACGGTCCGAGATCCGTATCCACTCCCACTTATTCCCGATCTCTTTAATCAGATCGTGGGCGCCAAATGGTTCTCTAAGTTGGATCTCAGGGGGGCGTACAATCTGATTAGGATGAAGGAGGGGGATGAGTGGAAGACGGCGTTTAACACTCCGGAGGGGCATTATGAGAACCTTGTCATGCCATTCGGTCTGACTAATGCCCCGGCGGTGTTCCAACACTTTGTTAATGACATTTTTCGCCGCCTGGTGGGACAGTTTGTTGTCATATATCTGGATGATATCTTAATTTACTCGCCGGATCTGGTGTCTCATCAGGAGCACGTTAGGCAGGTGTTACAGATCTTGCGGGATAATAAACTGTATGCCAAATGGGAAAAGTGTGTGTTCGCCGTACAGGAACTCCAGTTTTTAGGCTTCCTGGTTTCAGCGTCCGGTTTTCGTATGGACCCTGGGAAAGTGCGGGCAGTTCTTGAGTGGGATCGGCCAGAGAATCTTAAGGCACTACAACGTTTCCTGGGGTTTGCTAATTATTACCGGAAGTTCATTCGTAATTTCTCGTCCATGGTTAAGCCTCTCACAGACATGACTAAAAAGGGGACGGATTTTTCTAGGTGGTCTGACAAGGCTTGTCAAGCATTCTCCTGCTTGAAAAAATGTTTTGCCTCGGCACCCATACTCATTCAACCTGATGCGTCACAGCCATTCATTGTAGAGGTAGACGCTTCCGAGGTAGGGGTGGGAGCAGTATTGTCACAAGGTTCGTCCCCTGGTAAGTGGCATCCGTGCGCCTTTTTCTCTAAAAAATTGTCGTCCGCTGAGAGGAATTACGATGTCGGCAATAGGGAACTCTTGGCCATTAAGTTAGCTTTTGAGGAGTGGCGCCATTTTTTGGAGGGGGCAGTCCATCCGGTCACCGTCATCACCGATCACAAGAACCTGCTATATCTGGAGTCCGCGAAATGTCTGAATCCCAGACAAGCTAGGTGGTCATTGTTTTTTACCAGGTTTAATTTTGTCGTTACATATCGTCCTGGGTCAAAAAATGTAAAGGCGGATGCCTTATCTCGCAGTTTCCCTGGGGCCGGGAATACGGACGACCCGATTCCTATCCTTCAGGAGGGGGTGGTGGTTTCGGCAGTATGCTCTGAGCTGGAGGAGGAGGTATTGGAGGCTCAGGGGGACGCCCCTGTTGGACCTCCGGGGAGACTGTTTGTTCCAGATCAGTTGCGACAAAAGGTGATCGAGGCACACCATAACTCAGTTTTGGCAGGACACCCGGGGAGTAAAGCAACTGTGGATCTCCTCTCGCGTCGGTTTTGGTGGCCTAACTTACATAAGGAGGTGGTAACTTTTGTCGCGTCCTGTGGGGTTTGTGCGCGCTCTAAGACCTCACATACCCGTCCGTCTGGGGCCCTCTTACCTTTGAAGATCCCGGAGCGTCCTTGGACTCATCTGTCTATGGACTTTATTACGGACCTCCCTCCGTCTTCGGGTAAAACGGTCATACTCGTTGTAGTGGACAGGTTCAGCAAGATGGCACATTTTATCGCTCTTCCGGCTCTCCCTAATGCTAAAACTCTTGCGCAGGTGTTCATTGGGGAGATTGTGAGGCTTCACGGGGTACCCTCCGATGTGGTGTCTGATCGTGGGTCTCAGTTTGTGTCCAAGTTCTGGAAGGCGTTTTGTGCACGGCGGGGGATGCATTTGTCATTCTCATCGGCTTTTCACCCTCAGACCAATGGTCAGACGGAATGTATGAACCAGAGCTTGGAGACATATCTCCGGTGTTTTGTGTCAGAGAACCAGGAGGACTGGGCTTCTTTCTTACCTCTGGCAGAGTTTGCTCTTAATAATAGGCGGAGCGAGTCCACTGGTAAGTCCCCGTTTTTTGGGGCATATGGTTTTCACCCCCAGTTTTGTACTTTCAGTAGGGGGGGCTCTTCGGGGGTTCCTGAGGAGGAACGATTTTCCTCATCACTCGCTTCAGTATGGAGAGGGGTGCTGAAGAATCTGAATACTATGGGGAACCGATACAAACGTATGGCTGATAGGAGGAGAGTGTCTGGTCCGGACCTAAGTTTGAACGATCGGGTATGGTTGTCTACCAGGAATATTAAACTTAAGGTTCCCTCCTGGAAACTGGGTCCCAGGTTCATCGGGCCGTACAGAATCAGTTCTATTATTAATCCGGTGGCATTCCGTCTTGACCTCCCCCCTACGTTTAAAATTCACAACGTGTTCCACAGATCGTTGCTTAAGAGGTATGTGGCGCCGGTGGTACCGTCACCTTTACCTCCCCCTCCAGTGGTGGTCAATGGTAACTTGGAGTTCCAGGTATCAAGGGTCATCGATTCACGTTTTAATCGCCGGTCCCTTCAGTACCTGGTTCATTGGAAAGGGTATGGTCCTGAGGAGAGGATGTGGGTTCCTGCGTCGGATATTAACGCAGACCGATTAGTTCGGGCCTTCCACACGACTCACCCGGATAAACCTGGCCCTGAGGGTCCGGAGGCCCCTCGTAGAAGGGGGGGTACTGTCACGGGTGTGTCGCCACGAAGATCGTCACGATTACACAGCCTGACTTCTCGCAGCTGACTTTTTGGTGCTTTGTGTTTTCGGCAGTGAGGGAGTTAATTCTCTCTCTCTCTGTGCTAGACGAGGTCCAGCCTCGCCCAGCTGCAATCAATGCTGCTGTAGTTAGTCTCCTTCAAATGCCTGCTGGTCTGTTTGGGAAGTGTCGGTGAAAGCATTTCATACAGACTTACAGAGCGGATCGTGGTATTTGGAGTTTCTGAGATAAGTGTATTTGGAGTGTTTTTTCCCTTCCTCGCTTTATCATTTATCTCCTTTCCCGTTGGTGTTCCCTCTGTTGTAGTTGTGTAGTTTTTGTATGTAAGGTGGTTTTGGTTTTTCCCTTGTACTGTCTCGTTCGTCTAAGTACTGTGTGTGGGCATATTATTACTTGTCCTCTTTTGTTGTGATCGGGGTCCTTCTCAGGACTAGATTACTTAGGTGCAGGGATCCTCAGGAGGTAGGGGTTACGCTGGCGGCCTGGACCTCTGTACCTTTAACAGTACCTCCAGGTTGAGGGATTAGTCAGGGCCCCAGCTTAGGGTCAGCTTAGGCCCCCTACCTCCAGTATACAGAGACAGCGTGACACCCGCTTCTCTGTCTTCTGAAACGCTCTCTGCTCACAATCAAAGAGGATGCATTTCAGGCGGAGCACGATGAGATGGAGCAAGGAATCATACAGGGTGATTACACACAGCCAAGCCTCATCTCATCCCAACGTGGATTGGGTAACAATGAGGAAGGAGGAAGGACAGTAGCTAGTTTCATGCACTATAGACGGTACTACCTGCACAGCTGTCATACCATCTGTTCAGCGTGGATGGCCAGAGGACAGAGAGGAGGAGGAGAGCATGGTCAGTCATCCTCTTGTTGAGGACACGGAAGTCTTGCCTGTTAGTAGTCTGGCACGCAAGGCTGAGTTTATGTTACGCTGCCTTTCCCATGACCCTCGAGTTCTCAAAATTTTGGGTGACAGTCATTACTGGTTGGTGACACTTCTAGACCCACACTACAAGGAGAACTTTATATCTCTTATTCCTGAGGTGGACAGGTCTACAAAAATGGGGTTGTACCAGAAGGCCCTTGTTGTGGAACTATTAAAAAAATTCCCATCTAAAAACGCTGGCGGCAGAGGGCACACTTCGTTGGACAACCAAGGAGTACAGGCGAGAGAGACACAACTTCAATCCAGCAGAGGCAGGGGAACACTGTCAAAGTTCTGGGAGAGTTTTCTCAGACCTTCCCATCGAACATGCCTAGAGGTGCGGGGTACTCTCACAAGGAGTGCAAAGTTTGGGAAGATGCTGAGGGAGTACCTTGCCGACTGTACCAACGTCCTCAGTGATTCCTCTGTGCCTTATAATTATTGGGTATCCAAGCTGGATACGTGGAATGAACTGGCTCTCTATGCCTTGGAGGTCCTGGTGTGAGGCCCTCCCTGAGAAATGGGGCTACTCTGAGCCGGGTCAGTGTAGATGTCTCGGGGTTGCGGTCGTGGCCCGGACCCGGTCCGTGCCCAGGGCGGTCACATAAAAGATTTAATGGGCTTTCAGGGTTGAGTGGTAATTTTCCGACTGCGCCATCTACGGTTCCCGGTGATGGACACCAGCGCTGCTTCAGTCCACTGAGGCCAGTGTTACAGGCAGCTAAGATGGGACGGCTCCCCGCAGGCAGAGAGGACCTCAGGGCAGTGTGAGAAAGGATGGTGGTTGCAGTGCCGCGCAGGAAATAACAGGCTGAAGCGGGGTGTGAAGTCATCCAGGGTATTTTACTCACTTGATGAAGTTTCAGCCGCAAAGCTTCCCTCTGCTCCTCACGGCGTGCTGCGGCAACCAGGAAGGGGGTCCAGCACTTTCCAGATAGATCAGGAGCACCTGTCGAGACCCCTCTGGTGTGTGTTTTCCTCTCCTTGGTGAGTTCTCCCACTAAGTCTTCACGTGACTGTATGTGTGGTTAGAACTAGGTGTAAGGCCGGGTCCCACTGGTTAAACGCAGGTAGAGAGGTACAGGTGGCGTATGCCGCTCCGTCCGTGTCCCTCCTGGGATCCACTAAGCCTCCGGGCTTTTCTGAGACGTGAAGTAACAAAGTCAGATATCGGGGGCCGGTCACCCCTCTTGCAGCAGGAGTCCCTCTGGCTAGGCCAGAGTAAGAAATACAGGTTGCGTATGCCGCTCCATCCGCATCCCCCTGGGATCCTTTTGCCTGTGGAGCTTGTCTCCTCTGCTCCCCTCCAGGCCTTCTTAGGTAGGGACCTTGACCGGGTAGAGGCAGTGGTTAACTCCGACCCACTCCTCGTCTCAAGGCCAGAGAACGAGGACCGTGTATCTTAAATAGGCTGCAGGTTCTTAGCAGAAAGCCACATTCAGCGATGAAGATCACAATCAAAGACCTTGAACTTAAGATGGCTGAAGATTAAATATAAATGAATAAGTGTAACCTAAAAATGTGTCCTCCACCCTCACCTACTACATGGTTTCCCCTATCTTTGGTTCCCCCCATCTCCTATATCCCGGGACGGGGCAGCACCCTGGTGCATTTAGGCCCCCTTCAGGACAGGAGTGGTGTAGTGTTGAATGGTGAAGTGGTGTCCTGAGAGATGCTTCATCCTTACCTGGAAGAGGAGATACCACACCTCTACTGAGGTGCAGTACCCCTGTGGCGACTGAACCCTCAGGGGCGCCACATTGGCCTGCCCTGCTGCAAGCGTTTTATCAGAGAGGGTTTTTAGTGCCGCTGGTGGAATTATAACTAATAAGCGCATCCGCCTGTCAACTGAAAATGATGACAGGCTGACTCTTTTAAAAATGAACAAGGGCTGGATTGGGCCAGACTTCTCAACACTACCGAATGATAGCAGCGTAACATAAACTCAAATCCAGTGTCTTTTCTTGGGAGGTGTATTCCCATGAACCTTTTCATACCCACACATAGGTATACGCTTCCTGATTTTGCCTATTTGCTCTTGTCCTCCTCCTTCTCCTCATCCTCCACCACCATATCATCAGGGTGACCGTGGTCCGTGATGCAACACCCACATAATTTTTTTAAAGGGTGTTTATGATGCCCGTAAAAAAAATTTTATACAGTATGTTCATGTATACCCCCCATGGGTAAATGTTTGTCAGCCCATACACTTAGTGCATGGGCATTACAAGTATAGGAAGCCCGCTCCTTTCTAATGGGAACATTTTTTTATGAGGCCCTCCTCTACGTCTCTTCCAAGGGACATTGAAGTGCCTCCAAATTTTTGGCAGCCCTTGCATTCACTGCATAGGCCAACACTATAGGAGACTCTCTCCTTTCTAATGGGAATTTGTCGTTACTGTGGTCCTGCTCTATGTGTCTTTAATTTCTTAGTAGGGTTTTTCCTAAATTTGGTCAGCCGTTGGACTCACTGCATACCCTATAACTATATAGCAGACCCTCTCCTTTCTAATGGGAACATGTCGTACTTGTTACTGTGGCCCTGATCTATGTGTCTTTAAATTCTTAGTGCGGTTTTTCCTAAATTTGGTCAGCCGTTAGACTCACTGCATACCCTATAACTGTATAGCAGACTCTCTCCTTTCTAATGGGAATTTGTCGTTACTGTGGCCCTGCTCTATGTGTCTTTAATTTCTTAGTGGGGTTTTTCCTAAATTTTGTCAGCCATTGGACTCACTGCATACCCTATAACTGTATAGCAGACTCTCTCCTATCTAATGGGAACATGTTGTACTCGTTACTGTGACCCTGCTCTATATGTCTTTCAGAGTCCCTCCATCATCAATGAAACAGGATGTGTCTGATGATGTGTCACACACCACATTGCCACATAAGGTTGTAAAATGTTAAAATGACATTTCCCCGGTGAATGCATTTGCCTTAAAAAATAGCATAAAAAAAAACCCAGTAGGATTTTTCTTTAGTATAAAAACAGAGTCGCCAATGTAACCTCAATGTAGTCACATTGTTCAGCTCCTGCACCTCCTGCTCCAATGACCACATCAGTTGCAAGCTGAAAGCACTGCAGCACGGCCTTGGCCAAGCGGCAACAGGCTGTGCTGAAGATAACATTCTTAATGCTTAGGTGACAAACTGCCCAGCACTGCAGAGTTGTTGAAAGCTGTAGCACAGCAGCTTGATCTGTGGCTCTCACCGCTGAACATACAGCCAGGCATGGTCGTGTGTGACAATGGGCAGAACCTGGTGACGGAGTAATGACAGCCGGAGTAGATACGGTTTCCCTCTATGCCAGTCCTTTCACTGAGCTAAAGAATATGGCTGTGGTGAAATACAACTTCCACTGAGAAGCTGTTTCAGATTGAAAAACATTGGGCCCACCAGAGGATTTGATTCTGAGGGCTCACCTTTCTCCCCCGCTCAAGAGCCCCATAGCAGCTGCAAAGTTAGCGCTATCATGAACTCTCCTGATGTAAAAACCAGAGCACACCAGAGGATTCTCTGGTGGGACCGTCCAGCCCTGCCGAGAAGCAGTCCTGGCTAAGAAAAGTGTGTTGGAAGGTTCCCGGACACTCTATGGCTGCGTTTTTACTGAGGTGGAAACCCACTCAAATACGGGTAAAACATACAAAATCCTTGCAGATGTTGTCCTTGATGGGATTTGAGCCCAGGATCCCCGCACTGCAAGGCTTCAGTGCTAACCACCACTGATCCAATGTGCTGCCATTCACCCTCTGATATCTAACTGGGAGAAATGACAGCTGGGTAGATATGGTTTCCTAAGTCCTTTCACCAAGCCAAAGAATATGGCTGTGGTGAAATACAACTCAGCAAAACAAGCTGTGGACTGGTTCCGTACCTTCCCTGACCACATTCACCTGTCCACGTGTTTGTGTTTAGGCGGTCCTTCCCAGTAAGTGCACTGGGGAGGGCACGGGTAATGTTGTGGGACCCATGCTTATGGAAGGCAGAGACGACACCGGGAGAAACAGTGGTGGCTGGGGACCGAGTATGGACACCTGGCCACCGCCGGCATGAGGTTATGAAAAGCTTCCGCCTCCACGAGCCTAAAAGGCCACATTTCAAGTGAAAGCAGTTTTAGAGGACTTCCTGGGAGAAATGACAGCTGGGTAGATATGGTTTCCCAAGTCCTTTCACCAAGCTAAAGAATATGGCTGTGGTGAAATACAACTCAGCAAAAAAAGCTGTGGACTGGCTCCGTACCGTCCCTGGCCACATTCACCTGTCCACGTGTTTGTGGTTATGCGGTCCTTCCCAGTAAGTGCACTGGGGAAGGCACGGGTAATGTTGTGGGACCCGTGCTTGTGGAAGGCGGAGACAACACCGGGACAAATAGTGGCGGCTGGGGACCGAGTATGGATACCCGGTCGCCGCCGCCATAAGATTGTGGACAGCTTCCGCCTCCATGAGCCTAAAAGGCCACATTTCAAGTGCAAGCAGCTGTCAAAAATTTGGCAGTATAGTATTGCAGCCTGTGGTTGGTGGGTGGCTGGCTGCATACTTGCGCTTGCATTCCAGGGAATGGGGTAGGGACAACTGAACGCTGCACTGGGACAAGGACATGGACGGTGATTGTTGCAAGTCTGCAACGACAGGTGCATGGCGGGAGGCGTCTTCGCATGCGCCAAGGATCACTTATGATGGGAACACTTTTAGGCAGTTCCTTAACATATTTCCCAGGAAAATCCATTTTGGTTTCGTTTTTGTATGTTTTATTGTGAGTCCGTAAAAGTGGCGTAATACTTTGACAACATTGTTGAAGGCGGTGATCTGGGAGTCAGAGATGCTTCCAGGGGTCTTTCCCATGCTGTTCTCGTGTCATTTGAGCACTGTTCCCATCGATTTGGGCAATTTTTAGGCCCTCTGCAGACCGCCGGGGGGAGCCGCCTGAAAAATGCTCGAATTTCCCATAGACTTACATTGAGCTCATTGCTCGAGTAGAGCACCCGCGTATTCCAATGTGCTCGACCCGAGCAACGAGTACCTGAGCATTTTAGTGCTCGCTCATCACTAGTGACTACATTTTACCTAAAAGTGTGCTAGTTGACTTTTTTAACATAATATTTCTAAAAAAAACTAATATTCCATTAAAGACTATGAACTCCTTTGGATTAAGCTTTGTTCTGCTCGTTTCCTTTCTAGTTGTAAAATGAAATAGAGCCTGTCAGCACAAAATGACAGTTCAATTTACAAAACCCTTTGTAGGGGATTTAGCCCTAATAAAAGCATAACTTTACTGTGCAAATTTGTTGCTATGTTTGCCAATATTTTTTTCTTCTTTTAACTATGCCAATGAGGTGCACTTTGTGCCAACATACTCTTATTTAATCAACTTTCTACATTTTGCTGTCTAACTCCTTCACATATCTGGCTGTTCTGCTGCTCCTGACATAAATCCAACAGTACACTTCTTGCTGTGTCCCCAGTCCACAACCGATCAAGAGAAAAAATATCATGTTTGTTTTAAAGGGAATCTGTCAGCAGGTTTTTCCTATGTGATTTGAGAGCACGATGATGTAGGGGCAGAGACAAGCTATGTGTCACTTAGTGGATTTTGCAGTTTCAATAAAATCAGTGTTTTATCAGCAGAAGATTATCACTGCAGGACAAGCTGCCCACGTGCCTCTCAGTCCAACCACACTCCCACCACTGATTAGCAATTTTCTGTTAATATACAATGTACACAGAAATCTGCTGATCAGTGGTGTAAGCGGGTTACACAGGGCTCAACTTTCCAAGCTTTCCTATATCTGCAGCTGAGAAAACTGTGATCATATCACAACTCCTGCACCCACTAAACTAAGTGATACATCACTGGAATCGGGGTTTCTGTCCCTATATTATGCTGGTGCCAGATTACATAGAAAAAATCTAGTGACAGATTCCTTTTAAGGAAAGGCAAAGTGAACAAGTTGCTCTGCTCAGGGAGCTGGACTAACTCTCTTCTCAGCATCAGTATTTGAAGGCACTAGATGAAAAATATCAATAAAGTTATTAAAGGGGTTAGTAAAGTTAACCCCAAACATTTCCTGCCATGTAAAATAGCTAAATTAGATTGTACTCACTCTCCATGGGTCCCACACCTATGCTGCCACATTGTTCCAGTATTAGTGATTTGGCGTCAGCAGTGATGTCACATTTCACTGCTCACATCACTGTTTCAGACAATCACTGTCAATATACATGGGCAGGGCCACTGTGATAAAGTGAGTGACCGTAGCAGTGATGTGAGCTCTGGACATGACATCACTGCTGCAGCCAAAGCACTGAGACAGAGCAGCGGCAGAGAGACGGAGCTAGACCCCGAGAGGTTTTATTTACTTATTTTAAATTACAGGAAATATTTAGGGTCCACTTCTCTAAAAGTGGAAAACTCCTTTACGCTGTTCTGATAAATAAGAATTAGACAGCAACACCCTGGAAACACGGACTTCACATTGAGCATTTAGTACTGGGAAGGACATGCCCACATGAAAGTCTAAAACTAAGTACATATTGGAAACTTTCTGTGGGTCTGAATAGTAGCTGCAGAGTAGAATAAAACTTTTTTTTTTAACTTTGCCTGTCCATTGCAGAGATATTAGCAATCAAAGTATTTGGCACCTAATGAGTTAACTTTTTTTAACGGCTAAGTTGGTGTTATCAGACAGTTTTCACAGGGGGCACATACTTCTCCACACTTTATGATGCTAACCAATCATAAACAGGCAGCAGCACACTGTAGAATAAGAATATACCTCCACAATAGCTTAGAGCAGGTTACTCAGTGTGTGAGAAGTATGACAGACAATCTGATCTCCTGGTCTAACCTCCTGCATGATTAAAAAGTGCTGGAGTAGAGCACAGGTGACTAACACCTTTCAGATAAGGCTGCTTAAAGGGAGGGGCAGCACAGCTGAGTTCAGTTGTGCCACATTACAAACCCTTCTATCAGCTCTACTCCTCTTGTAGCACAGTCAGCTCTGTTGTTTTGTCCCTACGACACACTGCCTGTCAGTATCATACTTATGTCTGTTGTGCTCAACCTTTGAGATGTAATGGCAGTCCTGATCTCAATGCAGGGCTATTGCAAGTTGCTTCTGCACCACAAACATATGTTTGATTGCATGTCACACACTAAGAAACCTGTGCTAAGCTATGGTGGGGGTGTGTTCTTCTTTCTTGTGAGTGTTGCTGTCTGCTTATTATTGGTCAGCATCATACAGGAAAAAGCGGTACGTGCCCCAGTGAAAACTCATTGATAACCAATTGGACAGAAAAAGTTAACTCATTAGGTGTCAAATACTTTGATTTCTATTATCTTTGCAATGGAAAGGCTAAATAAAAAAAATAATAATTCCGCGTCCAGTTCAAAAAGAAAAAATTTGTGAAAAGTCCCCTTTAAGCAGTAATGGATTGTGTTTTATTTCCATACCTTAAGTTCATTTGTGGATATGATATTAGATGTTAGACTGATCTTTGATGCTAAAGCTTAGTCAAGCTCTGATTACAGGTGCATTCAATCCAAGTGAGATGCTTACACTCCGCGCCATTATAGTAGGAAGGGGCTGCTTACCCAGGAGGAAACAAACTGCTACAGATGAATTGATCTCCTGTGTGAACACTGGGCTCCACAGTAAAACCTTCCCCACTTCCACTATACAATGCAGAAAGCTATAAAGCATAAAATAAATAAAATATAAACTCTAAAACTGATGAAAGGTCAGATGTAACTTCAGGGTAAAAGCTATATGATTTGTACATACTGCAGCTAAAAGAATTATGGAATAATATGTCAAAATATATTTATTATTATGGTCATGTTGGGTACACTAAAGGACTATTTGGCAGCTTCAATAAAAAGAAAAATGTTTTAAACCAATTAAGAAATGAAAAACAAAAACCAGCAACCAGCAACATGTCTGACATTCATAAGAAGCCTGAAAATAATTGCCTTTCACTGGCTGCAATAAGAATATTTGCAGTTGGATCACTTTTGGAATGACATGTCTTATAGGAATTAAACAAACCTTTGGACATCATTTCTTTTATCTTGCCGCTTCATAAACTTATTAATAATAAAAGCTGTGATTTTTCTTAAATATTTAAATTCATTAGTATTATTTTTTTCCTATACCATGTCTAAGTAAAGGGTTATTCCTAAAAAAAATTAAGTTATTCCCTTATCCATGGTATAGGGGATAACTTGCTGATCACAGAGATCGAGACTTTGCAACACTGAGAATGGAGCTTTGCAGCCCCATCCTGAGTAAAATGGAGGTGCAATCTATACATTGTTATGGGGCTGCCAAGGAAAACTGAACTTAGGGTTCAGTTTTCTCCCATACTCAAATATACACTGAATGCAATGGATGTTGAACATGCGCACCTCTGCTCGCACCTCCTCCCCGTCCCAACACAAGGTTCCAGAGCTCTGATCTCAATATGGCTGGAGGACTCAATGGTCGGACCCTCATTGATCAGCAAGTTAACCCATACCATAAATAAAGTATATAGACAGTGGCTTACATGCTGAAAAATTCAGCATCAATGCTAGTAAAATAGTATATACTCAGTAATTTTAACCCCACCAAGCTTATCCTCTGTTTACATTGGTTGCCACCATCACAGCCTGTATACCCCACATGACCACTGCTGAAAATCACTGAACTTAGTGTTCTTGTGCCATATATAACTGAGGCCAGTTATTAACTGCAGTGGTCATTTGGGGGTACACAGGCTATAATGGTTGTAGCCAATATAAAGAGAAGAATGGGGCACATGCTGGAATGAAATGGATTAATATATCTTATTTTACTGTTAGTGGTATTGCTAAAAAAAATATTAACAAAAACATCCTCTTTAAAACATAACTTTTATTAGATTATAAGTAGGGATGAGCGGACATGTAGAAGTTGGGGTTGGTTGGGTCCTACCAAAATTCAGTTCAAAGTACAGTTCAGGTACCAGAATTGTACCCGAACTTGAACCTGAACCTGACCCCATAGAAATCAATGACCTGAAATTTGGAGCTGGAAAATCTCTCTCTCCTCCCCAAAATCCCGAACTGTAAAATGGACTTCTAGTAGAAGTCATTGTTTGGAGTTCAGCACCAGACACTAGGTATCTGGTACGAACCCTGAACTTTACAGTTTGGGTTCACTCGTCTCTAGTCATAAGATAGAAATCGTCAACAAAACAATCCAGTGTATAGGTGCAAAACAAAAATGTGGCATAAAAAGTATATAGTATAGTGTAGAGAATGGATAAGGGTACTAAGGATAATGCCCTGTGCATACCGTAGCTGTAATACTACCTGACAGCTGGGTGTTTGGCACCCTAATTCAAATACGCAAATGTTGCCCCCACTCAACGTCGTCTGTCACTAAATTGACCCTGCTCTAGATGGAGGCTCACCTTTAATAATGAAGAGGGAATATATAAAAAAAATGCAGAGTGGGTACACCAGTGATGTACAAAGTACATCACAATCTAAAAATACATGATGTTTAGCTTAATATCGGTAAAAGACTAGGACCCTACCAGAATGTACACTGCATATCCCCTGTCTTCAATTGTTGCCTATCAATGAAGGTTGCCACCCCAATTGAGATGCTCAACCGGCACCCCCACTAGGCACAGTCTGTCCCTAATGCAACCCTTATTAGCAAAGATTCCATTCAGATATAATAACTCGATACAAAAGTCTACGTGGGTAGAATAAACAAACAATACATGTGATGATGATGATGATGATGATGATGATGATGATGATGAATAATCCACATAGTATGTTATAAAGTCAAAAATTGTTTCTTCGATGTTATAACAATAAGTGTCAATTTAATCATCTGTCCACATGTATATCTCAAGGCCTTTCCCCTATGGAAGATGGTTCCTCAGGAGATCTAGGAATGAAGGATCTGAGAAGATATCCTGCTGATATCGTCTACAGACATATTTTTCTAATTTAATCACAAAACTAATACATTTTTGTCATAAGATTTGTTAAGGACATCCACTGGGAAAATAAATTATAGTAGACCACACAGAATTACTCATTGAAAGTCATAACTTTCAGCAGAAATGTGTGTTGAACAAATTACAGAAGATGGCTTAGGATCCGGTCAATTTATTTTAGAAATGTCATTTATAATATGAACATAATATTAAAATATATTTAATATGAATTTAGTTGAATGGACTTTGATTTGAACTGCAATATGGCATAAAAGATGAAGAAAAGGCTAGTTTTTGTATTTCCAAACCTAGTTAGCTAGATACTAACTTGCCAATAAACGCAAAGCATCTCGTGCCTTTCATTTTTTTTGTTACCTTTCACCCTAAATACAAATTTAAGTAACTTTATTAAATCATCTTTGTTACAAATTTCGAGCCATTATGCTATTGAAGAATCTGTGCAACTCTTTTACATAGCTGGCGTTGCTGTTGCTTTTGACCGGCTTTAATTTGCTTATTAGTTTCCGTCACCCCCTTTTTTCAAGGATTGTTATAGGAGTAAAAACTATTGGCAAAAAGGGGAAACGTTAAGACAGAAAAGTGTATGGTACATGGGAAGAGTATATTTGTACCTGGGACATTGTGTACATGGAAAGGCAAGAAAATTACATTCAGAGCAGCATCAAGGTTAGAGGATATCATATAGGCTATAGCAGAGTTCAAAATGCAGGAGAATACACAAATGGCATGGGGTGGGGTAGTAAGGTGTAAGGGAGAATCACACCCTTTGGCAGAATTAGTGGCTGCACTGAGGAGAAACACATGGGTTGTGCCAGTTTCTGCAAAGTGTAAGTAGATCACAAGGAGCTAGAATCATAGAATCATAGAATCATAGAATGGTAGAGTTGGAAGGGACCTCCTGGGTCATCTGGTCCAACCCCCTGCTCAAAGCAGGATTCACTAGATCATCTCAGACAGATGTCTGTCCAGCCTCTGTTTGAAGACGTCCATTGAAGGGGAACTCACCACCTCTCGTGGCAGCCTGTTCCACTCATTAATCACCCTAACTGTCAAAAAGTTTTTTCTAATATCTAATCTGTGTCTCCTCCCATTTAGTTTCATCCCATTGCTTCTAGTCTTTCCTTGTGCAAATGAGAATAAAGATGATCCTTCTACAATGTGACAGCCCTTGACATATTTGTAGACAGCTATTAAGTCTCCTCTCAGTCTTCTTTTTTGCAAGCTAAACATTCCCAAATCCTGCAACCGTTCCTCATAGGACATGGTTTGCAGACCAGTCACCATTCTGGTCGCTCTTCTCTGAACTTGCTCCAGTTTGTCTATGTCTTTTTTAAAATGTGGTGCCCAAAACTGTACACAGTATTCCAGATGAGGTCTGACCAAAGAGGAGTAAAGACCGATAATGACTTCGCGTGATCTAGACTGTATGCTTCTGTTAATACATCCCAGAATTGTATTTGCCTTTTTTGCTGCTGCATCACACTGTTGACTCATGTTCAGTCTATGATCTATTAGTATACCTAAGTCTTTTTCACATGTACTGTTGCTTAGCTCTATTCCTCCCATTCTGTATATGCTTTTTTCATTTTTATGAGCTCTTTCAGTTCCTGCAAAATGGAAAGCAGGAACGAAATAAAACCATGCTATTACATGAGTACCAATGAAAACAGCAGCTTTGTGAATTCATATCAAGATATCAAGGTATCTAGCATTCATTATTGGGGGATGCTGCTTGCCAAATGTTATGATTGCCAAAGCACATTCACATGGGTAATGTACACACCAGGAAGACAAATACCTGAACCTGACAGGTCCCTGTTCAGACTAGGAAAATCCCTTCTCTGACCCTGGTCTGTCCATACCTGACCGCAGAGGTTGGCACCCTAAGGCAACGCAATTGCACCCCCACTTGACGGCGGCTTACCCTGAATGCTTTAGCAGCTCCTACGATCGCTAGAGTAGCAGTTCCCTAAGGAGAAAAAGAATCACACTCAAAGTAACTGCAACCAACAACAACAACAGCACAGTGAATGAATCCAACAAAGTCTATCACCATCAGGAAACACCAGTAGGGGAAAGTATTTAAAGCTGCACCCGAAAGGTGATAGGACAGACAAAAGGAGTAAATGAAAAACACCTGTTACCCAAAACCAACAGAAACAGAGATAACAGAACTAAAACACCCAAAGAAAAGGTGTATTAGTTGTGGCTCAGCGGAAAAAGACGCAGAACATAGAACACAGAATTAAGGGTTCGAATCCAGAAGCATGACACCAAGTCCAGTTTCAAGCTAAGTTTAATACAGTGATAATAAATGTGTCCCAAATAAGTGAAGGGTATGGTGTAAACACTCAGAGTTCAGCACATAAAAAGCATCATCGAAATAGCTATAAAAAAATACATGGTGCTATTTTATACAAAACCACTGTTGGGCAAAGGGTGATAGTAATCATCAGTAATCACCACCAAGCCCATAAAATCTATTACCCCCATTGTCTAATATTTTCGTCTTGTTTTCTTTCTATCCTGTAAGATAAGTCTGAGAGGTTACATTTTATAGCCATTTTTAACCCTTGTAATTTTGCAGAGATGCTACTTTTTTTTCCAAAATATAAAAAACGTATTCACCAAAAAATGTACAGTAGTTCTACCAAGAGGACTTATTCCAGGGTCATCCTAAATCAAGACTTTCCCTCCAGATATTTCAAATTAGAAAGACATTAGGATTTAAAGCAGAATTAAGAGCTTTTATAGCCACTGAGGAGGCAATGTTTCAGGAGTCTAAAGTGACCAGGAAGATAAAAAGTGCTGCTATACAACATGTCAAGGGAGGCGGTTGTATGGATTTACATTCTTCATAGAGTGGGAAGATTGATGAAAATAAGTTTTTTAAGCCAACAAAAAGAAGTAGCATGGGCATAAAAATATATCTGACGCGTTTCGAGTCTGGCTGACTCTTAATCATAGTTTTATCTACTCTTAGTTATAGGTACTTCTACAATTAAGAGTCAGCCAGACTTGAAACGCGTCACTCTTAATCGTAGATACATCTATGATTAAGAGTCAGCCAGACTCGAAACGCGTCAGATATTTTTTTGATTTTAATTCGCTTTGAACAACGCTGCTTGATAGCTTCCAAGCTTTATCCGTGCACTATGCAGTGGATTGCCCAGGAAGCAGATTGAACAACATACATATATCTGTGACATGCAGAAGAAGTGCTGTTGCTTTAAAAGCATTCAGCAGCTATTAGAAGTAACACAAGCACATGAGACAGGAAATGTTGTGCTCCAGAAGCATCAAGAAACTAGAGAGGTTAACACAGTCACAGGAGAAGGGGAGTGTTTTAGCGGAGCCCCAGGGGGATTGTGGGGAAGTTGTTTACTGTCTGACTGGAGCCAAAGAGAAAGGTGGTGTGTGTGATCTGCATCTCACAGAAGCGCCCCTGCAAGTGAAAAGGATTCAAGTCAGGAGTGAAGCTAAGCACAGGTCAGGTACTAGCAGTGCAGAGTATTGTCAGACAGAAAGATAAGGACTGGAAGAAATGATGTCACAGGAATCATCTCCCTCAGCACACCCCCCCTCCTCCATCTCACTGTGCTGTAAGGAATGCTGTGTTCATTAATGTGCTTTTGCATTAGAACTGTGCTGTCCTGTACTACTAGGAAGACTGTGAACTGCTGTGCTGCTAAGGAAACTGTACTGTTTGTCACTGGAGCCTGTTGCTCATAAGACTTAACTTGCACTGGCTTTGTAATTAAATGCTACTGTTCTACCGTTTATGAGGACTCTTGTAAAGTGTGTCTAGTCAGCAAGTGAAACAACCTAGGTGTCTGTGCCTGAGGGTCAATACCCCTGTGTGCCTGAGAGAAGCTGCAGCACATGGTCTATGGTCGCCCTGAGTAACGGTTCCCCTAGGATTCCAAAGAATTCATGTACCCTGTCTCACCCCTATCTGAACCTAGCGGTGGGCGTGTAACATATTGGATGGGATGAGCAGTATCTGCAAACTTTCTTATATTACTACTGTGCAGACAGTTTTTAAATACACAATATAAATGCTGAAATCTGGCTGTCATGTCAAGATGACTTGTTAGTACAGCCTTTTATTGTCACCCGCAGCCTGCATTAAATTTTAGAATTTCTTTCCTTCCAGTCAGTTTGACTTTTGGCAACTTCTCTATTCATTTCTAATTTTAATTAGCCTTTCCTATGCTTGAAGGATGTGTAAGACAGTCACTGGCTGCACTGCCAAGGTGTCCAGGGATTCGGAGCTTCTGGGTGCTTTAAGATGATGAATGAATCACTATTAAAGAACTATTAAACATAAAATGTAAATTGATCCAACACAGAAAGGGATTTATGAATACATGACTAAATGCACTCATAGAACTCACATACTGTAGTTCATATATTTCAAGGGACACTATTTCAAGTGTAGAAGGTCGCATTGCCCAGATAAAAAAATATATGAAGCTTTTATTTTTTTTAAATTCAACAGGACATTGAAAAATGTCAAATCTCCTTTTCGGCAACAAGGTCATTCCATTGTTAAATTGATTTCAGTGGGAAATTAAACAGCATAGCTATGCTTTTTAGCAGGGGTGGGGAACATCAGGCCCACGGGCAATTTATAGCCCGCTATTACCTTTTCTCCAGCCCTCGGGCAGATTCTTGGGGTCCGGCAGCTGTGTTTTGATGGCCACCGACCCATTAATTTCTTCTTGCTCTGTGAGCACGCGCACGCAGCAGTTTCTACTGAACGCTGAGGCTCGTGCAATGAAAGATTACTACCTGACCCCAGGGCCAGCGTCAGAAGGTAATTTGTGTGCGAAGTTAGTGCACAATTTGTACGGCCCTTGAATAATGGTTTAAATATCCAAATGGCCCTTGGCAGAAAAAAGGTTCCTCACCCTTAAGTTAAATGAACCTATGGGATACTAAAAATATTTTTAATATCAAATATGGGCTTTTTTTATTTCAGATAAGCAATAGTAAGTGAATTAAACACTTATTTTTTATTTTATTCATTTACTTAGCACCATTAATCCCACGGGGCTTTGTAGACATTATCATCACTATCCCCATTGGGTCTCACAATCTAGATTCTCTATCTGTAGGTGTTTGGAGTGTGGGAGGAAACCAGAGCAACCAGAGGAAACCGGGGAGAACATACAAACTCCTTGCAGATGTTGTCCTTGGTTGGATTTGAACCCAGGGACCCAGCGCTGCAAAGCACTGAGCCACCGTTGTTGCTGGTTTCTCCCCTAAAAATTTATAACCTCAGGGAGGTTGTTCTAAACATCTTGAAGACCCAACCACAGATCTTCTGTAGATGTCGGCATGTACAAATCCTTCTGTCTCTTCATGTAACCCCAGACAGACTTGATAATTTTGAGATCAGGGACTGAATTATCACTTCCAGGACTCTTTGTTCTTCTTTATGCTGAAGATAGTTCTTAATAAAATTGGCTGTATGTTTGGGGTTGTTCTGCTGCAGAATAAATTTGGAGATAACCAGATGCCTCCCTGGTGGTATTGCATGATGGATAAGTATGGTATCTGCCTATATATACAGTATACAGTGCCTACAAGTAGTATTCAACCCCCTGCAGATTTAGCTGGTTGACACATGCGGAATTAACTTGGCATTGTGACATTTGTACTGTAGATCAGCCTGGAAGTGGGAAATGCACTGCAGCAAATTTTGTTGTTTTTTTTTTTTTTTTTTTTTTTTAAAAACGTTAAAAGTTAATTCAGAGTGTCATTTATTATTCAACCCCTCAAACCACAAGAATTCTGTTTGGTCCCCCAAAAGTATTAAGAAGTAGTTCAGGCACCAAGAATAATGAGCTTCACATGTGTGGATTAAAGATCTCTTTTGCCAGCCTTTTCTGACTATTTAAGACCCTCCCCAAACTTGTGAACAGCACTCAGACATGGTCAACATGGGAAAGACAAAGGAGCATTCCAAGGCCATCAGAGACAAGATCGTGGAGGGTCACAAGGCTGGCAAGGGGTACAAAACCCTTTCCAAGGAGTTGGGCCTACCTGTCTCCACTGTTGGGAGCATCATCCGTAAGTGGAAGGCTTATGGAACTACTGTTAGCCTTCCACGGCCAGGACAGCCTTTGAAAGTGTCCTCCCGTGCCGAGGCCAGGCTTGTCCGAAGAGTCAAGGCTAACCCAAGGACAACAAGGAAGGAGCTCCGGGAAGATCTCATGGCAGTGGGGACATTGGTTTCAGTCAATACCATAAGTAACGTACTCCACCGCAATGGTCTCCGTTCCAGACGAGCCTGTATGGTACCTTTACTTTCAAAGCATCATGTCAAGGCTCGTCTACAGTTTGCTCATGATCACTTGGAGGACTCTGAGACAGACTGGTTCAAGGTTCTATGGTCTGATGAGACCAAGATCGAGATCTTTAGTGCCAACCACACACGTGACGTTTGGAGACTGGATGGCACTGCATACGACCCCAAGAATATCATCCCTACAGTCAAGCATGGTGGTGGCAGCATCATGCTGTGGGGCTGTTTCTCTGCCAAGGGGCCTGGCCATCTGGTCCGCATCCATGGGAAGATGGATAGCACGGCCTACCTGGAGATTTTGGCCAAGAACCTCCGCTCCTCCATCAAGGATCTTAAGATGGGTCGTAATTTCATCTTCCAACATGACAACGACCCAAAGCACACAGCCAAGAAAACCAAGGCCTGGTTCAAGAGGGAAAAAGTCAAGGTGTTGGAGTGGCCTAGTCAGTCTCCTGACCTTAACCCAATTGAAAACTTGTGGAAGGAGCTCAAGAATAAAGTCCACATGAGACACCCAAAGAACCTAGATAACTTGGAGAAGATCTGCATGGAGGAGTGGGCCAAGATAACTCCACAGACCTGTGCCGGCCTGATCAGGTCTTATAAAAGACGATTATTAGCTGTAATTGCAAACAAGGGTTATTCCACAAAATATTAAACATAGGGGTTGTATAATAATTGACACACACTTTAATGTTTAAAATTTAATAAAATTCAACTGAGCAACATAACTTTTTGATTTGTAAGATTTATGCTTCTGTTCATAAAACCTACTCTCGTTTGCAGTTTGAAGGCTCTAACTTATTTGCATCTTATCAAACCAGCTAAATCTGCAGGGGGTTGAATACTACTTGTAGGCACTGTATATAAACTTGGTATCATTTTGATCATACTGACCTGCAGAATAAGGGTAACATCATTCTTACTTTACAGTGAACACAGTAAAAATGAAACGCCAAAAAATGGTGGAAATGATTTTTTTTTGTGCAGTTTCAGCATCTATTTATCACATATATATCTGTTGATTTCCTATGAATTGTACTAAAGTCATCAGAAGATCAGAATCATAATTTACATATAAACAAATATATTATTCACTGTAATTAAATTCAATTTAATCCATACATGTGAGAGAATCTTAATATTCAGAGCAACTCATTATTTAACACATCTGTATGATGACAGAAATCATGGGGTTATGGTAAAGTTCAAATTGTAATTGATAATAAAAGAAAATATATTTGACTTGTATTTTTCTTCTGTGATTAGAATTACTATATTACTGCTGATAATGAGCTCTTATATAACTGTACAGAAGTTCACAATGCAGCTGTCACCATGAATTAGATAAAACACACAGTCTACGCACCACTTATCTCAGTGTTCATTGACGTTTCTTATATATCAAAGCCCATCTCACTGACACATCTCTATGTCCTGCTCTACTTTGGTCCTCTATTTTAGTTTAAGATATTGGACATATGGGGGCTATTCATCAAAGCTTGTATGCCAGAATACTGGGGTAAAACACTTTGAAAAGTAAAAAAAAAAAGTGCAACACGGAGTTGTGCAAAAATTGTGCAACTTTTGGCGTTTTAAAGTGAGTTTCTATCAACTCTGCCAAAATGGGCAGAGCTGGGGAGGAGCCTGTGTGACAGGATGAGACTCCGCCTGCCTGTCAAATTTACAAAAAGTTTTGGCTTTCATTATGCCCGCAATGCTAGTAGGATTCCTTGTGAGGCATGCCACAGAAAAGTAGCAGAGGACCTGGAGACCTCAGCCAGGTAGTAGAGGTCCTGGAGTCCGCAGACGGACAGGAAACCGGGAACAGGTAGCAGAGGTCCTGGAGACGGCAGACGGACAGGAGACCAGGAACAGGTAGCAGAGGTCCTGGAGACGGCAGACAGACAGGAGACCAGGAACAGGTAGCAGAGGTCCTGGAGACCGCAGAAGGACAGGAGACAGGAAACAGGTAGCAGAGGTCCTGGAGACCGCAGAAAAGTAGCAGTCGTCCTGGAGACTGCAGACAGGTAATAGAGGTCCTGCAGACCACAGGCAAGTGGCAGAGGTCCTGGAGACTGTAGAAAAATAGCAGACGTTCTGGAGACTGCAGAAAGGCAGTAGAGGTCCTGGAGACCACTGACAAGTAGAAGAGGTCCTGGAGATTACAGAAATGTAGTAGAGGTCATGGAGACCGCAGCTGGACAGGAGACTGGGAACAGGTAGCAGAGGTCTTGGAGACTGCAGGCACACAGGATTCCGGAGCACTTAGAAGTCTTTATACCTAGACACAGGTGTGTGTCTTGGTGGGCCTTATATAGGCCTAGGTAGATGATCACATGGGAGAACGCCGGGAAACTTGCAAAGCCGACATGGAGCACAAGAAAGTTTAGCAAGGAGCAGAGCCCGGACCTGGGACAGGTGTGTAACAGAGATGAAATCTTGGTGGTTTGCACCTCTTAATGAATTTGGTGCATCTTACTACAGCGAACCCCTGACTGATGTGGGTTTTAGTTATTTTTACATCACTTAAAATTATTAAAATGTGTCTTTAAAAAGAAGTGTGACTAAATGGAGTAAATAGCAGCAGATTTATTAATGGAGCATCTATTATCTCAGCTAAATGTTATACTGTATAGTAAGCCAACCAAAAGGCCGAATCTAATTTATCTACAAGATATGCCAAATTATTCGTTGTACATCAATCTGATAAATTTAGCACAGTTTCTGCCTGTCCTGCCTAGTTTTATGTTGTCTAAATTTAGGAAAGTATTATTAAATGTGCCACAATCCATTTTCTAGCCTTAAAAAGTAACCATCATTTTATTTTACTTTTTTTTACACATATTAATACATGAAAATAAGAAACTTAATATATCTTGTCAGAGAAATCTGCTTCTTTGTCCTCCTGCACTGATCTTTATTTTTTAAATAGTCTCAATTCATGAGTAAAACCTGTCTACAGTGATTAGAGATGTCCCCATTACTGGGATAGGATATGACGGTTGGTTCTTAAAAAGTTCTACAGAGAACTGTAAGTGTCCGTTCAGGAGAACTGTCTAACTGAAGACAGATTTTACTTGTGAATTGAGACGTTTTAGAATTAAAGTTCAGCTCAGGTGGAGCAAAAAGTAGATTTCCCTGACAAGATATTTAAACAAAGTGATTTACAGATTTAGCAACTTAATTATAAAATAAGATCAAGATGTCTGAAAACACAATGAACATTTGAAGAGTATTTATATCAAATTTAGTGTGACATCCACTAATTGCTATAGGGAAAAAAATGTTTTGCTTCTGTGTGCCCCTGTCCCTGTTCTCAGTGGTGGTCCTATAGGTTATACTTGTCACGCCAGGTGTAGGAAAGACTTAGTGCAACACAAATGGAAGAGGGAAAGGGAGCTGAGACTCTAGGGAATGGGGGAAGGGGAGACCTCCTCGTCTGGTCTAGTGTCACCCTGTCTCAACTACCGTCCCTATATTGGCTCTTCACCAATGCCTCGCCCTGACTTTCCCTGGTGTATGGCTAAGGCTAGGGATGGGAGGAGATGAGCACTAGTCGATCTCCACTAAACACTAAAGACAACAAGGGTAGACAAACAGGGGGGAATTGCTTAGCTTTAGACGACTCCAAACAAATGTGCACACTTACTCAAGCTCCAGAGAGGACGAAGTACTGCTCTTGCTAAAGCCTCACAAGTAGTAATGAATATCACCGGCACCTCCCTCTCGGACACACCAGGTATTTATACACCCAGGCCAGGGAGCTAATTAGTCAGAGGGAGGTAGCCGCTGGGTCCTAGAGATGGCCACCATCTAAGAAGATGTCTGTAATGCCAAACGTGGAGATCTCCTGCAACCAACTGCAGGACGACTGTCTGTCACCTCTGACACACCCATGACAATACTTCCATAGATCAGACATCCTTGTAGTAGCATCAAAGAGAGCATTAAATCATTAAATTTATGGCTCATTGTCTAGGTTACTGCCATCCTATGCAGCGCTTTCAAGTTCTTTTCTATGGAGCTTGTAAGTGCTGCTCTGAAGCTGATCTGATTGCCACTGGGATCCTAAGATGCTGCAGTGGCACAGCTGTCTCTGCCTGCAGTAGAGCCAACCACATGGTTCAAGAAGAAGTGCAAGCAGAAAGCCGGGATGATGGGGAGCAGTTTTCTGAAGATCAATGCTGAGCCAAGCACTAGGGAAAAACATAAAAAAGTATTTTGCCACCAGTTCCAAAATTCTTTACCTACATTACCTATGGAGTTTTTTTTTATTTTTGCATCTCTTTCTATCTTTTTTTTTTACACAGCTTATGTAATGACCTGGCACCACCTTGCTACTGATGCAGCATGTACAATAGCTTGTCATATGTGCTATACAGAAAAACTACTGGAGACTGATAAGATATGTGGAAACTGTGTCACAAGATGTCACTTACAGCTGGTAAGGAGAACGTCCTCGGAATATGGAGAAAAGATGATTTTATTGGAAAGCACACAGTATGCTGTAATGTGTTTTATTGTTATTATGTTTTAGTAAAGTGTCTCTGCAAGTGGAGTGTAAGTGTAATCTGGAGAGCATGCTTGTGCTGAACTTTTCAAAATTAAGAGTAAGAGAATTGATTTCAATGTGTCCATAGTCGATCAATTCACTTATTCGCTAACTGCTGTTGACTACAACAAGGCAGTAAAACAAGAAACCAACCGTCGGTGGAAGTTATGTCTTCTCTGCTTCTTATGCTGCATAATCTACTGAAAATGATTACACTGATTTAATCAGTAGAGACATCTTTAGTAGGGAATGCAGCGTGATCTGTACATGACTGGATTGAGAATTATTATCAAAGTGACTACAAGATGAGATGACACCAGGATGCACTATGGTAAGAAGCCCTTGGCAATGTTCTGCTGAGTCCTGGCATTCATGTGAATGTGACTTTGATGCATATCTCATACCTAACACTGATATAAAACAAGTAGACCCCTGTATTGAAAGAGGCCACTGCCATTGGGAATCTGCCATTGGGAATAACATTACATTTGGAGTTAATACATATCGATTTTCAAGACCTAGTCCATTTGCCAAGACAGTAATCTCTGGATGTAACAGGAGCCGTTAGAACCTGATGGCATCTGTGACTCTAGTTTTGATCAGCCGCCCTGGTGCAACATCAAGCGTGTTACACAGCAACAATGATGTAAAGCCAGGCTGGATAATCAAAAGTAAAACCATGGATGCAGTCAGGAAAGAGCAGTCCTCCATCCAGCAAAATGAGATTACTGTTGAGGCTGATGGACCGGGGAGTGCAAATCAATTTCCCCTAACTCCAACTGTAACATAATCCCTGTTATTCCCAATGCCTTGAACTCTTTCAGCACAATAATACGCCCTGTCCTACTGCAAAATTGTTCAACAATGGTTTGCGGAACATGACAAAGAGTTCAAGCTCTTGAAATCTGATTGAGCATCTATGGGAAATAATGGAAAATCAAGTCGAATCCATGGAGGTACCCAATCTAGAGGACCTAATGGATCTCCTGCCAAGCTAACTTCTTTTTACCAGAAACCACAGGATTGGCAAACCACAGCCTTGGCAAATATGGGGTATGTGCCTGGTTTTAAAGTAATAACTGATTGTTCAGAGTTTCATCCAGAAAAGTGAGACAATTTTTTTCTCACTTGTCATCCGCATGCAATCCGTTTTTTTACAGCATCAGCTATTAATCATTTACAGGACCATTTAGTTTCCTATGTTACCGTGGCTTTGTACGGTATCTGATTTTTTTCATGCACCCATAGACTTGACTGGTTGAGTCTCACCTGGTTTACGGAAGAAACTAGTGCATGCTGTGATTTTCTCACTCAGATTCGGTCAGTGACAAAAATTGTTCTTCTGCCCCATTGAATAACATTGGTCGAGTGCAGTTCTTTATTTCCATGAACAGCACTCGGACCAAAAAAATGCAGTCATGTGAACTGAGATGACTGGGTTGTATTATATCCAAGGTTATCCCTTCCCTCATACAAGAAAACAGTGTTCCTTTTCTCCTCTATATCATGCATATGGATTACTGAATATGGATAAAAACAGTGTTGAGAAAATAGATTTTTTAATCACATGAACTGTGAGACAACATAGTAAAGGAATTATTTCTTGAGTACGAGATAACCATTGTTTTAAAAGGAAATGATCCTTTCTTATCCCAAATGATCTGATATGATTTCTGGGGAAACAGGGGAAATAGAGCAGCACATGTCGGCCATTGAGATAAATATTCCATAAATCGTCTCTCTGTTTTTGGCTCTTAGTGGGGGGTACAAACATCCCTCTATGACTTATATTATATGTAATAGGGCATATAGAAAGGTTTTGTTTTCTTTTTAGATAACCCTTTTAACAACCTAAAAAAAGAGAAGTATCATGTAAAATGTAAGACAGATTCTCACAAGCTTTCGGCCGTCTAATAGACTGCAAGAATACAATGAATCCTAAATTAAACTAGTACATAATAATGGAGCTATGAGATAAAAAAAAAGAACTAAAGTAACAAGTGCCAAAAAATACAAAAACGGATTCATCTCTGTCACAAAAACAATTGTCGAGCAAGATGAAGTTTTTCGGCTCCCCTGGTGCAAACAGCTGGCCTCTGCTTCACTGCCAATTACTTCGTCCCCTGCAGGGCCTGTGTTCCCAGCGTAATAATTCATATATTTTTAGATGTCTGCTGTTACTGCTTTGTGGCCAGAAAATAAATTCAGTCTGAAGCTACAAGTCTTTTATAAAACAGTTCATAACTAAAGATTTCTCCACCGGAGCTCTTATTAAGTGAATACAGCAGGGAAATCGCCTTGCATAACAGATAAAGTTTTGGACTTGTGAATGATTCTAGCATGCCCTAGAGATGTTCCTTTATCCATGTAAGCACAGAAGGCACAGGGGAATGACTATGGGAATAATGCACCCAAGATCTTCAGACATTGAAGATGAGATGCTGAAAAAAACTGAAGAGCGAGGGAAAGGTTTGTTTAGAATATGCAGTGACCAAAAACACCCACCTCATCCACGTATAGAAAAAGCTACAGAATGTGTTCTCTAATTCATTGAGTTATACATTATCTGGCCCTCCATGTAGGCTCTTAGATGCAACTAAAGTTCAAGAATTAAAGAGACTTTTAAGGGATTGTCAATGACCAAGAAAAAAAAGAGGTCAATATATTAAGAGAAGAAGCATTACTTACCAATGAGAACCCCTGTTTCTTCAGTGTCCTCATTGTAGTATTACCTGTTGATTTGCTCTTTGCGTCCATTATGAGAAAAGCATAATACAAAATATATTGCTTGTTATCTTTGAATACTTGGCCGTGGCAGTGATATCTCAACACATTTGACCGCTGCTTCCAATAATTGGTCTTAGAAGCATGACCAGTGATTGGCTGCAGTGGCCATACAGTTGTGCTCAAAAGTTTACATACCCCAGCAGAATTTTTCCTTTCTTGGCCTTATTTCAGAGAATATGAATGATAAAAAAAACTTTTTTCTCCACTCAAGGTTGTTGGTTGGGTGAAGCCATTTATTGTCAAACTACTGTGTTTTCTCTTTTTAAGTCTTAATGACAACCAAAAACATCCAAATGACCCTGATCAAAAGTTCACATACCGCAGTTCTTAATACCGTGTATTGCCCCCTCTAACATCAATGACAGCTTGAAGTCTTTTGTGGTAGTTGTGGATGAGGTTCTTTATTTTCTCCCATGGTAAAGCTACCCATTCTTCTTGGCAAAAAGCCTCCTGTTCCTGTAAATTCCGGGGCTGTCTAGCATGAACTTCCCAGAGTGGCTCAATGATATTGAGGTCAGGAGTAGTGTTGAGCCACCCCCGTAGTGTTCGGGTTCGGTTCGGTTCGTCGAACACCGGGATGTTCGAGGAACTGTTCGTCGAACTGTTCGTCGAACACCTTAGAACACCGTCGAACACCGTTAAAACCAATGGCAGGCAAACAAAAACACATAGAAACACATAGAAAACACCTGCAAAGGTGTCCAAAAGCTGACAAACTGCTCAGAAGACACTCTCTTTAAAAAAGCCGGCCGGCAAATTCAGCAGCGGCATACACCGGTACCCGACAATTTAGACAAGAAGGAATAGAGCATCACACATAGATTAGATAGATAGAAACATGTCAGTCACACATATAAGAAGCACAGTGACAGTGTTGGTTACTGCACTTGTCATTTAGTGTAAAGGATTTATTAAAAAAAATATTAGTGTTTTCATGCACCGTCTCTTTAAAAAAGCCGGCCGGCAATTCAGCATCTGTACCCGACAATTTAGAACAGAAAGAATAGAGCTTCACACATAGATTAGATAGATAGAAACATGTCAGTCACATATATAATAAGTACAGTGATAGTGTTGCTTACTGTACTTGTCATTTAGTGTAAAGGATTTATTTAAAAAAATAATAGTGTTTTCATGCACTGTCTCTTTTAAAAAGCCGGCCGGCAATTCAGCAGCGGTACCCGACAATTTAGAACAGAAAGATAGAGCATCACACATAGATTAGATAGATAGAAACATGTCAGTCACATATATATGAAGTACAGTGATAGTGTTGGTTACTGTACTTGTCATTTAGTATTAAAATAAAAGGATTTATTATTAAAAAAATTGGCGTGGGGTTCCCCTTAATTTTAGGCTCTAGCGGAGGTTAAGCAGACGGCTGGGGCAGATGTTTGAAGCCTGGGAAGGGGGTAATACCCACGGAGCTTCCCAGGCTACTAATATCAGCCCCCAGCTGAATACATAGCCTTTACTAGCTATTAAAATGGGGGACCCCCCAAAAAAATGACGTGGGGTCCCCCCTAATTTAATAGCTAGCAAAGGCTAGGCAGACAGCTGGGGGCTGATATTAATAGCCCAGGAAGGGAGCCATGAATATTGGCCCCCTCCCAGGCTAGAAACACCAGCCGTCAGCCACCCCAGAAATGGCGCATTCATAGGATGCGCCAATTCTGGCACTTAGCCTCGCTCTTCCACGCTGCCCTGGTGCGGTGGCAGGGGGTAATAGGGTTGGGGTTGATGTCAGCTTATAATGCCAGCTGACATCAAGCCCAGGTTAGTAATGGAGAGGCGTCTATAAGACACCCCCATTACTAACCCCATAGTCAAAGTTAAAAAAAACACAAACACCCAGAATAAAGTCCTTTAATTGAAATAAAGACACAATCCTTTATTGTTCTAAATTAAACCATACTTACCATCACGCCCATTCCAGCTGAAGCCAACGATCTCCTGCAATAAAAGAAAAATAATAAAGCAACCTCATCCTTACCTTTCCATGGTTCCCAGGACAGCTTCAGCTCTGCTATATCGAGATGACAGGCTGGACCGCAGCAGAACGCTGCCATCCAGCCTGTCATCCCGCAGACACTGAGAAGCGCAGGCTTGCTTGCGCTGCTCAGCGTCTCTCTGTGACGACATCCAGATGAGCCGAGTTCATGTCCAATGAACTCGGCTCACCTCATGCACGTCACTGACAGCGTGGGAAAATTCTCACGCTGAAGCGCTGATTGCAGGAGAATTTTCCCACGCTGTCAGTGACGTGCAGGAGGTGAGCTGAGTTCATTGGACATGAGCTCACCTCATGCACATCACTGACAGCGTGGGAGAATTCTCCTGCACTCAGCACTTCAGCGTGAGAATTTTCCCACGCGGTCAGTGACGTGCATGAGGTGAGCCGAGTTCATTGGACATGACCTCGGCTCATCTGGATGCCGTCACAGCGAGACAGTGAGGAGCGCAAGCATGCCTGCGCTTCTCAGTGTCTGTGGGATGACAGACTGGATGGCAGCGTTCTGCTGCGGTCCAGCCAGTCATCTCGATGTAGCAGAGCTGAAGCTGTCGTGGGAACCATGGAAAGGTAAGGATGAGGTTGGTTTATTATTTTTCTTTTATTGCAGGAGATCGTTGGCTTCAGCTGGAATGGATGTGATGGTAAGTATGGTTTAATTTAGAACAATAAAGAATTGTGTCTTTATTTCAATTAAAGGACTTTATTCTGGGTGTTGTGTTTTTTTTAAATACTTTACTAGAAATTCATGGCAGTCATGTCTAATACTGGCGTGACCCCATGAATTTTGGGCTTGGGGCCAGCTGATAATACCAAGCTGGCCCTAACCCCTTTATTACCCAGTGAGCCACCGCACCAGGGCCCTGGATGAGTTGGGTACAGCGCCAGAAGATGGCGCTTCTATGAACGCGCCATTTTCCGGGGTGGCTGCGGACTGCAATTTGTAGCGGGGGGGGGCCCAGAAAGCTTGGGCCTCCCTGCGCTGCGGATTCCAGCCCCCAGCTGCCTAGTTGTACCTGGCTGGACACAAAAATAGGGCGAAGCCCCACGTACTTTTTTTTTAATTATTTCATGAAATTCATGAAATAATTAAGAAAAAAAGGCCTTCCCTATATTGTTGTGTCCGGCCAGGTACAAATAGGCAGCTGGTGGTTGGGGGCAGCCCGTTCCTGCCTGCTGTACCTGGCTGGACACAAATATAGTGCGAAGCCCCACTTCAATTTTTTTTAATTATTTCATGAAATTCATGAAATAATTAAGAAAAAAAGGGCTTCCCTATATTGTTGTGTCCGGCCAGGTACAAATAGGCAGCTGGTGGATGGGGGCAGCCCGTTCCTGCCTGCTGTACCTGGCTGGACACAAATATAGTGCGAAGCCCCACTTCAATTTTTTTAAATTATTTCAGGAAATTCATGAAATAATTTAAAAAAAATTGACGTGGGGCTTCGCACTATATTTGTGTCCAGCCAGGTACAGCAGGCAGGAACGGGCTGCCCCCAACCACCAGCTGCCTATTTGTACCTGGCCGGACACAACAATATAGGGAAGCCCTTTTTTCCTTAATTATTTCATGAAATAATTTAAAGAAAATTGACGTGGGGCTTCGCCCTGTTTTTGTGTCCAGCCAGGTACAACTAGGCAGCTGGGGGCTGGAATCCGCAGCGCAGGGAGGCCCAAGCTTTCTGGGCCACCCCCGCTGCAAATTGCAGTCCGCAGCCACCCCGGAAAATGGCGCGTTCATAGAAGCGCCATCTTCTGGCGCTGTACCCAACTCATCCAGGGCCCTGATGCGGTGGCTCACTGGGTAATAAAGGGGTTAGGGCCAGCTTGGCATTATCAGCTTGCCCTAAGCCCGAAATTCATGGGGTCACGCCAATATTAGACATGACCACCATGAATTTCTAGTAAAGTATTTAAAAAAAACACAACACCCAGAAAAAAGTCCTTTAATTGAAATAAACACACAATTCTTTATTGTTCTAAATTAAACCATACTTACCATCACGCCCATTCCAGCTGAAGCCAACGATCTCCTGAAATAAAAGAAAAATAATAAAGCAACATCATCCTTACCTTTCCATGGTTCCCATGACAGCTTCAGCTCTGCTACATCGAGATGACAGGCTAGACCGCAGCAGAACGCTGCCATCCAGCCTGTCATCCCGCAGACACTGAGAAGCGCAGGCTTGCTTGCGCTCCACAGTGTCTCTCTGTGAGGGCATCCAGATGAGCCGAGTTAATGTCCAATGAACTCGGCTCACCTCATGCACGTCACTGACAGCGTGGGAAAATTCTCCTGCACTCAGCGCTTCAGCGTGGGAGAATTCTCACACTGAAGCGCTGAGTGCAGGAGAATTCTCCCACGCTGTCAGTGACGTGCAGGAGGTGAGCTGAGTTCATTGGACATGAGCTCACCTTATGCACGTCACTGACAGCGTGGGAAAATTCTCCTGCACTCAGCGCTTCAGCGTGGGAGAATTCTCACGCTGAAGCGCTGAGTGCAGGAGAATTCTCCCACGCTGTCAGTGACGTGCAGGAGGTGAGCTGAGTTCATTGGACATGAGCTCACCTTATGCACGTCACTGACAGCGTGGGAGAATTCTCCTGCACTCACCGCTTCAGCGTGAGAATTTTCCCACGCTGTCAGTGACGTGCATGAGGTGAGCCGAGTTCATTGGACATGAACTCGGCTCATCTGGATGTCGTCACAGAGAGACGCTGAGCAGCGCAAGCAAGCCTGCGCTTCTCAGTGTCTGCGGGATGAGAGGCTGGATGGCAGCGTTCTGCTGCGGTCCAGCCTGTCATCTCGATGTAGCAGAGCTGAAGCTGTCGTGGGAACCATGGAAAGGTAAGGATGAGGTTGCTTTATTATTTTTCTTTTATTGCAGGAGATCGTTGGCTTCAGCTGGAATGGGCGTGACGGTAAGTATGGTTTAATTTAGAACAATAAAGGATTGTGTCTTTATTTCAATTAAAGGACTTTATTCTGGGTGTTTGTGTTTTTTTTAACTTTGACTATGGGGTTAGTAATGGGGGTGTCTTATAGACGCCTCTTCATTACTAACCTGGGCTTGATGTCAGCTGGCATTATAAGCTGACATCAACCCCAACCCTATTACCCCCTGCCACCGCACCAGGGCAGCGTGGAAGAGCGAGGCTAAGTGCCAGAATTGGCGCATCCTATGGATGCGCCATTTCTGGGGCGGCTGACGGCTGGTGTTTCTAGCCTGGGAGGGGGCCAATATTCATGGCTCCCTTCCTGGGCTATTAATATCAGCCCCCAGCTGTCTGCCTAGCCTTTGCTAGCTATTAAATTAGGGGGGACCCCACGTCATTTTTTTTGGGGGGTCCCCCATTTTAATAGCTAGTAAAGGCTATGTATTCAGCTGGGGGCTGATATTAGTAGCCTGGGAAGCTCCGTGGGTATTACCCCCTTCCCAGGCTTCAAACATCTGCCCCAGCCGTCTGCTTAACCTCCGCTAGAGCCTAAAATTAAGGGGAACCCCACGCCAATTTTTTTAATAATAAATCCTTTATTTTAATACTAAATGACAAGTACAGTAACCAACACTATCACTGTACTTCATATATATGTGACTGACATGTTTCTATCTATCTAATCTATGTGTGAAGCTCTATTCTGTCTGTTATAAATTGTCGGGTACCGCTGCTGAATTGCCGGCCGGCTTTTTTAAAGAGACGGTGCATGAAAACACTATTATTTTTTTTGATAAATCCTTTACGCTAAATGACAAGTACAGTAAGCAGCACTTTCACTGTACTTCGTATATATGTGGCTGACATGTTTATATCTATCTAATCTATGTGTGATTCTCTATTCTTTCGGTTCTAAATTGTCGGGTACCGGTGTATGCCGCTGCTGAATTGCCGGCTTTTCATGTTTCACTGTTGGCACTGTTCCCATCGATTTGGGCAATCACTGTAATGCCACAACCACCATGGCTGTGGCATTACAGTGAGTGGCAGACAATCCCTGCATGATTGGTGCTCTAAATAGCGCCAGACATGCAGGACACGCTTTTGGTGCACGAACAGTTATCGAACATAACCTCGAACAGCCGAATTTTTTGCAAATCGTTCGGGTTCGTTGAACAACTCGAACACCGCCCAAAACAGCTCGAATTTGAGATTGGCGAACAGTTCTAGTCGAACACCGCTCATCTCTAGTCAGGAGACTGAGATGGCCACTCCAGAACCTTCACTTTGTTCTGCTGTAGCCAATGACAGGTCGACTTGGCCTTGTGTTTTGGATCATTGTCATGTTGGAACAAACATCCAAGTACTTCCCATGTGCAGCTTCCAGGCTGATGAGTGCAAATTTGTCTCCAGTATTTGCTACATTCATCTTTCCTTCAACTTTTACCAAGTTTCCTGTGCCTTTGTAGCTCACACATCCCCAAAACATCAGCGATCCACCTCGGTGCTTTACTGTAGGAATGGTGTTCCTTTCATCATAAGCCTTGTTGACCTCTTTCCAAATGTAACATTTATGGTTGTGGCCAAAAAGTTCAATTTTGGTCTCATCACTCCAAAATACCTTGTTCCAGAAGTTTTGAGGCTTGTCTCTGTGCTGTTTGGTGTATTGTAGGCGAGATACTTTGTGGCATTTGCGCAGTAATGGCTTTCTGCTGGCGACTCAACCATGCAGCCAATTTTTCTTCAAGTGCCTCCTTATTGTGCATCTTGAAACAGCCACACCACTAGTTTTCAGAGAGTCCTGAATTTAAGCTGATGTTATTTGTGGATTTTTCTTTGCATCGTAAACAATTTTCCTGGCAGTTGTGGCCGAATTTTTTGTTGGTCTACCTGACAGTGGCTTGTTTATTACAGAGCCTCTGATTTTCCATTTGTTAATCACAGTTTGAACGCTGCTGACTAGCATTTTCAATTCCTTGGATATTTTTTTGTATCCTTTTCCTGTGTTATACAGTTCAACTACCTTTTCTCATAGATCCGTTGACAATTCTTTTGCTTTCCCCATGACTCACAATCCAGGAATGTCAGTGGCTGGATGAAAGATGTAAGAGTCTGTCAGGATCCCAGAAACTCACTCAGCTTTTATGCACACACACTGATTACAAGCAAACATGTCACAGGTGAGGATGTTACCTTTAGTAGCCAGTTATCAGACCAAAATCACCAGGGTATTTGAACTTGATCAGGGTCATTTGGATGTTTTTGGTTGTCATTAAGATTTAAAAAGAGAAAACACAGTAGTTTGACAATAAATGGCTTCACCCAACCAATAACCATGAGTGGAGAAAAAGTTTTTTTGTTATCATTCATACTCTCTGAAATAAGGCCAAGAAAGGAAAAATTCTGCTGGGGTATGTAAACTTTTGAGCACAATTGTGTATGTCAACAAGACATTCTCTCTGAAGCCAAAGTAATAAAAGATCAGGGGTGGGCACTGGAGTGAGGACTGGAGCGGCTGTGGTTGAACCAGGTAAGTAATTGATCATCATGATAGGTTATAGGTTGAACTTGATTGATTTGTGTCTTCTTTGAACCTTAAAGATATTATTAAATTGCTTTAGTTTTTAGACAACATGAAAATAAGGAAATGTGCAACTGATTTGTTTTTTTCTATCTCCTTTCAAGCTGTGACAGCTTTTATCTTACATAATATACAGCTCATTTCCTGGTGCCCAATAGTTACATTTCAGGAGGGGAGTTAACTCTTGAGATAGCAGTCAGCTCTCTCCAACCCATTGACTTGTATACAGCAGTTAGCCGCTTTCCTCCTTCATAGGGCTCTTATTTTCTATATCCTTGTTCAAAGACACGGTTATTTCTATATGAGTGGTAACAATATAGACTCAGAACAAGTACTGACAGACGATTAAAGGGTGATCTGAAACAAAAATGTAATTTAATCCTAAATCTCTATGTATTTAATGTCATAATGTAATCTCTTTTCTAATATGCTTTATTTAACAAGCCCCTATCATTACCTCACTACTCTAACTGATTTATTTGTATTTTTTACTACTTCTTCTTTGATGATGTTTTGTTTGAGAATCCCAGTGCATGCAGGAATAGTCAAACATTTCATCATGGGGGCAGAAGTTGTGGTCACTGCCAAAGCCTCTGCCCCCTCCCTGAAAAGAAGCATCATCAGTGACATCCGTTTCAGGGGCTGGACTAGTCCCTTCTCTACTGAGCATGCGTTGGTTGTCAATTACAATGTATGCTCAGTAGGTTCTTGTCACTATGCATATTGGAGAGTGCCAGTGCGCTCGCTCGCTAGCTCTGATTAGAAATTACAAGCCGGCAAGACAGCGCATTGTTAGTGCTCGTTGTAAGCATGTCTGATGTGCAGGAAAAGCAGAGACCAGCGCAAGTGAAGTTACTTGTAGCAGTAAAAAAATAAAAATAAAGTAGTTAAATAGAGTAGTGAGGGAACAATAGAGACTTTTTAATTAAAGAATATTAGTAAAGTGATTAGATTATGACGTTAAATAGAGATTTAGGATTAAAAGAAATTTTAGTTTTGGACCACCCCTTTAATTTGTTATAGCATGATAACTCGCTCCTGGATAAGAACTGTCATTAGAAATGCAAGCAAGGAGACTGCATAGCTCTGAGCTACTCAAGAGACAACTTGAGAATACATCGTTAATCATATGAAACTATATTATCCCCTTCTCTCTTGATCATGGAAAACCCATTTAAAATCTCTTTCATTACTTCTTATATTTTTGTAACTAGCAATCAAGTTGACTAACCATAGCCAGCAAGCAAGTAGTGGGTGTGCTAAAATTTTGCTATAGGGCATCACCCTATGATGACTAGTCCTAAGGGTGCTTAAATAATGCTGCATGCTGTTAAAAGCATTTATTTTCTAAAAATATATTTATTTTTTCATACAGTAAGTTGAAGAATTTTTGAAAACCACAGTTTTACGTCCATCACTTGCAGAAGTTGGAAGAAAAAAAATTGGAACTTTACTTGACCTTACTCTCATTAAACTTGTATATGGCCATTTGAGCAGAAATAAATGTGCAGTGTGATGAAGGCACAGGAGGACAGAATTGACAAAAATTTTGAATGTCATCTTTGAAGAGAACCAAAATGACAGATGATACTTTACAATGAATTCAATGATGCTGTCATTGTCCTGGGACACAACAGACACAAGCAATAGAAATGAACATTTGTCGAACAACTAAAAGCAGAGAAAAAAAAGGTAATGTAAAATCCCATCAAATTTAATTCTATTCATTGAATGGTAATAGTTAATTATTTTTCCACTATCATTACGTCTCTAGTGAGAGAATACTAATTGAAAAAGTACAATTTACTCCATCACAGACTGTACAGTAAATGTTAAGGTATAGGTTATGAAACTAGTAGGCATTGTAGGCAGCGTGATGTAGGGGCGGAGAGCTTGAATCCAGTGATGTGTCACTTACTGGACTGCTTAGTGTAGATGTAGGAGTGCTATGAATGCTCAGCTGTGTATAACCCCGCCGACAACTCTGATTGGCAGATCCCTGTGTACATTGTACATTGTCAGCAAGCTGCTAATCACTGGTGGTGGCAGATTACACAGATTACCTTATAGGGTTTGCACATGACACCTAGTCTGGCAGTGATAATATCCTACTGATAAAACACTGATTGTACTGGAACTACAGCAATCTGCTGAGCAAGTGACACATCACTAGCATCAGGCTCTCTGCCCCTACACTTTCAGATTAAATAGAAAAATCCTGCTGACAGATTCCCTTTAATAGGCCTTGGAAGGTGAGAGAAATAAAAAATATCATCTCAACTCCTGGACCAGAGTCACTTCTTTCAATGTTGTGATCAATATTTAGCCGAAGGCGCTACGTGCGTGCTGCAGCCAGTTAGAGGCTGTAACATCTGGCGGCACCACATCTCTGTTGCATGCTTGACAGCATGAATCCTATATTATTCCTTGGATTTGTGGCTCTGGCAAGTCCAGATGCGACAGTATTAATCTTGTTAATTAGGGTTTCTGCTGTCAGGACATGGTGGGGCTATTCTATATAAACCCCTGAGATCCAGTTCCTACTGCCAGTCAATAGTTCTGCTTTCCTGGTATATATCTATGTGCTGTGATCCTCTCTTTTGTTCTGATTATTGGTGTTCTTTGACCTTGGCTTCATATGTGACTACCAGCTTGATTTTGGAAAACGGAGTAGATGCGCCAAGTCTAGTCAGGGTAAGCCATTTTGAAGCTGCAAGTTCTCTGTGAACAGTGCACGCATGACAGAGGTCACTGATCATCTGCAGCGTTCATTTTTTGTATTAGGAGATCAAAAAGAATCCTGACATGCTGGGAGGTGAGTATTACCGTATTTTTCGAACCATAACACACACTTTTTTTACCAAAATTTGGGAGGAAAATGGGGAGTACGTCTTATGGTCCAAACGTAAGCTTACCAGACAGTTGCGGTGGTGGTGGAGTGAGATTGCAGGGCTCTCCCTTCCCTCTCTCCCTCAGGAACCCGGCGGCAGCAGAAGAGGTGAGGTGCTGCGGGGCCGATGTCTGGCTGTCGGCGGTGAGGAGGCGAGCCAGAGTGCTGCTTTTGGGTGGCCGCAGCCATCTGCCTGAAGCCATGATCTACAGGAAAATGGCCGCCCGAGCCGGCACATGTGCAGACTGGGATCTTGGCAGCCATTTTCCTGTAGATCCCTGCTTCAGGAAGATTGCCGTGGCCACCGGAAAGCAGCGCTCCGCCTCACCGCCAGCAGCCAGACAAAGGCCCCGCAGCATCTCACCTTTTCTGCTGCCACTGCTGGGTCCCTGAGGGAGGTAGGGAATGGAGAGCCCTGCGATCCTGCTCCACCACCGCAACTCCCGGCTGCTGGAGCATCGCCTTCTCGCACTCAGGGTCCGCAGCATTCCTCCACTTCCACCGGCTTTCTGAAGGACCCTGCCTCCTGTGACCCTCGCTTCACTGGTAAGATACCGTACCTATTCAGACTATAAGATGGACCCCCATATTATTAAAAAAAAGTTTTTTTCTAATTTCCACCCCAAAATTTGCGGTGCGTCTTATGGTCTGGTGCGTCTTATAGTCAGAAAAATACTATACTTTTTTTCAAAATTCTTCTCACTTTCCTGGGCACATTAATAAGGAGTTGTCCGGTAGTAGAAAACCACTTTAAAATATATTACTGTTTAATACATTTCCATTTTTTTCCAGAACTGTTTCTAGATCACAAAATAAAATTCTTTACAAAGAAAAGGTACAGAATAATCACAGCGGCGTCCTGACTGAGATAAATGCAGAGCGACTGGGCTCCCCATGGGTCGGTACAGCTGAACCGGCCGCATATGCTCTATCGCCACCAATGCTGCCTGCCCCACTTCCTGCGAAATTAGATCCAAATAGTTGTTTACATTATTTTTGCACCTGTATTTGTTGGAATGAATAAGAACATGTATGGTTTGAACTTAGTACCCAGTATAAGTGCCAGCAGGTAATAATTGCATTAATATGTTGAAGCCCCGTGGTCAATATGCACAATGCATGGATTATGACACATCTGGAGTTGGTGATCTCAGAAAACAACATAATTGATTTTTTTGGGGGAAAACTTTTTAAATCCTGGTGTTATAGGCCCTTACAGCAGGAAAGCTCAGTATCAGCTGTATCAATTTATGATCCTAAACTAAATGACAGTCAGACATTTAATTCTAATATTCACTTTATGTTAGTTCTCTGCAGTCATAAAACGTCTTTCAATTGCACAAAATTGCTCCATTATTTTTCATCATTAGATGTTTTATCATTTATTCGTGTTATTTGCCATTGACATACTACAAATGCTCAGCTCCACCGCTTTGTACTTCTGAGTAAGACACAGATAATAAAGTACAAAATAATAATCCAAGTTGTTAATTGCTGTCATTTCTACATTAAAAGAAAAAAAAACATAATAAATAAAGGATCTGATTTTTACTCATTAATTTTTGTGACTCACATGGAACAGAAGACAAGTAAATTGAATTTCTTTATTAATTTCATCAGTTCTGAAAATGGATAATGGTAAAATAACTGTTGTCTATGTTTTCATGTGTGCCGCTGTTAACACCGCCGCTGCTCTTTGAACGATTATTGTCTCTCATGTAAAAATTCAGATTAAAGGAAATGTCCCATGTATTTCATTTTAGATAAATTAATTAGCTGTAAATCTGTAGAAAAGTAATACAATTGGGAGTTTACTAAGAACAGGAATTTTGGCAGAAATTGAGCCAAAAAAGTAGATTACATAATAGGGCAGATCTACTTTTTAAAGGGCCATGGAATTCTGGGTAAAATTTATCTAGAATTTCGGCACAGACTATGACCCAAATTCATCAAGACCGTCGATTTTCTCACTGGTATTGATGAGGCGGCGTGGTAGAGTCAGACGTTCCTGATTCATGAAAAGGCGTCTCGCCAAAAATATTACTCCAGCCCTTGACTGAAGTAAGATTTCTGGTGTAGGAATCATAGAATCATAGAATGGTAGAGTTGGAAGGGACCTCCTGGGTCATCTGGTCCAACCCCCTGCTCAAAGCAGGATTCACTAGATCATCTCAGACAGATGTCTGTCCAGCCTCCGTTTGAAGACGTCCATTGAAGGGGAACTCACCACCTCTCGTGGCAGCCTGTTCCACTCATTAATCACCCTAACTGTCAAAAAGTTTTTTCTAATATCTAATCTGTGTCTCCTCCCATTTAGTTTCATCCCATTGCTTCTAGTCTTTCCTTGTGCAAATGAGAATAAAGATGATCCTTCTACAATGTGACAGCCCTTGACATATTTGTAGACAGCTATTAAGTCTCCTCTCAGTCTTCTTTTTTGCAAGCTAAACATTCCCAAATCCTGCAACCGTTCCTCATAGGACATGGTTTGCAGACCAGTCACCATTCTGGTCGCTCTTCTCTGAACTTGCTCCAGTTTGTCTATGTCTTTTTTAAAATGTGGTGCCCAAAACTGTACACAGTATTCCAGATGAGGTCTGACCAAAGAGGAGTAAAGACCGATAATGACTTCACGTGATCTAGACTGTATGCTTCTGTTAATACATCCCAGAATTGTATTTGCCTTTTTTGCTGCTGCATCACACTGTTGACTCATGTTCAGTCTATGATCTATTAGTATACCTAAGTCTTTTTCACATGTACTGTTGCTTAGCTCTATTCCTCCCATTCTGTATATGCTTTTTTCATTTTTATTGCCCAGATGTAGTACTTTGCATTTTTCCCTGTTAAAAACCATTCTGTTGGTTGCTGCCCACTGCTCCAGTTTATTTAGGTCTTTTTGAATCCTCTCTCTCTCTTCTCTAGTATTAGCTATCCCTCCTAGCTTTGTGTCATCAGCAAATTTAATCAGTTTACCCTCAATTCCTTCATCTAAATCATTGATAAAGATGTTGAACAATACAGGTCCCAGGACGGAGCCCTGTGGTACCCCACTTGAGACATTCATCCAGCTGGATGTGAAGCCATTTACAACCACCCTTTGAGTCCGATCACTAAGCCAGTTATGAATCCACCTAACAGTTGCCTGGTCCATTGCATACTTGGTCATTTTTTCAATAAGGATGATGTGAGATACTTTGTCAAATGCTTTGCTGAAGTCAAGATATACTATATCTACAGCATTTCCCTGATCCACCCAGTCAGTGATTCTGTCATAGAAGGAAATTAAGTTAGTGTGACATGACTTGTTAGTTACAAACCCATGCTGACTCTGGTTAATCACTTCATTCTTATCCATGTACTTACATACATGTTGTTTAATAATTTGTTCAAAGATCTTTCCTGGTATAGAAGTCAGACTCACCGGCCTATAGTTCCCTGGGTCCACCTTCTTCCCCTTTTTGAAGATAGGAACAACATTTGCTCTTCTCCAGTCTTCTGGGACTTCTCCTGTTCTCCAAGAATTTTCAAAGATTATGGAGAGTGGTTCTAAAATTTCTTCTACAATCTCCTTCAGTACTCTGGGGTGTAATTCATCTGGACCTGGAGACTTGAACTCATTTATGTTAGCTAAATATTCCCTCACAATCTTTCTGTTTACTGATAACTTGGATTCCTCTATTCCTTTAAAAGGACAGTGAACATCAGTTGATGTTACATTTTCTTTCTGAGAGAAAACAGATGCAAAATAGGAATTAAAAAGTTCGGCCTTCTCAACATCCTCTCTTACCATTTCTCCATTTTCATCCTGTAAAAATCCTATAGCATCTTTGACTTTTCTTTTACTTTTGACATACCCCCAAAATCCTTTTTTATTGCTTTTGACATCTCTTGCAAGCCTTAATTCATTGTCAGCTTTAGCTAACCTGATACGTGCCCTGCAGGATCTGCAGACTGCATTATAATCTTCTTTAGATATGCCTCCCTCTTTCCATTTAATAAACATTTCTTTCTTTCTTTTTAGCATGTGTTTAAGTTCTGTGTTCATCCATCCTGGTTTCCTTAAATGCTTCCCATTCTTCCTACTTTTCGGGATTGTTAACGATTGTGCTTTGAGAATCTCATTTTTAAAAATTTCCCATCCTTCCTGGACATTTTTGTCCTTAAGGACATCCAGCCATTGGATCCCTCCTATTCTCTTTCTGAGTCTCTTAAAATCTGCCTTTCTAAAATCTAACCTTGAAGTTTGAGTCTTCACATGTCTTCCTCCTCTAGTTATCCAAAATTCTATAATAGCATGATCGCTGCCTCCTAGGGTCCCAGCCACCTTTACCTCCTCAACCATTTCCTCCCTGTTTATAAGGATTAGATCCAAAGTAGCAGATCCCCTTGTTTTCTCCCCTACCTTTTGGAAGATAAAGTTGTCAGCAAGAGAGGATAAGAATTTGCTTGACCTGTTAGTTTTACTTGAGAGAGATTCCCAACAAATGTCTGGATAGTTGAAATCTCCCATGACCACTACGTCATATTTTTTGGAGAACTTGGTCATTTGATACATAAAGAGTTCATCCATATATTCAGCTTGCCCAGGTGGCCTGTAGTAAATGCCTACAATGGTGTCCTTTCCGTTGTTCTCTCCTTGTATTCTTACCCAAACAGTTTCCACAGAACTCCCAGTCTCTGAAGCTTCAATCTCTGTGCAGATATACGCTTTTCTAACATACAATGCAACACCTCCTCCTCGTTTATCAAGTCTGTTTCTTGCAAATAAGTTGTATCCTTTTAGCCTTTTATTCCAATCATGTGTATCGTCCCACCAAGTTTCAGTGATTCCAATGACATCATATTCCTTTTCCTGCATTAGTAGTTCCAATTCTCCTTGTTTGTTGCCCATGCTTTGTGCATTTGTATAAAAACATTTTAGTTTGTGATTGGTTTCTCTTCCTCGCATATTTTTATTATTTAGATTTTTTTGTCTTTGTTCTTCTTTTCCACTTCCAGTAGCAGAGATCTCAATAGTATTTGTCAGCTGTATGGCTTTTTCTGGCCTTTTGCTTCCCTTCCCACATTGTTCTAGTTTAAAGCTCTTCTGATGAGTGTAGCAAGGCGACTTCCAAATACATGTTTTCCAGGAGATGCCACAGCTTGTCATGAATTAGAGGAAATGTGATGTTACACCCCCACTGTGCCCTTGTCCTGCCCCAGCTTCACCTATTTTGCAAAATCTAGGAGAAAACGCCAACATTTTGTGACTTTTCAAAGAAATTTAAGCTAGAATTCTGGTGAAATTGCTTTGATGAATCAGGGCAATTGTGCACAATATTAATTCAGATTTTTAGGCACTTTCTACACAGGATTATGGCTTATCAGAGACGAGCATGCCTTAAGATGCGCTAACATGCACCAACATTTTTGGAACAGAAAAAAAGCCCAAAATTGTGCCAAATATATAATTCGGCATTGCCACTGTAATACATGTTATGCAGTTTAGGTATATGTGGCCTATAAATTAGACAGTATTAGTACATATGCCCCAGTTGGGTTTTAGATACTTTTTGCGACTTTCTCAACATTTGGAAAAGTGTCTAGAAAAAGAGGCGCAGACAAAGGAGTCATAAAAAGCATAACATTTTTAAATTCCAGTGGGGTGAATAAGGCGGTCCTGTCTGACATGTCGTGAGGTGCACTAAATTTAGTCATCTACTTTCTCTCTCTTTTTTTATAATTTTGGCATGATTTTAGCAATCTCATAAAATGTTTTTTATGCCATTGTTGATGACTCTGAAAGGGGTATTCTCAAGCTTAGGATAGGGGACAACTTCCCAATTGCTAGTGGTCTGATTGCTGGGATTCCCCACCGATCCCCCCCATTATAAATGGAGCAGTGGTCGATCATGCACTTTCATTCTTATGAGAGAGCCGAAGAAAGGTCATCAATATCTAATTGATGGGGGGTGACAACTAGTACCCCTACCGGTCAACTGCTCCCAGTGCAGGTGGCCGCACTGATGTAGATCTGCACAGCAAAGCGCCATCAACTGTATAGTGGCCAGGTACTGTATATCCACCCCCTATTCGAGTCAATTGGGGGCGGATGTGCAGTACCCGGCCGCAGCCACCATGCTGTTTATGAAGCTGTGTAGTTCTACTCTGCAACTGAGCACATGGCTCTGAGAACATCTGATTGGCAGCGGGTGGAAGGGGGGCAATCGAGTGTCCCATCCCCACCAATCAGATATTGATGACCTATCCTAAAAATAGGTCATCAATATAAAAGTGCTGGACAAGCCCTTTAAAAATATTTCTTTAACCAATGTGTTCAATGCGATAAACCTCTGTGGGAAAGCAGCAGTGATCTGCATATAAGAGGGGACAATGAAGAATTTGGTGATTTTCATATACATAAAGTCTCCATGGCAACACAGCACTGACAGCAATTAGAACGTAGAAGGTTGTCACCTGAATCTCTCGGGCTCTGAGCCTTTAACTATGAACAATTATATCTTAATATAGAGGCAAGACATGTAAATAAATAGATATATATTCACATTTTAATGTTATCAAGGAGGAAGTAATTTTGCAAAATGAGGACAGTGGTACATTCTTTTAAGGCGTCATTCAGACGTCCGTGTTGTACGTACGTGTCCTATCTGTATTTTTCAGATAGAGCACATACCTATTATAATGTACACTGCTATCTCATGTCATATTGCTATTCACATGTCCTTGTTTTTTCACGGACCGTGTGTTTGTGCAAAACTCACAGAGAAATGTCTGATTTTTTTTCTGGTATTACAAATGAAAACTGCCAATACAAGTCTATGGGTCAGTGTGGCATCTGTATGCTGTCTGTGTGCTGTCCGTATTTCACATTGCAAAGTATAGGAGAAGGTTTGTCATTTATTTATCTTATATATCCATCCGTAAAAAAAAACACTGATGAAACACTGATGGTAAAAGCTGACACATGGTCCAAATACTAATGGTAAAAACATGATCCAAAACACTGATGACCCATTTTTTCACACACTTGTTTAAACAGGGACGTGTGAATGAGGACTGTGTCTGATATGGCAGCTCAGCTCTATGAGAATGAATGGAAATAAGCTGCAATAGCACTGAAAACTTGTGTTCAGGTGTGGCACTGTTTTTTCTTTTATCCTATATATTGTGTGTTGTGATGAACAGATTGCTTGAAATTCAATGGTGCCATGAAATTCTATTCAAAGCAAAGATATTCACGACAAATTGAATGTTCCTTAGTATGCTTTGAAGCCTCTTCAGACCCTAGAGCATAACAAATGTAAGATTTAAAATACAAAATAAGCCTAAAGCTCACCTCACCGCTAACCTCCCCGGTAGCCCAGTTAATTGCTGCCTGCTGTCCAGTCCTCGGGGCTTTTTCTTTCAGACATCACACTTCTTATCTGGCAGTATGTCGGGACTTCTGACCCCTCCAGGCCTCGAGGGTTACTGCACGTTATAAGGTCACGGCATACTCATTTAAGAGTTACACATTGCTTAAAAGTTTCATCACGGGCAAAAGGAATAGTTCTTAAACATTGTAAAATAAACCAAACTAATAAAAGATAGAACACACCAACACTGATACCTCCAACACACTTACATTAAAGGGGTTGTCCAATACTAGACGTCTCCCTTTGAATGCCCCCAGTATGCTGAATAAAATAAGAAAAAATAATACTTATCTTCCGAAACAGCTCCATTCCTTCATTCTTAGTATTGTGCCCCCCCGGCGATCTTGTGACATTGTTTATGTCAAGTGAGCACTGCAGCCTATCAACTGATGCTGTTTAGGTAGAATACGCAGAACTGTTCCATCTGACATAAATGTGATGGCTGCAGCCCTCAAGTGACATAAACAATATCATGAGGTCGCCAGGAGAAGAGGAGCAATGCTCACTCAAAAGGAAAGCATTTTTTTTTTCCTTTTTTATTCACCACATTGGGGGAATAGATAAGGGGTTTAACAGCAATGGACAATCGCCTTCACAACATTTGGCGTACCTATATGCCATAGTTGGATAGGGGTTCCCGACCGATGACGTATAGGTATGGCATTGCGATCACCGCAGGGAGCTTGGCTTATGTGATAGCCAAGCAACAGCTCTCAAAGCCAGGAGGGGTGTCCGCATGGCCCCCTGATGTTTAACCCACTAAATGCCATAATTGATATCGATCACAAAATTTAAGAGGCTGGGGGAGAGTGGAGGCTCCCTCTCCCATCTGATCGGAGCCCCCGCGATGTCATTGCGAGGGCCCAATCAACGTCATGGCAACCTGAGGTCATCACGACAACCTCCGGGTCTGCCAGCTATGGCAAGCCTGCTGGACCATGCTGAGAACAAGGTGTAAGAGGCTTCAGTCAGTTTAAGACCATGGCCCCACTATCAGTATTTGGTCAGTATTCGGTCAGTATTTTTTCTCTGGAGTGGGAGCCAAAATCAGGTGAGGAACAATCAGAGAAAAAGAATAGTAGAAACAAGTCACCAATTCTGCATTTATCACCCACTCCTGGTTTTGGCTCCCACTCCTGAGAAAACATACTGGCTGAATACTGACCAAATACTGACCGTGGCCTAACACTCCCAGATATAAAGCATTGTAATGCTGGTGCATTGCAGTGCATTATACCAGCGATCAGAGATAAAAGTTAAAGTCCCAGAGAGGCTGAGTAAAAAAAGTAAAAAAAAAATTGTAAAAATATTTTTTTTAAAAATCACAAAATAATAAAAGCATGAAAAAAATATTACACCCACAAATACATATTTTTATGTAAAAACAAAAATAAACAAAAAAGTACACATATTTACTATCACCGTGTCCAGTACAACCTGATCTATAAAGCTGTCACACTAGTTAACCCCTTCAGTGAAAAAAATTGATAAAAAAACTATGCTTTTTCATCATACTGACAAACAAAAAGTGGAATAAAACGCGATCAAAAAGTGGAATGTAAGTAAAAATGGTATCGCTGAAATCATCATCCTGTCCCGCAAAAAAGAAGCTGCCATACAGCTCAGTCAGTGGAGAAATAAAAAAAGTTAGAGCTCTCAGAATCTAGCGATGCAAAAACAATTATTTTTCTATAAAAAAGTTTTTTTGTGTATGAGTAGCAAAACATAAAAAAATTATACAAATGTGGTATCGCTGTAATCGTACTGACCCGAAGAATAAAGTTGTCTTATCAATTTTACTACACAGAGAAAGGCATAAAAAGAAGATTCCTGAATTGCTGTTTTTTGTTCATTCCGCCTCCCAAAAATCGAACTAGAATGTGATCAAAAAATCTTATGTGTCCAAAAATGGTACCAATAAAAACGCCAACTGGTCCTGCAAAAAACAAGCCCTCTCATGACTTTGTTGGCTGAAATATGGAAAAATTATTGCTCTCAAAATATAGAAAAGAAAAGAAAAGCGTCTTTTAGTGTGTGATAGCAGCCAAACATAAAAAACGTATATAAATCTGGTATCGCTATAATCACATCGACCCGAAGAATAAAGTCGTCTAATCACTTACACTGCAAGAGGAAAGATATCCTGCGCGCTACGCTGAGCTCTTACACTGGATTTTCCATGTAAATCTCTGAAATATGTGATTCAGACAGAATCCCCGATGGAAGATTCCCTATAATAAGGCTGATGCAGACACTATGGACGCCGTCTGGCCTCTGGCCTTTGATCCGCAGTGTCCGTCTTTTTAAGTGTGCATAAAGGCATGGTCGGGCCACAGTTTTGTGCCCTTCAAAAAAGGACACCACTGAATAGAGGCCAGATGGAGCCTAGAGTAACTCTGCTGCCTTATTATAGTGATTGAATTCCTTGGGAGTTTCATCTGAATTACGTCACTCAGAGATATAGATGGAAACCCCTATACCAGTGCTCAGCGTAGAGCGCAGGATAAATGTGATCACAAACGTTATATAAAATGTTCCCAATAAAAGCTTCAACTCAATCCACAAAAAAATCCCCACTCAGGTCCATCATCTGTAATTGGAAATATAGGGGGCTATGTTACTGGTAACACAAAGGCTCTGGAAAAGTGAAATGACTCCCTCCAAAAAAAAATTCAGCGAATTCTGCTTCCTAAATCTAAATGCTCCCCTCCCTTCTGAGCCCCAGTATGCCTAAACTACATTTAGCATCCACAGGTTTGTCATTTCTGTAGCGATGAGAGCCCACTTAATTTACAGATGCATGTCTTCAGAAGAACGAGCTGAGCATAACATACTGGTCACTACAATGTACTGGTCACTACAACGTACTGGTCACTACAACATACTGGTCACTACAATGGCAGATTTGCAATTTTCACTCAGCAACATCCACTACTGCTTGTTTCTGGAAAACACCCATAGAGCCAAATCGTCACTACACTTGAAGATAAATTCCCAAAGGAGTATGATTTCCAAAACGGTGTCACTTGAGGGGGGATTCTGCTATTCTAGCACTTAGGGGCTCTGTATATGGAGTCTGCAAACTATTCTAGGAAAATCTGTGCTCCAAGAGGCAAATTGCACCTTGTCCCTCCCGAGTCACGCTGTGTACCCAGTGTCTCTCTATTGCTATCTTACACAGACCCTGCTCCAAGGCTCTGCATTTTTAACCTAGAGCCTGCTTCCATGGATTCCATTTATACATGCACTTCAATATTTTGTGCAGTATTCAGTTACACTATGGAATATGTAGGCAAAACTCCAGGCCCATCAGCATTCACTGACACCAACAGTAGGGCAGCCTAGCCTTTCTACCTTGACTCTGACTCTCAAAGACATCCCATATTCCACCCTTACCAGGCCAATCTCAGCCCCAGCAGACTCTCCAGAGCTAACTAATCAATATAGTGGTGCACTTTAGCTGATTGCTTTATCGGGTGCCCACAGTGCAGTTCTTAATGGAACATGGCAACAATAAAGAATACAGCTTATAACCTGTAAATGAGGTTCACACAGTTCACCTTCCTTACATCTGGATCATCCATTTAGACAGGTTTTACACATGCATGTGTCACAGACAGTGCTAGTATGGACTGTGATGATTGGACTGGCTATGGGTCTCCTTTCCCAAACTTGACAGTTTCATACAGTATATGCTTATGAGGTTGTTGAGTTTGAGTCAGAAGACTCACAGCCTGTCCATGAATCAAGGACCGTGACACTCGGATGTGTGAATGTGAACGTGGCCTTAGGTAAAAGTTCTGTGTATTTACAGTATAACAGTACAAGTTGTAACCATAAGAATAATCATCAGTCCACTTTTAAATTCCCAGATTTTTCACAAACACATATAAAGTGGGAAATAATTGTCTAAAATGTTGAAATCAACGCAAATTTTCTCTGATTATGAAATTATTCCCACTTTAGACTTCAAATAGGTTTCTCATCTTGCGTATGAGTGTTGTTTCAAACAGAGGATCTACTACTGCTTGGCCATTGTTAATGGGTCCATTATGAGGTCATCATGACCTATCCAAAATGCAACACAAGGTTTCCCTGTGTGTTCCATAGATACAGAGCAGGTGCTGAAATATGAAGCATCTAATCTTAAAACAGAAAGCGATAGTGTCCAACCTTATCTGCTGAAGATAAGCTCTTCAAGCAAGGACACACAGTACTAGTCCTCTGGTTTCTAAAACACTCATCTTAGTAACAATTATTTCCAAAATTAATTTGACACACAATGTTTGCCGATGGAAACTGTACAAAGGAAAACAGATTAGATACAGTATAGTAATTATTAGGTTGTCATACACATTTATGTAGGTAGAGCAGCCTTTCTTTCAGCAAATACATTGTCAGTGACAGAACTTTCCATGACTGTCAAAAATCATTTCTTTTATTACACTCTTTTCCTTTTAATCCAAACATAAGAATCGGTAGGTTTCATGTACTTCAGACAACAATGCATAACATCTAATCCTAATTTCACTGCCTGGTGTTGCATGTTGGACTTCCCTCTGAGCAGGGCCGGCGTCAGCACCGGGCGTACCCGGGCAAGTGACGGGGCCCTGGAAAATCAGAGGGGCCCAGCCGCCCACTCACTGTCGGGGCCCGGGCCCACACACCCACCCGCCCACTCACTGTCGGGGCCCGGGCCCACACACCCACCCGCCCACTCACTGTCAGGGCCCGGGCCCACACACTGTCGGGGCCGGGCCCACACACTGTCGGGGCCGGGCCCACACACTGTCGGGGCCGGGCCCACACACCCACCCGCCCACTCACTGTCGGGGCCCTGGCCGCTTCCTCGGCACCTCCCCCAGACATGGCCGCGCGCTGTCCGGCTGTGTCTGCTAGTAATGACACGGCAGGGTCGACGGCACTGCACCTTTAATTGTGCTTGTGTGTCGCTCCTACCGCGTCATTACTAGCAGACACAGCCGCACAGCACGCGGCCATGTCTGGGGGAGTGCCGGCAATCAAACACTGTCGGAGCGGAGGTCCTGCACAGATGGGCGGGAGGGGCCCGGACCCGACCGCAAGTGGGCCCCTCTGATGTTCCAGGGCCATGAAGTCTGTGACACGCCGGGGGCCCTGCACTGCCCCATACCCGAGGAGCTGCTGGACAGGACACTGGACCGGGGACAGGTGAGTGAGGCTTCCCCAATCCCCATATTAAAAATATTAGTAATGGGTCTGTGTGAGTGCATGTATGTGAATGTCAGTGTATATGACTGTGTATATATATTTGTCTGTTTTATCTATGTGTATGTCTGTATGTGTACAGATGTCTGCGTACCGTGTGTGCGCGCGCATATGTCTGCGTACCGTGTGTGCGTGCATATGTCTGCGTACCGTGTGTGCGTGCATATGTCTGCGTACCGTGTGTGTGCATGCATATGTCTGCGTACCGTGTGTGTGCGTGCATATGTCTGCGTACCGTGTGTGCGCACGCATATGTCTGCGTACCGTGTGTGCGCACGCATATGTCTGCGTACCGTGTGTGCGCACGCATATGTCTGCGTACCGTGTGTGTGCGTGCATATGTCTGCGTACCGTGTGTGCGCGCGCATATGTCTGCGTACCGTGTGTGCGTGTGCATATGTCTGCGTACCGTGTGTGCGCGCGCATATGTCTGCGTATGTGAAGGATGAGGGGGCAGGCTGGGCCATGTGTAATAAATAAATAAATTATATATATATTTATATATTTATTTCTCCGCCGTATCTGTGCATCATGAATCGTGTATGTGTTAAAAGGGCCCACTGAGACTCTTTCGCCCGGGGCCCAGAAAAACCTGGAGCCGGCCCTGCCTCTGAGAACACCCACCTCATGTGTCTAGTGCTGGTGGTCGCACGTGCTCAGTAGTTCAGTCCAGATTCTCTTCCACATTGTTTCTTGCTTTCTTGTTATTTTTGTGCAGACTAGCTAATACGACTCTAGACTAGAAAAGTCTCTTCTTCTGCACTGGACACATTAAGTGGACATTCTGACAGAGAACAGGAGCTATTTCAAGTATGTAACAGCCATACCTAGTCATTTTTATGATTTAATTAACCCCTTCTTGCATTAGGGTAAACAAGCTCTCACTCAGATCCATTAGCAGAAAAATAAAATGTTACAATTAACTTTTTTTTTTTTTAGAAAATTCAGAATTTTTTTTCATCATTTAAGGGGAGTTTGTTCACACAAAATGACTGTTTAAATCAAGTACACTCAGTGCACCCTTGTCGTGGCCAAACATTTAAGTGCACCTTCCTACCTACTTGTTTTCCCTCTGTCTCCACCACTTCCAATCCACCCCCCTTTCTTCTTTAATTAACAGCTCTGCCTTTATAGAGCTAGAGAAGGACAAGTGTATAGGGAAAACAAGTGGGTGAGAAGGTCAACTTAAATGTTTGACCTCGACAAGAGTGCACTGAGCTTGCCTGCTTGGTTTGAACAGTCATTCTGTGCTTAGAGGCTACCTTTAAATAGAAAAAAAATAAATAATGCAAGTTTGGTATCGTTATAACTGCACTGACCTGGGCAATCATGATTCTAGGACATTTTCACTGCACAATGAATGCTGTAAAAACAAAACCCAAAGAAGACAATGGTGGAATTGCTTCCTTTTTTTCACCATTTCATCCCACAGGAACTTTTTTCTCATTTTTCAGTACAGTGCATTGCAAAATGAATGGTGACATTCAAAGCTACAGCTTATGTCACAAAAAACAAGTCCATAAAGCAGCTTTTGTTGAGAAAAAAAATAAAAAAGTTATGGCTGTGGGAAAAAGGTGAGGAAAAAATGAAAACTCAAAAATCCTCTAGTCCTTATAAAAGCACTCCCATTAAAAGGTTTATTGGCTAAAGCTGTCTGAATGTATATGTAGTGAAATATAGGTGAATTAATATACCCACCAATAATCATCTTCTCTGTTGTTCTGTGCTGCCCCGGGTCTCTTCTGAGTCACGTGATGACTAGTCTTACTTGCCTGCTCAATGAAAAAGTGACTTCCGGCTCATACAGCCCTGTGCGAGAGTCAAACTTCTGTCACCTGACTCAGAAGACTGGAGCTACGGGGGACATTTTATGCCACTTCCTGCTCTTAGTCCAATTTTGGAAAATCCAATTATAACTGAAATATAATGTTATTATCAGAATAGTTTGGTGTAGTTTCCATAGTTGCTCTGCAAAACTGTCAGCAGACTACAGTATGCCATTTAAAGCTTTAGGCCATGGCCCCATTATTATTGGACCCCCACCAATAAGACATTGTTTTAGCTATACTTAAGATAAAATATTAATGTTTATGTTAAGGAAAACCACTTTATGTCTACATTCCCACAATGAGCTTTTGGTGAGTTTTTGATGTTGCAGATTTTCTGCACCATTTCAACACCGATTAAGTAAATTACTTTACTTGCGTTTTTTACATGGAAATGAAGATCTCCATTGAGCATTTATAATAAAATAATGTACATTCGCAGCAGTCAAAGAGCACCTCGTGGAATACAGCCGTCATTCAGGGTCTGAATTTTACATTTAAAGTGACATTTTCTAAAACCTTTTTGATTACAGATTTGCTCCCTATTATAAAGCGGAGCTGAATGCATGAAAAAAAAGCTTTAAATTGGTAACAATGGTGTGTATTTATAGCGATCCTGAGGAAATGTGACCCTGAGTTTCTTAAACGTGTGCATGCTTTTCCTTTAGTTGAACAGTAATGAGCAATGAACCTGATGCAGGGGTGAATGCGATGTAAAGTGTCACAAGGCAATAGTGCTGGAAGGTCATCTGTAATGATACTGCAAAGGGTAGAACAAACCGTGTCTGTTGTATCTGCGTCATAGAATGGCTAAAATGATTGGTATCGAGGCATGAATTAAATACATTCTGCCAATATGAACCTCAGGGTGGATTTTTATGACTCTCTTTTAATTATCACATGACCAAAAATGTCAGTACGCAATGATAAATTGCTGTATTAAAGGTTAAACTAATCAGGAATGTCCCATCTTTATCAGACCTGATTATCATTTTTTACTTTCCTATTGTAACAGAATATCCCTGTATGTAAATGGCCAAGCGCACAAAAATGTCCTGATAATTAGAATGGTAGCAAAATAACTCTGTGCCAATCCAGCAAACATTCCTGATGAGAGGTAACCAGATTTTAGGGACACTTCATGAAATAGTGATTGGGTTTCCCAACATTTTGGTTCAACATTAATACAGAGCAAAAAATTGTGGTTATGTTTTAATGAAAAATTTTCTTGCATTTTATACTGATATTTGTCGGATAAGTGTACAGAAGAACCAAAAGGCGTCATCAGGGGTGTCCTTTCCCCTGATGACGCCATGTAAATGGTGAAACATGTAGAGGGGACTTGCTATTTTAATAATCATGCCCTTCTTTGCTAATAGTGATGGTGTGACGCCTCTTCTCGGAAGCCCCTTGTTTACCCTGGGAGATGGGGGACTCGGAGTTGGGTCCTAAGGTGGAGAGATGGGGTGCTGCCGTGGCCCGGACCCGCTCCGTGCCCAGGGCCGTCACAATTTCAAAGGATGGTACGGACTTATCCGGGTTGAGTGGCTGGTTACGACTACGCCACCTGTGGCACCTGGTGGGGGGCCACCTGCGCCGCTGCAGTCCGCTGAGGCATGGTGGTATGGCGGCCATCGTTGTTACTACTCCCCACAGGCAGAGCAGGGCCTCAGGGCAGAGGGACAGGAGGATGGGGGTAGTAGTAGAGGAGACCGGGTGCTGCGTAATGCGGTGTGGCGCAGAATAAAGAGTCCAGAGGCCATAGGGGTGAACTTCCAAGGCTTTACTCACATAAGAGATGGCAGAAGGAAGGCGACTCCCTGCTCCCCGTGGAGTTCTGCGGTCACCAGGAACGGGGGTCCGACAACTTCCGAGTAAGTCCAGCGTTCCATCAGGACCCCGCAACAGAGTGTTCCTGAACTACAGACCGAATCCTTTCCTGTCTGTGTGTGTAGATAGGCCGGGTCTCCCTCTGAACTCCTCTCAGAAAAAGGGCACGGGTGGCAGCTCCGCTCCTTCCGATACCCGGTGGGATCCTCAGGGCCTACCGAGCTTTCCCGACCAGGACGTGGAGTAACAAGGTCGGGTGTCGGGGGCCGGTACCCCTCTTGCAGCCGGAATCCCTCTGAATATATCAGGTTGGCGAGGACAGGTGGCGTATACCGCTCCGTCTGCATCCTCCCTGGGATCCATTTGCTATGTGTAGCGCTGGCGTCCCTGCCCTCTGCTAGGCAGGGACGCTGCTCCCCTCACCGCTCTGCTCCGTGCCCGGCGTCCTCTCCCCGCTCTGCTGTCAGCGCGCGCTCCTTCCCGGCGTCCTCCTCCCGCTCTGCTCTCAGCGCGCGCTCCTTCCCGGCCCCTGTGCTTAGGGCGCGCGCGCGCGCGCTCCCCTCCTCTTAAAGGGGCCGCGCGCGCCGTCCTAAGGAGTCCCCGGCCAATGGCCGGAGGACTTCATCATATATAAGGCACCTCCTCCAAAATGGAGGTGCCCGAGCAATGTTGTTTGCACCTGTGTCTCACCTGTGCTTCAGCCCTCAGGTCCCGTTGCCAGTTACCTGCCAGTTTCCTGCCAGTTTCCTGCTAGTTACCTGCCAGTTACCTGCCTGATTCCTGCCTGAATACTTGTTACCTGTCTGCCAGTCTGAGGTCCGACGGTCTGCCTTACTACTCCTGTCAGTCTGTCTAAAGGACCAGCCTGCCCGCTCACCTGGGAGCGCATATCAGCTACCTGCCTGCTTGCCTGAGGTCCGACGGTCTGCCTTACTACTCCGGTCAGTCTGTCTATGGACCAGCTTGCCCGCTCACCTGGGAGCGCTTCTCCGTTATCTGCCTGCTTGCCAGCCCGGAGGCTCCGTTGTCACGTGCTGTGACCACCAGCTATCTCAGAGACTCTTGCCCGCTCACCTGGGAGCGCATCTCCGTTACCTGCCTGCTTGCCAGCCCGGAGGTCCTGTTGTCACGTGCGGTGACCACCAGCTATTCCAGAGACTCTTGCCCGCTCACCTGGGAGCGCTTCTCCGTTACCTACCTGCCTGCCAGCCCGGAGGTTCCGCCGTCACGTGCCGTGACCACCTGCTATTCCAGAGACTCTCGCTTGCTCACCTGGGAGCACACATCTACCATCTGCCTGCTAGCCTACCCGGAGGCTCTGCCATCACAGGTCGTACCTACCCCTTACCCAGAGACTGCCCTGATCACTTGCCGTAACTCGCTGTCCGTTCACCCAGAGACTGCCACCCGCTCCCTTACAAGGGCCGCCCCCTTGTATAGTAGCTCAGAGGTTCCGCCTCCCGGACCCGTTACAGTTTGCTCGGGCCATGGAACCCGGTGGCACCCAAGCTCCCTCGCTCACGGACCTGTGTCATGAACTGTCCCGTCAAAGGTCCCAACAGGAGTCCATCCTGGGTCACCTGCGGAATGTCAATACTCGCCTGGACACTCTGACTGCACCACCTGCAGCCACTGCCAGTACCATGACTCGCAACCCGGCAGCTCCGCTACCCACTAATACCATGGTAACCTATCCCGGTCCCCGGCTGTCTGCACCTCCTCGCTTCGGAGGCGACTCCGTCCAGGCTCGGGGCTTCATAAATCAGTGCACCCTGCACTTTGAACTTTTGTCCCATCAGTTTAATTCCGACCGGGCCAAAATTGCCTTTATCATGTCCCATCTCACCGGGGAGGCCCTGGCCTGGCTAAATCCTCTATGGGAGAGAGGAGACCCCCTGGTGTCCAACTTGCCTGCTTTTCTCTCGGCTTTCCGGAAAGTCTTCGACGAACCCGGACGGAAGACCTCATCCGCATCCTCTCTGCTACGCCTCCGTCAGGAGGGTCTCACCGTGGGCCAATATGCCATACGGTTCCGCACCCTTGCCTCGGAGCTGGCCTGGGATAACGACGCTCTGGTATCCGTCTTCTGGGAGGGTCTGTCCGGTCGTATTAAAGATGAACTTGCTGGTCGGGACATTCCTACCTCTCTCGATGATCTAATAACCCTTGCCACCCGGATTGACCTACGGTTCCAGGAGCGTGCCAAAGAGGTCACCCGTGAGAGAAGGATTCCACGTTTAGCTCCTACTTTCCAGAAACCCGTCATTCCCTCCATCTCTCCCCAGGTACACTCTCCTGAGCCTATGCAGGTCGACCAGACCAAGATGGTCAAAACCCGTCAGGACTCACGCCGTGCCGAGGGGAGCTGCTTCTACTGTGGCAGTAAGGAGCACCGGATCCGTGCCTGCCCGGAGAGGTCGGGAAACGCCTGTGTCTAGGTTCGCTCAGAGAGGTCCACCTAGACAAGAATAAATCCTCTCCATCCCTGCTGTTGTCAGTTTCGATCATCTACGGGGAGAACCGTTATTTCGAACTAGCCCAACTTGACTCTGGAGCAGCCGGGAACCTTATTTCACAGTCCCTGGTTGAGAAATACCGCATCCCCACCAAACCTCTGGCTGTACCCTTGTCTGTCGCTGCCGTGGATGGGGGCCTCTTACCTCGCCCCATTCAACTCATCACTGAATCCATTACCCTGCAGGTGGGAATGCTGCATTCTGAAAGTATCTCCTTTCATGTTCTGCCTGGACTCTCTCACGCCCTCTTGCTAGGTCTGCCCTGGCTCCAGAGACATGCACCCGTGCTAGACTGGCAAACCGGAGAGGTCCTTCGCTGGGGACAAGACTGTCATAAAACCTGCCTGGTTCCCGTCCATCCCGTCCGTCCCTCTCCTACCCCAGCTAATCTACCTGGACTTCCGATTCCTTATTGGTCTTATGCAGATGTCTTTAATAAAAAGGAGGCAGAGACATTACCACCACATAGACCATACGACTGTCCCATCGATCTGCTACCCGGTACTACTCCTCCCCGTGGGCGTATCTATCCTTTATCCGCTGCTGAGACCCGGTCAATGTCCGAATATATTGAGGAGAATCTGGCCAGAGGATTCATCCGGAAATCTACCTCCCCGGCGGGAGCAGGCTTCTTTTTCGTCAAAAAGAAGGACGGCTCTCTCCGTCCCTGTATAGACTATAGAGGCCTAAACCTGATCACGGTGAAGAATAAGTACCCCCTTCCGCTCATTCCAGAATTATTTGATCGCCTGAGGGGGGCTAGGATCTTCACCAAACTGGACCTTCGTGGGGCGTACAACCTCGTTCGTATTCGTCAGGGGGATGAATGGAAGACGGCATTCAACACCCGGGACGGCCACTATGAATACCTGGTAATGCCCTTTGGTCTCTGTAACGCTCCTGCCGTCTTTCAAGAGTTGGTCAATGACATCTTCCGGGACCTTCTCTACTCCTGCGTAGTGGTGTACCTGGACGACATCTTGGTCTTCTCTCCGGATCTCCAGACTCACCGGAGGGACGTTCGTCAGGTTCTGCTCAGGCTAAGGCAGAACCATCTCTACGCTAAATTTGAGAAGTGCCTCTTTGAGCAGACCTCGCTTCCGTTTCTGGGCTACATTATCTCTCAGACCGGCCTACAAATGGATCCTGAGAAACTGTCTGCCATCGAGAAATGGCCCCGACCGGAGGGGTTGAAGGCCATTCAGCGATTCCTGGGCTTCGCCAACTACTACCGCCTCTTCATACCACACTTCTCTTCCCGGACGGCCCCAATTTCTGCGCTCACCCGTAAAGGTACTAATCCCAAAGAGTGGCCACCCGAAGCAGAGGAGGCCTTTCTTTCCCTTAAACAGGCCTTCTCTTCCGCCCCGGTGCTGCATCGCCCAGATGGCAACAAGCAGTTCTTCCTGGAAGTTGACGCCTCCTCCTCTGGAGCCGGAGCGGTACTTACTCAAAAATCATCTTCCGGGAGGATGGTAACTTGTGGCTTCTTCTCTAAACTCTTCTCCTCCTCTGAGCGCAACTATTCCATAGGAGACCGAGAGTTATTGGCCATCAAACTGGCATTGGAGGAGTGGCGTTACCTGCTCGAGGGGGCTCTTCACCCGGTAATAATTTACACTGACCACAAGAACTTGGCTTACCTCCAGCATGCCCAGAGACTTAACCCGCGCCAAGCCCGGCGGTCCTTGTTTTTTGCTCGTTTTGATTTTGTCCTTCATTTTCGCCCGGCTGACAAAAACGTCAAGGCGGACGCCTTGTCTCGGTCCTTTCTGGTGTCTGATCTCGAGGAGGATCCGAAACATATCATCGATCCCGCCAGAGTAATGCAGGTGGCTCCCGTGAGTCTAAATCGTCTTCCTCCTGGTAAGACGTTCGTACCAGTACCTGATCGGGAGAAGATCCTACACTGGGGTCATTCGTCTAAACTAGCTGGCCACGCCGGTCAGAAAAAGACCCTCCAGCTTATTACCCGGCACTACTGGTGGCCTAACCTGCACAAGGATGTAATAGACTTTGTTTCTGCCTGTGTGTCCTGCGCCCGCAACAAAGTTCCGAGACACCTGCCGGCCGGCCGCCTCCTACCTCTGCCAGTACCTGCTGCCCCCTGGCAGCATATAGCGATGGACTTCATTACTGATCTACCCGTCTCTGCCGGTTGTACGGTCATTTGGGTGGTCGCTGACCGCTTCTCCAAGATGGCTCACTTCATTCCACTGCCAGGTCTTCCGTCTGCACCCGAGCTGGCTAAAGACTTTATCCGCCACATCTTCCGTCTTCATGGCCTGCCCCGTCACATCGTGTCGGATCGTGGGGTACAGTTCACTTCCCGTTTCTGGAGAGCCACTTGTAAATTGCTGGACGTCACCCTGGACTTCTCCGCTTACCACCCACAGTCTAATGGTCAAGTGGAGCGGATCAATCAGAACCTGACCAGTTACCTTCGGCACTTTGTTAATGCCCACCATTCTGACTGGGTGGATCTCCTGCCATGGGCCGAATTCTCGTACAACAATCACGAGAGCGAGTCTTCCTCCAAATCCCCGTTTTTTGTAGTCTACGGTCAGCATCCTCGGATCCCGTTTCCCGTCTCCACCTCGGCGGACAATCCGGCTGCGGAATCTCTTGTTAACAAATTTTCCTCCATATGGGAGAGTACCCGGTCCGCACTCCTTCTGTCATCCGAGCGTATGAAAAGACACGCTGACAAAAAACGTCTGGACCCTCCTCAATTCCGCCCTGGGGATAAAGTCTGGCTCTCGTCCAAATATGTCCGGCTCAAGATCCCTTCCTATAAGTTAGGGCCTCGGTTCATCGGCCCACTGGAGGTCATCAGTCAGATCAACCCGGTGGCCTATAAATTGAAACTCCCGGCCAACTTACGGATCCCTAACTCCTTCCATGTGTCTCTCCTCAAACCTGTGGTGCTTAACTCTTTTTCCAAGTCTACAGGTACGCCTCCTGCTCCGGTTTCTGCTGAGGACGAGTTTGAGGTAGAGAACATTCTTGCCACCAAAAGGGTAAGAGGAAAGACCTTTTTTCTGGTAGATTGGAAGGGGTTTGGTCCTGAGGAGAGAACGTGGGAGCCCCGGGAGAACATCCATGCCCCTCTCATCCTAGCTAAATTTCTGTCTGGCCTAAAAAAGGGGGGGCCTAAAGGGGGGGGTACTGTAGCGCTGGCGTCCCTGCCCTCTGCTAGGCAGGGACGCTGCTCCCCTCACCGCTCTGCTCCGTGCCCGGCGTCCTCTCCCCGCTCTGCTGTCAGCGCGCGCTCCTTCCCGGCGTCCTCCTCCCGCTCTGCTCTCAGCGCGCGCTCCTTCCCGGCCCCTGTGCTTAGGGCGCGCGCGCTCCCCTCCTCTTAAAGGGGCCGCGCGCGCCGTCCTAAGGAGTCCCCGGCCAATGGCCGGAGGACTTCATCATATATAAGGCACCTCCTCCAAAATGGAGGTGCCCGAGCAATGTTGTTTGCACCTGTGTCTCACCTGTGCTTCAGCCCTCAGGTCCCGTTGCCAGTTACCTGCCAGTTTCCTGCCAGTTTCCTGCTAGTTACCTGCCAGTTACCTGCCTGATTCCTGCCTGAATACTTGTTACCTGTCTGCCAGTCTGAGGTCCGACGGTCTGCCTTACTACTCCTGTCAGTCTGTCTAAAGGACCAGCCTGCCCGCTCACCTGGGAGCGCATATCAGCTACCTGCCTGCTTGCCTGAGGTCCGACGGTCTGCCTTACTACTCCGGTCAGTCTGTCTATGGACCAGCTTGCCCGCTCACCTGGGAGCGCTTCTCCGTTATCTGCCTGCTTGCCAGCCCGGAGGCTCCGTTGTCACGTGCTGTGACCACCAGCTATCTCAGAGACTCTTGCCCGCTCACCTGGGAGCGCATCTCCGTTACCTGCCTGCTTGCCAGCCCGGAGGTCCTGTTGTCACGTGCGGTGACCACCAGCTATTCCAGAGACTCTTGCCCGCTCACCTGGGAGCGCGTCTCCGTTACCTACCTGCCTGCCAGCCCGGAGGTTCCGCCGTCACGTGCCGTGACCACCTGCTATTCCAGAGACTCTCGCTTGCTCACCTGGGAGCACACATCTACCATCTGCCTGCTAGCCTACCCGGAGGCTCTGCCATCACAGGTCGTACCTACCCCTTACCCAGAGACTGCCCTGATCACTTGCCGTAACTCGCTGTCCGTTCACCCAGAGACTGCCACCCGCTCCCTTACAAGGGCCGCCCCCTTGTATAGTAGCTCAGAGGTTCCGCCTCCCGGACCCGTTACACTATGGAGCTACACTCCTGAGCTCCAGGCCTTCTTGGTCATGGTCCTTGACCGGGTTGAGACATTCATTGTCTGCAACCTGCCCCTCGACCCAAGGCTGAGGTACGAGGGCCGTGTCTCCGTCCTCTGCAGGCCCACACAGGATTCACGCTCAGGGAGGGAGATCACAATACTTGACAGTCAAAAGAACCAAGAACCAAAATGGCTTTTTATTAAATATGAAATTTTAAAGTGTCACTAAAATGTGAGTCCTCCACCCTCACCCACTAAATGGTTCCCCTAACTCTTGGTTCCCCAGTCTCCCTGTAACCAGGAGGGCAGCACCTAGTGCATTCTAGCCCCCTCTGGTGGAGAAATGTGGTGTTGGATGTGGCGGTTGGGTCCTGACCATCACACTGTTCTTACCTCAGAGGAGGAACACTACACTCCATTAGAGAAGTGCAGCATCCCTGTGGCGGTCGAACCCTCAGGGGTGCCACAATGGCACCCTGGGATGCTATCGACTGTTAATTAGTAGCAAAAATAGCTATATATACAAGCAATATACCAGCATACTAGAGGCATATCCTTTTATCCATTTGATTTATATACCTTCATTTATATATATGCATATTAAAAGTTAAGTTTTATGACCTGCTAGTGAGGGATATTTACTGGGGGTTCTCGCCTTTTGGTTCTTGCGTATATAATCATCCCTCCCAGGACATTTTGAACCCCACTGTTTTTCGAGTAAGTGCAATTCCATGGTTCACTGTACATGTGGGCTCCTAGACATGATTATACCATGGATCTGTATTACAGAGCTCATCCTATACCATCTCAATGTGACTCAGATTTTTTTCTTACGGCTTCCATGAGACTTTTGTAATCTGGTGTAACCACATAATGAGGTGAACTACCACACTTAGGTGCGGTCCTGATTGGGTACACCTTGGTGCTGGTGGAATGACTTTTATGCTTTTTACATCAAAATAGTGTTAACCTAGTACCTTATGTTATTTACATGTACTATTACTATTAGTGATGAGCGAGTATGTTTTGTTAACCCTTTCGGCGAGTATGCTTGGGCCAAGCTCCGAGTGTTTGTAGCTGCTCGGTGTTATGTTTAAATCACTCCTGTGTGCATGATTTGTGACAGCTTTAATACATGTGAGGAATAGACATACCTCACTAATTACTATTCATTTACTTACTACAGGGTATTTTCTCATTTTGTTTTTATCTTAAGTTCTGTCTGTTAAGGGGCCACAGTGTGAACACACAAATATGCATTGTACTTATACCAACATATACATTAGCTCATTTTTGTGGGTTTTGTTTCCATGAGAATTCACAAAAAATTAAAGGAAGCTTACTCCATCACATGGGGCAAAATGGACATAGTCATAGAGGCACCAAATATTGGATCCATAGAGACTTCATGTGCCTACATCATGTAGTGACTTCATGTGTCGCCATTAGTGATGACCAAGCGTGCTCGTTTAACCCTTTCACCGAGCTTGCTCAGGTGCTTGCCGAGTGTTTTTGGCGTGCTCGTATATTATGTTCGAGTCCCTGCATCTGCATGATTTACTTCTACTTAGCTTCCATGCAGCCCGTAGTCCTGCTGTATGTAATGGTGGCACGTCCATGCACGTGGGCTGGACAGGCGACACTGGCTGCAGTACACGTTGAAGCATCTTACACTCTTCCTTTTGGCCGTAACTAGTTGACTTGGTTGAACATCAATTGGAAAGTGTTAATCCCCCTACTTGTTAGCTTTCAATGATGCAGAGATTTTCTGATTGCCATGTTTCTTTTCCTACTTTTTTCTAGTCCCTAAAATTTGAAAGAGGGTAGAGGACGCATTTTCATACCTCTTACACATAACACATATAGAGATTTGGGGAGATGACAATACAGTAGATCTGTTCAGAAATGGAAAGTTACTGTCATCAGGTTTTTTTGCTATGGAATCTGAGAGCTGCATGATGTAGGGGCAGAGAACCCCAACTCCAGTGATGTGTCACTTACTGGGCTGCTTGGTGCAGTTTTGATAGAATTCCTGTTTTTTATGTTGTAGATCTAGCAGTGCTCAGAATGCTGAGCTGCGTATAACCCCGCCCACATGCCTGATTGGCAGCTTCCTGTGTACATTATTAGCAAGCTGCCAATCAGTGATGAGGGCGTGGTTACACAGATTAGCTGGTCTGACTTGCAGGAGAAACCTAGTACTGCAGTGGTAATCTCCTGGTGATAAAACACTGATTGTATTAAAGCTACTATCGCAAAGCAAAAAATAAGAAAAGAAAAACATAGAGGTGGGCCCTGCCGCAATGATGACAAGGATGAGAAGGTGTAGAAAAAAACACAAACATTTATTAATAGACAGCAACACGATTCAAAATTGATCTAATTTCTTCCTCAGAAGTAAGAAGTATAAGAAATATATACAACTACTTATAAGAAAGCAGTGATTCAAGGAAATTACATGTTCCACTTACTGGTGAGTATCAAAACCCCGACTCACAATGAATAGTTTATAATCATAATACAAATAATGAATTGAAGATTATATGTACAATCGCTAAATGGAAAAATAAATGAAAGAAAAAAAAATTCCCCCCAAATTTTTTTTACATTTTTTCAATATGGATATATTTCAATGTTGTCTTATCACCACATTTAATGAATACCATGCTCCCGTTAGAAAGATATTATGCAAGCATTGCTCAACTGTCCGTGGTAATCCGATTTTAAACAATTTAATAACCAAGAAACTGAATATAATATTTAGGAGAAATAAATAATTAAAAAATAATCTGGCATCGAGGGCGAATTAAACAAACCTGAATACTAAGGCTAAATGGAGTCTACCTTTTTCTTCTAATAATTGTTCTAGGTTTCCCGATTTAAAAGGTTGTTTCAAATGTGTCATTTTGAAGTGTTTGTGTTGCGGTATGTTAATGCATAAGAGCAATCGCTTTCATTCTCTGGTGACAGGTGAGATTTTTTTATTATGAGTCAATGCAGTAGTTCTTTTGTTATTTATTTGTTACAATGTAATTGTAATTTCCAATATCTCCGAAGAACTATCCGGACCATTAGGAAAGGGATGAAAAACACAGACACAACATCAAAAATTGGATTTTAAATTATACACAATAAAGATCCCTCTTGTCTAAGATTGACAATAATAGAACAAATCCCCGAAACTCATCAATATGATTTTAGGAGGTTTGTCATTAGAGAATCCTTTGTCCCATGAGAACATGCTCTTAATAGAACTTATTATTGTAAAAAAATATATATTTTTTTGGGGTGGGGTAGGATATTTTTTCCTTCCTAATTATTCACTTTTCCATTTAGAGATTGTATATTTAATCTTCAATTCTTTGTTTGTATTAGGACTATAAACTATTCATACTGTATATTGATCTATTGTGTGTCCGGATTTGATACTCCCCAGTTAGTGGGATGTATCATTTCCTTGAATCACGGCTTCCTTTCTAAGTTGTTTTATATACTTCTTTGTCGCTGTCTTTTAATAAATGGTTGTGGTTTTTCTACGTACACCTTCTCATCCTTGTCTTCATCACCCACCGCTACGTTTTTTTCCTTATTTTTTTGCCTCGCAATTATTTTAATGAGCCGTTCTGTCGGCTTCAATGGGTGGAGCAGCAGTCTATATGAGGAATAGCACTTCACTAATACTCTCATCAGAGTTGCATCCGACCGTCAAGACTCCACCAGGTGAGTAGATTCCATCTACTCTTCCCTGTTTCTTATCACCAGGACTTTACCATGGATCGCTCCTATTTTGTCTTCTGCATTGCAGCTACAGCACACAGCCTAATAAGTGACACATCTCTGGAATCAGGGTTTCAGCCCCTACATTAATTTTCTCACACAATAAATAGCAAAAACCTGCTGACAGATTCCCTTCAAGTTACCATGTGCAGCCAAATGTAACTGGATGTTATGTAATGGTAAGACAGACATTACGTATAATTTATTGTACTTTATGGCATAAAACATATATTGTCTGGACTTTGTTATACAGATGTAAGTCTTCTATAAGTTGCCATTTATATTGCATTTATGGGTTTGTATTATATGTGGCCGAGCCTTTCAGTGCACAGCACACAGCTCCTCTGGGCTACTGCTATTATCATTAACAGTGTAAATAGGTCTCCAGTAGCTGGACAAACAGAGAGATAGGAGAAGATAGTGAGCACATAAACTCATCATTCTGCCAATTTATAAACAGCCACGAAGTGCGAAGGAGAGAGCAAAGAGCAAACGCTTCTGGCTGCGTCTGCCGTGGTCTCATGTCCTGCTTTACAATAGTCCCCTGATTGTTTGACTTTAAGGCCACGTTCACGCATTCAGTATTTGATCAGTAATTTACATCAGTATTTATAAGCCAAAACCAGGAGTGGAACAATCAGAGGAAAAGTATAATAGAAACAAGTCACCAATTCTGCATTTATCACCCACTCCTGGTTTTGGCTTACAAATACTGAGGTAAAATACTGACCGAATACTGATAGTGGGGCGTAGCCTCAGAAGAAGTCTGCAGTCACCCTATGTGTATGGCAGTGTATGAAGTACATACTGTCATGATTCCCCTGTACTCCCATGTGAGTGGGTGGTAACGAGACAACATTTATGCAATTTACATATTTTTAATCATTTGCCAACTCGTTACAATTGCCAACTTCTCTCAATTCTCTTCTATTAAGAGGAGCAGGCATGTGTCTGCAAGTATTAAAATCACATAATGTAGTCTGGTGACCGCCTACTCACATGGGAATACAGGAGAATCATAACAGTATGCGTGTTGCACACCGTCATGATCCAGCAGAGTGACTGCAGGCTTTTCTTCTTAGACCGGACAACCCGTTCAAATAGAGTTGATGGAGTGAGTTTATTCAAGTGGAATTGAATTCTACATGAATATACAAATTTGGCACCCCAGGGGTCCGGTTGCCACAGTGGCATTGCCTCCCCCAAAAGAGGTAATGCCATGCCTGGAAGCAAGCAGGGGTCCCCTAGTCAGGGATACTAAACATGCAACACTTTCCTGGCTCCAGACCAGCAAGGGGAGTCCCCTCCCCTTGGCAACTGGGATCTGGGGGCAGGGTTAGTTAGTCTTAGTGTCAGGAGTTGAGTTTAGGAAATCGAGGAGACAAGAGCTAGGGACTAGAGCTGAGGTAGCTCGTCCTAGCTAGAGAAACACAGAGGACCGGAGTCCGAGGCTGTGGGGCACTGAAGGCCCAGCAGCAAGTACCGTAGGGCAGGAGATTGAAGGTCTCCTGGCCCCATCAGATGCCCGGAGACTCAGCAGCACAGAGGGACCAGCACCGCTACGAGGGAGAACGCATGAGTAAGGCCCGAGCTGCAAGCCATACGGGTGAGCACAGAAGGTTACACTCAGGGACATGGGATATAGCACAGCTACAAGCAGCAAAGCCAAAGAGTATAGTGAGAAGGGGAGGCCTACAACTTCACCTGGCAAGGAGGACTCTATGTTTGCTTCCAGGTTGACCGGACTCTTACCTCTAGCCAGTACCCCAATCCAGGCTTGCCTAATTGTCATCAGTAAAGACCCTGAGACTGCACTATACTGACCCTGTGGTTATTACTGCACTACGACACCCTGCACAACCACCAACATCCACACCCTGCCCTGAAGCTAACTCTTCCTGTGGGGAGTCATAACATCCTTGCTGCAATACCACCAGCTTTAGAGGACTGTTCCGCAGCGGCGGCCCTTCCCCCTTGGCCGCATTCCACAGTTGGCATAGTCGGACTCTTTAATAAAACCTATACATATAATTTCCCTTGGATTGACTGCCCTGGGTCACGGACCAGGTCACCGCCACTGTGACTACAACCCCCAGCATCTACCGGCCTGGCACTGGGTACCCCACGGCCCAGGGGGTGCATCATAAATAATCTCACTTTTTGATAATATGAACTTTTTGTAAATTCGCTTTGCGTGGATTCAGCAAAATGACAGCGGGCTGGCATAGACATATATGGCTGCCAGTGTCTGATACAATCTACCTGTAAGGCCACAGCCCCACTATCAGTATTCGGTCAGTATTTTTTCTCAGGAGTGGGAGCCAAAACCAGGTGAAGAACAATCAGAGAAAAGGTATAATAGAAACAAGTTACCAATTCTGCATTTATCACCCACTCCTGTGTTTGGCTCCCACTCCTGAGAAAAAATACTGACCAAATACGGAACAAATACTGATAGTGGGGCCGTGGCCTAATAGTGATGTTCCCCTTCAGTGCCTTAACAAAGGGGCCTAGTGGTGTTCTATTGGGGGTATATGTTGGGAGTTTTTACTATTATATACCTCCAATGTAGGCGCCATATACGATGAGAGCAGAGTCTTGTAAGTATGTTATGTTGCAAAAATAACGCACCAAATGAAGGTAGGACTATCTCTACTCTATCATTGAATTGACCTTTTGTGATAAACTATTTCCTTCAGGGGCGGAACTACCGCCCGTGCAGCCGGTTCATTGAACGGGGGCCCCGAGGGAGAGGGGGCCCCTCCAGCCTCAGCAGGGCCGCCATCAGGGCATGACTGCCCTGACTCCAGTATGGGGCCCGGCCGGTAGGGGCCCCCTCGGAGCCCCGTTGGGGGCCCCCCTCTTATGCATCTCTCGCCTCATGGGGCCCCTGGCCCCATGCTAAGCGCCGGGTCCGGGACATCTCAGCGCTGTGCTGCGCTGCCGTGGCAGCGCCTTCAAGATTCCCTTGACTTCCGGTCATGTGACGGTGCCGTCACATGGCCGGAAGTCAGGAGAACCTGGTGTCAGCGATTTGGACGAGCGCCAGGATTCTGCAGGGATCGCATGGGGGTAAGTATAACAAGTTTTATTTTTTTAAAAATACAATTAACTAGGAGTGGGGGGAATTGGGAGATGCACATGTGTGTGGTGGGGGGGGGGAATTGGGAGATGCACATGTGTGGGGGGGGGAATTGGGAGATGCACATGTGTGTGGGGGGGGGGAATTGGGAGATGCACATGTGTGTGGGGGGGGGGGAATTGGGAGATGCACATGTGTGGGGGGGGGGGGAATTGGGAGATGCACATGTGTGGGGGGGGGGAATTGGGAGATGCATATGTGTGGGGGGGGGGGATTGGGAGATGCACATGTGTGTGGGGGGGGGAATTGGGAGATGCACATGTGTGGGGGGGGGATTAGGAGATGCACATGTGTGGGGGGGGATTGGGAGATGCACATGTGTGTGGGGGGGAATTGGGAGATGCACATGTGTGTGGGGGGGAATGGGAGATGCACATGTGTGTGGGGGGGAATGGGAGATGCACATGTGTGTGGGGGGGAATGGGAGATGCACATGTGTGTGGGGGGGAAATGGGAGATGCACATGTGTGTGGGGGGGGAATGGGAGATGCACATGTGTGGGGGGGAAATGGGAGATGCACATGTGTGTGTGGGGGGGGGGAATGGGAGATGCACATGTGTGTGGGGGGGGGGAATGGGAGATGCACGTGTGTGGGGGGGGGAATGGGAGATGCACATGTGTGTGTGGGGGGGGATGGGAGATGCACGTGTGTGGGGGAGGGGGATGAGAGAGGTGCACATGTGGGGGAGGGGGATGAGAGAGGTGCACATGTGGGGGTGAGAGAGGTGCTCGTGGGGGGATGAGAGAGGGGCACATGTGGGGGAGGGGGATGAGAGAGGGGCACATGTGGGGGAGGGGGATGAGAGAGGGGCACATGTGGGGGAGGGGGATGAGAGATGTGCACATGGGGGGTGGTGAGAGATGTGCACATGGGGGGGTTTGAGAGCTGCACATGGAGGGGTGAGAGCTGCACATGGGGGAATTGGGAGAAAATGAGCTGCACATGGGGGAATTGGGAGTAGGGGGATAATGAGCTGCACATAATGAATGTGGGGTGGGGGAGAGTAAATGATAAATGATGATGGGGTGGGGAGAGCACGGACATGATATAATGAATTGGGGCAGGGGGTGCATGTAAATAATGAATGCGGGGAGCAGGAAGCATAGAGTAGGGGGCGTTGCGGATGCAGGAGTGTAACTGGTAACAAATTGGCGGAAAGAGTAGAGGTTCTAATTAAATTATATATTGAGTGCCTATTTACAGTTAATGGGGGCACCGTGGTGGATTACAATTTATATTTGGAATGGTAGGTGGCATAATAACTAACCATATATTGATGGTGGATGCACGTCTGTATTCAGCTGCGTAATGTAGAAGTTGGGGAATGTGCTCTAGATAACTGTGTTATTTTATGCAGAGATGAGTCCTGGCTGGAAGACGTGATGGCGGTCTGTGCTGGATGAAGGAGAAAAGCGTAGCTGAAGGACTTCACCTAGAGACGTCACCAGTGAGTCAGTGTATTACATGTACACTTACACTATATACTATGTACCGGGCTCCTGTGTATAATGTCACTGGTGATCACTGTATTACCTGTACACTATATACAGAGCTCCTGTGTATAATGTCACTGGTGATCACTGTATTACCTGTACACTGACACTATATACAGAGCTCCTGTGTATAATGTCACTGGTGATCACTAGATTACCTGGACACTTACATTATACATACCATGTATAGAGCTCCCGTGTATAATGACACTTATGGTAATATTAGTAATGTGGTGGTAATATGTGGTCTGGTCATGGTGTGGCAGTTTTTCTCCCTTCTGTGTGGTATTATTCGGTCACTATGTTGTGGTAATATGTGGTCTGGTCATGGTGTGGCGGTATTCCCTGTATGTGGTATTATTGGTCATTTTAAAAAAAAATGTATATGACACATTCCCTTAAAGAAAACTAAATAAACATATATCTAAAAAGAGTATTGCATATTTTAAGAAAATTTTAATAGGTTAGAGTAGGGCCCGGCCAGAAGAGTCTACCTTATCGTGGTGGCGGCTTTAAAAATCTTTTGGCCAAAACAAAAGCTGATGGCTATGTATGTGGCGCCGTCACATGGCCGAACGTCAGGAGAACGTGGTGGCAGCGACGTGGACGAGCGCCAGGATTCTGCAGGGATCGCATGGGGGTAAGTATAACAAGTTTTATTTTTTTAAATACAATTAATTAACCAGGAGTGGGGGGAATCAGAGATGCACATGGGGGGGGGGGGTGAGAGATGCACATGGGGGGGGGTGAGAGATGCACATGGGGGGGGGGTGAGAGATGCACATGGGGGGGGGATGAGAGATGCACATGGGGGGGGGATGAGAGATGCACATGGGGGGGGGATGAGAGATGCACATGGGGGGGATGAGAGATGCACATGGGGGGGTGAGAGATGCACATGGGGGGGGGTGAGAGATGCACATGGGGGGGGATGAGAGATGCACATGGGGGGGTGAGAGATGCACATGGGGGGGTGAGAGATGCACATGGGGGGGTGAGAGATGCACATGGGGGGGATGAGAGATGCACATGGGATGGATGAGAGATGCACATGGGGGGGATGAGAGATGCACATGGGGGGGATGAGAGATGCACATGGGGGGGATGAGAGATGCACATGGGGGGGGATGAGAGATGCACATGGGGGGGATGAGAGATGCACATGGGGGGGATGAGAGATGCACATGGGGGGGATGAGAGATGCACATGGGGGGGATGAGAGATGCACATGGGGGGGGATGAGAGATGCACATGGGGGGGATGAGAGATGCACATGGGGGGGATGAGAGATGCACATGGGGGGGGATGAGAGATGCACATGGGGGGATGAGAGATGCACATGGGGGGGATGAGAGATGCACATGGGAGGGGGATGAGAGATGCACATGGGAGGGGGATGAGAGATGCACATGGGAGGGGGATGAGAGATGCACATGGGAGGGGGATGAGAGATGCACATGGGAGGGGGATGAGAGATGCACATGGGAGGGGGATGAGAGATGCACATGGGAGGGGGATGAGAGATGCACATGGGAGGGGGATGAGAGATGCACATGGGAGGGGGATGAGAGATGCACATGGGGGGGATGAGAGATGCACATGGGGGGGTGAGAGATGCACATGGGGGGGTGAGAGATGCACATGGGGGGGGTGAGAGATGCACGGGGGGGTGAGAGATGCACGGGGGGGTGAGAGATGCACGGGGGGGGGTGAGAGATGCACGGGGGGATGAGAGATGCACGGGGGGGGTGAGCTGCACATGGGATGAGAGCTGCACATGGGGGGGTTATGTTTACATAACTTTGTTGCCTTATGAAGGGCAGGGGGGGCCCCCAAAAATTTCTTGCACAGGGGCCCACTACAGTCTGTGTCCGCCCCTGATTTCCTTACTTACATATCTATTAATGCATGACAATTTAATTAATTTGTTTTTTCAATTTGCTTTTTTTTAGGCATGTGTAAAGCATCAAGCAATTAATTGTGCTGTCCTAAGAGATTAAGTGATTCCATCCACATGGGATCTGCACATCACAAGGTTTTCTTCTTAATGTTCACAAAACCTAATTAATTCTTCCAAATAATGTCACACAAGATGAGTTTTTTTCCTTTCAGTTGGATATATCAAAATGTGGCAGATTTGTTGAAGAAATTTCTGTGACGATCCCATTCAACTAAAATCCATGTGTTTTCCATCACGATGAATAGAACTGATTTTTGTACACAGAAATCTTTGCGACAATCTTGATGTGTGTGAATATATTCTAAAAGTCTGTTGTAATAAGGAAGAAAAAACACTATGTGTATATGTATATATTTTTATATATATGTATATATATTTTTCTTACATCATGTACATGAAAGTTACAATTACAGTTTTGTAGATCTCAAGGGTCGTGAGGAGTAAAAGCATTGGTAATGTTAGTAATTTGGGTGTATCGCTAAGCTCATTTGGGTCTATCATTTATTTTTCATTTCATTTTTCTAAGGTTGATGCACAGAGAATGTATCTGCCTCCGCCAAATCACTTCTAGACTAATTTTCATGAGGCATCAAAACTCGATTTCTCGGTCCTGCCACATCAGACTCAACACAATAGAGATGAGTGAATCTGTCAAATTTCCAATTCCGCCAATCACTTGAATTTGGCAGGGAAATTCGATTTTAATAAATGTCAGGAGACCCCAGAACTTAATAAATGTAGGGTGTAAGAAAAATTAATTCTCATCTCGACGCTCAGCTATCCTGCGAATTGCAAACAAATTTTCCTGTATTTTTTTAAAAAAATTTGAAGCAAATTCAATTTGGTTAGAAAAAAAATTTCATTGACCTCTTCAAGCCATAACACAGTAGATTACAATGACTGCACTTGTAAAATATTTAATTCTACAAATTATTCTAATATGTGGCAGACAACATGTCTTTAATTTGAAAGTTATTTAATTTCTTGTTAATAGCATCTCCATCAGTGGAATACAGAGAACTGTTTATTACAATTCCACCTTAGAAAGAAATAGTTACAAATATTTGATTGGTCATTTTTAAGAAATTTCCATCTCTGATTAGAGCCACAGTGGCAATCAACACAAGAAAAGTTGTTTTCTTGATATAATCCTATCATTTAAGATGCCTATACACATTAGATTAAAGATGTTGTCCACTACTAGGACAACCCCTTCTTGATCTCAATGTTTGGCCCCGATAAAATAAAAAAGCTTATACTCACCTCCCGTGCTGGCGCTGTTCCAGCAGTGTCAGCATTCGCGGTCCCGGGGCTCCCATGTGGTTGTTGTGACACGTGACACCGGCGCCCAATTAGCGCTGGCGTCACTTTTCCCACCTTGGACAAATTGAACATGAAGAGGAAGTCCGGATAGCAGCTGATCTCTGACTTCCTCTTCATGTTCAATTCGTATGAAAGCGGGGACAGTGACGCCAGCGCTGATTGGGTGCCGGGGTCACGTGTCACAACAACCACATCGTGGGAACGGCGCCAACCTGGGAGGTGAGTATAAGCTTTTTTATTTTATGACAAGGAGTTGTCCAAGTAGTCGACAACTTCTTTAATGTTGGTCAAACCAGTTAATGTGTATGGACACCTAAACAACCAGGTAATGTGTATGAGAGTGTGCCAATTTTCCACTAAAGGCAAATATAGGGGAGGGGGGTTGGGTTGTTGGATTTCATTATACCCAATCTTTTTATTCGCTAGGAAAATAAGCCAACATAGGCATCTGGTAGCAGTCTACTTCCCTGTCCCTATTGTGCATGCTCAGTGGAGTCGTTCATGCCTGTGTATAGGTGTGTAGGTTGATGGGGCGCAGCTTTTCCCCAATTGAACATTTAGACAATGCACATCTCTCTTGCACACCCAACCTTAAGGCCCATTTAGACTGCAAGATTATTGTGAGCGAGCGGATCATGACAACTTTGCAGTTGATCACCCAATGAACAAGCAGAATGTTTGTTTATTGGGTAAAATGATCTTTTGTGCTGCACAGAAAGATCATTGTTTTCGGCAGCACATCTTCCTGTAAACAAACTCGAGACGCCAAGAACAGTGGCAGTCTATGGGCACTGTCACAGATCGTACAGCGCGCATCGGAAGTGTGGTCTGCCTGTGTAAACAGGCAATTAAATCCTGTAGCTAATTTGCGGTCGTTAAGTGCCACACGTTGTCTAATGAGAACAGTCGCTCAGGCTACCCATTATCTTTCCCATTGATCTTTCATACTGGATTTACTAAAAACTTGAACCTGTTTAATTGATTCACTGGGTTAATATCTCGACAATTAATTGAATTAGCTTTTTAGCATGAATATATGTTGATTGCTTTGTTTTCACTGGGCAATTATCATTCTTAAGATTCTGAATTGTTTTGATATGCAATAATGGTTACTCTGTGTAAATGGGCTTGAAATCATTAATGAGCCAAAGAAACAGGTAAAGAATGTCAATATACTCGATAATTGAATGGCCCGCAGTTATTGCTTGTGTCTCTCTAGAAAGAACTGATAAAATCTCCCCTCGAAGTTGAGCCGAGCTTTGCCTCCTGCTTTCTATGATTAACAGACTCCTAAATCCAAATATAAAAAAATATCCTTCTCTCTGCAAAACAAAAAAAAACCAAATTCATTAAAAATATAGGTTTTATTTTAAACAATTTGGTGACAGACCTATTCGGAAGAATGGTTGAGAGGACATAAAACGGGGCTGTGTTCACATCTGTGTTACAAATTGCTGTGCCATCCATTTTTGTGTTGAATGAACACAAAACAAGATCTGCAGAAACCATGACCATGAAGGCTGCTGTGCACATAAGGCATCCTAGAAATGTTGATGAGCTGGAACACAGTTGCAGACAGGAATAGTCCTAAATTGTGATTCAGCATTGTGCAAATCATATGAGGCTACAGGAAACATTTGGTGAAAGGGTTCACTTACTTTTTTCCCACTGCATTGGTGATGTTCACTCAATGTGCTCAATAAATCATATGAACAGTACTGCTATTTGCATATTATTAGATTAGTTTGCGTTTATTTATAATTGTGAATTAGAAAACAGACCACATTTTAATACTAATTGCAGAAATCTTGGTAAAGGATTTAGCAACTCTATTAGCAACAAAGAAAGCAAAAGCAAAGAACTGGAATATAAGTTGGTATGCATGTAAGTGCATGTTCACACTGGCCACTAAAAAGGCAAAGCCCAAGAGAAAAACCAAATGAGCAAATACCCTGCAGTAAATAAATAAATAGTAACAGTGCATGAAAATAATATAGGGTACTTGGTAACATATTTTTGATAAAAAAAAAAAATGAAAAGCCATCCCACCAGGTCACGGTGACCCTATTCAGGACTGTCCTAACCTTTAGTATTAAAACCTTATCATGTGTCATTGCTTTTGCTTTCTGTTTCAGTCTCTGCACCCTGTGCAGATAGGGGTGTGGAATCCCTTTTCTTTGGGCTGGACATTACGTTTAAAAAGCTTCCCATTGCTGGGTGTCCATTAGTTGGGGCTTCGGTCCTTCTCAGCCCTTATTCACCCAAACGTCATTAGACACATGGTAAGGTTTTAATATTAGAGGTTAGTACCATCCTGAATAGGGTCACCGTGATGCAGTGGGATGGCTTTTACGTTTTTTTTTATCAAAAATATGTTAACCAAGTACCCTATATTATTTCCATGCACTGTTGCTATTTATTTACTGCAGGGTATTAGCTCATTTTGTTTTTCCCTTGGGTTTTGTCTATTAGTGACAAGTCCACTCACATAAAAATGGTACTGACTTTTGTTTAAAAGAATTATTTAGTTTTGTGGGAAATGGGCATCTGTGATGGGCACAATTTAATGGCTTTGTTTCTAACATTGACTCTTTTTGAAAGCAGAATAGACTTTCACGATGTAGATCAGATTGTATAAAGCTCCTGTTGTGCAGTGGTCAAAAATCTAGAGTCTTTTCACAATGCAGCTTCAATGAGCTTTAAAAAATAGGCACTTAAAGGAACACTGAACATAGACAAATAAAAAATAAATATAAAAAATAAATCCCAATATTTCCTCCCTTAATGTTACACATCTGCCTCGGCTCTGCAAGGTTTCACCACCTTCCCCTATGGCCGCAGCCCTCTGCTGTGCTCCACATCAGGTTTTACAAGTGGCCCGGTGTGCTCCTATGACATCATGTGATTGGGCTTATGTAAGGCCTTCTTATACACACATCTGTGTCTTAGTATAAAGACTCTTAGTCCTGTTTGTTTTGATGTGGACCTCTATCTGCTCCTGGCCTGCATCTGTGGCACCCCAGGGGTCTGGTTTCCACAGTAATAGCAGTATTACGTCTGTGAGCAGGTGGGAGGTCTCCTGGGCAGGAATCCTAAGCATGCCACACCTCCTGCCCAGTCCTGGGAGGGGAAGAACTTCCCCTACATAAACTGGGGCTGAGGCAGGGTTAGAGAGAGGAGTTCCAGACAGAGACGGAGTCTGGTCTGGACACGCAGAAACAGGGACAGATAGACATCAGGAGCTCTGTAGGAGCCAAGGAGAAGCGCCAGGGGCTGGAGCCGTGCAGAGCTTGCCCTGGGAGAAGGTACTAAAACCGGACACAGGAGTCCGAGGCTGTGGGGACTAAGATATACCCAGCAGCAGAATCCATCCGGCAGGGGATTCCAGGTCCTCTGGCCATAAAAGCCCGGAGGCTCAGTCACAACGAAGGGACCAGCACCGCCATCCCGGAGCGGAGGCTAAAAGGAGGCCCCAGGTCACCAGCCATACGGGTGAGCACCACACGGTATACCCAGGGACGTGGGCTACTTGTAACCGCTGAAAGCAGGGTAGCCAGGAAGGGTACAGACTAACGGGAAGGCCTACAACTCCACCTGGCCAGGGGAACTCCGGCTTACTCGCAGACTAACCAGGCCCCAACTACTAGCCAGTACTCCCGGGGGAATTTGCCTTGTACCATCAGTAAAGGCCCTGAACTGTACCCTCGCGTCTCCGTGCTTCCTTGTCGCACCGTTAGTGCTGGGACATCCACACCATCACTCCCAACATCACCCACATCCGCTGCCCTGAGGCCATACCTCTCCCGTTGGGGGTTATATCAACATTGCTGCACACCTATACCACCGGCCTCAGCGGTCTGCCCTGCAGCGGCGGTTCCATAACCGCATTCAACAGGTGGCGTAGTCGGACACTAATACCATCATACCAATAACTGCCACTTAGTTTGACCACCCTGGGCGCGGACCGGGTCACCGCCACACGAAGACTACTACCCCCATCGGATCCGGCTCCGGGTATCCCCCGCGCGCACGCGCGCCGCACTACAGCACTGGCCCAGGGGGCGAGTCAACTTTTGGCGTAGTCGGCAGGATTACGTGCCCGCAACCACCAGGTACTGCGTGCCTGAAAAAAAAAAGAGACTTTTATACTTACCTGTGGTGAAGTTTCCCGCCGTCCGGAGTCGTTTCCCGCCATCTGGAGCCGATTCCCGCCATCCGACGCCATCTTCTGCCTTCTTCCCGCCATCCGTGGAGTTTTCCCGCCATTGGACGCCATCTTGAGGGCGCCGCGCGGGAAGAAGAGGGGCGTGGACTCCGAAAGCCCGCGAGAACTGAAGCCCCGCCTCACGTCCGGACGTTGCGTAAGGTCCTGCAAGGAGCCCAGCGGACGCCGACGTCACAGGAGCGCGACGGAAGGTCCTCAACCCTGACGATCGACTGTGGAGCCGCGGCCTACGGAAGAGGATCATCGCAAGGTAGGCCACGGTCCACTAGGGGGGAGGAGGATGTCGGATACGGAGGAGAGCTTCACCGCCACAGCCGCCGCCAGCGCCGCCGCTGCTGCGGTCATGCCTTTCACCATGCCCTATATCCCGGGGGCAGCCTGGCTACCCCAGTACTCAGGGGAGTCACATACCCTAAATGACTTCAGAGAAAGGCTGGATAGCCTCTTCCAGGTGTATCCCCTCACGGAGGCGCAAAAAGTGAGCATCCTGGTGGCCCAATTAATCGGGGCAGCCCAAAGGGAGGTAAAGTCCTGGCCACTTGGGAGGAAGAGGACTGTCAGAGACATACTAACCCGACTGAAAGACACATTTGACACCCGCACCTCAGCCGAAATAAAACTAAGATTTTATGGGTGCAAACAACGGGCACATGAGAGTATAAGAGACTATGCTCTAAACCTACAAGAGGCCCTGAGAGCCATTAAGCAGGCAGACCCTGACAGCGTGGGAAATGAAGATAAGCTGTTGACTGAACAATTCATTGAGGGTCTACTGTGCAATGCCTTACAGGACCCTGACCTGGACTTTGCACAGTTCAAGGACAGAGCCATCCGGGTGCTCCGAGAACCGGCACCAGGTGGCGCTGTGACCCACAGGCGCCCTGCTATCACTTATCACCAGGAGACGGCGCCCTTGTCTGCAGGGCCTGTGGGAGCTGATGCGCAGGCTTTAAACAGTGACCCGGCTACAGACCTGCACCATCAGGTCCAAGAGCTAACTAAAAGCGTTGCCGCGCTAACCCGAACTGTGCAGTCTTTACAGGTTTCTACTGCAGGGAAGATCGAGCTGACATCCGGACCGGAGGACATCCCGTGGCGCCGACCAAGGAGGACCCCACCGGCCAGAGGAAGACCCAGCGATCGATACAACGAGGACGGATGACCTATTTGCCGCCGCTGCAATCAACCCGGACATGTGGCAAGGTACTGTCATTTAAACGGGCACAACCTGGGGTAGAGGGCCAACCCCCAGGCATAAGACCATCAGGCCCATCAAACTGGCGTGATAAATACGTAGGGGGACGTCCAATCTTGCCTGTGGTACTGGATGGCATTCCTATGAGTGCCCTACTAGACACTGGGTCACAGGTCACCACCATCCCGTACGTGCTCTTCAAGCAGTACTGGAATGATTCGGACATAACCCGCTACTCAGACGACGACCTGAGTATCATCGCCAGCAATGGTCAGCCCGTGCCGCAGGTGGGATTCAAGGAGGTGACCATTAAAATCGGTAAAGTCGAACTGGCGGCACAAGGACTGATTATAGTGGACATAGACCGTCATGAGAGTCACCCTAGAATCACCCTGGGAACCAATGTAATTGAAAATTGTCTTGCAGAGGTGATTCTCATTTTACAGCAGGTTGCCAAGAACGCCAGTTCCGGCCAGCAGCGTGTGCTCCAAAAAGAGATCCGGGCACTGATGAAGCGGCAACAGGTGGAACTATCTGGTGGTGAGATAGGTAGCGTGAGAATGTGTGACCCGTTCCCTATTGCCATGCCCCCAAAGAGTGAGATGATGATTTGGTGCCGGGCAGCTATTGGTCTAAGAGGTAGAGACTACCAAGCAATGGTAGAACCCGTCTACTCAGACAGTAGGCCCACCATTTTGACAGCACGGGGGGTGGTCGATGTACGCCATGGGAGGGTGCCCGTTCGCATCATAAATATCGGTGAGAGAGAAGTACACCTGCCCCGGTATGCCACGCTAGCTAAATTGTTCACCATAAACCAGAATTCTGTACAGGCCGTGGAACCCTTGCCTCCATCTCAACCAGAGGAAGGTAACGGCTCTAAGAAACCAGTGGGGGACTGGTGTCAGCAACTACATCTGGGTACCGAATCCACTCCCTCACACCAGAAACAAGGAGTCTATCGGGTGGTTCAAGAGTACGAGAGAGTGTTTAGTAAACACCCGTTAGACTTCGGGCGAGTAAAGGGGGTAGAACACCACATCCCGACGGGAGACCATCCTCCCATAAAGGAGAGATACCGACCCGTACCCCCTGCACACTACCAACACGTCAAGGGGATGCTTAGAGACATGAAGGAGGCTGGGGTAATCAGGGACAGCTGTAGCCCCTGGGCAGCTCCACTAGTCTTAGTGAAAAAGAAGGACAACACTATGAGAATGTGTGTAGACTACAGGAAGGTCAACCGTATCACACACAAAGATGCGTACCCGTTACCAAGGATAGAAGAGTCCTTAGCTGCATTAAAATCTGCTAACTTCTTCTCTACTTTGGATCTCACTAGCGGGTACTGGCAGGTTCCTGTAGCAGAGGCAGACCGGGAGAAGACCGCATTCACCACCCCGATGGGTCTCAGCGAATTTAACTGCATGCCGTTCGGGCTCTGCAACGCACCAGGAACCTTCCAACGGTTGATGGAATGCTGTCTGGGACACCGGAACTTCGAGACGGTCCTGTTATACCTGGACGATGTCATCGTCTATTCCAAGACCTACGAGGACCACCTGAAACACCTGGCAGAAGTGTTCGAAGCTCTGGCAAACTACGGCCTAAAGGTGAAACCCTCCAAGTGTCACCTCCTGAAACCAAAGGTGCAATACCTGGGACACGTGGTGAGTGCTGACGGAGTGGCTCCTGACCCTGATAAGATCACCGTGATTAAGGACTGGCCAAGACCCTCCAGCATAAAAGAAGTGCGGCAGTTCCTCGGGTTGGTAGGCTACTACCGAAGATTCATTCCCGGTTTCACCAAAATGGCAGCCCCTATGCAGGACCTCCTGATAGGTCAATCTCGAAAAGCCAAAAACCAGAAGCCGCCCTTCAGGTGGGAAAAGCTGGAAGAGGAGTCCTTTAGCCAGCTGAAGATGGCCCTCACGGGGGAAGAAATCCTGGCATATCCAGACTACAGCCAGCCCTTTATCCTCCACACGGACGCAAGTAACATCGGGCTAGGAGCCGTGCTGTCCCAGATCCAGCAAGGAAAAGAACGGGTAATCGCTTACGCTAGCCGAAAGCTACGACCCACCGAGAGGAACCCTGAGAATTATAGCTCATTCAAGCTGGAGTTCCTGGCAGTAGTGTGGGCAGTGACCGAACGTTTCAAGCATTACCTTGCCTCCTCCAAATTCATCGTGTACACGGATAACAACCCGTTGACACACCTGGACACTGCAAGGCTCGGTGCTCTGGAACAGAGATGGATGGCTCGCCTGTCCAACTTTGAATTCACCATCAAATACCGGGCAGGACGCTCAAATGCCAATGCGGATGCCCTGTCTAGAATGCCGAACTTACCGGACGTAGGGGAAGATCCAGAAGATCTGGAAGAAGTTGAGCTCCCTGCATTCCACCGTCATGGGATTACCCTGTATTCCCACCGTGTGAAGGACAGGCGCTCCGCGACGTTCAATCCCTTGCCCCACTACAACTGGGCGGAGACGCAAGACAGTGATCCTGCAGTCCGTCTGGTGAAGGAAATGCTGACCCAAGCCGATGCCAGTCTGGACCCAGACGCCCCAGAGGAGACTAAGCAACTGTGGAAGGAGAAAAGTAGGCTGTTCCTCTACAGGGAGAAGTTGTGCCGGAGAATGGTTAACTCTCGAACACATGAGTTGACCTGGCAGGTAGTGGTCCCCAGACGAGACGCGGCTATGATTCTGGAGGCGTACCACAACGGAGCAGGACATTTCGGGTGGAAGAAGCTGGAGTTCTTATTGCGTGAGCGGTTCTACTGGGTAGGCATGAGAGGAGCCATCGAGAGGTGGTGCAGAGACTGTGGACCGTGCCACCTAAGAAGGAAGGACCGTGCCAGCCAAAAGACTCCCTTGCAGCCCATCATCACCCGACAGCCACTGGCACTGGTAGCCCTGGACCATGTGAAACTGGCTCCAAGCAGATCTGGGTATGTCTACGTCCTCACAATCGTAGATGATTACTCCCGGTTCCTGGTGGTGGTCCCGGTCAAGGACTTAACGGCTCAAACAGCAGCTAGAGCCTTCCAGCAGCACTTCTGCCATCCACACGGGTACCCGGACCAAGTGCTGACAGACCAAGGGCCAGCCTTCGAAGCGGAAGTCTTCCAGGAGTTCTGCAACCTGTATGGCTGCACGAAGATAAGAACAACGCCCTATCACCCACAAACTAATGGACTCTGCGAGAAGATGAACCAGGTGGTGATAGACCTCCTGAAAACATTGCCCCTGGAAGAACGCAGTATGTGGCCTGAGAAGCTGCCTGATCTGGTGGACCTATACAACCACATCCCTGTAGGTTCTACCAACTGTACCCCGGCTTACCTAATGAGAGCGAGACCTGGTAAGCTGCCTATCGACCTGGATATGGGAGTCCTGACGCCCGAGGACACCTCGCCAGAGGCAGACTGGGATACAGAACGGCAGCAGCAGTATCGGAAAGTGCAGGAGAGCGTGGAGCGAAGTCTGTCTCAAGCTAGAGAAAGGCAAGAGAGGGCTTATAATCAGTATGCTCCCGCTGTTCCCCTGGTACCTGGAGAGCAGGTCTTGAAGAGGAAAAGACGGCTCCACAAGTTGGACGACCAGTGGGAGAAGGACCCGTACACCGTACTGCCATCAAGCCATGAGAGCCCAAAGATTTGCGTGATCAGTAAGGATGGAGGAGAAACCACAGCCGTTGTCTCCAGAGACCACCTGAAGAAGTGTCCCGAGCAGCTGCAAAGCCCCGAAGAGGAAGATCAAGAAAACCCTCGACCCGCAGAGGAAAGGGAAGAAATGATCAGGACTGTACTCGGAGACTTCCCCCGGTCTTGGACACAAGTAAACGGTGCTGTCGTGGTACCCGTCCTCACCTTTCTCCAGCCAGCCCCGCAAGTGCCTACAGAGGAACCAGTAGAGCTGGAAGAGCAGCCGGCCCAAGAGGCAGAAGAGTCCACACCAGCAGTACAGGAGGATCAACCCTCTGCTAGTAGTGAGCCTGCCGTGCCCCTAGTGAGCCAAAGAGTGCGCAGAAAGCTGCCCAGCCTGCCCATAACACCTCCTACACCCTGTAGTGCAGGACCAGTTAGTGAGCTCCGTAGGTCCACTAGGGTTACCAGAGGCCAGATGCCCGTACGTTGGAGAATCTAAGTTGGCTAGTTGCTTTAACTATTTTATGTTTACCTGTTTTGTTGTAGCCGTTGCTAATTATGTTTTTCAGTTACAGATTTCTTTATATGGACTGACAGGTTATGGACAGTGAGTAACCGGAACTCTGTTGTAAATATGTTTGGAGCGTAACCCAGGAATGGACTAAAGACTGTTGAAGACTCGGGGCAGGACAGACCCCTACCTGGTTACGGCTCCCTGTTCTTTGGTGAAATGGACACCCTTATTGCTTCCCGGCTACGGACACGCCGTGACCATCTCATGTATTTAATTGTTATTGTTTATACCCTGTTATGTTTTGAAAAAAAAAAAATATATATGTTTAGTCCGGGAGTACTAAATTTCACTAGGGGGGAATGTGGCACCCCAGGGGTCTGGTTTCCACAGTAATAGCAGTATTACGTCTGTGAGCAGGTGGGAGGTCTCCTGGGCAGGAATCCTAAGCATGCCACACCTCCTGCCCAGTCCTGGGAGGGGAAGAACTTCCCCTACATAAACTGGGGCTGAGGCAGGGTTAGAGAGAGGAGTTCCAGACAGAGACGGAGTCTGGTCTGGACACGCAGAAACAGGGACAGATAGACATCAGGAGCTCTGTAGGAGCCAAGGAGAAGCGCCAGGGGCTGGAGCCGTGCAGAGCTCGCCCTGGGAGAAGGTACTAAAACCGGACACAGGAGTCCGAGGCTGTGGGGACTAAGATATACCCAGCAGCAGAATCCATCCGGCAGGGGATTCCAGGTCCTCTGGCCATAAAAGCCCGGAGGCTCAGTCACAACGAAGGGAAAAGCACCGCCATCCCGGAGCGGAGGCTAAAAGGAGGCCCCATGTCACCAGCCATACGGGTGAGCACCACACGGTATACCCAGGGACGTGGGCTACTTGTAACCGCTGAAAGCAGGGTAGCCAGGAAGGGTACAGACTAACGGGAAGGCCTACAACTCCACCTGGCCAGTGGAACTCCGGCTTACTCGCAGACTAACTAGGCCCCAACTACTAGCCAGTACTCCCGGGGGAATTTGCCTTGTACCATCAGTAAAGGCCCTGAACTGTACCCTCGCGTCTCCGTGCTTCCTTGTCGCACCGTTAGTACTGGGACATCCACACCATCACTCCCAACATCACCCACATCCGCTGCCCTGAGGCCATACCTCTCCCGTTGGGGGTTATATCAACATTGCTGCACACCTATACCACCGGCCTCAGCGGTCTACCCTGCAGCGGCGGTTCCATAACCGCATTCAACAGGTGGCGTAGTTGGACACTAATACCATCATACCAATAACTGCCACTTAGTTTGACCACCCTGGGCGCGGACTGGGTCACCGCCACACGAAGACTACTACCCCCATCGGATCCGGCTCCGGGTATCCCCCGCGCGCACGGTCGCCGCACTACAGCACTGGCCCAGGGGGTGTCACGCTGTCTCAGTATACTGGAGGTAGGGGGCCTAAGCTGACCCTAAGCTGGGGCCCTGACTAATCCCTCAACCTGGAGGTACTGTTAAAGGTACAGAGGTCCAGGCCGCCAGCGTAACCCCTACCTCCTGAGGATCCCTGCACCAAAGTAATCTAGTCCTGAGAAGGACCCCGATCACTACAAAAGGGGACAAGAAATAATATGCCCACACACATTACTTAGACGAACGAGACAGTACAAGGGAAAAACCAAAACCACCTTGCATACAACAACTACACAACTACAACAGAGGGAACACCAATGGGAAAGGAGATAAATGATAAAGCGAGGAAGGGAAGAAACACTCCAAAAACACTTATCTCAGAAACACCAAACACCACGATCCGCTCTGTAAGTCTGAATGAAATGCTTTCACCGACACTTCCCAAACAGACCAGCAGGCATTTGAAGGAGTCTCACTACAGAAGTATTGATTGCAGCTGGGCGAGGCTGGACCTCGTCTAGCACAGAGAGAGAGAGAATTAACTCCCTCACTGCCGAAAAACACAAAGCACCAACAAGTCAGCTGCGAGAAGTCAGGCTGTGTACTCGTGACGATCTTCGTGGCGACACACCCATTACAGTACCCCCCCTTCTACGAGGGGCCTCCGGACCCTCAGGTCCAGGTTTATCCGGGTGAGTCGTGTGGAAGGCCCGAACTAATCGGTCTGCGTTAATATCCGACGCAGGAACCCACATCCTCTCCTCAGGACCATACCCTTTCCAATGAACCAGGTACTGAAGGGACCGGCGATTAAAGCGTGAATCGATGACCCTCGATACCTGGAACTCCAAGTTACCATTGACCACCACTGGAGGGGGAGGTAAAGGTGACGGTACCACCGGCGCCACATACCTCTTAAGCAATGATCTGTGGAACACGTTGTGAATTTTAAACATAGGGGGGAGGTCAAGACGGAATGCCACCGGATTAATAATAGAACTGATTCTGTACGGCCCGATGAACCTGGGACCCAGTTTCCAGGAGGGAACCTTAAGTTTAATATTCCTGGTAGACAACCATACCCGATCGTTCACACTTAGGTCCGGACCAGACACTCTCCTCCTATCAGCCATACGTTTGTATCGGTTCCCCATAGTATTCAGATTCTTCAGCACCCCTCTCCATACTGAAGCGAGTGATGAGGAAAATCGTTCCTCCTCAGGAACCCCCGAAGAGCCCCCCCTACTGAAAGTACAAAACTGGGGGTGAAAACCATATGCCCCAAAAAACGGGGACTTACCAGTGGACTCGCTCCGCCTATTATTAAGAGCAAACTCTGCCAGAGGTAAGAAAGAAGCCCAGTCCTCCTGGTTCTCTGACACAAAACACCGGAGATATGTCTCCAAGCTCTGGTTCATACGTTCCGTCTGACCATTGGTTTGAGGATGAAAAGCCGATGAGAATGACAAATGCATCCCCCACCGTGCACAAAACGCCTTCCAGAACTTGGACACAAACTGAGACCCCCGATCAGACACCACCTCGGAGGGTACCCCGTGAAGCCTCACAATCTCCCCAATGAACACCTGCGCAAGAGTTTTAGCATTAGGGAGAGCCGGAAGAGCGATAAAATGTGCCATCTTGCTGAACCTGTCCACTACAACGAGTATGACCGTTTTACCCGAAGACGGAGGGAGGTCCGTAATAAAGTCCATAGACAGATGAGTCCAAGGACGCTCCGGGATCTTCAAAGGTAAGAGGGCCCCAGACGGACGGGTATGTGAGGTCTTAGAGCGCGCACAAACTCCACAAGACGCGACAAAAGTTACCACCTCCTTATGTAAGTTAGGCCACCAAAACCGACGCGAGAGGAGATCCACAGTTGCTTTACTCCCCGGGTGTCCTGCAAAAACTGAGTTATGGTGTGCCTCGATCACCTTTTGTCGCAACTGATCTGGAACAAACAGTCTCCCCGGAGGTCCAACAGGGGCATCCCCCTGAGCCTCCAATACCTCCTCCTCCAGCTCAGAGCATACTGCCGAAACCACCACCCCCTCCTGAAGGATAGGAATCGGGTCGTCCGTATTCCCGGCCCCAGGGAAACTACGAGATAAGGCATCCGCCTTTACATTTTTTGACCCAGGACGATATGTAACGACAAAATTAAACCTGGTAAAAAACAATGACCACCTAGCTTGTCTGGGATTCAGACGTTTCGCGGACTCCAGATATAGCAGGTTCTTGTGATCGGTGATGACGGTGACCGGATGGACTGCCCCCTCCAAAAAATGGCGCCACTCCTCAAAAGCTAACTTAATGGCCAAGAGTTCCCTATTGCCGACATCGTAATTCCTCTCAGCGGACGACAATTTTTTAGAGAAAAAGGCGCACGGATGCCACTTACCAGGGGACGAACCCTGTGACAATACTGCTCCCACCCCTACCTCGGAAGCGTCTACCTCTACAATGAATGGCTGTGACGCATCAGGTTGAATGAGTATGGGTGCCGAGGCAAAACATTTTTTCAAGGAGGAGAATGCTTGACAAGCCTTGTCAGACCACCTAGAAAAATCCGTCCCCTTTTTAGTCATGTCTGTGAGAGGCTTAACCATGGACGAGAAATTACGAATGAACTTCCGGTAATAATTAGCAAACCCCAGGAAACGTTGTAGTGCCTTAAGATTCTCTGGCCGATCCCACTCAAGAACTGCCCGCACTTTCCCAGGGTCCATACGAAAACCGGATGCTGAAACCAGGAAGCCTAAAAACTGGAGTTCCTGTACGGCGAACACACACTTTTCCCATTTGGCATACAGTTTATTATCCCGCAAGATCTGTAACACCTGCCTAACGTGCTCCTGATGAGACACCAGATCCGGCGAGTAAATTAAGATATCATCCAGATATATGACAACAAACTGTCCCACCAGGCGGCGAGAAATGTCATTAACAAAGTGTTGGAACACCGCCGGGGCATTAGTCAGACCGAATGGCATGACAAGGTTCTCATAATGCCCCTCCGGAGTGTTAAACGCCGTCTTCCACTCATCCCCCTCCTTCATCCTAATCAGATTGTACGCCCCCCTGAGATCCAACTTAGAGAACCATTTGGCGCCCACGATCTGATTAAAGAGATCGGGAATAAGTGGGAGCGGATACGGATCTCGGACCGTAATCCGATTAAGTTCACGGAAATCCAGGCAAGGGCGTAGGCCTCCATCTTTCTTTTTAACAAAGAAGAACCCCGCAGCCACCGGTGAAGATGAAGGTCTAATATGCCCCTTAGCCAGACTTTCTGAAATATAATCCTTCATGGCCTGCCTCTCAGGACCAGAAAGGTTATACAACCTAGCTTTAGGTAACTTGGCCTCAGGGAGCAGTTTTACAGAACAGTCATACTCGCGATGAGGAGGTAGTTCCTGACACCCTTTCTCCGAGAATACATCCTCAAAGTCCGCCAGAAATGGAGGTAAGACCCAAGGAGTAACCGCACCGATGACCGTGTTCATGCAGTTTTTATTACAGAATTTACTCCATTGGCTTATCTCTCTGGTTTGCCAATTAATAACCGGGTTATGCTTAGCTAACCAAGGAAGGCCCAACACTATAGGAGTGGGAAGACCCTCCAACACGTAGCAAGACAACAGTTCTTTATGTATCGCCCCCACTTGAAGTTTTACGTCATGCACAGCTTGCAAAAAACTTCCCTGACCGAGAGGCCTGGCATCGATCGAGAATATGGGGATGGGTTTAGCCAACTCACTCAATCGCATACCTTGAACCTGGGCAAACCGAGCATCAACCAGATTAGCCCCGGCCCCACTATCCAGAAGAACAGATATCCTCTCAGTTCTCGTACCCACCACCACCTCCGCCGGTACGAGAAACTGAGACGAACCTAGGGACGAAATACCTTCTCCCAGATTGCCGTCCACCACACAACCTGGGATCAACAGTTTTCCGACGACTCTTCACTCTGCAAGGGACGGGATGGACACCGCCCAATAAAATGTCCCTTTCTCCCGCAGAAGAAACACCTTCCTGTCTTATGGCGCACCACCGGTCCCCTCCCCCGAAATGATGTCCCTCCTAATTGCATAGGCTCCTCTGGACTGACCAGGGGAACCACCATATGAGGGGACCTTGTAGGAGGTGGAGTCATCACAGGGGGTAGAGTTATCCCGCACCTCTCCCGAAGCCGTCTGTCAACGCGAATAGCAAGGGCCATAGCGGCCTCCAGTGACGCGGGAGAGTCATACTGTGCCAACACATCCTGTAATTTGTCGGATAAACCATGACAAAACTGGCTCCTAAGAGCCGGGTCATTCCACTGGGTGTCCGTGGCCCACCTACGGAACTCCGAACAGAATTCCTCCGCCGGACGATCTCCCTGCTGGATCCTATGTAACTTAGACTCAGCAAGGGAGATCCGATCTGGGTCATCATATACGAGTCCCAGAGCAGCGAAAAACCTATCCACTGACTGGAGAGCCGGGGAGCCCGGGGGAAGAGAGAACGCCCAAGATTGTGGGTCCCCTTGTAGGAGCGAGATGACAATTCCCACCCTTTGTTCTTCACTCCCCGATGACCGAGGCCGCAGCCGAAAGTACAACTTGCATGCCTCCCGGAAAACAAAAAACTTGTCCCGCCCCCCAGTGAACCTGTCAGGGAGAGCTACTTTAGGTTCTGGTCCGGCTTGCTCCTGAGGATGCAAAACCTTGGACCTAACGTCCGCCAGCTCCATGGACGAACTCTGCAACTGCCGAGCTAGACCGGCTACTGGATCCATGGAAGCTGGAGAAAAACTAAGCGGGTCGGTGAAAATGTCACGCTGTCTCAGTATACTGGAGGTAGGGGGCCTAAGCTGACCCTAAGCTGGGGCCCTGACTAATCCCTCAACCTGGAGGTACTGTTAAAGGTACAGAGGTCCAGGCCGCCAGCGTAACCCCTACCTCCTGAGGATCCCTGCACCAAAGTAATCTAGTCCTGAGAAGGACCCCGATCACTACAAAAGGGGACAAGAAATAATATGCCCACACACAGTACTTAGACGAACGAGACAGTACAAGGGAAAAACCAAAACCACCTTGCATACAACAACTACACAACTACAACAGAGGGAACACCAACGGGAAAGGAGATAAATGATAAAGCGAGGAAGGGAAGAAACACTCCAAAAACACTTATCTCAGAAACTCCAAACACCACGATCCGCTCTGTAAGTCTGAATGAAATGCTTTCACCGACACTTCCCAAACAGACCAGCAGGCATTTGAAGGAGTCTCACTACAGAAGTATTGATTGCAGCTGGGCGAGGCTGGACCTCGTCTAGCACAGAGAGAGAGAGAATTAACTCCCTCACTGCCGAAAAACACAAAGCACCAACAAGTCAGCTGCGAGAAGTCAGGCTGTGTACTCGTGACGATCTTCGTGGCGACACACCCGTGACAGGGGGCGAGTCACATCTGTTTCGGACTTTCCTGCATTTTCTCTGCTCCTGTCTGTGGCCTTTGTTGTTCCAAGTCCTCACTCCACATGTGCCTTCCTGCTGCTATATCAATACCCAGGATCCATGTGCCCACCCGGACTTGGGGCTTAGAGGATTCGCCTTATCTGGTGACCTGGTGAGCCTTACCTTTAACTTCCTTCTTGTTTCTTTTAAATAATTTTTGTCCTGTACGGTGATTAAAGGTGAGGACTATAAAACCTAAATTGATATCAATCATGTCGTTCATGTTCCTCCTTTTCTTCACTGCTCTTTGCCTGCCTGTGGGGTGACTGCCTAGAATGGGAGCTTCCCAGATAAAACTGATCCCATTCGAAAGACTTGAAATTGTGCCGAAGAATTTGTATTGACTGTCATTCCCAACTATTTCATAACATATCTGAATAGGAACCTGTCAGGTCTCCTGACTGTACCCAACCATTACTTTAGTTTTCATGCACTTTTATTTTGCAGCTCTACATATGCTAATGAGGCAGAATTGGTCCTATGGGGCATCTCATCCCCTAGAGTTGTCCTGCCTCTAATCCTTTAATCAGACCTCTTTTGGTATGATTGACAAGCTCCACACCATCATGATCACAGAAACATTGGAGATATCGTGCATGCACGTGTCTTACAGATAGTTTTACCATGACTGGGATTGTGGAGATGTGATTAAAGTCTGTGAAATTTAATGTTTTCATAGATTTTTTTTATTCTTTTTTGCAATACAGTATACAGTACCTTTTGAAGGCAATTGAAAACACAATGTCATTTCTTAAATTTTTTCAGGCATGGTTAGTGTAGTCATTCAAAATTAACAGTCCCTGGTCAGTCAGCCAACTGGCAGTTAGTTCTGGCAACTCCACTATAAACATGCATGCTCAGGTTCAGCTTGCATGTTTATTTCAGTAGGGAGAGGGGAATAAGTCACATGCATCATATGAAAAACAAATAAATAGAGATCTGAAAAAATATTTGAGATTAATAAATAGAATAAATCTATAAAACAAATGAACTAAGTCTATAAAACACTCAAGTAGATTAAATCTATTTAGAACAAGTAGAAAAATTAGATAAAAACGCTCATTGGAGAAATTCACATGATAATGGAAAGCACTGCAAGGGACCCAACTGAAAAATAAAGAAAAAAAAGTAGCAAAAGGTAGATTTTTTTTTATAAGCTCTGTACCTGTAATATACACTTGGTGCACAATTGTTAGGCAATTTGTATTTGTTATAGTTAATTTTATTATTTTACAAGTGCAGTGCTGTCGCTCAATCTAAAACGTTAATTAACCTGAAACCTGAATATATTCTTTCTTAGGAAAATATTTTTCCATCTCAAATGTTTTTTTTTCGTCAGTTAACGTGAGCAGAAAAAGCAAACAGCTCAAAATGTACAAAAATACATTTCTGACACTTAAAAATATAGATATATCAGTGACCAAAATAGCCGCCCTTCTTCAGCCATATGTCTTCCATCCATGGAGTCTGTCAGCTTCTTAATCTGTTGACTATCAACTTTTTTTGCAGCATCAATGTTCATCCCAGACACATAGCAAAGTGCTCAACAGGCTAGCAAGGCTCATACACATCATCAATAAAGTTGGTTCTTCGGTAGTCTTTTCCCAACTACATCTGAAAAAACCTTATATACAGTATATATAGGAAGTTATCATCAGAAAACAAACTATTGCTTAAATTAGATTTCTGTATTGCATGTATTTAAAAAAAAATCACAAATGGGCTTTATTTTGTTTTGTTCTTGTTATATCATGATTAGTGTTGAGCGAGTACTAAAATGCTCGGGTGCTCGAAGCTCGGGCCGAGCTCGCCGTGATACTCGGGTGCTCGACCCGATCAACGAGCCCAATGTTAGTCTATGGGAGACTCGAGCATTTTTGCGGTGGCACCCCCGGCAGTCTTTTAAAAGCCTAACAAGTGCCCAAAACGATAGTGACAGTGCTCAAATGACATGGGGACAGCATGGGGATTGCCCCAGGAAGCATTTCTGACCCCCAGGTCACTGCTGTCAACAACGTGGTCAGAGGTATTAAGCCACTTTTACAGGCTCACAATAAAACGAAAGTGAAACTTTTTTCCTGTGAAATATGTTAAGGAACATCCTTTCCAGGGAAAAGACTTGTGTATAAGTTAAAATAAATGACCAAAAACAAAAATACTCCTCCACACCTTCGGCTATGTTCACAAGTAGCATTTTTTATGCGTTTTTGCACTTTTGTATTGCTTTCAACTATGACAAATGCATTCACCGGGAAATGTCATTTTAACATTTTACAACCTTATCTGGCCATGTGCTGTGTGACACATGCATAAAGTGCTGAAAAGACATGGGAACAGCATGGGGAAGACCCCTGGAAGCAGCTCTGACTCCCAGGTCACTGTCTAAAAGTGTGCCCATCATAAGTGATCCTTGCCGCATCAGAAGATGCAGACTTGCAACTATCCCCATGCAAGTTCTAGTCCCAGGGCAGTGTTCAATTGTACCTCCCCCATTCCTTGCAATACAAGCGCAAGTATGCAGCCTGCCACCCACCCACCCCCAGGCTGCAATACCATACTGCTTGCTTGCTTGAACTTGAAATTGGGCCTTTTAGTCATGTGGAGGCGGAATCTGGCCACCACGTCATGGCTGTGTTGGCGGCCTGGAATCCATACTCAGACCCCAGCTGCCCGGCGGCCGGGTGTCCATACTCAGTCCCCAGCCGCCCCGCGGCCGAGTGTCCACATGGTCCCCAGCCGTCTGGGGGCAGTCGGGTGTCCATAAACGGTCCCCAGCCGCCCCCATTTCTCCTTGGAACATCCCCCCACACACTTTTCTTAGCCCGGCCTGCTTTAGGCAGCATTGGACGAGCCCACCAGAGAACCAGACTCCTCCGGTGGGCCCTGACTTCTCCATCGGTGGAGTTGAGAGTGCCAAGGTGAGGAGCATGATGATGATGACAGAAGTTAGCATCTGCTATGTTTTCTTTTAATGCAAGTGTAAGTGTGCAGCCTGCCACCCACCCACCCCCAGATTGCAATTCATACTGCTAGCTTGCACTTGAAATGGGGCCTTTTGGTTTAGAGGAGGCCGAAGCTGACCACTACTGTAGCACCCCGAGGACTCGGCTGCTACAGGGGTATTGCACCTCGAACCAGAGGTGTGGTATTCCACTCCCGGGTAAGGATGGAGAGTGGAACGGGGCTCAGTTAGCTGCATGCACCACATACACCCCATTTCCGGGGGACAGAACAACGGTACTCCCACCAGATAGTTGTGCAGGTACGACAGCGTCTGTCCCTGGCTGGAGTGGGGGGGGGGAGGAACATCCCAGTGGTGTAGGAGCAGACAGGGGAGGGACTCTGGGCATAGGTAGGAGCCCATTGGTTGCATTGTCACCAGGGCTCGGGTGTCAGAGGGAGTATAAAAGGTGGGCACCATCTAGGAACAGGGAGTTCAGTCTGAGGAGAAGCTGAGAGAGAGTTCAGCCAGAGAGGGCTGACTGGGAGCTGTGGCTCCGTCTGGGCCCAGCTCCAGAGCTAGGCCTGAAGCAGAGAGGAGAGAGAAGGAAGAGGAGAAACACAAAGAGAGGCCCAGAGACGCCAGCATAGAGGGAACCCTGAGATCCCACAAGAGAACGAAAACGGGTGAAGGGTTGGCAGAGAAGGGTGCCGGATCCCAAACTGGTGGAGGCCAATTATCCTTAGCCAGGAACCGGAGGTCGTGGTCAAGTTTTGGCACGACCCCTCACCACATCCACCAGGAAGGCACGCCACATAGGGTCAGGGAAACCGGAGAGAGGTTTTACCCCCATAAGGCCCGAGGAAGCCGGACAAAGGTGGGTCCCTGGTGGGGACGGCCAGTAGGAAGGAAGAGAGGGGAGCTCTTGACCACGCTCTGGAATTGCCTGGGAGTTGGCAGAGTCCCTGACCTGGTGAACGCAGCATGACTCGGGTGGTCCTACTGTGCTCAAGCGACCTGATAAAGAACCGTGAGTAAAGCTTTTGAAACTGCACTACCAGACTCCGTGTTTCGTTGTCGTACCTGCACCACCAGTACTGGGACACCCGCACCATCACCCCCATCATCAACTCTACAATAGCTGCCCTGAGGCAATACTCCTCCCGTGGGGAGTCGTTCCATTCTCAGCTGCCCCAACAACACCAGCCTCGGCGGTCTGCCCTGCAGCGGCGGTCTCATGACCGCAATCCACGGGTGGCGTAGTCGAACATTCTAACATCTACTGCTAAATACTGCCACTCAGTTTGACTCCCTGGGCATGGACCGGGTCACCGCCACGAGACTACTACCCCTATCTGATCCGGCTCCGGGTAAGCCCCCGTGCGCGCGATGCCGCACGACTCAGGCCCAGGGGCGCGTCAACTTTGGCGTAGTCGGCAGGATCACGTGCCCGCAACCACCGGGTACTGCGTGCCTGAAGAAAAATTCACATGTACCGTAAGAAGAAGTCTCCCGCCAATTCCAGAGGGTCCCCGCCATCGGACGCCATCTCGGGTCGTTTCCCGCCGTTTGCCCGCCATCTGCAGCCTTTGCCCGCCATCCACGGAGTTTCCCGCCATAAGGAGACGTTTCCCGCCATCTGAGACGATTTCCCGCCCTGGCAGAGCGGATGCCATTATGGGCGTGCCAGAGGGTGGCAAAAGACCACCTCCCATCGTGGGCCAGGTCCAAGAATGGCGCCAAAAGCGGAAACGCCCCCACCAGCAGAGACTGCAATGATAGAAATGTCCATCAGCGTGAGGGGGCTGCCCCTGGAACTGACTGTCACTAAGTTGCCCCGGGACCACCCTCAATGGGGGCGGATAGGGAACAAAACAGAGAGGATGGGTGCGGCCTGGAGGAGTCTGGACAGATCGCACCCGGAGATGGAGGAAGAGTCGAGCAGCACCGACCCTGTGGTCCGGAACCTGTTGCAGGCTGCCACCCCAGAAGGTCTGGTGGAGATCCTGGCACAGCTCCCCAGAGATAGGGAGCGTGCACAGACCGCGCTGGAGGCCTTGGCCCGGAAGATGGCCCGAGTGCAGCAAGAAGCACTGGCCGAGTGGAGAAGGGAGATGGTCCAGCAGGCTGGAACCCGCCAGCAGAGGACGCCACCCGCAACGTGGAGTATGTCTGCCCCTGAGGATGGTGCAGGAGGGACGAAGGCCGGAGACGACGCCGCGGAGGGAGCCGCAGGGATGGAAGCAGGTAATGGGGACGTCATCACCCCGTGCCCAGTAGCCGTAAGCCTGCCCCAGCTCCCTGTCGCAGAGCCCGAAGTCCCACTCACCATGCCCGTTGCTGCACCGCCACTGCTCCCAACTAGGCCTCAAGCGGCAGGAGCCACGGCCACGCCCCCTGTTACGCCACGCACCTCAACCCTGAGCGCGGGAAAGCAGGAAGTACCACCGGCCTGGTCTCAGGGCCGAGTACCCCCGGGCGCCGCCGTCTCCACAGCGCCCTCTACCTCCACAGCGCCACCGGCCTGGTCGCAAGGCCTGGTGAATCCGGGCGCCGCTGCCCCTCCAGCGCCCTCTTCCCCAAAGGTGCCATACCTGGATCCAAAGAGGATGCCTCCGGCCTGGACGCAAGGCCAAGTACCTCCGGGCGCCGCTGCCCCCACAGCGCCCTCAACCTCCACAGTACTGCCCCTGGGCGAAGATCTCTTCGCGCAGCATACTAGCCCGGACGGGCTGCCCTTCGTGTGTCCACCGGAGTACATCAACCCCCGATTCCGGAGGGAACGATCCCTGTGTGAGCCTCTGATCCCGGCACCGGCGCCCGCCAAATTGTCCCGCTCTCGTTGGAGGACGCCCAATTCGCATGGGATCCGACCGGTGAGGACCTCATGGGGTTCACCAAGGAGACCCGGGCGGCCGCAGCCCGGCGTGAGGAGTGCTGCCGTCAACAGCTAGAGGTCTTTGGGAGAGAACGGCGAGAGAGGCGGATCCGCGAGGAACGGCTGCAGGTCCAAAGCGCGGAGCAGAAACGCCGGGCCCGACGAAACCCCCGTACGGCCCACAGTCCCCGCGCCACCGGGACCGTAATAAAGTTTCAACTGGAGAACGGCTGGGGCTTTATCCGGGATCACCGAACCCCCGGCGACGTCTTTGTAACCCGCAGGGATGTCGAGAGCCACCTGCCGGAGGGACATCGTGGACGTGACCTCTACCCGGGTGATGTGGTCACCTTCACCCGGCAGCAGTGTGCTAAAGGACCGTACGCCCTCCACGTGCACCGGCTGACTGAGGAGGAGATGCAGTATGAGGAAGACCAAGAGGACCCGGACGGGTCTGAAGACTACCCTCAGGAAGGAGCAGGAGGACATCGTTACTAATGAACGGTAACTGAAACTGTATATAGTTACCCGTAAGGGTACTTGACATGCTGCTAATTGAAGTGTGGTCCCCGTTGGGACTAGTGTGGAACTGTTAAAGAACTGTTTCCTGTGTGCCCCTATCCTAACCAGGCTGAGGACTGTGAGCAGCCATTTTCCTTATTCCCCACTGGCCGAGGACTGAGAGCGGCCGTACCCTGTAAATAGTTGCGCTTCTTGAAGCGCCCCCTACTGGTTTTATAAGGAACTGTTTTTCTACTACAGAAATGGTGACTGTTGCACTTTACCTGGTCACAAGTTGCACGGTGGCCAGAGATCAAGAATATGTTGGTCAAGAATGTTTTATATGAAAAAGTTTTTGCTAAAAAAGTTGATGGTATTTTATAAGTGTGTGCAGAAAGTCTAATAATGTTTCCGTAATGTTTTATACCTGTAACGTTAAAAGAAGAAAAGTACCTCCCATAAAGGGATGATTGAAAGTTAATATGTCTTACATGCGAGTGTACACTTTAAAGTTTTTGTATGTTTTAATTTGCTTTTGCTATTTTCCAGCCCGAGGACGTGCTGTGATTTACCAGGGGGGAATGTAGCACCCCGAGGACTCGGCTGCTACAGGGGTATTGCACCTCGAACCAGAGGTGTGGTATTCCACTCCCGGGTAAGGATGGAGCGTGGAACGGGGCTCAGTTAGCTGCATGCACCACATACACCCCATTTCCGGGGGACAGAACAACGGTACTCCCACCAGATAGTTGTGCAGGTACGACAGCGTCTGTCCCTGGCTGGAGTGGGGGGGGGGAGGAACATCCCAGTGGTGTAGGAGCAGACAGGGGAGGGACTCTGGGCATAGGTAGGAGCCCATTGGTTGCATTGTCACCAGGGCTCGGGTGTCAGAGGGAGTATAAAAGGTGGGCACCATCTAGGAACAGGGAGTTCAGTCTGAGGAGAAGCTGAGAGAGAGTTCAGCCAGAGAGGGCTGACTGGGAGCTGTGGCTCCGTCTGGGCCCAGCTCCAGAGCTAGGCCTGAAGCAGAGAGGAGAGAGAAGGAAGAGGAGAAACACAAAGAGAGGCCCAGAGACGCAAGCATAGAGGGAACCCTGAGATCCCACAAGAGAACGAAAACGGGTGAAGGGTTGGCAGAGAAGGGTGCCGGATCCCAAACTGGTGGAGGCCAATTATCCTTAGCCAGGAACCGGAGGTCGTGGTCAAGTTTTGGCACGACCCCTCACCACATCCACCAGGAAGGCACGCCACATAGGGTCAGGGAAACCGGAGAGAGGTTTTACCCCCATAAGGCCCGAGGAAGCCGGACAAAGGTGGGTCCCTGGTGGGGACGGCCAGTAGGAAGGAAGAGAGGGGAGCTCTGGACCACGCTCTGGAATTGCCTGGGAGTTGGCCGAGTCCCTGACCTGGTGAACGCAGCATGACTCGGGTGGTCCTACTGTGCACAAGCGACCTGATAAAGAACCGTGAGTAAAGCTTTTGAAACTGCACTACCAGACTCCGTGTTTCGTCGTCGTACCTGCACCACCAGTACTGGGACACCCGCACCATCACCCCCATCATCAACTCTACAATAGCTGCCCTGAGGCAATACTCCTCCCGTGGGGAGTCGTTCCATTCTCAGCTGCCCCAACAACACCAGCCTCGGCGGTCTGCCCTGCAGCGGCGGTCTCATGACCGCAATCCACGGGTGGCGTAGTCGAACATTCTAACATCTACTGCTAAATACTGCCACTCAGTTTGACTCCCTGGGCACGGACCGGGTCACCGCCACGAGACTACTACCCCTATCTGATCCGGCTCCGGGTAAGCCCCCGTGCGCGCGATGCCGCACGACTCAGGCCCAGGGGCGCGTCACTACCTCATGGCTGCTTCGGCAGCGAGGTATCCATACTCAGTCCCCAGCCGCCCCTATTTGTCCTGGTGTGCCTTATACATAAGATTAAACGCGTATACCAAAACATTACCTGTGCCCTCCCCAGTGCATTTAGTGGGAAGGAGAGCCTATTCCGCTGTAGTGTGTGCATGCCAAACCCCTGTTCATGGTACATGTGAAGATGCCTCCCATCTTGCACCTGTCGTTGCAGACTTGCAACTATCCCCATTCAAGTCCTTGTCCCAGTGCAGTGTTCAATTGTACCTCTCCCATTCCTTGCAATGCAAGCGCAAGTATGCAGCCTGCCACCCACCCACCCCCAGGCTGCAATACCATACTGCTTGCTTGCTTGCACTTTAAATTTGGCCTTTTAGGCATGTGGAGGCGGAATCTGGCCACCACGCTATGGCTGTGTCGGCGGCCTGGTATCCATACTCAGTCCCCAGCCGCCTGGTGGCCGGGTGTCCCCGCTTGCTCCCCAGCCTCCAGGGGGTGGCCGGGTGTCCATACTCGGTCCCCAGCCACCCCTATTTGTACCGGTAACCTTTCCCACACTTTTCTTAGCCTGGCCTGCTTTAGGGCAGCATTGGCCGAGCCCACCGGACTATCAGACTCCTCCGGTGGGCCCTGGCTTCTCCATCAGGGGAGTTGAGAGTGCCAAGGTGAGGAGCATGATGAGGATGATAGAAGTTAGCATCTGCTTTGTTTTGTTGTAATGCAAGCGCATGTATGTAGTAGCGGCTAGGCCTGAGGAGGTCAGCGTTTTGGCACATATCCTACCTCCTCCGAGGATTGCTGGATGTTTTCCTGCTACTATCCAAGTTCTATGACTCCCGTTAAAACAAAGCTTCAGGTGATAAATGATGGATGAGGTAGTGGCAAAGGAGAAAGAGCAGGAGGAACAGGGACCATTCACATCAATATCAGGCCAGTCAACCAGATATGTCTTGTAGGATATGTTTCTGTAACAAAAGGAGCGGTTCGGCTACACAGTTATAGGGCATACAGTGAGTGCAATGCCTACCAAAAATTTCGAGGCACTCCAATGCCCCTTGGAAATGACATGGAGGTCAGAGGGCGTTAACTAAACCTTTTTTTCCATTTATAGCAACTGGGTCTCCTGTGCACTGTTGGCCTAAGCAGTGAATGGAATGCTTTCCAAAAATTATGAGGTACTCCAATGCCCCTTACAAGAGCCATGTGTGGCACCCCAGGGGTCTGGTCACCACAGTAATAGAGATTACGTCAGAGAGCAAGTGGGAGGTTTCCTGGTCAGGATCCCTTAAACATGCAACATCCTCCTGCCCCAGTCCTGGGAGGGGAGAATTCTGCCCTTATAAACTGGATCTGGGGTGGGGTTGAGTGAGTCAGAGAACAGAGAACAGTCAGAGTCAGAGTGAGAGCAAGGGAAAGTAACAGCAAGGAGCTCTGTTGGAGCTAGGAGCTAAAGACGAGGGGCTGGAAGCTGAGCAGAGCTCGCCCTGGCAGAAGACAATAGGAACCGGACACAGGAGTCCGAAGCTGTGAGGACTTATATATCCAGCAGCAGAAACCAGCCGGCAGGGGATTTCAGGTCCCTGGCCATAGAAGCCCGGAGGCTCAGTCACAAGCAAGGGACCAGCACCGCCATCGTGGAGCGGAGGCTAACAGAAGGCCCCAAGTCACCAGCCATACGGGTGAGCACTACACGGTACACTCAGGGACGTGGGCTACTTCTACCCGCTTACAGCAAGGTAGCCAGGAAGAGTGCAGACAGACGGGGAGGCCTACAACTCCACCTGGCCAGGAGAACTCCTGCTTGCTCACAGACTGACCAGGCCTCTTATGCTAGCCAGTACTCCCGGGAGGGTCTACCTTATAATCATCAGTAAAGACCCTGAACTGCACTGCAAAGACTCTGAGTCATTCCTGCTGCGCTCGTGCACCATCACCCCCATCATCCACACTCACTGCCCTGAGGCTATACTCCTCCCGAGGGGAGTTATCCCATTTTATGCTGCGCACACAACACCAGCCTCAGCGGTCTGCCTCGCAGCGGTGGTACTCCCTGACCGCAATCCACGGGTGGTGCAGTCGGACAATTAACCTCAAAACCTAAGAAAGATTGCCACTGGTTTGACCAGCCTGAGCCACGGGACCGGGTCACCGCCACGGAGACTACAGACCCCAGAGACCCGGCACCGGGTATCCCACACACGTGTACACACGGCCCAGGGGGCGCGTCACATGCAGTACAGCATATTACAAACATAAGTCCCATTATTGGGGAGTGGGTGTCCCATAGTATTTGCTTATGCCTTGCAAGCAAAAGCTGCCAAAAATTAGGACGGAGCAACTTGCAATGCCCCTTACAAGAGCCATGCAGTACAGCATATTACAAACATAAGTCCCATTATTGGGGAGTGGGTCTCCCATAGTATTTGCTTATGCTTTCCCAGCAAAAGCTGCCAAAAATTAGGACGGAGCAACTTGCAATGCCCCTTACAAGAGCCATGCAGTACAGCATATTACAAACATAAGTCCCATTATTGGGGAGTGGGTCTCCCATAGTATTTGCTTATGCTTTCCCAGCAAAAGCTGCCAAAAATTAGGACGGAGCAACTTGCAATGCCCCTTACAAGAGCCATGCAGTACAGCATATTACAAACATAAGTCCCATTATTGGGGAGTGGGTCTCCCATAGTATTGGCTTATGCTTTCCCAGCAAAAGCTGCCAAAAATTAGGACAGAGCAACTTGCAATGCCCCTTACAAGAGCCATGCAGTACAGCATATTACAAACATAAGTCCCATTATTGGGGAGTGGGTGTCCCATGGCATTTGCTTATGCTTTCCCAGCAAAAGCTGCCAAAAATTAGGACGGAGGAACTTGCAATGCTGGCACCCTGGTGGTATAGTGGTGGTGGAGGCTGAGGATAAGGAGAAGAAGATTAAACAGCCGAAACGAGGAAGCATATACCCATGTGTGGGTGTGAAGCGGTGCATGTGAATACACCTCCCGAAATAACACAGTGGATTTGACTTTATGTTACTCTGCTGTCATTTGGTGGTGATGAGAAGTCTGGCCCAATCCAGCCCTTGTTCATTTTGATAAGGGTCAGCTTGTCAGCATTGTCAGTTGACAGGCGAGTGCGCTTATCAGTTATAATTCCCCCAGCGGCACTAAAAACACGCTCCGATAACACGCTAGCGGCAGGGCAGGCAAGGACCTCCGAGGCTTACAGAGCGAGTTCATTCCAAGTGTCCAGCTTGGATACCCAATAATTAAAAGGCACAGAGGAATCACGGAGGACGCTGGTACGATCGGCAAGGTACTCCCTCACCATCTTTTGAAACTTTCCACTCCTTGTGAGAGTACCCCGCGCCTCAGGGCCTGTAAGCTGGGCGGGTGTCAGAAAACTGTCCCAGAACGTTGACAGTGTTCCCCTGCCTCTGCTGGATTGGAGTTGCATCTCTCTCGCCTGTACGCCTTGGTTGGGCAACGAACTGTGACCTCTGCCGCTAGCGTGTTCAGATGGGAATTTTTTTAAGAGTTCTGCAGCAAGGGCCTTTTGGTATTGCCCCATTTTTGTAGACCTCTCCACCTCAGGAATAAAAGAGTGAAAGTTCTCCTTGTAGCGGGGGTCTACAAGTGTCACCAACCAGTAATGACTGTCACCCAACATTTTGACAACGCGAGGGTCACGGTTAAGGCAGCGTAACATAAAGTCAGCCATGCGTGCCAGACTGGTAACGGGCAAGATTTCCGTGTCCTCACCAAGATGACGACTGACCATGCTCTCCTCCTCCTCCTCCTCTTCCTCCTCCCCCCTGTCCTCAGGCCACCCACGCTGAACTGACGGTATGACACTTGTACAGGTACTACCGTCTACAACGTATGATAGCAGCTCCTGTTCTTCCTCCTCCTCCTCCTCCTCCTCCTCTCCCTCATTGTCCCCCAATGCACGTTGGGATGAGATGAGGCTGGGCTGTGTGTAATCGCCCGCTACGGCTTCTTGATCCATCTCATCATACTCTGGCTGCAATGCCTCCTCTTTAATTCTCTGCAGAGAGCGTTGCAAAAGACAGACAAGTGGGATGCTGACACTAATGATGGCGTCATCGCCACTCACCATCTTGGTGGCCTCCTCAAAGTTTGTCAGGATGGTACATATGTCAGACATCCAGGTCCACTCCTGAGGTCTTAAGTGTGGAGTCTGACCTGAATATCGATGGCCTTGTTGCAGCTGGTACTCCACAACTGCTCTCTTCTGCTCACAAATCCTTTGCAACATGTGGAGGGTAGAGTTCCAACGTGTGGGGACATCACACACCAGTCGGTGTGCCGGAAGCTGCAAACGCTGCTGCAACACAGCAAGGGCGGCGGAAGCTGTAGCCAACTTGCGAAAATGAGCTGACAGGCGGCGTACTTTCAAGAGCAGATCTGGCAACTCGGGGTACGATTTAAGAAACCGCTGAACCACGAGGTTAAGCACATGAGCCAGGCATGGTACGTGTGTGATCTCACCTCGCCTCAGAGCCGCCACCAGGTTACGGCCATTGTCACACACGACCATGCCAGGATGTAGGTTCAGCGGTCTCAGCCACAGATCTGCCTGCTCTTTCACAGCTGCAATGCTTCCAGCTTGTAACTGATGTGGTGATATCTGAGATGGAGGCTGAACATGAGGAGGAGGAGGAGGATGCGCAGGAGCTGTACACTGTGGGGGCAACTCTGACTGACATAGGGCCCGCAATCCTCGGTGTGGGGAGGATGTGTTCCGTCCCAAGGTCCGACTGGGTCCCGGCTTCCACTATGTTTACCCAGTGTGCCGTCAGAGAGATGTACCGTCCTTGGCCACAAGCACTTGTCCACGTGTCCGTTGTCAGGTGGACTCTCCCAGTAACTGCGTTGTTGAGGGCACAGCAGATGCTTTGGGACACGTGCTTGTGTAGTGCGGGGATGGCACACCGGGCAAAATAGTGTCGGCTGGGGACCGAGTACCGAGGGACGGCCACCGCAATAAGATTGCGGAAGGATTCCGTCTCCACCAGCCTAAAAGGCAGCATTTCCAATGCAAGCTGTCGTGAAATGTGCGAATTTAGGACTGTGGCCTGTGGGGCGTTAGCTGCGAATTTCCGCTTTCGTTCAAAGGTCTGGGATATGGACAATTGAACGCTGCGGTGGGACGTGGACATGGACGTTGATGCTGTTTCTTGAGAAACTGCCATAACAAGTGAAGACTGAGAGGAGGGGGCATCTTTACATGCAGTATGGACAGGGGATTGCCTTGCACACACAACAGGGGGTTCTATTGCACGCACAACAGTGGAAGAAGCAGTGGTGACACCCGCTGACACTGGTCGTGGACCCTGGGTTTCGCCCCACAAAGTCGGGTGCTTTGCTGCCATGTGCCTGATCATGCTGGTGGTGGTCAGGCTGGTAGTTTTGTCACCCCTGCTGATGCTGGCATGGCAGGTGGAACATATGGCCTTTTTGGGGTTATCAGCAGAGTCTTTAAAAAAATTCCAGACTCTGGAAGACCTACCGCTTGTACTGGCAATGTCCCTCGTGTTGGTGTTACGGGGAACGGTTGCCTGCCTTCTGTCTGCGGCCACCACACTTCTTCTTCCTGCCTGTTGGGGTACTCTGCCTCCCTCCCCCTGTGTGCTGCTGGCCTCACTCTGCATGTCCTCCTTCCACGTTGGGTCAGTTACTAGATCATCCACCACCTCCTCCTCTTCCACTTGCGCACCACGATCCTCCTCCTCACTTCCTGGCAATTGTGTCTCGTCATCGTCCACCTCTTGTGACAGATTGCCAACGTCGACTTCCTGTGGCCGTGGCTGTTCAAATATTTGGGCATCGCAACATGGGATCTCCTCTTCCACCACTTCAAGCGTATCAGGCGAGGGGCCAAAATATGGAAATGGACCAGTGAACAGCTCTTCAGAGTGTCCAAGTTTGGGATCACTTGCTGTCTGACGACACTCGGCATGGTGGGAGGAAGGAGCATCAGGGTGAGGAGGAGTATGCGGTCGAGACTCACGGCTACTAAGAGTTGACTGTGTGGAAGACAGACCGGAGGTGGTGGTGCCCAGGTAACTGGAAGTATTGTCTGCTATCCAATTAATAACCTGTTCACACTGATCAGTTCTCAATACTGGTGTTGTTCTGTGCTTCCCTAGTAATTCGGTCAAGAAGTGGGAGCGAGAAGATGTGGCTGTTGGTTGTGGCACATTTTCACCTTGGCCACGGCCCCGTCCTCTGCACGAACCATCACCAGAACGTCCACTTCCACGTCCCTTGCCACTCGCCTTGCCCATTGTAAATGAAGTAAAATAGCTTACACTTGCACTATCAATGGAAAAAGGGTAATAAAGAGTAGATTAGAACCGTGGAAGAGGAAAACCACAGTTATTGTTTACTGGGGTATACCACACTTTTTTAAATAGAGATATTTGCGGCTGAACAGTGAGCGACACACTCAAACTGCTTTTTTTTTAGGTACCAAAGGCCCAAAACTGGATAGTACAGCGATTTGACCCGTGGAACTGCGAAACCACACTGGGATGTCGGGCCTACACAAGACTATTTTCAACAGATATATTTTTGTGTCACAACAGTCAGGATACACTACTGTTTTTCTTTACGGAAAAAACTACCAAAACCTGAATAATAGAGATGTTTTACCGTGGAACATCAAAACCACAGTAATAATTTACTGGTGTATACCAGGCTTTTTAAAATATATATATATTTGCGGCTGAACAGTGAGCGACACACTCAAACTGTTTATTTTAGATACAAATGGCCCAAAAGTGGATAATACAGAGGTTTGTACCGTGGAACTGCAAAACCACACTTGTATTTCTCGGGCCTACACCAGACTATTTTCAACAGATATATTTGTGTCTGAAAAATCAGGGAGACACTATTTTTTTTTTTTTTTACAGCAAAAAATGCAAAAAGCAGGATAATAGAGATTTTTTACCATGGAACAGCAAAAGCACACTTCTGTCTCTCTGGCCTACACCAGACTATTTTCAAATATATTTGTGTCTGAAAAATCAGGGAGACACTATTTTTTTTTTTTTTTTTATAGCAAAAAATGCAAAAAGCAGGATAATAGAGATTTTTTACCGTGGAACAGCAAAAGCACACTTCTGTCTCTCTGGCCTACACCAGACTATTTTCAACAGATATATTTGTGTCTGAAAAATCAGGGAGACACTATTATTATTTTTATACAGCAAAAAATGCCAAAAACAGGATAATAGAGATGTTTTACCGTGGAACATCAAAACCACAGTAATAATTTACTGGTGTATACCAGGCTTTTTAAAATATATATATATTTGCGGCTGAACAGTGAGCGACACACTCAAACTGTTTTTTTTAGATACAAATGGCCCAAAAGTGGATAATACAGAGGTTTGTACCGTGGAACTGCAAAACCACACTTGTATTTCTCGGGACTACACCAGACTATTTTCAACAGATATATTTGTGTCTGAAAAATCAGGGAGACACTATTTTTTTTTTTTTTTTTTACAGCAAAAAATGCAAAAAGGAGGATAATAGAGATTTTTTACCGTGGAACAGCAAAAGCACACTTCTGTCTCTCTGGCCTACACCAGACTATTTTCAACAGATATATTTGTGTCTGAAAAATCAGGGAGACACTATTATTATTTTTATACAGCAAAAAATGCCAAAAACAGGATAATAGAGATGTTTTACCGTGGAACATCAAAACCACAGTAATAATTTACTGGTGTATACCAGGCTTTTTAAAATATATATATATTTGCGGCTGAACAGTGAGCGACACACTCAAACTGTTTTTTTTAGATACAAATGGCCCAAAAGTGGATAATACAGAGGTTTGTACCGTGGAACTGCAAAACCACACTTGTATTTCTCGGGCCTACACCAGACTATTTTCAACAGATATATTTGTGTCTGAAAAATCAGGGAGACACTATTTTTTTTTTTTTTTACAGCAAAAAATGCAAAAAGCAGGATAATAGAGATTTTTTACCGTGGAACAGCAAAAGCACACTTCTGTCTCTCTGGCCTACACCAGACTATTTTCAACAGATATATTTGTGTCTGAAAAATCAGGGAGACACTTATTATTTTTATACAGCAAAAAATGCCAAAAACAGGATAATAGAGATGTTTTACCGTGAACATCAAAACCACAGTAGTAATTTACTGGTGTATACCAGGCTTTTTAAAATATATATATACTTGCGGCTGAACAGTGAGCGACACACTCAAACTGTTTTTTTTAGATACAAATGGCCCATAGAACTGCAAAACCACACTTCTATTTCTCTGGCCTACACCAGACTATTTTCAACAGATATATTTGTGTCTGAAAAATCAGAGGCACACATTTTTTTTTTGGGGGGGGGCACCAAAAGGTTAATAAGATGGGTATTTGTACATTGTGAAGGAGGAAAAAAAAAAGAGGATTTAGATAAAAAAAAAGGATTTTTCCTGGCCCCCGGGACCTGGAGCTAAGTCCAGCAATTTCAGCAACAGGAGCAGCACACAGGACTGTAATGCAGCGTTTGCTGGTATAACCACTGCGTCTCCTATACAGCCTGCCTGCCTGCCTGATATTAGTCCTGAGAAGGACTGTTTGTTTGATCTGGCAGCCTTTACAGACCCTACACTAACTGTTTTGCTGGATATATAGCTCCATAAATCAGCAGCGCTGTCCCTACACTGTCTGATCCGGAGCGACTGTGTCCAAGATGGCGGCGCCCGGTTTTAAATACTCGAGGTGACGCTGTGCGGCCAGCCAATCACTGTAATGCCCACAAACAACATGGCTGCGGCATTACAGTGACTGGCTGGCAATCCCTGCATGTTCATTGGCTCTGCAAAGAGCGCCAAACATGCAGGGCGGAGACCCGAGCTCCCGCCCGAGTAACCCGGAAATACTCGGTGCTCGCCGAACATCCCGAGTAGCGTGATGCTCGGGCGAGTACCGAGCAGTGTCGAGCATGTTCGCTCAACACTAATCATGATCATTAGAAAAAAAAATAGTAATTTTGCAATTTTCACATTGGTCACTGGGAATTTTTAAGACTCCATTGCCTCTTCTTCAGGAAGAGTTTTCAGCAGGCCACTTATCATCAAAGGCAAGATTGCAATGACAGGTAACACCTCTATACACAGCTGATAACACAGGATACACCAATTACAATAGGCGATGACACAGGAGATGACTCTGCTTCCCCTCCTTCCCAATGACATTTGCACAGTCTGGTTAGATACTTCAGTACAAAAGGTAGGGTCAGACTCTATTCATCATGACTATGTACATGTGTTGTTTCCTGAAGCAACAGGAAGTTAGAGTCTATAAAAGCCCCAGTGGCCAGTTTGAAAATTGCAAGATTTGAATATTTATTTGTAATACAGATTTTGATAAGTAAAAGAAAAACATTGCCAACATTTTTTAAACATACATTCAAAACAAAAAAATGATTTAAACAATAGGTATTTCTCTGATTACTTTCATTTAAGTTATTGTTGGAAGCTATTTACTGCACACACTACAACCAAAGTGATAATGATGATTGGCAGACAAAGATTTTGAAAGCAAGGGAATCATTTTTCTGGCATATGGTATAGATTTCAGTCATATCAATAGGCCAATTAGACATCAATTAGAAATGAATTAGGAATCTGTGCCTGTACGGTAAATTCTCTCCTGCCTCCAAGACTGCCTTCAAATCTTAAGCCCACGTAGAACTAGGCTTATTTGTATGTACAAAATTTGTCCTCAACATGTAAGATATTTATTAATAATATGTCTCAGGACACTTCATAAATTGTTTAGGCTGTCAGCTAGAACATGGAGTAGGATAAAACTAAAAATGGTTTAAAAATACCAGTATCTCTAGGCTCTTGGATCTCTAAGATCTTTCCTGTTAGTCATTAAATGGGTTTTTCACTTTAGAAAACCTTGTGACCAAATGCCCAGGAAATGCAACCAAAATTGTAGATTTATTCAAATATCAGCGGTTCTCCTACGTAAGATCTCTCATCGATCTAAATAGTAAGAGGAATCATTATTGTATCCCTTTTGTTTTGTTCTGTTCTGCTTTTGTATATATCATTTTATGTATCATTTTTGTATTTCTGAAAGTCCCGTTCCATTTCTATATCAATTCTAAAATTAAATATAAATATTAAGCCAAGAAAAAAGGTGCAGAAGGCAGGAAAACTCAATAAAATGTATGAATTGAATTTAGGTCTCATTAAAAAGTATATATCTGTAATATTGCCCGGGATGCCTGTCTCTGTCTGAAGCCTTTATGGACTGCGCATGCGTGACACGCAGTCTGGCTCCAAACAGAAGCAGGCATCCAGCCGTTACAGGTAAGAGGAGTTTATGGTGCCGGAGATCACGGTATGTGTAGACACTGAACGCATACCGCGATCTCCGGCGCCATACCTAGATACTTACCTGACCGGGAGGAGCGTTGCCGCGGCGCCTCTCTTCGCCGGAGACCGGGGCAGGAGTGAGGCGTCGGATCCGCACATGCGCATAGCACTATCCGGCGCCATTTTACTGAAGACACATTTGCAGTGTGTCTTCAGCAAAATGGCGCCAGACAGCGCGGTGCTCCGGCGCCGCACTCCTCCCCCGGCTTCCGGCAGAACAGGACACAGCAGCGCTGGAGCACAGGGAAGAAAGGTGAGTATAAGTGTTTATTTTTTTATATGTGTGTACAGCGTGAAAGGGATGAGGGGGCCACACATACCAGGATTGGGGGGTGAGGGGACCATGCATACCAGGATTGGGGGGTGAGGGAACCATGCATACCAGGATTGGGGGGTGAGGGGTACCACACATACCAGGATTGGGGGGTGAGGTGACCATGCATACCAGGATTGGGGGGTGAAGGGTGCCATACATACCAGAATAGGGGTGAGGGGTATCATACATGCCAGGATAGGAATGCGGGGCACCATGCATACCAGGATGAGGGGTACCATGCATACCGGGATAAGGATGAGGGATGCCATGCATACCGGGATTGGGGGTGGAGGGTACCATACATACCAGGATAGGAATGCGGGGCACCATGCATACCAGGATGAGGGGTACCATGCATACCGGGATAAGGATGAGGGGTGCTATGCATACCGGGATTGAGGGTGGGGGGTGCCATGCATACCGGGATTGGGAGTGAGGGGTGCCATGCATACCTGGATTGGGGGTGGGGGGTGTCATGCATACCGTGATTTGGGGTGGGGGGTCCAACGCATACCGGGATTGGGGGTGAGGGGTGCCACGCATACTGGGATAGGGTGAGGAGTACCACGCATACCGGGATAGGGGTGAGGAGTACCACGCATACCGGGATTGGGGATGAGGGGTGCCACGCATACCAGGATTGGGGATGAGGGGTGCCACGCATACCAGGATTTGTGATGAGGGGTGCCACGCATTCCAGGATTTGGGATGAGGGGTGCCATGCATACCATGATTGGGGGTGAGGGGTGCCATGCATACCAGGATTGGGGGTGAGGGGTGCTATGCATGCCAGGATAGGATGGTGGAGACAGGATGGGGGCAACGCAACTACCAGGAGGAGGGCAGCACATACCAGCATGGGAGACGATATACCAATAAAAATGCTCGCCACCCGGGCATAGAACGGGTTCAATAGCGAGTGAAAGAATAAAAGAATAAGCAATAAGAGATGCCGGAGTACACAGACACATGGAAGAAATGGTGGGTGAGACAGAAAACATAGAATGTATTCATGTAAATACCAAATGCCAAAATTTTTAAGATACGATGTAAGGCTAAGGAGCAAAGGGTAAAAAATGCATATGTGGCACCCCAGGGGTCTGGTTTCCACAGTAATAGCAATATTACGTCTGAGAGCAGGTGGGAGGTCTCCTGGTCAGGAATCCTATGCATGCCACACCTCCTGCCCAGTCCTGGGAGGGGAAGAACTTCCCCTATATAAAACTGGGGCTGAGGCAGGGTTAGAGGGGAGAGAAAGAGAAGAAGAGGAGTCCCAGACAGAGACACAGTCTGGTCTGGAGTGAGGCAGCTATAGGGAAAGAGAGATCAGGAGCTCTGTGGGAGCCGTGCTAAAAGAGATCAGGGGCTGGAAGCTGTAGAGCTCGCCCTGATTGAAGAGTTCTCACCGGACCCGGAGTCCGAGGCTGTGGGGACTAATCCTTACCCAGCAGCAGAAACCGACCGGCAGGGGATTTCAGGTCCTCTGGCCAAAGAAACCCAAAGGCACGGTCACACGCAAGGGACCAGCACCGCCGTCGTGGAGCGGAAGCTACCAGAAGGCCCCGAGTCACCGGCCATACGGGTGAGCACCACACGGTACACTCAGGGATGTGGGCTACTTTTACCCGCCTCTAGCAAGGTAGCCAGAAGAGTACAATTAGTTGGGGAGGCCTACAACTCCGCCTGGCCAGGGGAGATCCTATCTGCTCACGGACTGACCAGGCCCCGATCGCTAGCCAGTACTCCGGGAGGGTCTATCTTTGCCACCAGTAAAGACCCTGAATTACACCGCACCGTCTCTGAGTGTTTCATCATCCACGTCCGCTGCCCTGAGGCCATACCCCTCCCGTTGGGGGTTATACCATCTACGCTGCACAATCGTACCACCGGCCTCAGCGGTCTGCCCTGCAGCGGCGGCCTCATAGCCGCATTCAACGGGTGGCGTAGTCGAACATTCTAACATCTACTGCTAAATACTGCCACTCAGTTTGACTCCCTGGGCACGGACCGGGTCACCGCCACGAGACTACTACCCCTATCAGATCCGGCTCCGGGTAGGCTCTCGCGTGCGCAACGCTGCGCGACTCAGGCCCAGGGGCGCGTCACATATGTTAACAATTCAAGAAATATTGGCAAAGATTTTAGTTAATACAGGGGAACAGAAATAAGTAGGTAGTGATGGTCACTGTGGACCAGGTAAGATCACTTTGATGAGCAACGGATTCCACAAATGCTTGAAGGAGTATACGAGCAGTGCAGTGCCTCACCCAACGCGCGTCTTACAGATGCTTCACAGATGCACCTAAAATTGAATGTTTGTTCCTTGCTTTAAATATACCCATAACCTCAAAGAGGGAAAGTGCAGCCTGGCTATGTTACCCTAGAAATGCCAGAGTGCTAGAAGTGTACCCGTTTGGTGCTAGAGAACTAGATGTGCATGCGTTCTGTTGTGTTTTTCAGTATAGGCATCTTGCTGGCCTAACAAATGGTGAGTGGTGGCAGGAAGAAGTGTAGTATGAATGTCTGAACTAGCTTTGGAGTGCGCGTTGCTCATTTTTAGCCTATTGAGATAGGTGAGTGGAAAAAGTGGAGTAGCCCTTTACATTCGCATCCGAGTCACATGTGCAGTGAGTGGGCGATTTTGTCACAAAATTAGTACTGCACACTAATGCTTTTAAACATGTAAAATAACAAGCGCAGATAATACTTAATCTTCCTGGATCCAGCACAGACTTTTTACCACTGCTCAGGTCTTTGCGTATTAGCTGCAGTGGTGACATCATAACTATATATCACCACTGCAGCCAATCACTGGACTCAGAGCCTATGCTGATGTACACAACACAAGCCATTGAACTCAGTGATTGACTGCAGCATTGATGTGCACTATAGTTATGACATCACTGTTGAAGTCAATGCAAAGATACTGGAGTTGCATCAGAGAACTGCACTGGTCCTGGAAAGGGTGAGTACTATCTTTCTTTGTAATTTTACATGTAGAAAAGCATTTGGGCACAAGTTTTTTAAAAAGGAAAAAAAATTAATATAGAGCACCATCTATGCTATACTAAGGCAAAACCATTAGTGGATCAAGAAGAATAAAAAAGGACAAAGAAAATACCTATCCTATCCTTTTTCTGATGAATCCACTATTATGTGATTCTAGTCTAAATGTTAAATGTTTGTTCGTAAATCCATTTTTCAGGTAGAGAGATGGGTGACTGGCCACAGATAGTACTTAAAGGCACAGTGCAAACACACAATCAATAATTTCTTGTGTCTTAATGGTGATGTACCACAAAATTCAATAAAATTTGAAGTGCGGTCATGTTTCCATGAGTATGTGATATGCATACTTACGGTCACATTTCGACTAGACTGTTTCCCGCCTTGCTCAATACTCTTGTATTGAGCGAAGCCGTGCTCATCTAATCAAAATGTGGGCGGGAGTTTGCATATCGCATACTTGCGGTCACATGACTGCCCGCTCCTGGCATCGGAGAATCCTCACTGTGTGCAGTGAGCACAAAGTGAAGATTCACAAGTCTGCAGTCACATAGAATGACTGCAGATGTGTAGCTTAAGACCAGGCAACCCCTTTCATGTGCGCTTACCAAATATCTCCGTCAGGAGACGCCATTATAATTGCATTCTTATTGACAGCACTGCATAATACAGTAAGTCAGTCTGGTTTGTTGGTCATGTGGAGTCGTACTTACTGGTAACTTACAACATGATTGGTCACAGATTGGCTGTAGTAGTGACATCCTTGCAGATTGTGAGCTAACACCGGTGGGAAGTGACTGAGCATCTGTGCTGGATCCATTGGAAGATTCAATTGGGGGAAAAAAAAATTATGTTATTTTAGAGCATTTGCTGTGATTCTTTTATCTAAGGAGTCAGAAAACTCTGTCAACTCTCGAGGACTAATCATTACAGCTGTAGATGCATATTGGAAGCAGTACATTCAGAACTTGTGTTTTTAATATATGTGTATTAGGCATTTTTCTTTGCTCTGCACAATTTCCATAATTTACATTCTCATAAAACTGTGATTAGTGATGAGCGAGCATGCTCGTTGCTCGAGGTTTATGAGCATGCTCGGGCGAGCACCTATTATCTTCAGCGTGCTCGGGGGTTATGTTTTCGTCGCACTGTGAACATGATTTGTGACTCTTTGACAGCTTTAATACATGTGAGGAATGCCTGTTTTTTTTCAGCATTCCTCACATGTATTAAAGCTGTCAAAGAGTCGCAAATCATGTTCACAGAGCGATGAAAAACTTAACCCCCGAGCACGCTGAAGATAATATGTGCTCGCCCGAGCATGCTCGTAAATCTCGAGCAACGAGCATGCTTGCTCATCACTAATTGTGATCCCACAATTTAGGTAGAGTTGATGCTGTTCTGATTGACAAGCTGAAGACTAGGTTATTATGACTAAGCCTTAGTTACTTGCTGATCAGATAGATCTCATCTAGTGTTTAAGATAATAGTGCTGAATCATACAAATGCTTTTAAGGGAACCGTACTATTGCAATACATTTACTTAATAGCAGAGATGAATCTCTGAAGCAGAAAGAGATGGGACGCTCAACATACTAATATCCTTCTTGAAAAGGAGAAGATAAAAAGATTTTGTTTTGCTATCACTAGAGAAATAAAGGGCAATATCAAGGGGAACCTGTCACTCGATTCGTGCTGCCCGAACCACAGCACAAATCAGAAACAGACTGAATGATTGCAGCCAGGTATGTTTTTTTTCTCTGAAACAATATTCCAAAACACATAGTTTTAGTAGCTTCTCTCCAGATGATTGACAGGTCTCTCCCATGTGTGCACATAGGAAGCAGTGCAGATTTTCAAACTATGTTTGCTTTGCAATGCCAGAGAGTTAGAGAGAAAAACATACCTGGCTGCAATCATGGTTCCTGGAGACAGGTTCTTACTCATGTTTTGGCAGCAGGAATCGAATGACTGGTTCTCTTTAACTCACGTGAATAGCACATAAGAATAAATTTACATTTTTATATTAGCTTAATTCTGTTGTGCTTTCACTATTTACAGGCTGAGTTTGCTTGAAAAAGTTGCATCAAACTCTGTGGCTCATTGTCAGTGAAGAAGAAATTTAGTAAAAACACATAGATCACTACAAAATATGAATCGTTTTGGTTAGTGTGTATCATATTGCCTTTTAATGCCCCCCAAAACCTCCCAAAAAACAAAACAAACCATAAATGCCCTGCTGGATACAAATTAGCAAAAAAACGCATTAGTGATGAGCAAACGTGCTCATATAACGTGCTATCAGAGCATGCTCGGGTGTTATCCGAGTATCTTGGGTGTGCTTGGATAATATGTTCAAGTTCAGTCAGCTGCATGTTTTGTGGTGATAGACAGACGCTACACATGCAGGGATTGCCAGTTTGTTAAGTAATCCCTGCATGTGTTGCATCTGTCTACCACAGCAAAACATGCAGCAGCAGAATCTCAAACATATTATCCGAGCATGCCCAACATACTCGGATAACACCTGGACATGGTTGGATAGCACGTTAACCAAGCACGTTTGCTCATCACTAACCTCCATCTCTTTTTCCAATCCTACTCATGGGACAGAGTTGCCAAAATAACTTTTGGTTAATATAGTAACTGTAGTTTTACCAAATACAACACCTTCATAATGTATCGCCATGCGAATGCGATAACTAGTCATGAGCAAAACCTTAGAAATTCGAATTTGCCAGCTTTGCAGAATTTTCCCCAAAATTTGGATCCACGCAAGTTTGCAATCACAAGTATCCTTATTGCCCTTAAAAGATATGTATAGCACTTGGAGGCCTTATAGAACTGTATCCAACCTATTTCAAGCGTCTTTTTAATGCAAGCACATCCTTTGTAATGTCCAAAAGACCTCATATATATGGCTATGGGGAAAAGGATAATAACTGTTCTTAACTGCTGCCCTGGCACACACACTATCTGTACAATTTGTTCACTGTTTTATGGCTTTCTCTCCCTATCTCTTTGGCTAAGTTTTGAGCTCTGACATTCTGTCACTATCTAGATTCACTCCAAAATGGCTACAGAATTCACAGCTTCTCATATTATAACATTAAAGATAGTCCTGACTGATTGACTATGCTATACCATGTGATGTGATATCTGCAAGGCATTATTGTGAAGCCCATGACTCCGCATCCAAGGTCATCTCAGCTTTCTCTGGCTGAGGCAATCATATTCAATATGAATATTTTCAGTGGCCAATTTAATTGATTTGCACAAATTTGAATTGCAAATTGAATACATTCACCACATTCATCAAAATGAATAAAAATTGAAATTGAAACATGATGTCACGGGGTTACCAGGACAGTTTGAAGCCAGAAGACCTTAGCGTTGGATGGCTCCTACTCCAGCTCCGAGAAGAAGCACTTCTCCGTCATTTTAAATGTGTGTTTATTACTTCCGGCAGAACAGGTGTTAAGCGGCCATGTTGGAATTCCCGGTACTCACAGCTGAGCTCGGTTAGCCACTCCTTTTCCCTTTATAATCTGGGCTCTGATATTAATCCTTGTCGGAGCTAGCTTTTGCTGCATGGCTAACGGAGGGAGAGGAGTTCTTATGAGAAGGAGAGTTGAAGGAATTATTTGTGACTCTTGTCTGGTTTGTATGCGTGGTAGTTCCTTATCCTTCTCAATTTTTGGTTTATTCCCCTACCTTCACAGCCTGGTGCTTTCCTCTGTTATATGAGAGTGAATATTTCATTTGCTTGGAGTTTTCTGTTTACCCCTGTCTGTGTAACCCTGTTTGTCAGGTTGGTGTACTACGGTGCACAGTGGCGCCCCTTCTCTGCGTGGGGGGAGTTAACAGATGGAGGGCTTACTCAGGAGTTATGGCGAGGGTGGAGACCCCTGCATCCTCACCTTCAGAGGTATCCCGGGGAATAGGGCAAGCTAGGGCGCCCTCTAGTGTTAGGGACAGGGTAGGAGCCCTTGGTCCCTGGTCACCCGACAGCTGTGTTGTGATACATGAATTTGATTTGCATGGAATCAAATCGCTCATCTCAAGACATGACATTTGGCAACAAACTATCTCTCCCTCCACCCCTCATTTATATAAGCATTTGGTTGGCTGAACGTTTCTTGTGTTTTTGAGGGAGAGAGGAGAAAGCTGCCTACAGACACCTCTGGTAGTGGTTTATTTACACTGAAGACAAAAGGTTTGGTGTTTGAAATTTCCCTAGCCTTCCCCAACATCATCTGTCAAAGAATAGTCAGAAGGCCTCCAACCACAGTTGGTCAGCTAGTAGCACCCAAAATTGGTGGGTATGGCCGACCTTCATCTTCAGTGTAAGGTGGCCATAAAACAAATCTACTTGTCTTGGACTCTCACTATTACCAACTTGATGGATTTGATTCCTACAAGCCAGGGTTGTCCAAAGTCTATAATAATACTAATAATACAGATAAAATCTATGATGTAAACGGGTTGTGTGGGACTTTTTCAATATCTGATCCTAGGGGTGTGACACCCGACAACCCCGCCGAACAGCTGCTTACAATGCTGGCGGCTGCCGGAGATAGTTAGTGGCAGAGCTGCACAGCACAGTTCCATCAACTATATAATGGCAGTGTCCGGGTACTACACATCCACTCCTATTCAAATCAATCGTGGGCAGATGTGCAGTACTTGATCATGGCCACTATACACCTGACGGAGCAATGCTGTGCAGCTCTGCAATTGAGCACTTCTGGCCACCGTCATCGGGAACAGATATTGATGACCTATTCTAAGGATAGGCTATCAATATAAAAATCCCGTACAACTCCTTTAATTCCACTGAAACACATTTAAATTTGTGATTTGTGACAGCTCTACAGCTAGTAGGAATCCATTATTAGTGGGCCGTAAATACAACCGACTGTATTATTATCTTGGGACTTGCAGTTTTACAATATCCATCTGGCCAAGGGCTGAGGAGCAATGAGACAGGCAGTGTCTATTTGTGGATGATCATACACATACATAAATCTAAGCTTCATGTTTCCTTGCTTCATACATAACAAAAAGACAAACTATGTCCTGAAAAACAAATGATGACAATGCGATAGTTTTTGCTTAGATTTAAAGGGGTTTTCCCACAAACAAATTTACATCAACAGATCTTGGAAAAAAAATGAGTTCCACAATTGGATGTGTTTAAAAATAATGTTCCTGTGTTGAGTACTGTGTAATGGCTGTGTCTGACCATGTACGGAACATGGTCTGATCATACCACATCTCCTGGGCAGTGGAGGTCGCAAAAGAGTATACAGACTTTACAGCACAGGATCACAGCTGATTCTTTCTTTGACGTAAAACATTGTTTAAAAACATGCAGGAAAATGCTTTATCACACAAAAAGAATCAGCTGTGATCCCCTGCTGTAATGTATATATACTCTCTTTTGCTTCCCCCCTACCCAGGAGCTGTGGTATGATCAGACCACGTCCCTGTAAGATCAGACACAGCCATTACACAGCACACAGCAGGGGCACATTTATAAGATTATCTCAGCACAGGAACATTTTTTTTAAACACATCCAATTGTGGAAATTATTATTATTCCAAGATCTATTGATTAAAATTAACTTTGTTCATGGGACAACCCCTTTAAGGTCTAGCATTGAAAGACCTGTCAGCAGAAAAATGAATGTTCTTTCATGAGAACTTGGAATCGAAACTAAATGTACATTGGAATAACTGTCAGATAAATAAATCTGCAATCTCTCCATGCAACCAGGACAGGACGCAATAAACCCAAACCAATTTTCTAAATGAATAGTTGTGTACGCTCCTCTGTATATGGCCACTAGTTTCTCAGCATACAGTCACTATTCACACAGCATATGCACGTGGATGAATCACTGTCACATTCTATATAGTTTGTTAACCATTGAACTGTTCTATATCACTTTAATCAATTGTATGCTGTGATGTGGACAGAGCTCAAGGTTTTCTAGCAATAGTAATATAAAGAAAACTTCAGACTCTTATTGTCAACATGTCAAAAAATACTTACCGGGAATGTATAGTCAGAAAATTACATATTATTAAAATCTGGGTCTTTTTACCCCTCTAATGGAGCAAACATAATAGGTTGTCATTTCCTGTTTTCATAGCTAACTTTTTAGTTTTGCTGTAAAAAATGTGAATAAATCAAATGAGTGTTCTCATTATTATTATAGGATTAAGGTGAATATGTGTATTAGATAACACTGGGCTGCAGATTTCTGTGGGACTGATGGTCAAAGTGTTGAAAGCCTAGATAAAGCAGAATAGCATGTCTACTTGGAGACACTAGTAGTATTTTCTGTCTATTATCTTCCATTCATTGCAACTGCCATAAAGCTCATACCCTGTTGCACTGTCTAAAACGCTGATGTAGGACGGAAGTGTGGTTTCAACACGGGGGTCCCAAAAATAGTGTTTAATAAAAAAAAAATATTGGGCTGTGAGTGGCATACAAATATGCACATTATCCCTATTCTAAATACTTAAATGTATTTAATGAAACTGAAATTAAATCTATACATTAAGAGACATCACCCTTATAGAAGACCTTTCATCACATTTTACAAGCTACATCATTATAAATTGGCTGAATAAAAAGTAGCTTTTTATTTAATCTTTCGTTGCAGAAATGTTAGTGTATAACGTTTAAATACTAATTTCCCCTTCTACCAAGGCATTGTTAACTGAGATTCTTCACTGAGGGCGTTTACATTTTCCCTGGTATAATGTTGCCCAATCAAAAGAAAGGAGCCTCATACAGGGGTAAAAAGGCAAAGCCCCCAGAGAAGTTTAGAGCTGGCTTTCTCACTGTGATATGGTAAGACTCATATGTCTAACCAGGTCACACCAAGATCCCTTTGCCGGTGCTTACAGTAATACAAGCACGGTGGGAGCAGAACTGCACTGTGTATCATTATATAAACCACCCTGCATCTATCCCAGGCATTGAGGAATAATATCCCAATAGGATAGATACAGTGCAGTTTATGTGACAGCTTGCATGCCATTGATCTCCTCTGTCATGTCATTCATAATGTAATGACATGACAGTGTCGTGAGAGGAGAGCAGCAGTGTGTGAGCAACATGTCACATTCAATACTCTGCATCTATTCCCACTGCATGGGATAGATGCAGAGCATGGTATGTAATTATGCAAATTGCCTCTTCAGAAAGGAAGAGGACTTGAACTCTATAGTGCCACCTGTTGGAAGCAGCCTCTTGATCTCTGAACAGGCAATTTGCATAGCTAAATTTCCCAGTGGAGTATTGCACGGCGAATAAGCCTCCATACATTGGCATGCCAGAGCCGGTATGTCACTCTCCACAAAGAGGATTGTATATAATGACACACAGCACAGCTGTCCTCCTCTCTCTGCACTTATACCTTCAGTTCACACCGGCAGTGGGATCTCAATGTGACCTGGTCAGAGATATGAGTCTTAATAAATCCCAGTGCAAAAGCTCACTCTAATCTTTCGCGGGACCAATTGCTTTTTATCACTCTATATGACACTGCCTGCTTATGATTGGGCAGCGTCATACAGGGGAAAAAAATAAACTCCCCCAGAGCATAATCTCAGTTACAAGCTATGTTTTATTCAGCTCTTCACCTAATTTATAAAACAGTTTAGCATGTAAAAAGTAGTGAAAAGTCCTTTTTAAAGTGGGCTTACGTTTTCCTCTGAAAAAAAATAAAACACCCAGTAATTTGTCATTCAAGAGCTTAAGCTGCATTTTGCAATCTCCAATATGCAAATGTCATGGTTTAAAAACGATTACCATTTTAAGCATAAAATATGACGCCGAAGAAATACCACACATAGTTATGTGAAATATGTAAACTGTGACATTTTCTGGGATTAGTGCTCTAAGTCATCCACTGGGCATCTTCATGCTTTCCATCATCTCAAGGGTGCAATGTGTTCACAGCTCTCGGGATACTGCTAGCATAATCCGCTTATGATTGTAGGTTATGACACTGCCTTAAGATTGCTGTTAAGTTAACTTTCAATTAAATGTTTACCAGATGGTGCTTGAGTGCCAGCCAGAAAACACAGGTATTACTGCATCTTAGGCCAGCACCAAACATGAATTATACCCATGGAATTTTAGACAAGACTCATAAAACATCACTTTTCATTTACAAAGTATACATATTTGTATTTTATAAAAATCGTATTCCATAAGTAAATAATTTGATAGTTTCTGTTTCTGGTTTGTTACGCCATCATGAAAGTCTCTAAAAGTGCTAAGCTTAGTGCTTAATAACCCCATTATGACCTTGGACGTATAGGTACGTCACAGGTGGCCTCCCTCCCTTTGATGCGGGCTCCAGCTGTCATGTGCCCATAGCAGTCGCAGGTGGAATCGCGATCCACCCGTGACTGTTAACATGTTAAATGCCCCTGTCATTCTTTGACAGCGGCATTTAGCTTGCGCTTACCAGAAGCGCATCACAAACACCGCCCATCGGCGCTCCTGTCACTTGATCGCAGGGCACCAATGGGTTAGCACGACAGACGGTTGTCTACAGAAGACCCCCATGCTTGTCATTACAGATCGTCTATGGATGCCGGCTCGTGGCCGGCTTAAGCCCTACTATGTGTAGCATAAGCGATCGGATGATCGCAGCTCCGAGTAACCTAAAGGAACTATTGAAGTCAGTAAAAGGTGTAAAAAAAATGTTTTTAAAAATATAAAAAAAAATAAAAATTTCAGATCAACCCCCTTTTGCCCCATTCAAAATAAAACAATAAAAAATAAATAAAAAATACACATGTTTGGGCGATTCTGAATGCAGTGATATCAGTCTATCAAAATATAAACTAAATTAATCCAATTGGTAAACGGCGTAATGAAAAAAAAAAATCAAAACTCCAGAATTATGCTTTTTTGGTTGTCAAAACATTGCAATAAAATACAATAACAGGTGATCAAAAGGTCGTATCTACCACAAAATGGTATCAATAAAAATGATAAAAATGATGTCAATTGTGTTCGGCACGCAATAAGTAAGCCCTCAGCCAGCCCCAGATTCTAAAAAATGGAGACGCTACGGGTCTTTGAAAATGGTGCCATTTTGGACATTTTTTTCATCACTTAAATAAAAAAGAACCTATATATGTTTAGTAACTACAAACTCATAATGATCCGAAGGTCAGGTCATTTTTAGCATTTAGTGAGCATGGTAGAAAGAAAAAAAATTGTGAAATTGCACTTTTTTTTGCAACTTCACAGAACAACTTGTCCTGCGAAAAACAAGCCCTCACACGGCCATATTGACTGAAAAATAAAAAAGTTATGGCTCTCACGTTTTTTCAGCGTTTTTTTTCTGCAGCAAAATCTGATCTCTTGGGGGTAAAGTTTCTGCCTCCAAAAAGCAGGTTTTGCTTGTTTTTTTTTTTTGCTGCGTTTTTTTCACTGTTCATTTGTCTTTTTATGTATGCTGATAAAGTTCAGTGAAAATAACAACAACAAACTATTCAACTTCATAAGATTTTGGCACAAAACGCAGCAAAACCTAATACCTGCATTTTTGTAGTGCTTTTTTCAGCGTTTTCTGTCACCGCCCATTACTTTCAATAACGCTGAAAAACCACTGAAAGAAATGACATGCTCTATTGTGCAAAAGACCATGCAAAGCGCAAAATACTGATGACGCAAAAACCAAGCTGTGTGCATGAGAGTTCTGAAAACTCATAGACTTTGCTGGTACTGTAAAACGCAGCTGAAAATTTGCATAAAAAAATGCATCAAAAAAACGCTGAAAAAACGCCTAGTGTGAACATAACCATATAGGGTGTATTTCTAGCGGTTGTATTAAGAACAAGCAATCTTTGAACAGTCTTGTACCCATTAATGGCCAATTTCAACAGACAAATTAGCAAAGTTCTCATTCAACAGGTGAAATAATTTTTAAGTTTGCTTAAAAATTATCATTCTCGGCAACCCATCGTCCTACGTAGACAGAAGATGTGCTGCCAAAAACAAAACTAGGCGCTCAGAATGATGGCATTAATCGTTCTCTGCTCATGGAAGTGCGGCTGAGCTGTCTACACAGGCTGTTGAGTGCCCTTACAGAAATTGGCAGAAACAACATATTGTCACTCCGGACCTTGTTAATAGTGTTGAGCCACCCCCGTAGAGTTCGAGTTCGGTTCGGTTCGTCGAACACCGGGATGTTCGAGGAACTGTTCGTCGAACACCTTATAACACCGTCGAACACTGTTAAAACCAATGGCAGGCAAACAAAAACACATAGAAAACACCTTCAAAGGTGTCCAAAAGCTGACAAACTGCTCAGAAGACACTCTCTTTAAAAAAGTCGGCCGGCAATTCAGCAGCGGCATACACCGGTACCCGACAATTTAGAAAAGAGGGAATAGAGCATCACACATAGATTAGATAGAAACATGTCAGTCACATATATAAGAAGTACAGTGACAGTGTTGGTTACTGTACTTGTCATTTAGTGTAAAGGATTTATTAAAAAGAATATTAGTGTTTTCATGCACCGTCTCTTTAAAAAAGCCGGCCGGCAATTCAGCATCGGTACCCGACAATTTATAACAGAAAGAATAGAGCATCACACATAGATTAGATAGAGGCGGCTGACGGCTGGTGTTTCTAGCCTGGGAGGGGGCCAATATTCATGGCACCCTTCCTGGGCTATTAATATCAGCCCCCAGCAGTCTGCCTAGCCTTTGCTAGCTATTAAAATAGGGGGGACCCCACGTCATTTTTTTGGGGGTCCCCCATTTTAATAGCTAGTAAAGGCTAGGTATTCAGCTGGGGGCTGATATTAGTAGCCTGGGAAGCTCCGTGGGTATTACCCCCTTCCCAGGCTTCAAACATCTGCCCCAGCCGTCTGCTTAACCTCCGCTAGAGACTAAAATTATGGGGAACCCCACGCCAATTTTTTTTTTAAGACTAAATGACAAGTACAGTAATCAACACTATCACTGTACTTATTATATATGTGACTGACATGTTTCTATCTATCTAATCTATGTGTGATTCTCTATTCTTTCTATTCTAAATTGTCGGGTACTGATGCTGAATTGCTGGCCGGATTTTTTAAAGAGACGGTGCATGAAAACACTAATATTTTTTTTAATAAATCCTTTACACTAAATGACAAGTACAGTAAGCAACTCTGTCACTGTACTTCTTATAAATGTGACTGACATGTTTCTATCTATCTAATCTATGTGTGATGCTCTATTCTTTCTGTTATAAATTGTCGGGTACCGCTGCTGAATTGCCGGCCGGCTTTTTTAAAGAGACGGTGCATGAAAACACTAATATTTTTTTTTAATAAATCCTTTAACAGTAAATGACAAGTACAGTAACCAACACTGTCGCTGTACTTCTTATATATGTGACTGACATGTTTCTATCTATCTAATCTATGTGTGATGCTCTATTCTTTCGGTTCTAAATTGTCGGGTACCAGTGTATGCCGCTGCTGAATTGCCGGCTTTTCATGTTTCACTGTGAGCACTGTTCCCATCGATTTGGGCAACCACTGTAATGCCACAACCACCATGGCTGTGGCATTACAGTGAGTGGCAGGCAATCCCTGCATGATTGGTGCTCTAAATAGCGCCAGACATGCAGGACACGCTTTTGGTGCACGAACAGTTATCGAACATAACCTCGAACAGCTGAATTTTTTGCAAATCGTTCACGTTCGTCGAACGACTCGAACACCGCCCAAAACAGCTCGAATTTGAGATTGGTGAACAGTTCTAGTCGAACACCGCTCATCTCTACTTGTTAATAAAGTTTAACCACTTTTCCTTGAAGATATCGTTAACAGTTCTTTTGCTTTCCCCATGCTTCAGTAATCAGCAAAGTCATTGTAGCCTGAAGGAAATGCACAAGGTTTCTCAGGAGCTAAGAAACTAATTGACTATTAATACACAGACACTAATTACCATAAAACACGGCACTGGCGTGGATACATTTGCTCCATTGCCAGCTCAACTTTTACATGATTAATTGAGTTTATATGTAGGGTGTTATTACACGTGCGATTGCAGCGCTTGTAGATGACGGCATATTGACGGGCGGCATCTGGACTTCCCATCGATTCAAGGTGCAAATACCGCTGCAGCACAGCAATTAGTGGTAAATGAATTGTTCCCCATAGCCGTTAACTCACATGTGAGAGCACCCCCAAGAGTAGGTAAACTGTTAGTCAGCAATCTGTGTGATTTTTAATCACTATGACTATGGGATACACACAATTACTACAGGATACACACAATTACTGTAGTATACACACAATTACTACAGGATACACACAATTGCTATAAGATACACACAATTACTATAATATACATACAATTACTATAATATACATACAATTACTACAGGATACACACAATTACTACAGGATATACACAATTACTATAAGATACACACAATTACTACAGGATACACACAATTACTATAGGATACACACAATTACTATAATATACATACAATTACTATAATATACATACAATTACTACAGGATACACACAATTACTACAGGATATACACAATTACTATAAGATACACACAATTACTACAGGATACACACAATTACTATAAGATACACACAATTACTATAATATACATACAATTACTACAGGATACACACAATTACTACAGGATATACACAATTACTACAGGATACACACAATTACTACAGGATACACACAATTACTATAATATACATACAATTACTATAATATACATACAATTACTACAGGATACACACAATTACTACAGGATACACACAATTACTATAAGATACACACAATTACTATAATATACATACAATTACTACAGGATACACACAATTACTACAGGATACACACAATTACTACAGGATACACACAATTACTATAATATACATACAATTACTATAATATACATACAATTACTACAGGATACACACAATTACTACAGGATACACACAATTACTATAGGATACACACAATTACTATAATATACATACAATTACTATAATATACATACAATTACTACAGGATACACACAATTACTACAGGATATACACAATTACTATAAGATACACACAATTACTACAGGATACACACAATTACTATAAGATACACACAATTACTACAGGATACACAAAATTACTATAAGATACACACAATTACTACAGAATACACACAATTACTATAAGATACACACAATTACTATAAGATACATACAATTACTACAAGATGCACACAATTACTACAGGATACACACAATTACTATAAGATACACACAATTACTATAGGATATGCACAATTATATCATATACACAATTACTATAGGATAGACACAATTACTATAGGATGTGCACAATTATATCATATAGACAATTACTATAGGATAGACACAATTAGATCATAGACACAATTACTATAGGATAGACACAATTACTACAGGATACGCACAATTACTATAGGATACGCACAATTATATCATATACACAATTACTATAGGATAGACACGATTACTATAGGATACGCACAATTATATCATATACACAATTATATCATACACACAATTACTATAGGATAGACGCAATTATATCATACACACAATTACTATAGGATACACGCAATTAATATATCATACACATTATTATTATTATTATTATTATAGCGCCATTTATTCCATGGCGCTTTAAATGTGATAGGGGGTATACATAGCAAAACAATTACAATAATCGTGAACAAAACGTGACGGCGACTGGTACAAGAGGAGAGAGGACCCTGCCCACGAGGGCTCACAATCTACAAGGGATGGGTGAGGATACAGTAGGTGAGGGTAGAGCTGGTCGTGCAGCGGTATGATTGAGCGGTGGTTACTGCCGGTTGTAGGCTTGTTGGAAGAGGTGGGTCTTCAGGTTCCTTTTGAAGGTTTCCACGGTAGGCGAGAGTTTGATGTGTTGGAGTAGAGAGTTCCAGAGAAGAGGGGATGCACAGGAGACATCTTGTATGCGATTGTGGGAGGAGGAGATAAGAGGTATGTATGGGGAGACTAGGTCACAGATATATGGGGGAGACAGGTTGTGAATGGCTTTGTATGCCATGGTTAGGGTTTTGAAGTGCAGTCTCTGGGCAATGGGGAGCCAGTGAAGGGATTGACAGAGAGGAGAGGCCGGGGAATAGCAGGGGGACAGGTGGATTAGTCGGGCAGCAGAGTTTAGGATAGATTGGAGGAGTGCGAGAGTGTTAGAAAGGAGGCCACCGAGCAGGAGGTTGCAGTAGTCGAGGCGAGAGATGATGAGGGCGTGCACTAGTGTTTTTGCAGAGCCTTTGCTGAGGAATGTGCGGATCCGGGAGATATTTTTGAGTTGGAGTCGGCAGGAAGTGGAAAAGGCTTGGATATGTGGTTTGAAGGAGAGATCAGAGTCCAGGGTTACCCCAAGGTAATTATTATATCATGCACACAATTATTACAGGATACACACAATTACTATGGGATACACACTATTATATCATGCTCACAATTACTATAGGATATACACAATTATTATATCATACACACAATTACTACAGGATACACACAATTATTATAGCATATACACAATTACTATAAGATACACACAATTACTAAATTACTATAGGATGCACACAACTACTATAGGATATACACAATTACTATAGGATACACACAATTACTAAATTACTATAGGATGCACACAACTACTATAGGATATACACAATTACTATAGGATACACAAAATTACTGTAGGATGCACAATTACTATAGGATATACACAATTACTATAGGATATACACAATTACTATAAGATACACACAATTACTAAATTACTATAGGATACACACAATTACTATAGGATGCACACAATTACTGTAGGATACGCACAATTACTGTAGGATGCACACAATTACGGTAGGATACGTACAATTACTGTAGGATACATACACAATTACTATAGGATACGCACAATTACTATAGGATACACACAATTACTGTAGGATACACACAATTACTGTAGGATGCACAATTACTACAGGATACACACAATTCTGTGATGATAAAAAGCTTCACCTGACTATCATTCCTGAAATAACAAGGTGTATTGATGCTTTTCATAAATTATGCACAACACATCCTCCAAATTCTTCCTGGGGCTCGTAAATTTATAAACACAACTATATATCGATTTTTAAACCTAAAAAGCAATGGAATCGACTTCTGAATGTGTCGGCATTCCTGACTCTTAACTAGTTTGGAAAATAAATCATTGTAGGTTATCAAATTTGGTAAAAGCTGAAGTCTATTTTAGACAATTTTGATGGGGTCCTCCAACTGGCAACTTCTCAGGAGCTTATATTGATAGGTCCTTTAATGATATGGGAATATTTGTAAACAATTTTACTAATTAGAACTGGTCTGATGATAACTGTCAGGCACCCAGCTGAGCAAAACAATTTGTACTGTAATGGTTCAGTCCACCGTGACAGCCAGACCCATTCTTCACCTTTGAAGCCCGCATCCTCAGCATGGCATTCTGGGCACTTCTGACGTTTACTAGGTGCAGGGCCGTATCTGCCACTAGGCATTCGAGGGCGTGCGCCTAGCGCGGCAGGTTGCAAGGGGCGGTGCCATCATGAAGAAGTAAAAAATATTTTTTTTTTATTTTTTTTTTTAAATGTGCTCCTTTTTCTCTGATTGACATCATGTCAATACCGCCATTTTAATTTGGGGGAGGTGGTGAAAGTTGATGAGGTGAGCGCTGCATGGGCAGAGCAGCAGTAATAAACTCCCTGCCAGGATGGAAGAGACAATTAATGCTAAAGGGGAAGGACCTGTGATGATGTCATGCCCATGTGACTCCTATGGGAGGAGCCATCCTAGAGATTACAGGAAGTGAAGTATTTCTCATGCAGGAAGCAGTAGCAGCAGTAGCTGGAGAAGATGGGGGCACAAGTGACAGGTAATCAGGGTCCAGGGGTACATGGGGTGCAGTCTGTATAGGGGTGTGTGCTATATAAGGGTGAAGGCTGTATATGGGGGTTCCAGCTGTATATGGGAATGTGCAGGCTGTATATGGGAATGTGCAGGCTGTATATGGTGGTGCAGTCTGTATATAAGGGTGCAATCTGTATATGGGGTGTACAGTAGGTATATGGGGGTATGCAGGCTGTATATGGGGGTGCATGCTATATATGCAGGGGTGCAGTCTGTGTATGGCGGGGTGCAGTCTCTTTATGGTGGTATGCAGGTTTTATATGGGAGGGTGCAGGCTGTATATGGGGGTGCAGTAGGTATTATGGGAGTATGCAGTCTGTATATGGGGGGTACATGGGGTGCAGGCTGTATGTGGAGGGGTGAAAGTTGTATATGGGAATGCAGTGTGTATATGGGTATGTGAAGTCTGCATGGGGGTGTGCAGGCTGTCTATGGGGCTGCAGTCTGTTTATGGGATTGCACAGTGTGTATATGGGGTAAATGGCGTGCAGGCTGTATGTGTGGGGGGTGCAGGCTCTATATGGGGGGTGCAAACTGTTTATGGGCATGCAAACTTTATATGGGTGGTACATGGGGTGCAGGCTGCATATGGAAGGGGATGCAGGCTGTGTATGGGGGTAAATGTGGTGCAGGCTGTATATGGGGGTACATGGGGGCAGGAGTGTATCTGGGGAGGGCAGGCGGGGCATGTGCCCCGGGCGCAGCCGGCAGGAGGGTGCTGTCGGGTCGCCTAATGCGGCGGTCCGAGGTGTCGCCCCTGGCGGCTGCATTCTGCCGCCCCCGGGTCGGGATTCGGCCGTTCCCTGAGCGGGCGTCAAGCTGACAGCATGCTCAGAGAAGCTGTGGCATGCCGGCTTCCAGTCATTGTACTTGCATCTTGCAGACGCAAGCATAATTGATGTTCTGACCGTCAGCTTACAGCAACGTCAGCAGCGTGATCAGGTCATGTGATCACGCTGCTGACGTCACTCGTCGGCGCCCACAGGAGAGAGCAGAGCCTCGGTGGTAAGTGCTCCTGTGGAGTTGAAGACACCAAAGGTTCGGGGGGGGCATATTAATTAAATGTGCAGGGGGTTATTAATTGTGCAGGGGGGCAAATTTATTAAATTGTGCAGGGGGGGTATAAATTGTGCAGGGGGCATATTTATTAAATGTGCAGGGGGGCATATTTCTTAAAGTGCAGGGGGTATTGTGGAGGGGGCTACTTATTAATTGTGCAGGGGGGCAATTAATTGCTCAGGGGGCTATTTATTAATTGTGCAGGGGGGCATATTCATTCATTGTTCAGGGGGCTATTTAATTATTGTGGAGGGGCCATATTTATTCAGTGTGAAGGGGGAGATTTAATCTGTGGGGAGCGAGTGGGGGGTGGGTGCAGACACATTATTGGTAGTGAGGGGGAAAATGTGTGCAGACCTAGTATGAGGAGTTAGGGGGGATGTGTGAGGAGGAAATATGAGGAGGTAAGGGAAACGTGTAAGGAGACTATTGAGGGGAATAGTGTGAGGATACAGTATGGGGGAAGAAAAGTGTGAGTGGGCACAGAATAGAGACTGAGTAGTGGGTGGGGGATAGCATGGAGGGACACTGTAAGGTCACATCCAGGAGGGAACAGTATGCTAAGGAGGGGGCGTGTGATGAGTGGGCGCAATACAGAGACTGAGTCCTATAGTGGGGACACAGTGTGAGGACAGTGTGAAGAGGGGGCCCAGTATGGAAAGGAGAGGGCAGTGTGGAGAGCATGTACCATAAGAGGGGTAGAGTGTGGGAGTGAAATTTTGTGTAGGGAATATAATGAGAGGCAATTAATTATTCAGGGGCTCTACATAAGGCAGATATTTTTATTCAGTAGCATTATAATGACACTGCTATCTTTCAGGGCACCATGTGGGGATGAGCTGCAGAAGACCGGAGAAGATGGAAGTCTGCAGAGACGAGCTGTGGATGAGAAAAGTCATCATGGCGTCTGGACAAGATGAAGAAAAGAAAGAGAATGACTCCAGAGACAGCGTCATCTATCAGGTACCTGGATGTAAATGTTTTTCATGATGCTGACAATTTTTTATTTTTATTTATGTTAGAAGCATTAAAGATGTTGTCCACGTTTGTGATGAGTCTACAGTCATTCCATGTGACTGCAAACTTCTGAATTCTCACAGTGCGCACTGCACACTGTCAGGATTCTCTGGTGCCGGCGATTTGTATACATGCGGTCACATGCTGACTAGACATGCGTTGCCTCACTCAATGAAAATGAATTGAGGGAGGCCACACACGTCTAGTCGCAATGTGGTCAGAAGTATGCAAATCACACACTTGTAGTGACATGACTGCCCACTCTTGGCACGGCAAGGGAGAATCCTAAAAGTGTGCAGTGCATGTGCTATGAAAATTCAGAAGCCTGCAGTCACATACAGTCACACACAGTGACTGCAGACTTCCATCTCAAACCTGGAAAAACCTGTTAATTATAAAATGAAGCCATGTAGCCAATCCTGACAGCAAGTAATATCCTCAATGTCAGGACTCAGCTCTGCTCGCAGGTTTCAGCAGTCCTCACATGGCTTCTTCACTCATGCGATTTTCATAGTTACAGTCACCTGAAAAAGAGCTTTTCTTCCTGCTTCTCTCAGAGAGAATTAGGAAGAGCAGCTCGTTGGCACGTGACTAAGGCCACGGCCCCACTATCAGTATTTGGTCAGTATTCGGTCAGTATTTTATCTCAGAAGTGGAAGCCAAAACCAGGTGAGGAACAATCAGAGCAAAGGTATAATAGAAACAAGTCACCAATTCTGCATTTATCATTAGAGTTGAGCCACCCCCGTAGTGTTCGAGTTCGGTTCGGTTCGTTGAACACCCGTATGTTCGCCGAACTGTTCGTCGAACTGTTCGTCGAACACCGTCAAACACCGTTAAAACCATTGGCAGGCAAACAAAAACACATAGAAACACATAGAAAACACAAAGAAAACACTTCAAAGGTGTCCAAAAGCTGACAAACTGCTCAGAAGACAAAACTAACACATGGAAAAGTGACAAGTACATATAGTCATGCAAAAAGAAGTTGAGGAGTAAAAGGAGGGGGAGACACAGATATAGGCATGTCATGCCCTTCTAAAACCAAAAAAGTGCGAAGCTGACACGGCCAGTCCGTTCCTGCCCGTGCGACCTCCGTGTCGCCGGGTTTGTGCCAGAGCTGCGGTGGACCCTGATGGCCAGCCCCCTCTCCCAATACTGGTGCCTGTCCGCTGGTGGGTCGAGCGAGCCCCCCTGCAGTGGAGGCAGGTCTAAGCTTTTTAATTTAAATTGTCTCTCTAATTTGAATGAGTACACTTTAAATCCTTTTACAAGGATCTATTGGAGGGCAAGTCTGATGCCAGCAGCTACGGGAATTACAGCTCCAGTAGCGTCCACTAAAGCTGCTGCAGTTAAAAAGCTTTTATAAGGATCGAGCTTGGCGTTCCACTTCAAGGCGTCCTACCACCAGTCCCAGCCCCGTTGGCTTGGGGTGCCTCCCGATGCTCTTCACTGAGTGTCCCGGGGGCCCGAAGCATTTCCTTTGAAAAAATGAAGTGTCCAAACTACAGTAGTAGCTTGCTTAACAGCTGGAATAATACGCTGACTAGCAGACACTGCTACTAGGCACAAAGTATTTCCTGGGCTAGATACAGTTAAAAATTTGTAATTAGATACTCTCGTTGGATGCTGAGAAAGCATTCCATAGAGTCTCCTGGCACGCCATATATTATTCTCTTAAAAAGCTTGGGGTAGGGGTCTAGGGGACCCTTTTATAGCCAAAATCATGGCCCTGTATCGCAATACGTCACCTAGGCTGAAGATAAATGGAACATTTTCATCACCTTTCATAATCACCAATGGGACAAGGCAGGGATGTCCTCTGTCCCCTCTCTTATACATCCTAGTAACCCCAATATTAGGTGGATTGAGGTGGGAGGCACCGAGTACAAGTGCTCTGCATTTGCTGATGATGTCCTAGTATATATCACTCAATCACATATATCCATCCCTGCTGTTATGGCTGAAATAGATCACTTTGTTACATGGTCAAATTTTAAAATCAATGCAGCGAAGTCTGAGGCCCTCGATGTCTCCCTCCCCAAATCCATACAGGATTCCATCCAGTCCAACTTTCCCTTTGCCTGGCCCTCACAGGGTATCAAATACTTAGGAATTCGTATTCATAGAGACCTCTCCAGTCTATGTTGTCTTAATTTTGGGCCCTTTATTGAACAACTCCATACAGACCACAGTTGGCGAGTTAGAACTGTAAGTTTCACTACGTGAACCACTGGTGTTTTGTGGAAAAGCACATGTACACTGTGTTCCAAATTATTATGCAAAAAGTGTTTAGGAGTGATAAGGTAAGAATTTTTTTGTTTGTCAGTTAAACTCATTGATGGTGATGTGTGTCAGGGCTCTTTATATCACTGTAAGCAATTGCAGACACCTGTGCTAATTAGTTTGGCAGGTGTGTCCAATGAAAGGCAAGACTACTTAAGAAGGCTGTCCCACATTATTAAGCAGCCTACATTTTCTGCCAAAATGGGAAAGAAAAAGGATGTGTTGGCTGCGGAGAAGCAACAAATTGTGGAGTGTTTAGGTCAAGGCATGACCACAATCAACATTGCCAAGACACTTCATCCTGATCATCGCACAATCAAGAAGTATGTAGCTGATTCACAGTACAAAGAGGATTGACGCACAACTCGTGGGGACGGCAAGACTTGGACAGCAGCCCCTTGTCCTGCTGTCACCATAGTTACCCAGTGCCCAGTCAGCGACATGTAACGCCCCTGTGTCCATGCCCACTCGTCCAAGTGTCTGTGGTGAAATGCACCCTGTCACACACAGAGTTTCTCAAAGAAGCGGTGATGTTGTGTGCGACATGTTGGTGTAGCGCAGGCACACCTTTCTTTGAGAAGTAGTGCCGACTGGGCATCTGGAACTGGGGCACTGCAACGGACATAAGGTCTCGAAAATCCTCTGTGTCCACCAGGCGGAAAGGCAGCATTTTTGTAGCCAAGAGCTTGCAGATGGTGAAATTCAACCTCTTAGCTTTCTCATGGCTAGGAGGAAATGGTCTTTTACTTGTCCACATCTGAGGGACCGAGGGCTGGCTGTTGTGCTTAGACGGGGTTGAGAAGGGTGTCCCCGGCAAACTGCCGGTCTGTGAGGAAGATGCAGGCAGACATGTTAGGTTGCCTTGATCCAAAGGTGGTGCTATCGATGTCAGAGAGCGCTCAACACCATCTGGTGTTTCCACCTCCAAATAAAATGATGACCTGGCAATCACGCTGGCTGTTGCGGGAAAAGAGGTGGCAGGTCTGCGTCCCAAAACAGGTGTGACTGCTGTCCCCCCAGTTACAGAGGATGAAGAGGCCGCGTATGCAAAAGATGTGGCAGACGGTGGTTGGCCCAGACGGTGGTTGGCCCGGCCGGCTAGGCCGCATTCTAGCACAGTGAGCTTCCCACTGCAACTTATGCTTCATATCCATGTGCCAGTTCATGCATGAAGTACTCAAACTATGTATTTTTTGGCCTCTACTTAGCTTTTGCTGACAAATGTTACAGATAACACGAGATGGGTCATCCTTATCAATCTGAAAAAATGCCCAGGCTATGCAAGGCTTAGCACCCATGCGACCTGAATAGCCACCACAACTTGTGGTCAGAGGCAGAGTTGTGTTTGAGGATGCAGTTGTTGACGTGCTTCCAGTACTACGTCTCTGTCCAGGAAGGCGCAACCTGACCTCGTCGTCACTAGCATCCTCCTCCACCTCCTCTGCTGACCTCATCGACTGGCTGACTGTGGGTTGACAGTAAGTGGGATTTCCAACCTCGTCATCATCACCCTGTGTGTTATCACGCCCGTCGTCCTCAGAGCCAACCTCTTCCTGCCCTGACAAAAAACTCAAGTTGTCGCTCCAATCAGGTATTTGAGTCTCATCATCATCTTCCTCATTGTCTCCACCAACAGGAGTTACAGTTTGGGAACGAGGGTCTACATTATGGTCAGAACCTTCTGCGTCTGTTCCTGGATCCGACTCATAAAGATTCTGGGCATCAGTGCAGATCATTTCCTCGTCTGGATTCACAGAAGCCCTGGAGCTGACCTCTGATTCCCAGGCTATAGTATGAGTAAACAGCTCTGCAGACTCAACCATCTGTTCTACCCCATACTCCGACGGGCAGCTGGAGACTTGGGAGCTGTGAGGAAGCAAGTGCTATTGGGGTGACACCTCTGAGGACTGGAGTATTTGTGATGTTGAAGTTGAGGTGGAGGAGAGCCCACTTAAAGGAGCACTTGATATCCGTTGAAGCACCTGCTGTTTTTATGCCTCATCTGGAATTTGTAGCGATTGGCGTGGCCGTAAGAAAAGGATCTTATCACATTGTCCGCTAAAAGAAGTAGACATCTTAGTTTGGCTGGAAGATGGTCTTTCTTCTGCAGATGTTACTGTTGCTTTAACACCTACCCCACGGACACAACCTTTTTTTCCCTTCCCAACACGCCTATTCCCCTTTCCACAAGCAGCAGGCCTTTTACCACTCATTTTGGTGGTTAACTAATTGACAACTCTGGAGTTGTTTGCACAAAAAACAATGGATGGGAACCGAGCAGAGCTGAGTGGCCAAACTGTAGTATTTATTACATACAGAGGTGGTGGAGTTTAGTATAGATGGACTTATAGAATAAGTCCCACACACTACAACAAGCCCAAAAAAATTTTCAGAGCTAGATGCAGATAAAAATTATTTTTAATTTGCAACCTGGTGGAGGTTAGTATAGATGGACTAATACAACAAGTCCCATACACTGCTACAAGCCCAAATTTTTTTCAGAGCTAGATGCAGATAAAAATTATTTTTAATTTGCAACCTTGTGGAGGTTAGTATAGATGGACTAATAGAACAAGTCCCACACACTGCTACAAGCCCAATTTTTTTTCAGAGCTAGATGCAGATAAAAATTATTTTTAATTTTCAATCTGGTGGAGGTTAGTATAGATGGACTAATAGAACAAGTCATACACACTGCTACAAGCCCAAAAAAATTTTCAGAGCTACATGCAGAGAAAAATTATTTTTAATTTGCAACCTGGTGGAGGTTAGTATAGATGGACTAATAGAACAAGTCCCACACACTGCTACAAGCCTAAAAATTTTTTCAGAGCTAGATGCAGATAAAATAATTTTTAATTTGCAACCTGGTGGAGTTTAGTATAGATGGACTAATAGAACAAGTCCCACACACTGCTACAAGCCCAAAATTTTCTTTCAGAGCTAGATGCAGATGAAAATTATTTTAAATTTGCAACCTGGTGGAGGATAGTAAAGATGGACTAATAGAACAAGTCCCACACACTGCTACAAGCCCAAATTTTTTTTCAGAGCTAGATGCAGATAAAAATTATTTTTAATTTGCAACCTGGTGGAGGTAAGTATAGATGGACTAATAGAACAAGTCCCACACACTGCTACAAGCCCAATTTTTTTTTCAGAGCTAGATGCAGATAAAAATTATTTTTAATTTGCAACCTGGTGGAGGTTAGTATAGATGGACTAATAGAACAAGTCCCACACACTGCTACAAGCCCAATTTTTTTTTCAGAGCTAGATGCAGATAAAAATTATTTTTAATTTGCAACCTGGTGGAGGTTAGTATAGATGGACTAATAGGACAAGTCCCACACACTGCTACAAGCCCAATTTTTTTTTTCAGAGCTAGATGCAGATAAAAATTATTTTTAATTTGCAACCTGGTGGAGGTTAGTATAGATGGACTAATAGAACAAGTCCCACACACTGCTACAAGCCCAAATTTTTTTTCAGAGCTAGATGCAGATAAAAATTATTTTAATTTGCAACCTGGTGAAGGTTAGTATAGATGGACTAATAGAATAAGTCCCACACACTGCTACAAGCCCAAATTTTTTTTCAGAGCTAGATGCAGATAAAAATTATTTTGAATTTGCAACCTGGTGGAGGTTAGTATAGATGGACTAATAGAACAAGTCCCACACACTGCTACAAGCCCAATTTTTTTTTCAGAGCTAGATGCCGATAAAAATTATTTTTAATTTGCCACCTGGTGGAGGTTAGAATAGATGGACTAATAGAACAAGTCCCACACACTGCTACAAGCCCAATTTTTTTTTCAGAGCTAGATGCAGATAAAAGTTATTTTTAATTTGCAACCTGGTGGAGGTAAGTATAGATGGACTAATAGAACAAGTCCCACACACTGCTACAAGCCCAATTTTTTTGGTCAGAGCTAGATGCAGATAAAAAATATTTTTAATTTGCAACCTGGTGGAGGTTAATATAGATGGACTAATAGAACAAGTCATACACACTGCTACAAGCCCAAATGTTTTTTCAGAGCTAGATGCAGATAAAAATTATTTTTAATTTGCAACCTGGTGGAGGTTAGTATAGATGGACTAATAGAACAAGTCCCACACATTGCTACTAGCCCAAATTTTTTTTCAGAGCTAGATGCAGATAAAAATTATTTTGAATTTGCAACCTGGTGAAGGTTAGTATTGATGGACTAATAGAATGATGCTATGTCCAAAAGCTTTTAATTGGCTAGTTGTAGTAAAAAAAAATTGTATTCTATACACAGGTGGTGTACCTTGCAACACAGATAGGCTACTCCACTGACTAACACACACTGCAAGAGGCCAAAAAGGATTTGCTTAGCTAGATTTAGCCAAATGCTGTGAAAAAAACTTGCACAGCACTGGCACAGACCTGCCTGGCAAAAAGTTGTAGGAAATGCTGTAACCTAGTCCTGAAAAGGACTGCAATTACAATTAGTCCCTACTCCCAACCTATCTATTTAAGAGCACAGACCTGCCTGATAAAAGTTGTAGGAAATGATGTAACCTAGTCCTCAAAAGGACTGCAATCACAACTATTCCCTACTCCCAAGCTATCTGTAGATTTGTGCGAAAATTGGCTTGAAATGAACACTCAAAGTATAGCGCACACAGCAACAGCGGTGCCGTCTAACACGCAGCAGCAGCAGTGAGAAAATGGTGGCTACGTGGAAAATGGCTGGGTCTTATAGGGCAAGGACATGTGACATACACTGCCAATGACACATGCCCTTGCTTGTGTGAAAAAAAGCAGTTCGCTCCGTGTGTGCGCTGCTGATAGGCTGACAGATTGCACCTCCCCACTGTAAATGCGGGAAAGAGAAAAAAAAATGGAGATCTTCATTATTTATGCAGAGATCCATCCCCTGCCCCTCCCTCCGCCCCGCCGTACACTCAAACTGCATATTAACATTAATTTTCAGCATTACTGAGAAAAAATCCAGTTATGATTTTGGTGCACGAACAGTTATCGAACATAACCTCGAACAGCCGGATTTTTTTCAAATCGTTCGTGTTCGCCAAACGGCTCGAACACCGCCCAAAACAGCTCGAATTTGAGATTGGCGAACAGTTCGAGTCTAACAACGCTCATCTCTATTTATCATCCACTCCTGGTTTTGGCTCCCACTCCTGAGAAAACATACTGACCGAATACTGACCAAATACTTATAATGGGGCCGTGGCCTAACACTCCCAGATATAAAGCATTGTAATGCTGGTGCATTGCAGTGCATTATACCAGCGATCAGAGATAAAAGTTAAAGTCCCAGAGAGGCTGAGTAAAAAAAGTGAAAAACAATTGTAAAAATATTTTTTTTAAAAAATCACAAAATAATAAAAACATGAAAAAAATATTATACCCACAAATACATATTTTTATGTAAAAACAAAAATAAGCAAAAAAGTACACATATTTGGTATCACCGTGTCCGGAACGACCTGATCTATAAAGTTGTCACACTAGTTAACCCCTTCAGTGAAAAAAAATTGATAAAAAACGCGACAAAAAACTATGCTTTTTCATCATACTGACAAACAAAAAGTGGAATAAAACGCAATGAAAAAATCGAATGTAAGTAAAAATGGTATCGCTGAAATCATCATTCTGTCCCACAAAAAAGAAGCTGCAAATGGCATATGTGCTGGGGAAGGAGCAGGTGGAGGGCGCCAAACTGAATTCTTGCCCCGGGTGCTAGAAGACCTAGATACACCTCTGCATGGGGTGCAAGCTGAATGTGGGGATGCAGGTTGTATATGGTGGTGCAGGTTGTATATGGGGAGTAAATGGGTTGCAGGCTGAATATGGGCATACATGTGGTGCAGGCTGTATATGGGTGGTACATGGGGTGCAGGCTGGATATGAAGGCGGTGCAGGCTCTATGTGGGGAGTGCAGGTTGTATATGGTGGGTATATGGGGTGCTGGCTGCTTGGGGGTTACATGGGGCGCTGACTGTGTGGAGTGTAAATAGGAGTGCAGGCTGTGTGTGATATAGTGCAACAAAGGAGGGGAAGGTAATGGATCCTTAATGGAGTTGAATATTCAGTAAGGGAACAGTATAGAAGGCAGTATATAAAAGGAGGGACATTGTGTAGGCACAATATGGAGTGTGAACTGGGGGCATTGTGGGGAGGTGGAATTGTGGTGAGGGGCACTGAAGATGGGGACAGTGTGGATGCCACCATAGGTACAGTGTGTAGGAGGGACAGTGTAAAGGCCACAGTTCTTAAGGGGGGGTGGTTTGACAGTTATTGTTATGAATAGACAATGTAGTGGCCATAGTTCATGGGGGAGGGATGGTGGTTATACAGTAGTATATAAGAGGGGATGGAGGGGTGGCAATTTTTTATATGAGAGGAGGCCATGTATCATAAGAGGGACATTGTGGGTGTCATTTTTTGTGCAGGGAGCACAGCAAGGGGCAATTATTTATTCACTGGCATAGCGTAGGGCTTATTTAGGGCAACGTAGGGGCAGCTATTTTTATTCAGGTGGCATTATAATGAAACTTTTATTTTTAAGGGCACATAACCTTAAACTGTGCGTCGAACACGTCGATATCATGAGTGTGGCCGATGTTAGTCTAGTGTGTATAGGGACCTTTAAAGGAGTTATCCAGGACTAAATATTTTTTTTTTACTATGGGCCTAAGAACTATCAGGCAAGTAGTTGCTAACCTGCCTGTTCTACCCGGCACTGATCTCTGCTTGCTCAGAGAGGTCACAGACCATTCATGCCGTTGATTCTGCAGCTTCTGCTGAGATCACTTTGGCAGAGCAGCAGCTACTTTTCCACTCTGATCTGTTAATGGGTTGTGAATTGCCAATGTGATTGTGATTGACAGCCGGCTCCCCACTGCCTTATTGCAGGAAGCCAGCTGTCAATCAGCATGACGTCGGCAGTCACGCCCCATCGACAGAGAAGCCTGGAAGACGAAGATCTGCTCTGTTGATGTGGAGCAGCTGAATCGGTGTCGGATAGAACAGGCAGGTAATTAGCAACAATTTGCCTGTTAGCTTTTTGGCTCATTGTAAAAAAAATATAGTCCTGGATAACCCCTTTAACTACTATCTAATGGGTATGTGCACTTTTAGTCTGACTTACCAGTAAGTGGGTGCGACCACTTAAAGTGTCTAGGGCAGCATGAATGCCAAATACGGCTCTGACTAGGTGCCACACAACGTCATGATTGTGACACACCTAATAGATGCCAGAGGTTCCCAGGATGCCTGAGTTGAGGATGCCAGGAGAAAAAGTGAAGACTGCTCTTGTCTGACAGCCACAGAGGACCAGACTGGACGCCGTAACAGGGGAGTTCGAATCTTTCTGCTCAACTCTTTTTCTGTTAAAAGGTTTTCCAGAACCTTGAAACTGATCATCTATACTTAGTATAGGGCATAAATATCAGGTCATTATGGTTCCAACAAATCAGCTAATTAAGGGGGCTATGGCACTTTGATTGGCACTGTATACTCTTCATTGTTAATCAGGCATAGTGCCATACATTTTGTAGGGTCTTTGCTTGGTATTTGTAGCTCATGCACTTTTTTTTAATGGTACTAAACAGCAAGAAGCAGCAATACAAGGAACAGCTGCTATCGCATGTGTAACATCCCTGGCGGCGTGCTGGCATGGCTTACCACCTTCCACCATGCAAGAACGCCATCTTACCTATCAGTCCAGGCTGCACACTTTGCTCCAGTACCTGCTGTGTGCATGTCTCTGGTCTGATTGCTTAGGGCGGCGGCGCGGTTACTGCCTGATTCTTATAGTTACTGTGTGAGCACTCCTAATGCCTCCCCAGCCTATTGCTGTGAGTCACTGGATACTTAAACCCCCTCCACCCAGTAGGAGGTGCCTGAGCAACACTTTGTTTCAGTGTGTTCTGTGCAACTGAGTTGCCAGGTCCTGTCCTGTATCTTGTCTGTTTCTGCCACCCTGGGGGCTGAGTACCCAGGCCTGTTACTTGTATCTGTGACTTCTAGTCTGTTTCCGCCACCCTGGGGGCTGAGTACCCAGGCCTGTTACCTGTATCTGTGACTTCTAGTCTGTTCCACCACCCTGAGGGCTGTATACCCAGGCCCGTTATCTGTATCTGTGACTTCTAGTCTGTTTCCGCCACCCTGGGGGCTGAGTTCCCAGGCTCGTTCCTGTATCTTGTTCCGGGTTCAGTTCCTGTCTGAACTGGGTCCTAGTCCGTTACCTGTTTGTCTCTATGTCCGTACCTGCCCTTTTCCTGCAGTGTCTGAACCTGCACTTAACTCCAACTCGTTGTCTCTGTACTTCTGTTTGTGAGTTTTGTGTCCACTCACTACTTCATTGTAAGTACCTTGTGTGTATCTGGTTCTGCTTGTCCCGTTTCCCTGCCTCCGTATCTACCTCCTGTGTTCTAACTATTTTCCTGTATTTTCCAGTCTATTCCATGTGAACAGAGCCCTGTCATATCTGCCTGCACCTTCTGCTCTGTTCTGCTCAGCTCGTCTACCGCACCTGCGGTTTCGCTCTGCTCTGCTTGTCCACCGCACGTGCGGTTTCGCTCTGCTCTGCTTGTCCACCGCACGTGCGGTTCCGCTCTGCTCTGCTTGTCCACCGCACATGCGTTTCACTCTGCTCTGCTTGTCCACCGCACCTGTCGTCTCGCTCTGCTCTGCTTGTCCACCGCACGTGCGGTTTCGCTCTGCTCTGCTTGTCCACCGCACATGCAGTTTCGCTCTGCTCTGCTTGTCCACCGCACGTGCGGTTTCGCTTTGCTTTGCTTGTCCACCGCACGTGCAGTTTCGCTCTGCTCTGCTCTGCTTGTCCACCGCATGTGTAGTTTCACTCTGCTCTGCTTGTCCACCGCACCTGCGGTTTCGCTCTGCTCTGCTTGTCCACTGCACGCGCGGTTTTGCTCTGCTCTGCTTGTCCACCGCACCCGCGGTTTCGCTCTGCACTGCTTGTCCACCGCACCCGCGGTTTCGCTCTGCTCTGCTCCGCTTGTCCTCCGCGCCTGCGGTTCTGCTCTGCTAGTCCACCGCACTCGCCGCTTCTGTTCCTGTATCCCAGTCTGGGAGTTTTACCTTACCTGATCTGGTAATGATGGCCATTAATATCGAAGTCACAAAAAAACCCTACAACTTTGTTTTTTCATTCTATCTCGGAAAAATATCCTTTATCACCAAATAAATCAAGCAGAAACAAAATGACATCTCGTATTCAAGCTGTCTAACTGCATAATTAGGAATGTCATTGTGCTTGCCATTATCATCTACTATTTCATATTTGTTCTCCCAGTGAAAAATTCTAAAAACATGAGTGCCACTTTCCTAAATTTCCGCATTACTTGACTTTGCGTTGGTTAAAGGTCATCTAAACACTCAGCTCTACTGTATAAATGGAAGGAAAATGATGATGATAATAATAATAATAATAATGCTGATAACGCTTCTCTTATACCTGAACCTTTGCTGCTTTGTATTTTTTCATTATTAAGCCTTTAGAGGCAGATGTTACCAGGAATGACTAAGAAAAAGTCAAAGCCTATTATGTTGAATTGAATATTCTTTATTCTTTTTCTTAATAGTTTGGGTGGATGTAGTCAAGGGTTTTGAAAAATTCATTAAGCAATATAAAATGGTGTCACAAATAGGTAAATAACTAAACTACCAAAATAAATACTGATTTTTTATAAGCATCAAAGACTCTTCTACAAGTAATTTTTCATATATATATATATATATATATATATATATATATATATATATATATATATAAAAATCTAGAAAAGTCGGCTCTAAAACAACATTACTAATTACACAGGTGTTTTTTTGCTTTATTTTGTAAAATTGAGGTCTATAGGTAGAGAAACCCCTAAAAAAATCTGCAGTGTGGCACAAGGGTCAAAAACATGTGGAAATTCTCTTTCCATTGGCAATTTAAGCAATAAAGGAACAGCATTAAAATAAACTGACGTAAGCGTTATGAGTACAGGGTGATTCAAAAAGTATGCCACAAAATTATAGCTTCGGTATTCATAACCAAGAGAACATACAGTGCGTACGGAAAGTATTCAGACCCCTTTAAATTTTTCACTCTTTGTTTCATTGCAGCCATTTGGTAAATTCTAACAACTTCATTTTTTTCTCATTAAGGTACGCTCTGCATCCCATCTTGACTGAAAAAACAGAAATGTAGAAATGTTTGCAAATTTATTAAAAAAGAAAAACTGAAATATCACATGGTCATAAGTATTCAGACCCTTTGCTCAGTATTGAGTAGAAGCACCCTTTTGAGCTAGTACTGCCATGAGTCTTCTTGGGAATGATGCAACAAGTTTTTCACACCTGGATTTGGGGATCCTCTGCCATTCTTCCTTGCTGATCCTCTCCAGTGAACGTTGGTGGACAGCCATTTTCAGGTCTCTCCAGAGATGCTCAATTGGGTTTAGGTCAGGGCTCTGGCTGGGCCAGTCAAAATTGGTCACAGACGTTCTGAAGTCACTCCTTTGTTATTTTAGCTGTGTGCTTAGGGTCATTATCTTGTTGGAAGGTGAATCTTATGCCAAGTCTGAGGTCCAGAGCACTCTGGAAGAGGTTTTCATCTAGGCTATCTCTGTTCTTGGCCGCATTCATGTTTCCTTCAATTGCAACCAGTCGTCCTGTCCCTGCAGCTGAAAAACACCCCCATAGCATGATGCTGCCAACACCATGTTTCAATGTTGGGGTTGTATTCGGCAGGTAATGAACAGTGCCTGGTTTTCTCCACACATACCGATTAGCATTATCACCAGAAAGTTCTATCTTCATCTCATCAGACCAGAGAATCTTATTTCTCATAGTCTGTGAGTCCTTCATGTGTTTTTGAGCAAACTTTATGCTGGCTTTCATATGTCTTGCACTGAGGAGAGGCTTCCGTCGGGCCACTCTGCCATAAAGGCCCGAATGGTGGAGGACTGCAGTGATAGTTGACTTTGTGGAACTTTCTCCGTCTCCCTACTGCATCTCTGGAGCTCAGCCACAGCGATCTTGGAGTTCTTCTTTACCTCTCTCACCAAGGCTCTTCTCCCATGATTTCTCAGTTTGGCTGGATGGCCAGGTCTAGGAAGACTTCTGATGGTCCCAAACTTCTTCCATTTAAGGATTATGGAGGCCACTGTGCTCTTAGGAACCTTGAATAATGCAGAAATTCTTTTGTAACCTTGGCCAGATCTGTGCCTTGCCACAATTCTGTCTCTGAGCTCCTTGGGCAGTTCCTTTGAGCTCATGATTCTCATTTGGTCTGACATGCACTGTGAGCTGTGAGGTCTTATATAGACAGGTGTGTGCCTTTCCAAATCAAGTTCTATCAGTTTAATTAAACACAGCTGGACTCCAATGAAAGAGTAGAACCATCTCAAGGAGGATCTCAAGGAAATGGACAGCATGTGACTTAAATATAAGTGTTTGAGCAAAGGGTCTGAATACTTATGACCATGTGATATTTCAGTTTTTCTTTTTTAATAAATTTGCAAAAATTTCTACATTTCTGTTTTTTTTCAGTCAAGATGCAGTGCAGCGTGTGCTTTAATGAGAAAAAAAAGATTAACTTTTTAGAATTTACCAAATGGCTGCAATGAAACAAAGAGTGAAAAATTTAAAGGGGTTTGAATACTTTCCGTACCCACTGTAACAGAAATGTATTAACATGAAAAGACACTATCCAAGTTTTATCTATACACTACAAATGTCCAGAATGATTTCCATTGGTGACATGGCGGATGTCTGGGCGGTAGTCCAGTTATGTCCAGATGTGTGCCAGCTTATCCTTGGATATGGATGGTTTGTCTTAAGTTGTTCAGATTCTGTGGCAGGAGGAGCAAATACACTTTATATAGTTACACAGAAAGAAATCATAGGGTGTTAGATTTGGTGACCATAGAGGGCAGAGCAACATTAGTGAATCGACCAGAGATAACCCATATTCGAGAATATACTGGCAAGCATCAAGACAACTGCCGTGTGACCAATGGAAATCACTGTGATTATTTGTAATGTGTAGATAAAACTTGGATAAACAGTGTGTCATCTCATGTGAAAATTGTCTCTTCAGAGAGGGAGAGAACTAGAACTCTAGGGCCACCTATTAACTTAGGATAAAAGCCAAGACCAGAAACTCAATTTGCAGACACTGTGTTTCGGGGTACTGCCCCTCGTCAGTCCAAAGTGTGAGTTCTGGTTTGGCTGGGTGAGAGGTGTCAGACCGGTATCTAAGAAGTAACGTTTCTCCTTGTAGAGAGCGACATGCTAAGCACGTCAAGGTGGGGAGACTTTTCAAGCCACAGTGCTCCTCTGGGAAATGTGCAAATTGTCTCTTCAGAGAGGAAGAGAACTAGAACTCTAATGCCACCTATTGGAAGTAGCAATCCTAAAAGTCAATATTGACCCTTTAACGTGCCTTGTCACATGACTTAGGATAAAAGCCAAGATTGCCACACTGTGTTTCGAGGTACCGCCCCTCATCAGTGCAAAGTGTGAGTTCTGGTTTGGCTTGGGGAGAGGCGTCAGACAGGTATCTTAGAAGTAACGTTTCTCCTTGCGGAGAGCGACATGTTAAGCATGTCTCATGTGAATAAACTAAGCTATAATTTTACATCATTCTTTTAGAATCATCCTATATGATAAAATAATGTGAGTGTATTGGTCAAAATTATCAGTGTGTCATTTGGTGCATTTTCAGATACTTTTGTTTAAAACTGTTATCCAGGACTATTTAATCTTTTTTAGCTGGAACAGAGCAGTCACAGACCACTCCTGCTGGCAGTTCAGAGGCTTCACTTTCATTCTGCTCTGTTGATGAGGTGTGACTGCAGACATTATGCTGATTGACAGCCAGTTCCCCACTGCCTACCTGCAGGAAGCTGGCTGGCAATCAGCATGACGTCGGCAGTCACGCCCTTTCCACAGAGCAATTCGGAGGAAGAGCTACTCTGTTGGCGTGGAGCAGCTAAATCGCCGGTAGAAGCAGTTGCTGACGCCAGGTGGTGGAAGGTAGAACAGGCAGGTAGTTGGCTCTCTACCTGTTAGTTTTTAGGCCCATAGTAAAAAAAAATAGTCCTGGACAACCCCTTTAACGTTACACCACTTTTTGGTTGTCTTAGTTTATGTCAATATTTGGAGGACAATTTATAGAGCAACGTTTATGCACTTTATGCTATTCCCATAATATGCCAATCAAGACATTGTTGATATTTTTCAACAATTTGGTTCTCAAGTCCTTAGACAGTTTCTTCTCATCTTTCTGTTCTCCATACTTAGTGTGGCACACACAGACACACAATTCAAAGATTGAGTCAACTTCTCCCCTTTTTATGTGGTTTCTGGTGTGATTTTCAAATTTCCCACACCTTATACTTGCCACAGGTGAGTTTGAACGAGCATCTCATGCTTGAAACAAAGTTATTTACCCACATTTTTGGAAATGTTCCAACAATTTTGTCCTGCTCATTTTTGGGGTTTAATGTGAAACTATGTCCAATTTGGCTTTTCTTTCTTGTTTTTTTTTGTACATTTTTCCAATACACACAAAGGAAATAAACATGTGTATAACAAAACATACCGTATGTAATTGCAATAATTTTCTGGGAGAAATACTTCATTTTCTGGAACAATTTCAAGGGTGCCAACACTTTCAGCCATGAATGTATAGTATAGCAACAAGAATCTTAGCAGAGCTAGAACAATTTTCACTGGAGACAAAGGCCATCTGCTAGTATGCCGATAAGGACCATGTACAGATGCCTTGAACTCCAAATAGGGAACCCAGAATTGCCTTTCACTAACAGATCTTGACTGTTGGAGCAGGAGGTGATGGGTTGTCAGAAAGTTTGATAGCTGCTGTAAACTGTTTTGAATTTAATAAGATACTTAAACCTTGACGGAAACCTTTAAATAAATAAAAAAAGTGTAGTTATTTTTATTATTGATCAACCTTTATAAAGTTATGATTTTTTGCAATATGCTCCATTGACTTATTTTACTTCCTTCTCTTCCAAACCCCACACTGCAGTGCTGGTTTAACTGCTTAGCTCAAGTTTCCTAATAATCTGCTTTTAACTGCTGATTTGTAAGAATTTGTGATCTAGAAACAATTTGTGCTAGAGACTTTCCCAGTCTAAGTTTGGAAAAGAGAGCAGAGAGGCTCTGACAGAGAGAGCCCTATACTCTGATTGCAAATGGGGTACGGAGCTGAGAAACAGTTAAAAGCAGATTCTAAGGGATCTTGAATTAGACAGCTTAAACAGCACAGCAGCATGGTGTTTGGGAGAGAAGGAACCAAAATTAAATAAATTAAGTATTTTAAAATTTTAACTTTTTAAAAAGGCTGATTAATAATGAATTTAAAAAAGTTTAATTACTCTTTAGATTTGGATATTGCAGAATCATGCATACCTACCTTATTTATTTTCATGGCCTTTTACTAGAAAAAGATAACCCTTTGTAGTATTTCAAATTCCACTTATAAAAATCCACCACATTTCTCAATGCAATCTGTATATATTATTAAATAGATCTTAAACTTGATGAGGCTGGTGTACTTAAATTGAAAATCCATGTCAAAATGGCTGTATAATCTCCTTTGACAGTTTTCCTATGTGATATTAAAATAAGCATTTTAAAAGTCCAGCTGATAGAGTATATGAGTTTAAAGGCCCTTTTATGCATTAGATAGCTGTCAATCAAATGAATGCTCTGTCCACAGCTCTCTCTCCTGACTTCCCCAGCGAATGTCCCTTTGTTCTCGGTGAAAGAATTATGGCCAAACTTCTCTGGCAGCAGCTTATCTCCATACTGAACAAAAGGACTGGCCATTGAAATTCAACAAGTGGGATCTTTCTCTCCCCTGACTTCACTTGTCCCCAGATAGTTGGGACATCGTCACATACATTAAATGGCCATCTGATGCTACTGAAATTGGTGAGTTTGGCCAGCTTATAATCATACTCGGCTTTCAGTGCCCCGTGGATCCAGTATAGGCCACTTCATAGGTCTGCGGCCCTCCTCCGTAATCAGTGTCTGTATCATTCAAAAGTCAGCACCGCTCCAGGTGACTAGAGGAGCACTCATCAGATTTTTCCAGACCGCTGCAGCCAATTATAGGCTGCAGCATTGCTGTGACTTCCGAATGGGGCGGACACCACTTCCGCACAGGCAGAGACCTGCGGGTGTACTGGAAGATGAGTATGCCTTCATTTATTATTTTTATTTTTAATAAATACATGTGTAAAAAAATATATAGTTTACTCTTAGGTGACTCATTTATTATTGCATGCAATGTGTATTGTGAAATCTAGAGGCAGATACTCTTTAAATACTTACAAAGCACACGTAGGGATGTTATCAGCTAATAAAAATTGCTGGGTCCATCTTTCACATGGTAGGGGCATCTTATGTGGGCCACATTGTCTTACAGCGTTTCTGAAGAAAGAACTTGATGATGAATCTCATAAACAGAACAATGTGCTTCTGGTAGCCCATCAAGGCTATCGTATCCAGTTTCTATACGTCAAACAGAAAACAATGATTCTTGACAAGATTTCCATTAAGATTACAGCATGAACATTGCTAGTGCCAAAATTAAGAAAGAACACTATTTCAGAGCTGACAACAGAATAAAGGTGTATAATTTATATCCTGCTATCTTCCCTTTAATTAAACTGCAAAGTTACTCGATGTGAGGTTCTGACTTCTTTTTTTACCATACTGTAGCTTATAACAAGCATTGCTTAAATGAAATCACATTCATGTCTCTTGGACTGAAGATCTGCATTGTGTGTGGGTGTATATATATATATATATATATATATATATATATATATATATATATATACAGTACAGACCAAAAGTTTGGACACACCTTCTCATTTAAAGATTTTTCTGTATTTTCATGACTATGAAAATTGTACATTCACACTGAAGGCATCAAAACTATGAATTAACACATGTGGAATTATATACTTAACAAAAAGTGTGAAACAACTGAAAATATGTCTTATTTTCTAGGTTCTTCAAAGTAGCCACCTTTTGCTTTGATGACTGCTTTGCACACTCTTGGCATTCTCTTGATGAGCTTCAAGAGGTAGTCACCGGACAGTGGAAATCTGAGCTTTGGTCTGATGAGTCCAAATTTGAGATCTTTGGTTCCAACCACCGTGTCTTTGTGCGACACAGAAAAGGTGAACGGATGGACTGGTTCCCACCGTGAAGCATGGAGGAGGAGGTGTGATGGTGTGGGGGTGCTTTGCTGGTGACACTGTTGGGGATTTATTCAAAATTGAAGGCATACTGAACCAGCATGGCTACCACAGCATCTTGCAGTGGCATGCTATTCCATCCGGTTTGCGTTTAGTTGGACCATCATTTACTTTTCAACAGGACAATGACCCCAAGCACACCTCCAGGCTGTGTAAGGGCTATTTGAGCAAGAGGGAGAGTGATGGGGTGCTACACCAGATGACCTGGCCTCGACAGTCACCAGACCTGAACCCAATTGAGATAGTTTGGGGTGAGCTGGACCGCAGAGTGAAGGAAAAAGGGCCAACAAGTGCTAAGCATCTCTGGGAACTCCTTCAAGATTGTTGGAAGACCATTTCCGGTGACTAACTCTTGAAGCTCATCAAGAGAATGCCAAGAGTGTGCAAAGCAGTCATCAAGGCAAAAGGTGGCTACTTTGAAGAACCTAGAATATAAGACATATTTTCAGTTGTTTCACACTTTTTTGTTAAGTATATAATTACACATGTGTTAATTCATAGTTTTGATGCCTTCAGTGTGAATGTACAATTTTCATGGTCATGAAAATACAGAAAAATCTTTAAATGAGAAGGTGTGTCCAAACTTTTGGTCTGTACTGCATATACATATATATATATATATACATACAGTACAGACCAAAAGTTTGGACACACCTTCTCATTTAAAGATTTTTCTGTATTTTCATGACTATGAAAATTGTACATTCACACTGAAGGCATCAAAACTATGAATTAACACATGTGGAATTATATACTTAACAAAAAAGTGTGAAACAACTGAAAATATGTCTTATATTCTAGGTTCTTCAAAGTAGCCACCTTTTGCTTTGATGACTGCTTTGCACACTCTTGGCATTCTCTTGATGAGCTTCAAGAGGTAGTCACCGGAAATGGTTTTCACTTCACAGGTGTGCCCTGTCAGGTTTAATAAGTGGGATTTCTTGCCTTATAAATGGGGTTGGGACCATCAGTTGTGTTGTGCAGAAGTCTGGTGGATATACAGCTGATAGTCCTACTGAGTAGACTGTTAGAAGTTGCTTCAGACTTTTTTGTTAAGTATATAATTCCACATGTGTTAATTCAAAGTTTTGATGCCTTCAGTGTGAATGTACAATTTTCATAGTCATGAAAATACAGAAAAATCTTTAAATGAGAAGGTGTGTCCAAACTTTTGGTCTGTACTATATATATATATATATATATATATATATATATATATATATATATATATATATATATATATATATATATATATATATATATACATACTGATATAAATAATAGGTTTTCTGGTTTAGGAAAAAAAAATGTTTTGGGGGTCTCTTCATTTCCTTGCCGTAAACGAGCACAGTGTAATGTTTAAATTCACCTGTGGTGGCGCTACAGGGAAATAATGATTTCTGCATAATAGTTGCTACTGGACACTTTTGGTCTGATTAATCAAGACTGGGGTGAACAGGGAGAGTGCCGGCATCAGAAGAGCCTGATTCAGTAAGAGACACAATACTCTTAATGAATCCGATGCATCTGAAAAGTGGCATGTGCCTCCGCCACTAATCTTACTCCAGTGTGCGACTGGAGTAATATTTCTGACATAAGGTATCCCACAGTTCATCATGAAGTAGACAAGCTGTTGCATCATGTACCCATTCCACCCTCATCTTTCCCCAGCTCCATTTAGTTGGATTTGGCCGAAACTGATGTAAAACCACCAAAATTCGCAAAATTTTTGCGCAACCTTGAGCTGAACAAAAATTTTGTGAGTTATTAAATTGTTTTATGTCAGATTTTTGGTGAAAACACTTTGATGAATCAGGGCCTTTATGTTCAGCTTATTGTTTAGTGACATTTTCAGTAATTCGGTATCCTCAAAACAAACAGACCGTTAAAGAGATCCTGTCATGTAAAAAAAAACTTTATTAACCTGCAGATTAATCTGCAGGTTAATAGCATTCTAAAGCTGCAGATTAACCCCATAACTGCAGGCTAATATGACATGTTCCCTTTAAACTATTAGAATTCCATACTGCAAAGGAGAGGTTGCAGACTATTGCTAATAGAGATGAGAGGATCAGGCAAAATTTTAAATTCGCCTGTTTGCACGGATTTTACTGGAAAATTGAATTTGCGGAAAAGTTATTCCCCATGAATTGAATGTCTCTTATTATGCTCTGGGGTCTCTCCAGACTCCAGAGAATAATAAACGTAGTATGTAAAAAAATAGAAAAAAATCCCTATACTCGCCTCACTGCTCTGACTCCTCACCGTCACGCATATGGTCCTCGTTGCATTCCCTGATCCCAGCTACTCATGTAGAAGTCCCTGGGCCTCTCACACTGGGACTTATGGCTCTGATAAGACCCAGAAGGGTTCTGCGCCTGCCCGTGAAAGGTCATGATATGCGCTGTGAACTTGAACCGTCTCAAGCCTCATCAGAGCCAGGAGTCTTGGTTCAGTGTCAGAAGCTCAGGGATTTCAACACTTTCAGTGGGGATCAAAGATGCAACAAGGAACTGGATAGGTGACAGTGAGAAGTGGAGTAGAGGTGAATATAAGTATTTTTTTAACCTTTTAATACTTTTTAAGGTTCAGCAAAATGGCAGCCAGGCTGTGGGCAAAATAATAGTAACCCTTTTACCCTGCTATAATGTCACACACACTATCTGTAATGTTTATTCAGTCTTTTATGACTTTCCCTCCCCATCTCTATAGCTAAGCTGTGAGATGTGACATCGTCTCACAATTCAGATTCACCACAAAATGGTTGCATTCCCTGCTTCTGCTTTTATACAGTCTCTGATAGTCCCTCCTAATTGACTATGCTATACCATATGATGGGATATCTGCAAGGCATTATGGGTAATCCTGCCCAGCTGCACTCAAGGTTATATCAGCCTTCTCTGGCTCATAGGATCTTCTGCAAGGTGTAAAATTTCAATGACCATTTTTGGCGATTAGTGTAAAGCAAATAAAAAATTATTGGAATTTTCTAAAAAATGTTAAACAAATTTAATTTGCCTTGAATCAATTTGCTCATTTAGTAATACAAATAGAGTCAGCTTTTGCATGCCCTCCAAATGAGGCCAGGTTTATCATGCCTCCCCATTATGTCCATGTGTCCTAGTAGGACATGGAGAGAATGGGTTGTTGTTCTTATGAGATAATGCCAATAATGTCAAAGCACACAGTGAATTTTGGGGAGAATATTGTATAGCTACTGACTTCCAGATTTTGACAATGCAAATAACAGTGTAAAATCCAGGAATATTTTCATTTGTCACGCCATGTTTTGTAGAATTAAAAGATAATGTAAATGATGGTAAACGTGTTTATTTTTAAGTAAATGTGCCAAAACCCAGATACCGAAGTATTTTTGAAATGGTAATAATCATATAACAGGTTAAGTTATTATCAGTGGCGGAAAGGCTGCACAGGCACAAAACCCCTGGCCACATCTTTAAGGTTAAACTTTAAAGAGAGATAAAGAAGGTTCTTTGATCACAGTGTTACTCTGTGTTCCTTTCAATACACTTCTACTTATTTCTTTGATCCAATCTGTTCTGCATCTGTGCTGTAGATCCGACAGGAGTCAGACACCCTGCCAGCAGCTTGTCGCTCTAATGAGGCTTCACAGAAAAATATATAGAGCCATTTATTCTATACTACAGGAAAAAAAAAGATAATGAAATTGCCACCTCACATACAAGTGTCCACCGGTGACATTTCAGGAAGTATCCACCATCTAAAGTTCATACAAAAACATTACTAATGGCAGCTCTTTAAAGGGCAGTTAAAAGACCACTGCCATAAGTATGTGTACCATATGTATCACTACCACTTCTATATGTGAACTTTTAAATTATAATCTGTAGAAGCAGGCCCGGCGTCAGCACCCGGCACACCCGGGCAAGTGTCAGGGCCCTGAGCAGGCGGAGGGCCCACTCGTCGTCGAGCACCCCAGCGCGCTATGGGGCCCGTGAGCGGAAGAGTCAGGTGCCAGTGCCCACACCTGCGTCCCCCCCAACCCCACTCCCCACCGCTAGCTCAGGGCCCCAGCACTATACTTACCTCTCCCCGTGCCTCCACAGCATGTCCTGTCACTTCCACGTCTCCTGACTGTGACTCCTCAGGTCAAAGGGCGCGGAAAGACAGAGATGCTGAGGTATCCGGAGCAGAGCAGCAAGACAGGAGCGGAGAGGTGATGTGAGCATTTGATTTTTTTATTTTTTTTATGTATGGATGCATGGGGCATTATATGGAGGCCATACAGCATGGGGCATTATATGGAGGCCATACAGCATGGGGCATTATATGGGGGCTATACAGGATGGGACATTATATGGGGGTTATACAGGATGGTACATTATATGGGGGCTATACAGGATGGGACATTATATGGGGGCTATACAGGATGGGGAATTTTATGGGGGCCATATAGCATGGGGCATTATATGGGGCCATACAGCATGGGGCATTATATTGGGGCCAGTATCATGTATGGAGCATTATATGGTGGCCAGTATCCTGTATGGAGCATTATATGGGGTCAATTATTCTGTATGGAGCATTATGTGAGGTCCATTATTCTGTATGGAGCAATATATGGGGCCCAAAATACTGTATGAAGGACTATAAAGTCCGGTCTGCACTGTGCGCTGTGAGGATTCGCTGGTTTCTGAGATATTGTAGAATTTACAATAGATATCACTTATGTAATGTAAGAAATGAAATCTTTGTCTGTGTACTATACCTATATCTCTCTGCCGTATCTGTGCATCATGAATCGTGGTATGTGTTAAGGGGGCCCACTGAGACTCTTTCGCACGGGGCCCACAAAAACCTGGAGCCGGCCCTGTGTAGAAGTGTTACGGTACACTAACAAGTATCAAATGTGAGGAAAAAATGCTAAAAAAATATTAAAATGTAACTACTGTTTTGTCTTGTATTTTTACTTATAAGCTGCTTAAGGCAATGGAACTACTCCTATAGAAAGCTGCATTCATGTGGCTATACTGTATCTGTGAATTCCTCCATTTATTTTTTTAATCTTTAAGACTCAAAATCCAATAACAAAAAAGGGCATGTTTTACTAGGTGCCATCTTAAAGAAATATTCTCCCCTAGAAACATTGAAAAAATCTCCTATAGCCGGGGAGTAATGATCGCAGTTGCTGAGGGTGCGTCCGCGACCAAGTTCGTGTGGGAAGTGAGTCCACCGACGCCAGCTTCACCTGAATGTGCCCATGATGTGGGGATATTATACCAGGAAGGGGCTTAGGATCGGGGACATTGTTATAGGATGGGGCAGCATTATTACTGGAAGGGGACAGGATGGGACATTATTACTGGTAGTTGACCAGAATGGTGGACATTATTGTAGGATGGCGGCCAGGATTGGGGACATTAAACCAGGAAAGGGCTTAGGGTGGTCGAAATTGTTAAAGCATGGGGTTCAGGATAGAGGGCATTATTATTGGAGGGGCCCAGGATGGGGGGCATTATTACTGGAATGAGACAGAATGGAGGACATTATTATATAGTGGGCAGTGGGCGTTCATGCATATCTTTATAGGATCTAGAAAGCTACAGTGGTTAATACAGGGTGGGCCATTTATATGGATACACCTAAATTAAATGGGAATGGTTGGTGATATCAACTTCCTGTTTGTGGCACATTAGTATATGGGAGGGGGAAACTTTTCCAGATGGGTGGTGACCATGGTGGCCATTTAGAAGTCGGCCATTTTGGATCCAACTTTATTTTTTTCAATGGGAAGAGGGTCATGTGACACATCAAACTTATTGAGAATTTCATAAGAAAAACAATGGTGTGCTTGGTTTTAACGTAACTTTATTCTTTCATGAGTTTTTTACAAGTTTATGACCACTTATAAAATGTGTTCAAAGTGCTGCCCATTGTGTTGGATTGTCAATGCAACCCTCTTCTCCCACTCTTGACACACTGATAGCAACACCGCAGAAGAAATGCTAGCACAGGCTTCCAGTATCCGTTGTTTCTGATGCTGCACATCTCGTATCTTCACAGCATAGACAATTGCCTTCAGATGACCCCAAAGATAAAAATCAATGCCCGGGGTCCGTGTACCCACCCAAAACTGGGGCTTAGTGGATCCACCTCTCCTGGTGAGCCTGACAAACATGCTACCATTGACTTTTGGCCAGCAAAACAACAGCTATAAACTCCTTCTGTGCTTCTTCCTCATATCTAATCTTGTGTATCCTGAAAAGACTCAGGAAGGTAGGGAAACTTCAAGCAATGTTATCGGGAGAAAAACTGCTTTCTTTTATACACATATTCACTATTTTTCGGACTATAAGACGCATCGGACCATAAGACGTACCTAGGTTTTAGAGGAGGAAAATAATAAAAAAAAAATTTAAGCAAAAAATGTGGTCATGATGCACTTTTAAGGGGGAGGGGGTCTTCTGCTAACACTGGTATAGGGGTAATGTCCCCCAATTCTGACAATATCCCCATCCTGGTATATATACCCCCCCCTTCCTTTAATACGTGGTCCCCATCCTGGTATGCCTGGCACCCCTCCATCCTGGTATTCATGGCACCCCTCATCCCCAATCCTGTTATGCATGGCACCCCTCATCCCCAATCCTGGTATGCATGGCTCCCTCATCCTTATCCTGGTATGCATGGCACCCCTCATCCCAAATCCTGGTATGCATGGCACAGTAATCCCCATCCTGGTATGTATGGCACCCCTCATCCCCAATTCTGGTATGCATGGCACCCCTCATCCCTATCCTGGTATGCATGGCACCCCTCATCCCTATCCTGGTATGCATGGCACCCCTCATCCCTATCCTGGTATGCATGGCACCCCTCATCCTTAACCTGTTATGCATGGCACCCCTAATCCCTGTCCTGGTATGCACGGCACCCCTAATCCCTGTCCTGGTATGCATGGTCCCTCTAATCCCCATCAAGATGCACATACAAAAAAAAATAAACACTCCTACTCACCTCTCCTCTCCTCCAGCGCTGCGTCCTGTCTGCCTGCACTGATCTCTCCATGTAAGCCGCGCATGACGTCATGCCATGCGCGGCTCACATGGAGAGATCAGCTGCCGGAAGTCAGTGCTCCCCACGCCGGGTCCGTGTGCGCGGGGAGCAGTGACTTCCCTCTCCTTCATAGCCGGCACACAGCGGAGCCTGCGGCTCCTGCTGCTGTCGGCTATCTCGTGTGCCCGCTCATTAAAGGGCATGAATATTCACCCCCTCCCCACGCCCATGGGCGTGGAGAGAGGTTGAATATTCATGCCCTTTAACAGCAGGCACACGCGATTCCGGCAGCAGCAGGAGCCGCGCTTTGCTCCGCTGTGTGCCGCTATTAAGGAGCATGAATATTCAGTGCTCCCCAAGCCCAATGGGCGTGGGGAGCAGTGAATATTCATTTTCTTTTGCAGCGGGGACAGTGTAGGCTGCAGCGGGTAGCTGCTGCCTCCTGTGCCCTGCTCCTCCACCGCTACCGCTCCCCCCACAACCCGTATATGTATACACACCCCCCCCCAACATTCGGACTATAAGACGCACCCCCCATTTTCCTCCTTCATATTTTTCGGACCATAAGATGCACATTTTTCCTCCAATTTTGGAGGAAAAATGTGCATCTTATGGTCCGAAAAATATGATAATTCTTATTTTTTTAGCTCCCAGGTAAAGAAGAGTTTAAAGTGAACCCGTCACTTGATTCATACTGCCAAAAGCATGGGCAGCATGAATCAGAGCCTGACTGCACGATTGCAACCAGATCTATTTGTCTCGCTTTGGCACTTCAGGGAAGATACAATTAGAATATCCGGCCAGGGACCCTAAGTAAAGATGAGACTAATCCGGTGTTGCCCTCAGACGGCTCTTCCCAGCAAAACTCCAGGTGATTGACAGGTCTCTCACTATGGGAAAGACCTGTCAATTATATGGAGCAGCTCTGGGAGAGGCTGGCCAAGAGGTCCCCGGCTGGATGATCTAACTGTATTTTCTCTGAAACGCTGGAGTGTTTCAAAGGAGCATAAACCTAGCTGCAATCATACAGCCAAACCCTGATTCATGATGCCTGTGGTCTGGGCAGCATAAATCAAGTAATAGATTCCCTTTAAATAGAGAATATGAATAAGCGAGTAAGTACAATAAAAATTAGCTTACTGAGTAACGAACTGACACAAAAAAAGAGGAGCTCCACCAATGATGGCTTACATCCACAAAGGAAATGTAGAGACACAATGTGAGGTTAAAAACTGCTGATACTGTGGTGCAGTGACCAAAACTTGTTAGGGTTCCTGAAGCGGTTAGATTTTGGGTTTCTTTTTGGCTTTGGTGACTTGCGAGAATCAGATGAATTGGGGAAAGTAGATTCAGGGTATTGGGGAAGCACAGGCAAAAGTTGGGATGGACAACAATGAGAGGAGCAAACAAGCAGATGACAAAGGCGATGGTCTTGAAAGGGATGGATATTATGCGAGGAAGGTATATGGAGATAAAAGTAGTGATATACGGAGCTTTTAGCCTACCTTTCTAATGTATTTGGAACTAATTAAAGCTGGAATCTGAACAATTGTCATAGCCAAGATGGACATTTTTTCTTTTGATTTTTTGGTAGATGAGAACCAATGTCAGAATGCTGGTTGAAGCATCTCTAGTTCTTAGTTGATTCTATTTTGAGACAGATTAATTTGCTACATATGTTAAGTAACCCTGGCAAATATTCATTTGTAATTGAAATGTTCTAGTTAGAGCCGAAAAATCTCAAGGAAAGAAGACTTTATTTAGAACACAGATTCTGGATTCCAGGTCCGTGCGAATCTTCTTCATCTTCAGAGAAAATAATTAGGTGCCTCTGCTCTGAGTAAACACTACACAACTAAATTACAATTTCATTATCCAACCACTGTAGTCCTACTAAGTATTTTGTCCTGTGTAATTCACTTTAGGTTTTTGTAAATAACATTTTTTAGTTTCCTATATCCCATTTTGCATTCAGATTTTATTTAATTCAACATCCAGTAATATGTGCTGTGACTATGAACTCTCAGCTCAGCATCCAGCCCAGCAAGAGACATTTTTTAAACAGATTACTAATGTGGATTGCAATCAAATATAGGCTGTAACTTAGGAACTGATATTAGTACTCATAAAGTGGAATTATACTGTTATTGCTTACTCAATTATTGCCTTCTTAACCCCTTCCCATAAATGTGAGTTAAAGAAGACCTGTCTATGTCTATTTTCACAAATACTTGTATTTTCCATAATAGAGAACCTGTCAGCACATTTTTACATATGAAAGTAGTAGTATAGATGTGTAGTAGCTTGTCCTCCAATAAAAACAATACCTTTTTTGTAGAGATCTTCTATGTCAGGCATGAGAAATCTGGCACATAAAGCTATACAGATCAGGCTTGGAGTGCCATGATGACATCAAGAAACTTGGACAAAACACTCTAACAGCATTGACTTGCCCCATTGCCTTAACAGCCTGACAACTACTTCCATATATAAACACAAACTGTTAGGTTCACGTTAAAGGGGTTGTCCACTTCTCTGACAACCCCTTCTGAATCTCTATGTTTTCCCCTAGTAAAATAATAACACCTATACTCACCTAAAGTGCCGATGCCGTTCCAGTGGTGTCAGCTCTCACATTCCTGGGGCTTGTGTGACATTTTTATGTCATGCGATCCCTGTGGCTAATCACCAATTGCTTCACTATCCTCATCAGGCAGCATGTGAGAGCAACCGCAGCTCTGACTTCCTCCAGATGTCTGATTTATCCAAAGGAGGGGACAGTGAATCCAGCGCTGATTAGCCTCAATGATCGCTTGACATAATGACACATGAGCCCTGGAGAGCAAGATCCGACACTGCTGGAATGGCGCCGGCACTGGAGGTGAGTATAGGTGTTATTATTTTACTGCGGAGGGAAACATAGGATTGAGAAGTGGTTGTCTGAGTAGTGGACAACGCCTCTAAATAGCAGTGCATTTTTTCTTAGTGTTCGTTTACCTCTGTTTGCATACCACATGATGGAAGAGCGCAGTGACTCTATTTTATACACTGGAGAACAGTAAAAAAAAACACATTAAAAAATAGGCTGGTGGTGTGTCATCTGACATGATACTGAAATGATTTTAATTGCTTTTAAATAGTGTTGAGCCACCCCCGTAGTGTTCGGGTTCGGTTCGGTTCGTCGAACACCGGGATGTTCGAGGAACTGTTCGTCGAACTGTTCGTCGAACACCTTAGAACACCGTCGAACACCGTTAAAACCAATGGCAGGCAAACAAAAACACATAGAAACACATAGAAAACACCTGCAAAGGTGTCCAAAAGCTGACAAACTGCTCAGAAGACACTCTCTTTAAAAAAGCCGGCCGGCAAATTCAGCAGCGGCATACACCGGTACCCGACAATTTAGACAAGAAGTAATAGAGCATCACACATAGATTAGATAGATAGAAACATGTCAGTCACACATATAAGAAGCACAGTGACAGTGTTGGTTACTGCACTTGTCATTTAGTGTAAAGGATTTATTAAAAAAAATATTAGTGTTTTCATGCACCGTCTCTTTAAAAAAGCCGGCCGGCAATTCAGCATCTGTACCCGACAATTTAGAACAGAAAGAATAGAGCATCACACATAGATTAGATAGATAGAAACATGTCAGTCACATATATAATAAGTACAGTGACAGTGTTGCTTACTGTACTTGTCATTTAGTGTAAAGGATTTATTTAAAAAAATAATAGTGTTTTCATGCACTGTCTCTTTAAAAAAAGCCGGCCGGCAATTCAGCAGCGGTACCCGACAATTTAGAACAGAAAGATAGAGCATCACACATAGATTAGATAGATAGAAACATGTCAGTCACATATATATGAAGTACAGTGATAGTGTTGGTTACTGTACTTGTCATTTAGTATTAAAATAAAGGATTTATTATTAAAAAAATTGGCGTGGGGTTCCCCTTAATTTTAGGCTCTAGCGGAGGTTAAGCAGACGGCTGGGGCAGATGTTTGAAGCCTGGGAAGGGGGTAATACCCACGGAGCTTCCCAGGCTACTAATATCAGCCCCCAGCTGAATACATAGCCTTTACTAGCTATTAAAATGGGGGACCCCCCAAAAAAAATGACGTGGGGTCCCCCCTAATTTAATAGCTAGCAAAGGCTAGGCAGACAGCTGGGGGCTGATATTAATAGCCCAGGAAGGGAGCCATGAATATTGGCCCCCTCCCAGGCTAGAAACACCAGCCGTCAGCCGCCCCAGAAATGGCGCATTCATAGGATGCGCCAATTCTGGCACTTAGCCTCGCTCTTCCACGCTGCCCTGGTGCGGTGGCAGGGGGTAATAGGGTTGGGGTTGATGTCAGCTTATAATGCCAGCAGACATCAAGCCCAGGTTAGTAATGGAGAGGCGTCTATAAGACACCCCCATTACTAACCCCATAGTCAAAGTTAAAAAAAACACAAACACCCAGAATAAAGTCCTTTAATTGAAATAAAGACACAATCCTTTATTGTTCTAAATTAAACCATACTTACCGTCACGCCCATTCCAGCTGAAGCCAACGATCTCCTGCAATAAAAGAAAAATAATAAAGCAACCTCATCCTTACCTTTCCATGGTTCCCACGACAGCTTCAGCTCTGCTCCATCGAGATGACAGGCTGGACCGCAGCAGAACGCTGCCATCCAGCCTGTCATCCCGCAGACACTGAGAAGCGCAGGCTTCCTTGCGCTGCTCAGCGTCTCTCTGTGACGACATCCAGATGAGCCGAGTTCATGTCCAATGAACTCGGCTCACCTCATGCACGTCACTGACAGCGTGGGAAAATTCTCACGCTGAAGCGCTGATTGCAGGAGAATTTTCCCACGCTGTCAGTGACGTGCAGGAGGTGAGCTGAGTTCATTGGACATGAGCTCACCTCATGCACATCACTGACAGCGTGGGAGAATTCTCCTGCACTCAGCACTTCAGCGTGAGAATTTTCCCACGCTGTCAGTGACGTGCATGAGGTGAGCCGAGTTCATTGGACATGACCTCGGCTCATCTGGATGCCGTCACACCGAGACAGTGAGGAGCGCAAGCATGCCTGCGCTTCTCAGTGTCTGCGGGATGACAGACTGGATGGCAGCGTTCTGCTGCGGTCCAGCCAGTCATCTCGATGTAGCAGAGCTGAAGCTGTCGTGGGAACCATGGAAAGGTAAGGATGAGGTTGGTTTATTATTTTTCTTTTATTGCAGGAGATCGTTGGCTTCAGCTGGAATGGGTGTGATGGTAAGTATGGTTTAATTTAGAACAATAAAGAATTGTGTCTTTATTTCAATTAAAGGACTTTATTCTGGGTGTTGTGTTTTTTTTAAATACTTTACTAGAAATTCATGGCGGTCATGTCTAATACTGGCGTGACCCCATGAATTTTGGGCTTGGGGCCAGCTGATAATACCAAGCTGGCCCTAACCCCTTTATTACCCAGTGAGCCACCGCACCAGGGCCCTGGATGAGTTGGGTACAGCGCCAGAAGATGGCGCTTCTATGAACGCGCCATTTTCCGGGGTGGCTGCGGACTGCAATTTGTAGCGGGGGGGGGCCCAGAAAGCTTGGGCCTCCCTGCGCTGCAGATTCCAGCCCCCAGCTGCCTAGTTGTACCTGGCTGGACACAAAAATAGGGCGAAGCCCCACGTACTTTTTTTTTAATTATTTCATGAAATTCATGAAATAATTAAGAAAAAAAGGCCTTCCCTATATTGTTGTGTCCGGCCAGGTACAAATAGGCAGCTGGTGGTTGGGGGCAGCCCATTCCTGCCTGCTGTACCTGGCTGGACACAAATATAGTGCGAAGCCCCACTTCAATTTTTTTAAATTATTTCAGGAAATTCATGAAATAATTTAAAAAAAATTGACGTGGGGCTTCGCACTATATTTGTGTCCAGCCAGGTACAGCAGGCAGGAACGGGCTGCCCCCAACCACCAGCTGCCTATTTGTACCTGGCCGGACACAACAATATAGGGAAGCCCTTTTTTTCTTAATTATTTCATGAAATAATTTAAAGAAAATTGACGTGGGGCTTCGCCCTGTTTTTGTGTCCAGCCAGGTACAACTAGGCAGCTGGGGGCTGGAATCCGCAGCGCAGGGAGGCCCAAGCTTTCTGGGCCACCCCCGCTGCAAATTGCAGTCCGCAGCCACCCCGGAAAATGGCGCGTTCATAGAAGCGCCATCTTCTGGCGCTGTACCCAACTCATCCAGGGCCCTGGTGCGGTGGCTCACTGGGTAATAAAGGGGTTAGGGCCAGCTTGGCATTATCAGCTGGCCCTAAGCCCGAAATTCATGGGGTCACGCCAATATTAGACATGACCACCATGAATTTCTAGTAAAGTATTTAAAAAAAACACAACACCCAGAAAAAAGTCCTTTAATTGAAATAAAGACACAATCCTTTATTGTTCTAAATTAAACCATACTTACCATCACGCCCATTCCAGCTGAAGCCAACGATCTCCTGAAATAAAAGAAAAATAATAAAGCAACATCATCCTTACCTTTCCATGGTTCCCATGACAGCTTCAGCTCTGCTACATCGAGATGACAGGCTGGACCGCAGCAGAACGCTGCCATCCAGCCTGTCATCCCGCAGACACTGAGAAGCGCAGGCATGCTTGCGCTCCTCAGTGTCTCTCTGTGAGGGCATCCAGATGAGCCGAGTTAATGTCCAATGAACTCGGCTCACCTCATGCACGTCACTGACAGCGTGGGAAAATTCTCCTGCACTCAGCGCTTCAGCGTGGGAGAATTCTCACGCTGAAGCGCTGAGTGCAGGAGAATTCTCCCACGCTGTCAGTGACGTGCAGGAGGTGAGCTGAGTTCATTGGACATGAGCTCACCTTATGCACGTCACTGACAGCGTGGGAAAATTCTCCTGCACTCAGCGCTTCAGCGGGAGAATTCTCACGCTGAAGCGCTGAGTGCAGGAGAATTCTCCCACGCTGTCAGTGACGTGCAGGAGGTGAGCTGAGTTCATTGGACATGAGCTCACCTTATGCACGTCACTGACAGCGTGGGAGAATTCTCCTGCACTCACCGCTTCAGCTTGAGAATTTTCCCACGCTGTCAGTGACGTGCATGAGGTGAGCCGAGTTCATTGGACATGAACTCGGCTCATCTGGATGTCGTCACAGAGAGACGCTGAGCAGCGCAAGCAAGCCTGCGCTTCTCAGTGTCTGCGGGATGAGAGGCTGGATGGCAGCGTTCTGCTGCGGTCCAGCCTGTCATCTCGATGTAGCAGAGCTGAAGCTGTCGTGGGAACCATGGAAAGGTAAGGATGAGGTTGCTTTATTATTTTTCTTTTATTGCAGGAGATCGTTGGCTTCAGCTGGAATGGGCGTGATGGTAGGTATGGTTTAATTTAGAACAATAAAGGATTGTGTCTTTATTTCAATTAAAGGACTTTATTCTGGGTGTTTGTGTTTTTTTTAACTTTGACTATGGGGTTAGTAATGGGGGTGTCTTATAGACGCCTCTCCATTACTAACCTGGGCTTGATGTCAGCTGTCATTATAAGCTGACATCAACCCCAACCCTATTACCCCCTGCCACCGCACCAGGGCAGCGTGGAAGAGCGAGGCTAAGTGCCAGAATTGGCGCATCCTATGAATGCGCCATTTCTGGGGCGGCTGACGGCTGGTGTTTCTAGCCTGGGAGGGGGCCAATATTCATGGCTCCCTTCCTGGGCTATTAATATCAGCCCCCAGCTGTCTGCCTAGCCTTTGCTAGCTATTAAATTAGGGGGGACCCCACGTCATTTTTTTTTGGGGGTCCCCCATTTTAATAGCTAGTAAAGGCTATGTATTCAGCTGGGGGCTGATATTAGTAGCCTGGGAAGCTCCGTGGGTATTACCCCCTTCCCAGGCTTCAAACATCTGCCCCAGCTGTCTGCTTAACCTCCGCTAGAGCCTAAAATTAAGGGGAACCCCACGCCAATTTTTTTAATAATAAATCCTTTATTTTAATACTAAATGACAAGTACAGTAACCAACACTATCACTGTACTTCATATATATGTGACTGACATGTTTCTATCTATCTAATCTATGTGTGAAGCTCTATTCTGTCTGTTATAAATTGTCGGGTACCGCTGCTGAATTGCCGGCCGGCTTTTTTAAAGAGACAGTGCATGAAAACACTATTATTTTTTTAAATAAATCCTTTACACTAAATGACAAGTACAGTAATCAACATTGTCACTGCACTTCTTATTTATGTGACTGACATGTTTCTATCTATCTAATCTATGTGTGATTCTCTATTCCTTCTATTCTAAATTGTCGGGTACCGCTGCTGAATTGCCGGCCGGCTTTTTTAAAGAGACGGTGCATGAAAACACTATTATTTTTTTTGATAAATCCTTTACACTAAATGACAAGTACAGTAAGCAGCACTTTCACTGTACTCCGTATATATGTGGCTGACATGTTCCTATCTATCTAATCTATGTGTGATGCTCTATTCTTTCGGTTCTAAATTGTCGGGTACAGGTGTATGCCGCTGCTGAATTGCCGGCTTTTCATGTTTCACTGTTGGCACTGTTCCCATCGATTTGGGCAATCACTGTAATGCCACAACCACCATGGCTGTGGCATTACAGTGAGTGGCAGACAATCCCTGCATGATTGGTGCTCTAAATAGCGCCAGACATGCAGGACACGCTTTTGGTGCACGAACAGTTATCGAACATAACCTCGAACAGCCGAATTTTTTGCAAATCGTTCGGGTTCGTCGAACAACTCGAACACCGCCCAAAACAGCTCGAATTTGAGATTGGCGAACAGTTCTAGTCGAACACCGCTCATCTCTACTTTTAAACCTTTGTGTGGAAGAGTCCTTCAAGCAGGTTATCTTTCCACCACCCTCTGTCATATGGTGCTCTAAGTTTTATTCATAAGCACAGTTCGGGTGTTTGGCCATAATAAAGAGATGAACAAGTGACTAGCCTAACGCTATTTTGATATTTCAAGATTTTTTGTGCATTTTGAATTTTAAAAACTATTGTAACATCAAAACAAATAAGCCTTGATATAAAACAAGAAAATACCAATGCTCACCTCTTAAATCCTGCACTGAGTCCCAACAGGTCTTTGTTTACTTATCCTACAGCAATGACACCATCCAAGTGACCATTGCAATAACTCGCTGGCGTCAACATGCTCATTCCCTATGTGCAATCATCAGCCAGTGACTGTCTGTCCTAAGTGGTCAACACATTATTGTTGCACTAAAGTAAACAAAGACTATCGGGGACCATGAATGCAGAGGAGCTGGAGCTAAGGTGAATTTAACAGGTGAGGAATTTTATTTATTTTATGCATGACCTGCTGTAAGGATAGTTTTTTAAAATGTCGAACAACCCCTACGAGGGTAGAATTACCAAAGGCGATTTAATTGAGATATTTCCAATTGTATCTGTGCATTTACGCTACATTCACACATCCAAATGACTGTTACCATCCAAGAGAAACGGGACAATATTTTTTCTCTTGTGTCTACCTAGTTGCATCTGTTTTTTTTCTCATTCTTTTTTTCACTAAAGTAGGTAGACTGAACATTTTTATCCTATCTCTCTTTATCAGTTATTAATGGCTGAAGTACAATGTCTGTCTTCTGTGTTTCATCTGTTCAGACTGTAATTGACGAGCTTGATCCGCAAAATGGATGAGAATAGGACATGCTCTGAGTCTCATGGACCAAAGACATGGATCCGCTTTTAAAACTGATGTGTGTATGGATCAATGATGAATGAAACTCTATGGATCAGAGTACGGTTCAAAAAAAAAGGCACCCAGACGTTTGGCTACATTTACACACCCGTGTGAACTTTACTACCTGTGAGAAATAAACTTTTTCTCAGGTGTCATCCTTGTTGCACCTGTTTTTTTCTGATCTGTTTTTTTTCACTGAAGAGATGTTTTTGTGTAAAGTTTTTTTTTTTCATTCAAATTTCAGCGCTGGAGTGGTGCCACTAGATCAACATGTTAGGCTATGGGTTGAACTAGACAGACTTAGTCTTCCTTCAATCTTAAAAAACTATGTTACTATGTTACTAATATAAGTTCCTTGACCTGAGTATTATACTCACCTGTCGCTGTCTTCAGCTCTTCCCGGCGCCGCTCCGGTCCTAATCCACCATCTTGTGACAGCAACTTCTGACTGATAAGTCCGAAGTAACGGTCAGAACCTCTTAATGTAAGTCTGTGAGGGCCTCGTTCTGGCCTCATTCTAGCTCCTTAGACTTACATTGAGAAGAGACCTCCGGCTCACCCAGCAAACACTGGAGCGATCCAGCAGGTCACAACCTGCAGAAGACGACCGGTGTGGCACCAAGAACAAATAAAGACAGCACTTTGTAAGTATAATACTAGGGGCAGAGAACTTAGATTAGTGGCACCACTAAAGTAGTAAAATAAAAAAAACAACAACACTAGAATGGTGATGTAAAAACAGTATAATATTTCTTATCTAATACATAGTATTCCTTCCGTGTATATATGTTTGTGAGCACTAAACAATAATTGTGACTACTTAGACCAAACATTCTTTCTGAAATATTGTACTATATGACTTGGTTTGACACCCACTATGGGTATATCATTGCAGCCAGCTGGCTTAAATTTTTGGAATTTTATACATTCCAGCAGGTAATAGGTGTACTGAAATCTGCTCTATTTCACTAGGCACCTGGTCAGTTTTATCTGAATGTGTATTTATGCAGCAGAAATAAATATATTAAACCAAGAAAAAAGTATTTCGCCTTTATAGATTCGGTATATTAACATTAGGAGGAATTTTAAAGTCTACAGTTAAAAAAATGTTTCTTTTAAGCAAAGAAATTATATAAACTAAACTTTGGCCCTTGAACAAAAAATTCAAGACATTTCAGCTATTTTTGCCTTGTTAATTTTCCATTATCTAGAATACCATTTTAGCTATTGCAAAGTAACAAAGTCATTGTCAGGAACCTTTTGTTCTGCAGAACTCTGGAATATTTCCTGTACTAATCTGTTGCCAGAAGTATGACATTCATAACTGAAGGAATGCAGAATGAAGAGTATCACTACACGGCTGGTCTCAAACACCACTAACTATCATGCTGCACGATCAAGGTGCCATAGTAATAAGTACAAAATTATAATATATTTCTCCATGGTCACATTCCTTGAGACACCTTTCTAAAGAGGCCATATTTGTCATTTCCTTAAAACAATTCTATTTTTTTCTGGAGTAGAACATCTATTTTCTTCTTGGCACTCTATGTAGCTAGTTTTTATACACTATTTGTTATGACCTAAAATACGTAGATACTGTATATTGTAGCATGCATCTACTACAATGGCATATTTGTGTCATGGAGTGTGATATCTCAGGATACCAGTGTATATTTATAAGAGACACTACTTATTCTTCCCCTTGGGTTTTTAAAACCTGGAATAGTGGAATAATTTGTGGAGTTTGAAGAGAAGAGTGGCCTCTCACTCCATTGAGACAGTCCATAAATTTGTCTATTAGATAGGAGCGAATTAGTTCAATGAAAATTATCCTGGCAAATTTGAGCAATCTGTGACCTCATTCTCGCAAATCCAAAAAAAAAAAGCCGGCCACCATTTTACACATTGAAAATGGTTGTGTTTGTCCTGGAAAGCTCATGGAGAGACAAAATTGGAGAGACTATCATGGGTTGTATAAAAGTTGAGGCAGGGATGGCAGCAGCCATTTTTTGGTGATTTAGACTTGTGAGAGGATATCATATCTCAAATTTGACAACTGTACATGTCACACAAACGGCAACCTGCTGCCACATTTTGCTTTCTGTACGTGACTCTACCTACCTAGTATTTCTTATTGTGTCTTTTTTAAGAAGTAGGGCATGAATTTAGTAAAAATTATATATATATATATATATATATAATATATATTTTTCTAAATATAGATGTTTAACTCTGTCTGTTTTTGCATAACTGTATTACTAGTCCAATTTAACAAACGCATGAGCTACAACTACAGTGCAGCATGATTCCGTATTTTGCTTTCTGCACATGTACAGAGCTGTTATGCGCTGTGTCACTTACTGGGCTGCGTGCTGTAGTTTTTATAAAATCACTTTAAATGCTGTAGCTCTGCTAGTCAACTTAATTATGAGCTCATTATTAGCCCACCCACATCATGGGTTCACACTTTTCTGCCTACACTGTGCTTTATCAGAAAGCTGCCAATCAATGGTGGAGAGGAGGGATCGCAGAGCTCATGAATATCAAGGACTACACCTCCCAGTGGTAATCACCTACTGACAAAGCAGTGTTTTATCAAAACTACAGCAAGCAGCCCAGTAAGTGACACAGCGCTGATATCTCTTTTACTAGATTATACTGCTCTCGAATGAGGCAGCAAAAACCAGATGAGAGAGTGTTGTTAAACTGTTGCTTCAGCAGCCAATTTTTGTTTCTATGCAGTAATTTTTTCCCCTCCTTCTTCCAGGAGCCATAACTTTTTTATTTTATATCAACATAGCAATAAGAGGTTTTTTTGTGGGACAAGCTTTGAATGAAATGATTTAATTTACCATATAATATACTAAAAATGTGAAAAAAAATCAATTCTGCCATTTTTTTGTTTTGTTTTTACATTGTATGATCTTTGGCAAAAATTACTCTTAATTATGATTCTCAATGTCAGCAAAATTACAGCAATACCAAACTTGCATAGATTTTCCAAGACTTGGACGGTATCTTTTTTTATCTGTTGATTGAGCCGTGTAATGCTTGTTCTTTACATGACATGCTTATAGTTTTATTGATTATAGTTCTCTTGATTCCAATTTGGGGTAGATACAACGTTTTGACTAGTTTTTATTTAGGTAGAAGAAGTGACTGATAAACACCAGTTGTGGCTTTTTTTGTGTGTTTTTTTTCATTACAGCATTACCGATCAAGTTAAATAATTTTATATTTTGATATATTGTTTATGAATGAAGCAATACGAAATGTTTTTTGAACATATTTTTGTTTCTTAATTTATAATGAAGAGAAAATGGGGTGATTTAAACTTTTATATTTTTTCAATACTTTTTATATTTTTAAACTTTTTTTCAAATTGTACTTTATTTTTTAGTCTTCTTAAAGTTTTTGAACCTGCAACCATGTGATCACTCATATTCTATACTGCAATACCACAACGCTGCAATATAGAGTGAAAATGGAGGTCTACTTTGAAGCTCAGCACAAAGCTGAGCCTCAGGAGAGTAACAAAATGACAGCGAGAGGGGTCTTCAGCAGGCCCGCGAATGCCACAGTAATTCATCAGCGCCCAGAAACTGCATCATGTGGGGGTCAATAGGAGACAGTATGTGAGATCACCGGCGCGCACTTCATTTACACACCGTTGACATTGGCGTTTGAATGGCTGACCAAGCTCCGGCCATGGAGACACAGATACTGGCTATTTAAGAGCAGGTATTTGCCATGTGTGGAGGGAGCTCAGCTTCTGAGCCCCCAGAATGCTAAAACTGACCTGCCATTATTATTTTCCAGGTCATTATGAGTTCTTAGATACCAAACATGTATAGGTTCATTTTTATTTAAGTGGTGAAAAAAAATCCAAAGTTTGTTGCTAAAAAAAAAAAAAAAAATGGCGCCACTTTCCAAGACCCATAGCGCATCCATTTTTCGGGATATTGGGCAGGGTGAGGGCTTATTTATTGTGCGCCGAGCTGATGTTTTTATTGATACCACTTTGGGGTAGATCAGATGTTTTGATCGCCCGTTATTGCATTGTATTTCAATGTTGCGGCGACCAAAAAAATGTAATTCTGGCGTTTTGAAATTTTTTCTCGTTACGCCATTTATCAATCGGATTAATTCTTTTTTGATATTGATAGATCGGGCGATTCTGAATGCGGCAATACCAAATATGTGTATGTGTTTTTTTTTATCATTTTATTTTGAATGGGGCAAAAGTGGGGTGATTTAAATTTATATATATATTTTTATATATATAAGTTTAAAACTTTTCTTTTTTACTTTTTGCTTGCTTCAATAGTCTCCATGGGAGACTAGAAGCAGCACTTGTCTGATATTCTGTACTACGCACAGGCGATGATCAGATCGCCTTTGGACAGCAAATTTGCTCACTTGCTATGAGCGCAGACTGCTGGCAGTGACAACCACAGGGGTCTCCTGCAGACCCAGGGTTGTCATGCCAACCCAACGACGACCCGCGATCGTGTGACGGGGTCGCCGATCAGGGGGGCCAATGACGCGCTTCCCAGAAGCGCGAGTTAAATGCCGCTGTCAGAGATTGACAGTCTGCATTTAACCCCTTTACCCCCGAGGGTGGTTTGCACGTTAATGACCAGGCCAATTTTTACAATTCTGACCACTGTCACTTTATGAGGTAATTACTCTGGAACGCTTCAACGGATCCCCCTGATTCTGAGAATGTTTTTTTTGTGACATATTGTACTTCATGATAGTGGTAAAATTTCTTTGATATCACTTGCGTTTATTTGTGAAAAAATCAGAAATTTGGCGAAAATTTTTACAATTTTGCAATTTCCAAAATTTAAATTTTTATGCCCTTAAATCAGAGAGATATGTCACACAAAATAGTTAATAAATAACATTTCCCACATGTCTACTTTACATCAGCACAATTTTGGAACAAAAAATTTTTTTTTAGTAGGCAGCTATAAGGGTTAAAAGTTGACCAGCGATTTCTCATTTTAACAACAAAATTTACAAAACCATTTTTTTAGAGACCACATCACATTTGACGTGACTTTGAGGGGCCTTTACGACAGAAATACCCAAAAGTGACACTATTCTAAAAACTGCACCCCTCAAGGTGCTCAAAACCACATTCAAGAAGTTTATTAACCCTTCACATGCTTCACAGGAATTTTTGGAATGTGGAAGAAAAAAATTAACATTTAACTTTTTTCACAAAAATGTTACTTTAGACCCAAATTTTTTTATTTTTGCAGGGGTAACAGGAAAAAATGGACCCCAACATTTGTTGTGCAATTTCCCCTGAGCACGCAGATACCCCATATGTGAGGAAAAACCACTGTTTGGGCGCACGGCAGGGTTTGGAAGGGAAGGAGCGCCATTTGACTTTTTGAATGTAAAATTTGCTTGAATAATTAGCGGACACCATGTTGTGTTTGGGGAGCCCCTGATGTGCCTAAACAGTGGAAACCCCCCACAAGTGACCCCATTTAGGAAACTAGACCCCTTATGGAACTTATCTAGATGTGTGGTGAGCACCTTGAACCCCCAGGTGCTTCACAGAAGTTTATAACATTGAGCCGTAAAAATAAAATTTTCACATTTTTCCAACAAAAATGTTTTTCAGCCCCCCAATTTTGCATTTTCACAAGGGTAACAGGTTGCGTTTGGGGAGTCCCTGATGTGCTTAAATAGTGGAAACCACCCCACCCTCCCCCCAGTGACTCCATTTTGGAAGCTACACCCCTCCAGGATTTTATCAAGGGGTATAGTGAACACTTTGAACCCAGAGGCATGACACAGAATTTGATAACATTAGGTCATCATATTGAATAAGTTGTCATTAGTCTTGAGTGCAAATGCTCGCTATTTGAGTTTGCATCAGGTACTAGGGTATGCACCAAGTACCGTGGGTGCTCAAGTGACATGCTCGAATCCCTGCCCCGCATGTTTTTTTTATTAGACACCCAAAAAAAAACATGCGGGGATTGCTCATGCATGGCAGGCAATCCCCGCAAGGTTTTTTTCGCTGCATAACAGCTGCAAAACATTTGGGGAGGAGACTCGAGCATGTCACTCGAGCATGTCACTCGAGCACCCGCCATACTCGGTGTATACCCAAGCACCCGATGCAAACTCAAGTAGCGAGTACTTGCGCTCACTAGTCGCCATATCGTCGTCATTTTTTTTTTCTTTACTTCTGAAAAAATCCCAACCCCAACCCGAACCTTAGCCCAACCCTAACCCTAGCCTAACCCTAACCTTAGCCTAACCTTAGCCCAACCCTAACCCTAGCCCAACCCTAGCCCAACCCTAACCCCAACCCTAGCCCAACACTAACCCTAGTCCAACGTTAACCCAAACCCTAGCACAACCCTAAAGTTTTTTTTTACGCCGTTCCTCGTGTGGTATAAGTGATTAGACGACGTTATTCTTCGGGTCGGTGCAATTACAGCGATGCCAGATTCATATCGGGTTTTTATGATTGACAGCTGTCACACACTAAAAGACGCATTTTTTTTGCAAAGACTAGTTTTTGCATCGCCATATTTTGAGAGCTATAATTTTTCCATATTTCAGCCGACAGAGTCATGTGACAGCTTGTTTTTTGCGGGACAAGTTGACGTTTTTATCGGTATCATTTTCGGGCAAATGACATTTTTTGATCGCTTTCTATTCCGATTTTTGGGAGGCAGAATAAACAAAAGCCAACAATTCAGGAATTGTTTTTTTGCTTTTTTTTTTATGCCATTCTGCGTGTGGTAAAATTGATAAGGCAGCTTTATTCTTCGGGTCAGTACGTTTACAGCAGTACCGCACTTTTTTTAATATATATATTTTGGCGCTTTTCCACAATAAAAACTATTTTATGGAAAAAAAAAATGTTTTTGCATCCCTTTATTCTGAGAGCTATAACTTTTTTATTTTTTTGTTGTTGGAGCTGTATTGTGGCTTCTTTTTTGCGGGACAAGATGACGTTTTCAGCGGTACCATTTTTATTTACATTTGTCTTTTTGATGGCGTTTTATTCCATTTTTTGTTTGGCGGTATGATGATAAAACATCGTTTTATGTTTCGTTTTGTTTTTGTTTTTTTTACCGTGTTCACTAAAGGGGTTAACTAGTGGGACAGTTTTATAGTTCAGGTCGTTCCGGTCGCGGTGATACCAAATATGTGTACTTTTATTGTTTTTTTTGTTTTTTTCATAAGATTATTTATTTATGGGTACAATATATATATTTTTTATTATTATTTTTTTCATTTTTTTTTATATTTTTACAATTTTTTGTTTATTTTTTTTTTCACTTTCTGACATTTTTATTACTTGTTCACATTGTCCCACTATGGGACTTTCACTTTTTGCAGCCTGATCACCTGCATGGCATAGAGAGCAGCAGCCCCCTATGCCATACAGCCTGTCAGCGCTGCACAGGGAGAAGTTACTTTGGTCGTGCACTGCGCATGACCAAAGCAACTTCCTGCCTCCTGGTGTCCCGGATATTGTCATGATGACGTCAGGTCACCATGGCAAAATCCGGGACCGGATTCAGATGCCGCTGGACGCCGGCAGAGAAGGTAAGTATCGCGCTTACCTCCTCTTGCCACCGGAATGCTGCGATCGACTTCGATCGCAGCATTTCGGGGGTTAATGTGCCGGGAGCGGTGCGGGACCGCTCCCTGCACATAGTACCGGGTGTCAACTGTAACAATCAGCTGACACCCGGCGGCGATCTCGCCCGCACCGCTTGTGTGCGGGCGAAATCGCCAGGGCGTATTAATACGTATCAGGCCCATAAGGCCCAGGGCACAGATACGTACTAATATGCCCTGGGTCAGAAAGGGGTTAAGTGGTTAACAGCCGCGGGTGGATCGCGATTCCACCAGCGGCTGTTGCGGGCACATATCAGCTGTACAGATGAGCTGACATGTGCCTGGAAAGGTGCGGGATCAGTGCCTGAGCCCGCAATAAACAAGGGGTTATGACGTGTGTCGTACTATTACGACACATGTCATAAAGGGGTTAAAGCCATGCCAATTTTTTCCTCCTTGTTTTTTTGGGCTGTAGCATTGATCCTTATCAGCCTATTGTACTGTATATTCTAAAAGTGTTCTAAGAAGTAAAAATTAGGTCCTCTGAATGCGAGGTAATCAGTCAAAATACCGGTTCTGCTCTATGTTAAATCCAGTCTGAGCAGATGCGACATGTTAAAGCCTAAAAATGCCCAGAGGACAAAATGCATCTGTCACTGGAAGTGGTTTGGGATAAAATACTAACAGATGAGTAATACTCCAAGATCAACAAACAAACAAGAAGCTCTTTCGGAAAAATTAGGCCCCTTTGGAACTGCAGAGTCAGGTCAGGATCATGTACAGTCCTTTCTTCAAAGGCACTTGTTATATGAAACAAAATAGAGCCAGTTTCTTAGTTTAATCACAATTATGAAGACTTCTTGTTTCCTTGTCAATCTATCAGTTAATTGTTATTTCATAGTCTATTTTTTAGACTGGTGTAAGATTTGGGGTGAGGTGCACAGGGACGCAAACACCACTTCACTTCTCGCTTGATAATGAATCAGGAGCCTCGCAATGCACCACGACCCCTCACCAAGACTATATATTTTCCTGACTCTTCCTAGAAAACTGCATGGTTATGGCAAATTATCAAGGGCTTCTGATGATATTGCACAATAAGATTTGCCAACATTTTGTTGCAAGGATATCAACCTCCTGTTCCAAACAGAAAAAGTAAAAATTGGATCCCCACAGCACCATCTGCACAGCAAGGTCTTCGAACCAGACTGTGACGAGCTTCAGGGGTGGTGTTGATGACATTTTCACATACACATGAAAAGATGACAATTCTAGAAATGTAAGGTTGCACATATAACCAGTGTGTCGATAATGCCTCGCATGCTGTTATTTGAGGATTTTTCCCGTAAAGGAATTGTATGGTCTTGATAATCCTTATTAGCTTGCTTCTATTTAGCTACCTATGGCCGACAGGCTAAACAAATTGGGAGCAGCTTTTAAGCTATCTCCATGGAAACCATGATCTGTCTTGTTTTGTAATTTCCAAAGCTGAAGTATTTTGGAAGCTGGGTAATCTGTGGGAACGTTGATAATATTGTGCACTTAAGTCAGGAATATGGACTAAGTTTATGTCCGTTTTCACTGGATAGTTATTAGCATTAAATGGTCGTTAAAGACTTCTTGAGAGAAGCCTTTCCCATATGAACCAAGCAATTGTTTTTTTAATTAATGAAAATGTTTACATTGCACAATGGGGAACAATGGGGAACACAGTTTCATTAGATACAAAGTTGTTATTTCTTGCTGTTTCATTATTAGGTAAAAACATTTGTAATAAAGTAATCTAAGCAAGATGAGAAAAGAGGATAAGAGAAAGGCCAACCGATTAAATGCCTTCATTTCTACTGTATTTACCCAGAAACATTATCAGAGATACCATAAATTCTCCAAGAAATGTCACCTGCTTAACCGAGGAAAAAGTGTGGAAGCATCTCAAAAACACTCAAATTAACAAATCACCAGGCCTGGATGGCATATACCCCCCAAGTTCTGTAAGAATGAAGTACTGTGGTGACAGACCATTATTTCTAATATTTACTTATTCCATAATAACAGGGTCTGTACCACTGGACTGGCCCATAGAAAATGTGGCGCCAATATTCAAAAAGGGTCAAAAAATGAGCCTGGAAATTATAGGCCTGTAAGGATAGCCTCTAAAGTGGGGGAAATCATTGAGGATTTTCTAAAATATGCAACCCTGAGTTATCAATAAGAATAACCTCATATTCCAGCCAAAAGATGGGTTTATGAGGGATCAGTTTTGTAAAATTAATCTGAACAGCTTTTAGGTGATAAATTTAAGACTGGACCAGTGTAAGAACCTACATGTTGTCTATTAGACAAATTAGTGTTTGATGCAGTGCCACACAAAAGGACTTGTTACATAAAATGAGAACAATTGGAGTAGGGGAAAATCAGAGTAATTTCGTTAATAACTTTGTTTAGTGACAGGAAACATGGGTTGGTTATTAATGGAATACACTCTTAGAGTGTCACAGTTAACAGTTGGTTAGCATTGGGGTTAGTATTGGGCTCTCTTCTTTTTAATATATTAATTAATGATCTGGGTAACGACAAGCAGAGCTAAATTTCATTATTTGCAGGTAATACTTACTACGCTCTGCAAAGTAATCAACACAGAGGAGGATAACATAATAATACTGAGGAATTGGGGGCAGCTGGAAACTTCAGGTTTAATGTAAATAAATGTAAGGTCATGCATTTTTGGTCAGATGAAATGGAACAGTCACTGAAAAAGATTTGGCTGTATTGGCAGACAGTAAACTCAATGTTAGTAAACTGTACCAGGCTGCTGTTTCTAAGGCAAATAAAATATGGAATGCATTAAAAGAGGCATAGATGCTCATGATAGGAATATAGTTTTGCCTCTATATCATTTCCTAGTAAGGCTACATTCAAAATATTGTGTACAGTTTTGGGCTACAATGTATACATAGAATATAGCTGTAATATAGAAGGTGCAGAGAAGAATGACCAGGGTTATTAAAATAGGGAAAGGGGGAACTGCAGTACCAAGACAGGTTATTACACTTGGCAGTATTCTTTTTGGAAAAACAAAGGCTTAGGTGATCTAATTACAATGTACAAATATATGAATGGACAGTACATACTGTATATCTTTCTAATGATCTTTTAAAACCTAGGCCTGCACCCTCTACTTCTAGAGCAGGGGTTCCCAAGTCTTTTAAAACCTAGGCCTGCACCCTCTACCTCTAGAGCAGGGGTTCCCAAGTCTTTTAAAACCTAGGCCTGCACCCTCTACCTCTAGAGCAGGGGTTCCCAAGTCTTTTAAAACCTAGGCCTGCACCCTCTACCTCTAGAGCAGAGGTTCCTAACCTGTGGCTTGGAAGCCACTTGTGGCTCGTGGGCCCATGATGTGCATCTTGCGGCAGTAGCACCAGGTAAAGGAAAGAGCTGTGAACACTTCTATAGTTGGTGACTTTTGTCAGTAGCCCTACACAGAAGAGCAGATCTGGATGCACTGGTCTTGGGGAGGTTAAGAGATAATTTAAGTGTGGAAAAGTGGAGACAGGATTATACTGTTTTTTGCCCCCCCCCCCCCCCCCCCAATACAAAATTTCCTTCCAAACCAGGTCCATCGTATCATCTGTTCACACACCTGACCAGGGCCCTCTCTCCTCCTGGTATCTGTTGACTTATGTGATTATTGTTATTCTTTAATGTCTTTTATTGTCTGTACAAGTCCCCTCTAAAATTTAAAGTGCTGCGGAATATGTTGACCCTATAGAAATAAAAAAATATTATTATTATTAAAAATTATTATTATACTACACTGTGACAGTGTGGTGGGAGTGCATGATGCAAGAATACTGAAAGAGGGTATTGTAGGAATCACTGGATCTTGGTATACTGCCTTGGTGTGATTTCTGTGGAAAAGCTTTGGTTGTCATTATAATGGTAATGGGGTTCTGGTTGTCACTACTGTGAGGGGGCGGGAGCTGAATGTGACTCCGGACACTTTATCAGAGTTGAATGTGGCTCTCAAGGTCAGAAAGGTTGGGGACCACTGGTCTAGAGGAAAGAAAGTTACATTATCATTACAGATGCATATTCTTTAATGTACAAGCAATGAACCTATGAATCTCTCTACCACATGGTGTTGTAATGGTTTATACACTAAATCAAGGAGTGTCTGGATGTTCTTCATGAAAAATATAATATTACAGGCTATGAGCAGCTAATTGTAAAACATGGCCTTTGATATGAGACCTCACGGACTGCACCCTAATTTATAAAGTATTCCCCTCCACCTTCCACACCTCTTCTCCCCCATCAATCGCTATACAATGTGTAAGTTGTTGTCCCGCTTCACCATTGGTCACTGGACTCCTATGGAGTGATGTTGGAGTACCTGCCTGTTTTGCCAAGGGGATTTCTGACACTCCTTTACTCGCTGGTGACTGGATTTCCTTCCAGCTGTGTTGCCAGCACAATGTTACTGAAGAACCTTCTCAGCGCACAATAGCACTGCTGACTCAAATATCTTAATCCGAAAGTACTATAGATTGTTGGCATTATGAAGATATATTCTCCAGGATAATGTATAATATATTATTTCTCTGACGCATTATTGCTTTGTCTTAATAAACCATATGGACCTAGTAGCAAATTCTCCTAGAACCTGAAAGTATTGTTATTGGTCAGTCCACGAGATAAAGATTCTTTGCTTGTTTGTTGCGAGTGCAAAGATCTTCTACATGACCTCAGTCAATAAAACTTTCATAGGCTATATGATCACTAGACCTAAGAGCTTCAAAGATCTCATTCTAAACGTCAACTGTGCTTCTTTCCTAAGAATTAGCCTGCCCCAATCTCCACCTGTTTTAACCCCTTCATTACCTTGAGATTTTCTGTTTTTCATCTTCTTCCTTGAGCTATACCTTTTTTACTTTTCCAGCCACATAGCCGTATGAGGGCTTGTTTTTGCAGACCGAGTTGTACTTTTGAATGACTCCATTGATTTTACCATACTGTGTACTGGAAAACAGGAAAAAAATTCTAAGTGAGGTGAAATTGCAAAAAAAGTGCAATTCCACAATTGTTTTTTGAGTTTTATATTTACCATGTTCACTATATGCTAAAAGTGACCTTGCAATATGATTCCCCAGGTCAGTACGAGTACGCAGCTACCAAACAGGTATTTTTTTTATTTAAGTGGTGAAAAAAAAAATTCAGAAATTTAAAAGAAAATTTTTTTTGCTTATGTTGCCATTTCCGAGACCCGTAGCGTCTTCATTTTTTGGAATCTGGGGCTGGATAAGGACTTATTTTTCCTGCCCTGAGCTGACGTTTTTATTGTTACCATTTCAGGGTAGATATGATGTTTTGATTTCCTCTTATTACATTTTATTGCAATGTTGTGATGGACGAAAAAACATAATTCTGGTTTATGATCTTTTTTCTCGTTACGCCGTTTACCGATCGGATTAATTGTTTTTATATTTTGATAGATTGGACATTTCTGAATACAGCGATACCAAATATGTGTATTTTTTATTTTTTTCATTGTTTTAATTTCAATGGGGCAAATAAAGTGTAAATATACATCAAAGGTCATGAAGTGGTTAATATATCAGTTATTAATGGAACCATGTATTTATTCCGAATATAATGAAAAAGTAGGGCATAATCTTCATAAAGAAGGTTGATAAAAATCCCATTGACATAATTTATGTCCCCCAACTCCTCCATACACAGGAGTATTTGGCTCAGCCAGATTCTTCTGGACACCCCTATCTCCCAGAGAACAAAAGAATTGGCTATTGGAGATACAACGTGCAGGATCCTTCTCTATCCCCAGCATCATCTGTTGGGGGAAAGTAGGGAGGCCCCTATACACATTATACTGCCGACTAATTACTACACATTTTGTATCAACGCAATCATACTGACCTGGAAAATCTTTTGCCAAATTTTTATGACAAAAATTCTAAAAATGAACCCAAAAAAACAAATGTGGGATTGTGTTATTTTCACCATTTCGCTTCACTTAGATTTGTTTTCCTATTTTTCAGTAGATTATATGATAAAATTTATTTTTTACTCGTTCCACAAAAGAAAAATAGCCTACAAGAAGGTATGTTGATGGACTCTTGGAAGGAGGAGCAAACAGATGAAAATACAAAAATGAAAGTTGGCTGCATTTTTAAGGGGTTAAAAGCAATGATTTATCCACAATAATCTTAATAAATATTCAGTGTGATGTACAGTACAGACCAAAAGTTTGGACACACCTTCTGATTTAAAGATTTTTCTGTATTTTCATGAGTTTGAAAATTGTACATTTACACTGAAGGCATCAAAACTATGAATTAACACATGTGGAATTATAGTGTGAAACAATTGAAAATATGTCTTATATTCTAGGTTCTTCAAAATAGCCACCTTTTGTTTTGATGACTGCTTTGCACAGTCTTGGCATTCTCTTGATGAGCTTCAAGAGGTAGTCACCGGAAATGGTCTTCCAACAATCTTGAAGGAGTTCCCAGAGATGCTTAGCACTTGTTGGTCCTTTTGCCTTCACTCTGCGGTCCAGCTCACCCCAAACCATCTCGATTGGGTTCAGGTCTGGTGACTGTGGAGGCCAGGTCATCTGGCGTAGCACGCCATCACTCTCCGTCTTGGTCAAATAGCCCTTACACAGCCTGGAGGTGTGTTTGGGGTCATTGTCCTGTTGAAAAATAAATGATGGTCCAACTAAACGCAAACCGGATGGAATAGCATGCCGCTGCAAGATACTGTGGTAGCCATGCTGGTTCAGTATGCCTTCAATTTTGAATAAATCCTCAACAGTGTCACCAGCAAAGCATCCCCACACCATCACACCTCCTCCTCCATGCTTCACGGTGGGAACCAGGCAAGTAGAGTCCATCCGTTCACCTTTTCTGCGTCGCACAAAGACACGGTGGTTTGAACTAAAGATCTAAAATTTAGACTCATCAGACCAAAGCACAGATTTCCACTGGTCTAATGTCCATTCCTTGTGTTCTTTAGCCCAAACAAGTCTCTTCTGCTTGTTGCCTGTCCTTAGCAGTGGTTTCCTAGCACTATTTTACCATGAAGGCCTGCTGCACAAAGTCTCCTCTTAACAGTTGTTGTAGAGATGTGTCTGCTGCTAGAACTCTGTGTGGCATTGACCTGGTCTCTAATCTGAGCTGCTGTTATCCTGCGATTTCTGAGGCTGGTGACTCGGATAAACTTATCCTCAGAAGCAGAGGTGACTCTTGGTCTTCCTTTCCTGGTGCGGTCCTCATGTGAGCCACTTTCTTTGTAGCGCTTGATGGTTTTTGCAACTGCACTTGGGGACACTTTCAAAGTTTGCCCAATTTTTCGCACTGACTGACCTTTATTTATTAAAGTAATGATGACCACTCGTTTTTCTTTACTTAGCTGCTATTTTCTTGCCATAATACAAATTCTAACAGTCTATTCAGTAGGACTATGAGCTGTGCATCCACTTGACTTCTGCACAACACAACTGATGGTCCCAACCCCATTTATAAGGCAAGAAATCCCACTTATTAAACCTGACAGGGCACACCTGTGAAGTGAAAACTATTTCCGGTGACTACCTCTTGAAGCTCATCAAGAGAATGCTAAGAGTGTGCAAAGCAGTCATCAAAGCAAAAGGTGGCTACTTTGAAGAACCTAGAATATAAGACAAATTTTCAGTTGTTTCACACTTTTTTGTTAAGTATATAATTCCACTTGTGTTAATTCACAGTTTTGATGCCTTCAGTGTGAATGTACAATTTTCAAACTCATGAAAATACAGAAATATCTTTAAATGAGGTGTGTCCAAACTTTTGGTCTGTACTGTATATAAGAATATATTACATAAAAACATAGACTATGACAGGTAAAATGCAGTAAATAATGCTGAAATATTGTTGGAATATATTGAAATAGGAATAAAATGAATATTAATGGTCCCTATCAGAAGCTAATTAACAATTAATAGCCTTGGCACTTTTTCATTTATACAATTAATTATAGAAATTGTTTCTGCCCACAAAAATACAATTTCATTATTGAATTTTGGATCCATTTATTGGACATATGGCTGGGATGACAGCCATGTAGCAACAACTTCTTGAAGAGGGAAAATATAAGCAGTGCCATAAAAACAGTGCTGGCATGACAACCAATGGACTCTTGTTCAGCTGGCATACATATCCCAGAATGCCCACAGAAATGATAATAACAAACATGTGATACCAATTCTATTATTACGACCAATGCAATTTTAAAATGTACACTTCAGCCATAAAATCTGGAGAAATAAAATATATATTAAAAAAAACACAAAAACCTCACCTTGGAGGGAAAACCTTATTCTTTACTGAGTTTGCAGTTGTGCCAGGTCAAATTCTGACTTAATTAATGACAAAGTGTAAAGGAGTTGTGAAAGACTGTATTAAAATGTCCCCCGTCACATAATTCAAACAGCACGTGTCAGGACAAGTTGCAATTTGAAGAAACACAGCTCTCAAGACCTGTGTCTCATCTGACAGAGGAGCTGTATCATAAGAACATGTGTCAGAGCTGCCGAAGAAGTGTGTGACAGGAGAAGAAATAAATATTGTCCTTGCCGACTGAACACAGAAGGCTGAGGCTGGTGAACTAAATCAGTTTTGTTCAGTCAGCCAAGTGATTTATTTTTTTCTGAGGTCACAGCCCTTCTCTTTGTCTGATGAAGGAGCATATGCTTATGATATTCGTCTTATGTCAGTTGAGATAAAGGTGAAAGATGTTGGGAGCCGTGTTTGTTTGGACTGCAGCCCATCCTGACACGTGATTATGACGGGCTGCCTTTTGAAACACATATCAAGGGCCAATTTACTACATTCTTGTAAAACTCCTTTAAGGTTTATTTTAGCTGCTAACAGTATGTGTGTTAGCAAACTCCATATTTCTCATTTATTGCCTATTCATTTTATAATTTTAAGCAAACTAAGTATATTGTAATTAAATACAACCCCTGTCAAAAATTATGGAATCACCGGGCTCGGAGGATGTTCATTCAGTTGTTTAATGTTGTTGATAAAAAGCAGATCACAGACATGGCACAAAACTAAAGTCATTTCAAATGGCAACTTTAGGGCTTTCAGAAACACTAAAAGAAATCAAGATTAAAAATGTGGTACTCAGTGAGCGTAATTTTTTTCAGACCAAGCAGAGGGAAAAAATTATGGAATCACTCAATTCTGAGGAAAAAAATTATGGAATCACCCTGTAAATTTTCATTTCCAAAACTAACACCTGCATTAAATTAGATCTGCTGGTTAGTCTGCATCTAAAAAGGAGTTATCACACCTTGGAGAGCTGTTGCACCAAGTGGACTGACATGAATCATGGCTCCAACACAAGAGATGTCAATTGAAACAAAGGAGAGGATTATCAAACTCTTAAAAGAAGGTAAATCATCACGCAATGTTGCAAAAGATGTTGGTTGTTCACAGTCAGCTGTGTCTAAAATCTGGACCAAATACAAACAACATGAGAAGGTTGTTAAAGGCAAACATACTGGTAGACCAAGGAAGACATCAAAGCGTCAAGACCGGAAACTTTAAGCAATATGTCTCCAAAACAGGAAATGCACAACAGAACAAATGAGAAACGAATGGGAGGAAACTGGAGTCAATGTCTGTGACCGAACTGTAAGAAACTGCCTAAAGGAAATGGGATTTACATACAGAAATTGCTAAACATAAGCCATCATTAACACCTAAACAGAAAAAAACAAGGTTACAATGGGCTAAGGAAAAGCAATCGTGGACTGTGGATGACTGGATGAAAGTCATATTCAGTGATGAATCGCGAATCTGCATTGGGCCAAGGTGATAATGCTCGAATTTTTGTTTGGTCCCGTTCTAATGAGATTTATAAAGATGACTGCATGAAGAGAACATGAAAATTTCCACAGTCATTGATGATATGGGGCTGCATGTCAGGTAAAGGCACTGGGGAGATGGCTGTCATTACATCTTCAATAAATGCCCAAGTTTACATTGATATTTTGGACAGTTTTCTTATCCCATCAATTGAAAGGATGTTTGGGGATGATGGCATCATTTTTCAAGATGATAATGCATCCTGCCATAGAACAAAAACTGTGAAAACATTCCTTGAAAGAAGACACATAAGGTCAATGTCATGGCCTGCAAATAGTCCAGATCTCAATCCAATTGAAAATCTTTGAAGTTGAAGAAAATGGTCCATGACAAGGCTCCAACCTGCAAAGCTGATCTGGCAACAGCAATCAGAGAAAGTTGGAGCCAGATTGATGACGAGTACTGTTTGTCACTCATTAAGTCCATGCCTCAGAGACTGCAAGCTATTATTAAAGCCAGAGGTGGTACAACAAAATATTAGTGATGTATTGGAGTGTTCTTTTGCGTGTCTGTTTTTCATGATTCCATCATTTTTTCCTCAGAATTGAGTGATTCCATAATTTTTTCCCTCTGCTTGATCTGAAAAAAATTACCCTTACTGAGTACCACATTTTTTATCTTGATTTCTTTTAGTGTTTCTTAAAGCCCCAAAGTTGCCATTTGAAATGACTTTAGATTTGTGCCATATCTGTGATCTGATTTTTTTCAACAACATTAAACAACTGAATGAACATCCTCCGAGCCCGGTGATTCCATAATTTTTGCCAGGGGTTATATATGTAAACCAATTTAATGAACAATTACATATTTCAATCTTTCCTAGATAGGAAACTGAAGTGAAGGATGTCTAAATGGATACGCCATTCTGGAATCTAAAAAAGCTAAGTGACAACCTCTGTGGGAGTTGTAATGGCAGTCAGCCAGGTTTGCAGATATAGAGCTTTCTACTAAAGGGCTGGATATATTAAATATTCATGGCCCATTTTCCAAATCATATTAAAATACATAAAGTTTCTACCTATGTTAAAATTTGTTTTTCTGTTATTTAAATCGGACAAAAAAACATGAGCTGTTAAAAGTTGTTTAACTTACTAACAAAGTTTAAAGAGGACCTGTCACTTGCCATAAATAATAAGTAATGTTTCAACATGATCCTCAAAAAAAATGTCCACAAAGTTGAGGACCATGCCTTTTGGCTAACAAGAATAGATTTAGATACATGAAAGAGCACGCCATATCTCAGGAGAACAGCGGCATTTACACCAGGTAAAAAATTACATATTTATGCCAAGTGATAGGTCAATTTTAAATGAAATTTGACACCAGGCTTATGCTACCCCATCTGAAAACAGCATAATATAGTACCAGAAACCCTGATTCCAGTGATGTGTTACTTAGTGGCCTGCTTTCTGCAGTTTTGATAAAATCACTGTTTTATCTGATGCAGATCTTGCAGTTCTCTAAATGATGAGCTCTGTATAACCCTGCCCACACCACTGATTGGCAGGTTTCTGTGTATACTGGTCAAAGCTGCCAATCAGTGGTGGGGGTGGGAATAAACAGCACTCATGAATATGGAGGACTAAATGACAGCATGTTTACTAGTCCTCTAGTGTTATTCTCCTTCTGCTAAAACTGTAATTTTATCAAAACTACAGCAAACAGCCCATTAAGTGACACATCGCTAAAGTCAGGGTATCTACCTCTACATCATGCTGCTCTCAGATTAGGTGGCAAAAAACTTATACCAAATTCCTTTTAAATATGATAGATGCCCTTTTCATGAGGAGCGACACTTCTAGTCCTGTGCTAGACACTGAACTGCGCTTGTGACCAGCGCTGTGTGTGAAGGTGGTTATGGTCTCAGTAGCTAAACCATCCCGCTTCTCTGTGCAAAGACAAATGGACTAATTTATTTATTAAAGATGAGCAGTCTACCGCCTTCCTTCATATACAGCACTTGTCATATGCCAACATAAGAAGCGGTGTCCACTGTTGACCACATATATGGAACTGAAACTGTCGAATGAGGGAGAGGATACCTAACAATTGGAACATCTGGCATAATTTAACTATGTTTTTAAGTTTTATAACTAATTTTTAAAGCTCATTTATTGAATTTTTTTTTCAGCTAAAAAAGTAAGACACAGACATAACCTTTACTTCAAAACAAGGGCTCGATCACACCCTGCTGGCAAGGGAGGTGGCCATATATGATCAAATCTTTCTACTCATTTGTATGGGAGTAGTGTTGAGCCATCCCCGTAGTGTTCGAGTTCGGTTCGGTTCGTCGAACACCCGTGTGTTCGCCGAACTGTTCGTCGAACTGTTCGTCGAACACCTTCGAACACCGTTAAAACCAATGGCAGGCAAACAAAAACACATAGAAACACATAGAAAACACCTTCAAAGGTGTCCAAAAGCTGACAAACTGCTCAGAAGACACAACTAACACATGGAAAAGTGACAAGTACATATAGTCATGCGAAAAGAAAAGAGGTGGAGGAGTAAAAGGAGGGGGAGACACAGATATAGGCATGTCATGCCCTTCTAAAATCCAAAAAGTGAGAAGCCGAGACGGCCAGTCCGCTCCTGCCCGTGCCACCTCCGTGTCGCCGGGTTTGTGCCAGAGCCGCGGTGAACCCTGACGGCCAGCCCCCCTCTCCCAATACTGGTGCCTGTCCGCTGGTGGGTCGAGAGAGCCCCCCTGTGGTGGAGGCAGCTCTAAGCTTTTTAATTTAAATTGTCCCTCTAATTTGAATGAATACACTTTAAATCCATTTACAAGGATCTATTGGAGGGCAAGTCTCATGCCAGCAGCCGCGTAATTCCAGCTCCAGTAGCGTCCACTAAAGCTGCTGCAGTTAAAAAGCTTTTATAAGGATCGAGCTCGGCTGTCCACCGCAAGGCATCCTAGTGCCAGTCCCAGCCCCTATGCCTTGGGGTGCCTCCTGATGCTCTTCACTAAGTATCCCGTGGTCCCGAAGCATTTCCTTTGAAAAAATTAAGTGTCCAAACTACAGGTGGTGTAGCTTGCTTAACAGCCGGGATAATCCGCTGACTAGCAGACACTGCTACTAGGCACAAAGTATTTCCTGGGCTAGATGCAGTTAAAAATTTGTAAGTAGATACTCTCGTTGGATGCTGAGAAAGCATTCCATAGAGTCTCCTGGCACGCCATATATGATTCTCTTAAAAAGCTTGGGGTAGGGGTCTAGGGGACCCTTTTATAGCCAAAATCACGGCCCTGTATCACAATACGTCACCTAGGCTGAAGATAAATGGAACTGTAGCACCGAGGGCTCGGTTGCTACAGACGTATTGCACCTCACCCAGAGGTGTGATATCTCACTCTCAGATAAGGATGGAGTGTGGATCAGGACCCGACACCTGCATGCATTACACCACATTGCCGTGGGGCAGGGCGACCAATATGCCCCTGAGATGGGCACGACAGTCCCTGTCCCTGGCTGGAGTGGGGGGAGGGAACACTGAGGAAGGGGAACCCTGCAGTGCAGGAGCAGGGAGGAAGCAGTTCCTGGGTGCATTGAGAAGGGAGTATAAAAGGTGGGCACCATCTTAGTTCAGTGCAGAGAAGTCTGAGCAGAAGTGGCAGGGAGCAGGGGCTCTGCATGAGCTCTGCTCCGGAGGCGGGCCTAGTAACAGAGGCCCAGGCCTGCAAGAGGGAGAAGGAAGGAAGAGGAGCGGAGAAGGCTCCAGGAACGAGGAATGAAGGGATCCCAGGGGTGCGGACGGGCGAGTCGCCACCGCACGCCCGAATCCACCTGCGTGGAGGGGTCAGGCCAAAGGGGGAGACCGGTCCCCGAACTAGTGGAGGCAGGAAACGACCCTCAGCTAGAAACCGGAGGCTCTGACATTTTATGTGGCGTAGCCCCTTGCTCCACCCGCTAGGAAGGCACCACATAGGGTCAGGGAAACTGGCGCCAAGTTTACCAAGAGGAGGCCCGAGGCAGCCGGACAGAAGTGTTGGTAAGAAAGGCCAGACAAAGGACACACAAAGGGGGTCCTGTGAAGCGCTCCAAAGTTATCTGGGAGTTGTCTGAGCCCCTCACCTGGTGAGCACAGTACGACATGGGCAGCCGTTACCTGCAGACGTGGTCTGGATAATAAGAACTGTGAGTAAAGGCCCTGAACTGCATCACTGACTCCGTGTCGTTACTGCTGCTGCCCTGCACCATCACCCCCATCCTCCGCATACACTGCCCTGAGGCTATACTCCTCCCGTGGGGAGTTATGCTACGCTCTGCTGCACCCACAACACCAGCCTTAGCGGTCTGCCCTGTAGCGGCGGTTCACTCTGACCGCAATCCACGGGTGGCGTAGTCGGACATTTAAACATCAAAACCACATAAATAGTTCCGCCACTGGTTTGACCGCCCTGAGCCACGGAACCGGATCGCCGCCACGAAGACTACAACCACCAGCATCCACCAAAAAGGGTCCGGCTCCGGGTGTCCCAAGGCCCAGGGGGTGCGTCAGAACATTTTCATCACCTTTCACAATCACCAATGGGACAAGGCAGGGATGTCCTCTGTCCCCTCTCTTATACATCCTAGTGACGGAGCACCTGCTCTCATCAATTCGCCATAACCCCAATATTAGGTGGATTGAGGTGGGAGGCACCGAGTACAAGTGCTCTCTATTTGCTGATGATGTCCTAGTATATATCACTCAATCACATATATCCATCCCTGCTGTTATGGCTGAAATAGATCACTTTGTTACATGGTAAAATTTTAAAATCAATGCAGCGAAGTCTGAGGCCCTCGATGTCTCCCTCCCTAAATCCATATAGGATTCCATCCAGTCCAACTTTCCCTTTGCCTGGCCCTCACAGGGTATCAAATACTTAGGAATTCCTATTCATAGAGACCTCTCCCATCTATGTTATCTTAATTTTGGGCCCTTTATTGAACAATTCCATACAGACCACGGTTGGCAAGTTGGAACTGTGAGATTCACTACGTGCACCACTGGTATTTTGTGGAAAAGCACATGTAAGATTCTGCAACAGTCTCTGCTGATACTCCTGCATGCGTGCATCCCTTTCTATGGCAGGAATAATTTCTGCAAATTTACTTTTGTACCGGGGATCTAACAGTGTGGCAACCCAGTAGTCAGGATTATTTCTAATTCTCACAATTCGAGGGTCATGTTGCAGGTAGTGCAGCAAGAAGGCACTCATGTGTGTTGCGCATCCAGGAGCACCAAGTCCCTGTTGTGTTGGTGGCGAGGTAACAATCATGCTTCCTTCCTCTGTCCTCTCCCCCCAACCTCGCACAACAGAAATGTGATCAAGGTCTCCCTCATCTGATGAGTCTTCCATCAGTTCGTCCTCCACTTCTTCCTGGGCTCCTGCACCTTCCTCACTAGTTTGGCTGCTACCATGCGCCCTGGTAAAATCATCTCCCCCACCCTCACATGCCTGCCGCCCTGGTGCTGCCGACCGTCTGGACCTTGCAGATGTTAGCCCTTCCGCATACAACTCCTCCTCCTCTACTTCCTCCACCTCCTCTTGTGCCACCACCTGACTCCGAATTCTGTTTAACATGTGCTCCAGAATGTAAATCACCGGAATAGTCATGCTGATAATGGCATCGTCAGCACTAAACATCTTCGTCACCATTTCAAAACTGTGCAGAAGGGTGCATAGGTCCCTGATCTGAGACCACTCCTCCAGCGTGATTTGCCCCACCTCTGAATCTCGTTGGCCCAGGCTATACGTCAGAACGTATTGCACCAGGGCTTGTCGGTGCTGCCACAGTCGCTGCAACATGTGCAGAGTTGAATTCCACCGGGTAGGCACATCGCATTTTAGCCGGTGAAGTGGCAGGCCCAACGACTTCTGTAGAGATGTAAGTCGCTGAGCTGCGGGATGCGAACGGCGGAAGTGAGCACACAGCGACCGTGCCCTCTGCAGAAGGCCATCTAGTCTGGGATAGTGGGCTAAAAATTGCTGGACAACCAGGTTCAACACGTGAGCCATACAAGGCACGTGTGTGACATTGCCCCGGCGAAGGGCCGCACCCAGGTTTGCAGCATTGTCGCACACGGCCTTCCCTGGTTTCAGGTCCAGTGGAGACAACCATTCATGAAATTGGTTCTCCAGAGCTGACCACAACTCCTCAGCTGTGTGACTCACATTTCCCAGACATTTCAATGTAAAAACCGCCTGATGACGTTGAGCCCTACTGCCAGCATAGTAAGGAGGTGTGCAGGATCCCTTCTGCGCAGTTAGAAAGCTTGTGGCATGACCAGACAGGCTTTGGGTGCAGGTGGAAGACCGAGAGGAGGTTGAGGAGGCAGAAGCAGTGGAGGAAAAATGACATAAAGAGGATTGACGCACAACTCGTGGGGACGGCAAGACTTGGACAGCAGCCCCTTGTCCTGCTGTCACCATAGTTACCCAGTGCCCAGTCAGCGACATGTAACGCCCCTGTCCATGCCTACTCGTCCAAGTGTCTGTGGTGAAATGCACCCTGTCACACACAGAGTTTCTCAAAGAAGCGGTGATGTTGTGTGCGACATGCTGGTGGAGCGCAGGCACACCTTTCTTTGAGAAGTAGTGCCGACTGGGCATCTGGTACTGGGGCACTGCGACGGACATAAGGTCTCGAAAATCCTCTGTGTCCACCAGGCGGAAAGGCAGCATTTCTGTAGCCAAGAGCTTGCAGATGGTGAAATTCAACCTCTTAGCTTTCTCATGGCTAGGAGGAAATGGTCTTTTACTTGTCCACATCTGAGGGACCGAGGGCTGGCTATTGTGCTTAGACGGGGTTGATAAGGGTGTCCCCGGCAAACTGCCGGTCTGTGAGGAAGATGCAGGCGGACATGTTAGGTTGCCTTGATCCAAAGGTGGTGCTATCGATGTCGGACAGCGCTCAAGACCAGCTGGTGTTACCACCTCCAAAGAAAATGATGACCTGCCAATCACGCTGGCTGTTGCGGGTAAAGAGGTGGCAGGTCTGCGCCCCAAAACAGGTGTGACTGCTGTCCCCCCAGTCACAGAGGATGAAGAGGCCGCGGATGCACAAGATATGGCAGACGGTGGTTGGCCCGGCCGGCTAGACCGCATTGTAGCACACTGAGCTTCCCACTGCAACTTATGCTTCATGTCCATGTGCCGGTTCATGCATGAAGTACTCAAACTATGTATTTTTTGGCCTCTACTTAGCTTTTGCTGACAAATGTTACAGATAACACGAGTTGGGTCATCTTTATCGATCTGAAAAAATGCCCAGGCTATGCAAGGCTTAGCACCCATGCGACCTGAAGAGCCACCACGACTTGTGGTGAGAGGCAGAGTTGTGTTTGAGGATGCAGTTGTTGACGTGCTTCCAGTACTACGTCTCTGTCCAGGAAGGCGCAACCTGACCTCGTCGTCACTAGCATCTTCCTCCACCTCCTCTGCTGACCTCATCTCTTGGCTGACTGTGGGTTGACAGTAAGTGGGATCTCCGACCTCATCATCATCACCCTGTGCGTTATCACACCCGTCGTCCTCAGAGCCAACCTGTTCCTGCCCTGACAAAAAACTAAAGTTGTCGCTCCAATCAGGTATTTGAGTCTTATCATCGTCTTCCTCATTGTCTCCACCAACAGGAGTTACAGTTTGGGAATGAGGGTCTACATTATGGTCAGAACCTTCTGCGTCTGGTCCTGGATCCGACTCATAAAGATTCTGGGCATCAGTGCAGACCATTTCCTCGTCTGGATTCACAGAAGCGCTGGAGTCGACCTCTGATTCCCAGGCTATAGTATGAGTAAACAGCTCTGCAGACTCAACCATCTGTTCTACCTCATACTCAGACGGGCAGCTGGAGATTTGGGAGCTGTGAGGAAGCAAGTGCGATTTGGGTGACACCTTTGAGGACTGGAGTATTTGTGATGTTGAAGTTGATGTGGAGGAGAGCCCACTTAAAGGAGCACTTGATATCCGTTGAAGCACCTGCTGTTTTTGTGCCTCATCTGGAATTTGTAGCGATTGGCGTGGCCGTAAGAAAGGGATCTTATCACATTGTCCGCTAAAAGAAGTAGACATTTTAGTTTGGCTGGAAGATGGTCTTTCTTCTGCACCTACCCCACGGACACAACCTTTTTTCCCCTTCCCAACACGCCTATTCCCCTTTCCACCAGCAGCAGGCCTTTTTCCACTCATTTTGGTGGTTAACTAATTCACAACTCTGGAGTTGTTTGCACAAAAAAACAATGGATGGTAACCGAGCAGAGCTGAGTGGCCAAACTGTGGTATTAGGCCAAAACTATTGGCTGGGTTAGATGCAGAAAAAAATTATTTTTAATTTGCAACCTGATGGAGGTCAGTATAGATGGACTAATAGACCAAGTCCCACACACCGCTAGAAGCCCAAATATTTTTTCAGAGCTAGATGCAGAAAAAAATTATTTTTAATTTGCAACCTGATGGAGGTCAGTATAGATGGACTAATAGACCAAGTCCCACACACCGCTAGAAGCCCAAATATTTTTTCAGAGCTAGATGCAGAAAAAAATTATATTCAATTTGCAACCTGCTGGACGTCAGTATAGAAGGACTAATAGAACAAGTCCCACACACTGCTAGAAGCCCAAATATTTTTTCAGAGCTAAATGAAGAAAAAAATTATTTTTAATTTGCAACCTGATGGAGGTCAGTATAGATGGACTAATAGACCAAGTCCCACACGCTGCTAGAAGCCCAAATATTTTTTCAGAGCTAGATGCAGAAAAAAATTATTTTTAATTTGCAACCTGATGGAGGTCAGTATAGATGGACTAATAGACCAAGTCCCACACACCGCTAGAAGCCCAAATATTTTTTCAGAGCTAGATGCAGAAATTTTTTTTATTCAATTTGCAACCTGATGGAGGTCAGTATAGATGGACTAATAGACCAAGTCCCACACACTGCTAGAAGCCCAAATATTTTTTCAGAGCTAGATGCAGAAAAAAATTATTTTTAATTTGCAACCTGATGGAGGTCAGTATAGATGGACTAATAGAACAAGTCCCACACGCTGCTAGAAGCCCAAATATTTTTTCAGAGATAAATGAAGAAAAAAATTATTTTTAATTTGCAACCTGATGGAGGTCAGTATAGATGGACTAATAGACCAAGTCCCACACACTGCTAGAAGCCCAAATATTTTTTCAGAGCTAGATGCAGAAAAAAATTATTTTTAATTTGCAACCTGATGGAGGTCAGTATAGATGGACTAATAGACCAAGTCCCACACACCGCTAGAAGCCCAAATATTTTTTCAGAGCTAGATGCAGAAAATTTTTTTATTCAATTTGCAACCTGATGGAGGTCAGTATAGATGGACTAATAGACCAAGTCCCACACACTGCTAGAAGCCCAAATATTTTTTCAGAGCTAGATGCAGAAAAAAATTATTTTTAATTTGCAACCTGATGGAGGTCAGTATAGATGGACTAATAGAACAAGTCCCACACGCTGCTAGAAGCCCAAATATTTTTTCAGAGATAAATGAAGAAAAAAATTATTTTTAATTTGCAACCTGATGGAGGTCAGTATAGATGGACTAATAGACCAAGTCCCACACACTGCTAGAAGCCCAAATATTTTTTCAGAGCTAGATGCAGAAAAAAATTATTTTTAATTTGCAACCTGATGGAGGTCAGTATAGATGGACTAATAGACCAAGTCCCACACACCGCTAGAAGCCCAAATATTTTTTCAGAGCTAGATGCAGAAAAAAATTATATTCAATTTGCAACCTGCTGGAGGTCAGTATAGAAGGACTAATAGAACAAGTCCCACACACTGCTAGAAGCCCAAATATTTTTTCAGAGATAAATGAAGAAAAAAATTATTTTTAATTTGCAACCTGATGGAGGTCAGTATAGATGGACTAATAGACCAAGTCCCACACACTGCTAGAAGCCCAAATATTTTTTCAGAGCTAGATGCAGAAAAAAATTATATTCAGTTTGCAACCTGATGGAGGTCAGTATAGATGGACTAATAGAATGATGCTATGCCCAAAAGATTTTACTTCACTAGGTGCAGTAAAAAAATTGGTATTCTATACACAGGTGGTATATCTTGCAACACAGATAGGCTACTCCACTGACTAACACACTCTGCAATAGGCCAAAAAGGATTAGCTTTGCTAGATTCAGCCAAATGCTGTGAAAAAAACTTGCACAGCACTGGCACAGACCTGCCTGGCAAAAACTGATAGGAACTGATGTAACCTAGTCCTGAAAAGGACTCCAATTACAATTAGTCTTTACTCCCACAATCTATCTATTTAAGAGCACAGACCTGCCTGATAAAAGTCGTAGGAAATGCTGTAACCTAGTCCTTAAAAGGACTGCAATCACAACTATTCCCTACTCCCAAGCTATCTGTAGATTTGTGCGAAAATTGGCTTGAAATTAACAAGGTATAGCGCACACAGCAACAGCGGTGCCGTCTAACACGCAGCTGCAGCAGTGAGAAAATGGTGGCGACGGGGAAAATGGCTTGGTCTTATAGGGCAAGGACATGTGACATACACTGCCAATCACACATGCCCTTGCTTGTGTGAAAAAAAGCACTTCGCTCCGTGTGTGCGCTGCTGATAGGCTGACAGATTGCACCTCCCCACTGCAAATGCGGGAAAGAGAAAAAAAAATGGAGATCTTCATTGTTCCTGCAGAGATCCATCCCCTGCCCCTCCCCCCGCCCCGCTGTACACTCAAACTGCGTATTAACATTAATTTTCATCATTACTGAGAAAAAATCCAGTTATGATTTTGGTGCACGAACAGTTATCGAACATAACCTCGAACAGCCGAATTTTTCTCAAATTGTTCGTGTTCGCCGACCGGCTCGAACACCGCCCAAAACAGCTCGAATTTGAGATTGGCGAACAGTTCGAGTAGAACAACGCTCATCTCTATATGGGAGCAGCTCTGAAAATTGCAATTATACTCCTATTACAGAACATACTCTGTACTGTAGACAAAATATACATGTTGTGTAGGAGGCCATGAGGGATATGCAATTTTGGTAATAAAGATATATAAATACATGATCTGTAAGTCTTTATAAGTATAACCAAAGAATTGACACATTTTTTACTGTCATAGATTTTTATATACGCAAGCTTGCCATATAGACATTAACATTGTAATAAAAGGAGTCAGGTCCCTGCAGACAGCATTAGTTTCCTAGTTATACTATTACTTTAGAAATGGGAATAAATTGCATTCAGCAACTTCCAATTTGCTAATGAAAGGCAAATTTCAAATCTAATTTTCCCTTTAGCTGGATGTGGTTAGGTGCCAGACAGAATTCAGCAGGGAAACAACTTCTGCCAAGGGAAGAGAAGTGTTCACTTTGTTGGAATCTGTCGCATCAAAGAGGCTTATGGAGTAAGCTGTCTCTAATGGCTCTGTACCGGTCCAGTGGTGGCATTATGTAGTCACACATGATCAGATGAGGCTCTCCGGTGCTCCACATATGCGCACTATGAATCCTTCCATGCAGTAAGCCAAAAAATATTTCTTCCCATAATAATATTTATAAATTAGCAGTAGGATTGTTCTTACGGAGAAATCTGTTATACACTATTATTCTTATTATTGCAGTTACATTGTCAGCATAGCAATGCATTATCTACCTATTATAGGCCACAAAGAGCATGATAACAATCCCCATCAAAGAGATGTGATGTGCATATAGAAATGTTTTAAGAAGACCTGTCACTATTCCTAACCTGTCTGATTTAGTAAGTACTAAAGAAATAACTCAAGAAATAAGAATTCTGGGCCATCTTCTCTTAGAACTCTTCATAGTGCCGTTCCTCTGTTATTCCTCCTAGAAATGTATAAATACCTTGGTACCTGGGTGTGTCTTTACACAGTCTTGCATTGACAACACTGATTGGACAGGCTGTTAACAAATACAAGAATTATACTTTTGTTATAGACCTAAACAAATGTGAAACACTTATTTAACATTTTTTTAATCAAAAAGTGTATGTCAGGGGTGGCCAATTTTGCCAAAGAGCTACATGAGAGACCACAATTGTTGTAGAGGGCTGAAACCTAGGGGCCAAACTTTATTCTGCTCAATATCATTATTAGTATTATAATTTTATATTAATTTTTATCACTTAATAATGTGCAGAATTACATAAATTGCCTAAGTGGTACTTCTAATAACATGTATTCTTACCTGTAACAGCTAATCAAAACTAGATTAATTACAGCTTTATGGAAAGTTCATAAAAAAAACAATAAATCATACTGCTCCTGTTATTCAGCCTTAAGTTAAATTAAGGAAATTTTCATCTTAACCAACAGCTGTCCCCACACAGTGTGATCCTCCCCACAGCTCCCCACATGGTATGATGCCTCCGCTTTCCCCTCCACTCATAGTACAATGTCTCCACAGCCCTCAAACACAGTATGACACTGTCACCCATGCACAAAATATGATGCCTCCAGTAACCCCCACACAGAATGATGCCCCACCAGCTCCCCACACTGTTTGATAACACCACTACCACCACACACAGTATGATGGGTCCACAGCTCCCAACACAGTATGATATCCCATAGCTCCCTACACATACTATGATGATGTAAATTCTCCCCAGGCACATTATGATGCCTCCAGTGCTCCCCGAACAGTATGACATTTCTACAGCCCTCAACGCACAGTATGTTGCATCCACAATCCTCCTCACATACAGTATGATGGTCCTCATAGCTCCATATACAAAGAATGATGGCCCAAAAGCCTCAAATCCAGTATGATGGTCCTGACAGCGCATCACACAGCTTCCCACACACAGTATGATGCCCCAGACAGTTCTCCAGACACACAGTATAAGGCTCCACAGCACCTCATGCACAATATGATGGGCCCACAGCCTCCACACACTATGATGGCTCTGCAGCTCACACACACACAATATGATGGCCTCCAATGGCAACAGTTTACACTTAATAAGTACTGACAGTATGATGTTCCCACAGCCCCCCATAGTATGATGGCCCCAACAGTTTCCCCCAAGTATTGACTGACAATAAATAAAACTATGCACCTCACCCCTTTTGCCTAATACGCTGTGGCTTAAGGCTCACTATGTTGCAGGCACAATAGAGTAATGTCATCACGCCTGCTGGCTTGAGACTCGGGCTCTGTCCTTTAACAATGTGTTTAACTGTGGTGCATATGCCACTGTTTTCAGTGCTTTGGCTGTCAGCTGACTGGACAGAAACAGCCAAAGGGCTGGCTGTGGCCCAAAGACAGATTATATCAGTGAAGAGAATTTTAAAGGCTAACCCTTTTGTTCTGCAAGGATATAAGCAGCCACCAGAGGAGTATGGCAGCGGCCCGCTCAGAGAACACAGGTGTGCTCAGGTGAGCCGAGCATTCCTGTGTAAGTGGGAGTTGAGTTAACTGCTAGCCATTGCCAAACATACATCTACTCGACAGTTATCTAATATGTATGGGGGCTTTTACAGTACAGTTGTATAGTAGTTTTATATACCATATGACAGTGGTCAGTCATCTGTTAAAATGGTCCCAAAATAGATTCTAATTGAGTTCATCTAGCAGAATACTAAATGTCACGTAAAGGTCATTTTCATTGACTAATTTTTGTCACAATTTACTTGATTCAGAGCCATCACAACTAAAGTTGGGTAGTGTGAATGTTAAGAAAATCAATATTAAAATGAGTGTTTCAAATTGATTTTCATTGATTGTAGCAACATAAAAAATGTGGATTATTAGCCGCACAATCACGAAATATAATTGCCACTTTACATTCAAAATATGCAGCTTCTTAGATCATTGTTTTGTCTCATTAAGCAACAATCACACTACTTGGTTAGAACAAAGGAGATGTCTCTTGATAGAATGTCTATCGGATTCTCATTTTTCCAAAAGACAGATTATTTCTTGATTGATTGAAGAAATTGTAGCATGTAAAGTGGTCTTAAAAGCAGTGTACACCTTTCAAATAGAGATGAGCAAATCAATTTGATGCAAAATTTGCAGGTCTCAGCAAATTTGAACAATTTGCAACTCGATTTACGCAAATCACAAAAAAAGCCTACCAACATTTATCACATTGTAGAAGATAGCATCACCACAGAAGGTTTACATGTCATAAGGCTATATTGAGTATTGTGTGTGTTTCTCCATATTGTTTTGTAGCTATCACATCACATGGTATAGGGCAGTTAAATTGGAGAAACTATCATAGGTTGTATAAAAGCAGAGGCAGGGAATACAGCAGCTATTTTATGGTGGTTTAGGATAGTGAGAGGACATTAGATCTCACAGTGCAGCAATAAAGGCAAGAAAAGAAAGCCCTAAAACATTGGACAATTACTCCAGACAGTAACATGTTAGATAACTGCAGCAGTGAAGAAGATGAGCATAGTAATCTGAGAATAATACAGAGATTCAATTGATGGGGGGTGAAAATAATACCAGAGGTGCCAGCAGCAGTGTCAGCCTCAGTGTGATTTATCATTGATATGGTGTAGCTATCCTGTTCCATTTTAATTACAATTGTACATTTTTTTCTTAGTCCTTAAAGCAGCAAGTCACAGAAAAAAAATCTGAAATCAATGTCAGTCAGAGATTGTGTGCTTGCTTGTCACAAGCTGTATTTTCTTTTTCATTTCTTGCGCAATCCGTTTGTGAAGGGGGATAATAATTGATTTTTAGAAATATGAAAAAGTTCTCCAAAATCCAGAAACTATGTTGCAAACAATCTGTTTTGCTAGTCAAATTTTACATCCATACACATCTCACCAACATGGCAACCCCATCAATATAGGGATCATGGGCGTACGCAGGATCAAAACTAGAGGGGGGAGGGGGGGCAAAAAAAAAAATCAAATACTCACCTCACGTCTCACCTGCTGCCGCTGCTCCGGACTCCTCAGCGTCGCCGGCCTCATCCCGCTCTGCGCTGTGACTGCTCAGGAGAAAGCGCGGTGTAAAGACGTCACCGCGCCCTCTGACCTGAGACGTCACATTGCAGCAGCTGCGGAGGACGCAATACCTGCTGCGGAGGCACGGGGAGAGGCAAGTATTGTACCGGGTGCCAGGGCCCTGAGCAAGCAGGGGGGAGCGGGCGCTGACGGTGAGGGCCCCCCCCCCGCCTGCTCAGGGCCCTGACATTTCCCCGGGTGCGCCGGGTGCTGACGCCGGCCCTGGTGTGCGGCACGTGTACCTGCTTCTAGGGGGGGGGCAGCTGCCCCCCCCTGCCCCACGGTGGGTACGCCCATGATAGGGATGTAAGCTTAAAAAACTGACAGGTAAAGTAAATAACATAAATTTGTTACAATGGCATCTGTCAAGATATGGAATGTATTAAGCAGCAAGTGAATAATCAGTTCTTGAAGTTGATGTTTTGGAAGCCGAAAAAAGGGCCATGATAAGAATCTAAGCTACATTGACAAAAGTCAGATAGTGATGGGCAACTTGATCAGAGCATTTCCAAAAGGGCAAATCTTGTGCGGTTATATGTAAGCAGACAGTGGTTAGTACCTCTCAAAGGTAAGACCAAGGAAGGACAACCAGTGAACTGGTGACAGGATCATGGAGATCTAAGGCTTACTGACGAACATCAGGTTTCATGGCTAACTCATCTGCTCCAATCCTACAGGAGAGGGACTGTAGCACAAACTGGTTAAACCGTTAATGTTGACTATGATAGAAAAACAGTGCATCATAGCGTCCTCTATATGGGGCTGTGTAGCCACAGACAGGTCAAGGTGCCCATGCTGACCCCTGTCCATCTACAAAAGGGCCCACAGTGCTTAGATAGGCATCAGAACTGGAGCATGGAGCAATGGCTCATCTGTGTATATTACCGCTGGCTTGAGAGCTCGATGACGACCTGTTCTGTGCAACAGGGTGCAATATTATCATGAATATAATACATTCTCCTGCAGTATGTAACCAAAGTAATACATTACACCTGTCTATCAATGGTCTGCAGCTGCTATTTACCTTATCCTAATGTCTGCACATTTCCCACGTCGGTCTAAAAAAATTACTTAAGATTGAAAATGAACCATTATGTTATGTAAACACTTTGCAGCACAGGACGTCAGTTCTCATTGTGCTGATACTGCCCAAGTTATTACTAGCTATCTCAGAAGGCAGCGAGAGAAAATAACCATAAATGGCCCAGTCAGACTACTATTTCCTATACCCATTCCCAAATCCATTTCTCTGAATGTAATGAAAAGAGGCAGAGAACTGTGGGAAAGAGGTAAATGCAAGTTTTATTATATTTTATGAATGTGGAGCACATCAGACAGATAAACATGAGCAAAATCCTGGATGTTTGCCACTTACTTACTCAGCAATGCAAGTGCAATCATAAATACAGCAGGGAATAAAACTAGAAAAATCATGTAGGTACTGGATTTTTTTTTTGTATTCTCTATAGTAAAATTTTGTTTTTTAGAGGTTTGAAGGTAAAAAGCAATTTCATAGAGTAAAAGGAGTATTATATAAAAACAGTATATTCTGAGACAGGTACCCTTTGACTATAAAATGTGTGTATATTAATAATCAAAAATACAATGCAAATGTATTAAAGGAGTTTTCCGCTACTGGGACAACCCCTTCTCATTCTTCATGTTTGGCCCTATTAAAATAAAAACATCTGGTGCTGGCGCCATTGCATCTGTGTCGGCACTCGTGTTCCCAATCAGCACTGTCGTCACTAGGCTCACCTTTGGACAAATCGAACATCAAGAGGAAGTCAGAGAGCATCTGCAGCCCTGGATTCCTGTAGATGTTCAATATGTCGAAATGCAGGGATAGTGACACCATCACTGATTTGGCACAGGGCTTGTGTGATGTAACAGCCTCACGTGAGCCCTGGGAACGGGAATGCAAACATCGCAGGAAAGACACTGGCACGGGAGGTGAATATAAGTGTTTTTATTTTAACGGGGCCAAACATGAGGAATGAGAAGGGTTTGTTCTAGTAATTGACAACCAATTTAAATTGAAGCTTTCATCTTAAATTCTAAAAGGACTTTCCACTTTCAGGAATGTGACCCCAAACACTAAAATCACTGGCGGACAACAACAGAAGAGGCCCTTGTGCAAGAGCAATGTATGACCCCTATGCAGTCTAACAGCTCATCATAATGTACAATTCCACCTGCTTTGGAGTTAGAAGTGGCCCCCTTATTGCTTGGGCCCCTGTGTGACTGCACAGGTTGCACCAATGATATGTCTTCCCCTGCCTAAAATAAAGAACAGAGCAGGTACTCGCATCTCCCCATCACTGCTGGAGTCTCTGTGTTTTACCTGGAGCAGTGACATCATATTGTCAGTGGCTCATGCCGTCTACCTAGACACTGCCATTGGTCTTATTGACTATATGAATGGTTCACGCTGTCAATGTATCAACACCACTGTAGCAAAAACACCGAGACCCAAGTGGCACTGATACCGGTGAGAGTGAGAACCTGCGTTGGTTGTTATTTTAACTATTTTAGAGCATTGGGGGTCAACTTCCCTTAAATATCCTTTAATCCTTTCCCTTTTTTATATATTTTTTCCAGATTTTTAGGGGAACATTATTTTTGATGTACTGCAGTAATGTGACAGGTTAAATGATACAATTGCAGAAGGTGGCGGGGACGTACCTCCACGACTAGTCACCTTTTACTTGGCCACGCTGTCAACTATATTTTTCTTTGAAACACTGTGGCATTTTAGAGTAACCATGCATGTTTGTAATGCAGGGATTGGTCTTTGATTCATGCCACCCATGGTTTAGGCAGCATGAATCATGTGATAAGTCTCCTTTAAAGGGGTGGTTCCGGAATCATAGCTTACTGTTATGATAGTGTAGCAACTCACTGGGGAGGAGAGGAAACACACTAAAAACTGCAACTGACTCTGCGGGTTCCTGTACAGACAAGAGATCCTGACCCCACAGTCCCTATTGGTTCCTGCGTGAGCTGAGATAGCCCTAACCACAGACAAGATGATGGCAACTCGATCTATGCTGCCTGAAAGGCTGTTGAACACTTCACATTCCTCTTAAAGAACTGGAGTGCAGAGCAGGGTGCAAATTATCTACAGAAGGGAAGTGTGCGGAAATAGAAAGAGATCCTCGAGTGAGTAAAACTAATAACAAAATCCAAAATAAAGGATTAAGTACATACTATTAGAGAATATGCTGCCTACTTCCTAAAAAGAAACAGAAGATGAGTGCAGGGTAAATACTAAAACAGCAGAGAGATAAACCTTAGCTGGTCTTTCACTAACTGGTTTAAACTACAGCAGTATGGCTGAACATACAAATGACATCCAAATGAGACTATCACCAGTGGGAAATACCAGCAGGGGGAAAGTATAAAAAGTCGCACCCAAAAGCTGATAGGGCAGAAAAATGAAAAAATGAAAACACATGTTACCCTAAAAAGACTGAAGCAAGGATAACAGAAACTAAACACCTGGAGAAAAGGTGTATCTGCTTTGGCTTGGTGGACAGAGAAGCCGATCACAAAGCACAGGCTGAAGAGTTCTAACACAGACACGTGATACTTACCATTTATCTGCAGGATAGGTCACAAGCGTGGGATCATTATGATCCCACCAATCGCTAGTACAGGTGTCCTTTGTCCCCTAATTCATTGGGTTCATGCAAGTTTTCTGCAGCTCTATGGGTTTGATTGAGAGAGCCAAGCGCTATACTTGGTTATCTCGACCTGCCCTATAGATATCAAATGGAGGGCCATTACACATAAGGGGTGTTCTAATCAAACAGAGAACATAGGACTCCTGCTCTCGTGATTATTTATGATCCCCTCAGTGAAGGAACTCTTTTTGCCTAACCTGTGGATAAGCAATAAGTAATTTGGGGAAAACCTTTTTAAAGGGCTTTTCTTCTTATTTAATGAGATTGCTGAGGAACCTGGCAATTCTACAACTCATTGCAAAGGGTTGAGCCACAGTATCAGACATAACACATATAAAGGAGTAACACTGTTCATAGAACTAAAGCAGACCTGTTTTTTTCTAGATTCGAAAAACCTCTTTACGATTTTGGTTTAAGTATGACTTAAGATAAGACAGAATGCCTGGCATCCACATAGTAACCATTGTGATTGTGAGAATTAAGTGTCTAAATGTTAAATGCATATACAAGATATAAAACAGCCATATGTTTTTGTATTTATGCACAAACTAGTTTATACATTTCGCTTTTCTTTAATGGACATAAATGGATTTTGCAAGTGTGAATGATTCCTAAGTAGGTCATGAAATAATAAATTCATCATACTACATGTTGTCACAAGGGAAAAGCTGTACCAAAGGGTAGGTGCAGACGAGCGTATTTTTGGTCTGAGTACAATTCGACAAAACATCAGATTGCACTCGGACCCATGTTAGTCTATGGGGCAGTGCACATGTGCGACACTTTTGCACTCGGACAGTGTTTTTCCGAGGAAAAAATTGCTGCATGATGAAGTTTGATCTGATATTTGGATCGCACTCGGCCTCAGAGTGATTGCAGGCTTATTGATTTGGACCGGACAACCCCTTTAAATATAAAGATAAAAATGGTGTCAGTGATGATACTGTCTTTAAAGTGCTGCCGAATAAGAAGGCGCTATATGAATTAAATAAATAATAAAAACTTTTATTGATAGTGTCCCTTTAAAGCCTATCTCCAAGATCCAAAATAGCCCAGGAGAGAAGCAAGCCAGGCTGAGTCATGAGCAAATCAAAGGAACATCAAAAAAAGAAAAGAACAACAATTTATACTAGAAGCTAAATTACCAAGTGATAGAGAAAGTCCTGAAAAATATGTTTCAACGAAGTATAATACACACTACTGATTGGTATCAACACACAACACCCCATTGACATAATGATTGGTTTACATCAAAATACATGTTTGACTAGTAAATATAGCTATTCAGTGACAGTCATTGTATAGTGTATTGATTACGTGAAAGCATTGAAAACAGCCAGCTACAAAATTCAATGTCACAAAAGATGATCCTGTGAGTTTGGAAAACTACTTTCATCTCCCATTACCCCATAGTGAAAAATACAAAGGATGAAAGAAGATAAAAGATTTATCGTATAAATCCATTCATTTAAGAAATTATCGGTGCCCTTATGTTCATGTAAAAAAAAAAACACTATGGTCGCTTAAATAGCTTGAAACTAACAAAAGTCATTTTCAATTTAAATTTACCAAATATCAACTAATGACAATCAGACATTGAATTTTGGTTCAACAGAAAAATTAATGGCCTGGACAAAAATGATGATACTCTTAACTTATACTTTGTTGCGCAACTTTTTGAGGCAATCACTGCAAAAGACTTCTGTAACTCTCAATAAGACTTCTGCACCTGTTCACAGGTATGAAGGTGCCTTCTCTAGACTGCATGTTTCAGGTCCTTCCACAGATGTTCAATAGGATTTGGCTCAAGGCTCAGAGATCCACTTCAGTATAGTCGACTGCTTTGCTGTTAGACATTCTTGGATATTTTTAGCTGTGTTTTGGGTCATTATCCTGTTGGAGGACCCATGACCTGTAACTCAGACCAAGAGATTTCTGACAATGACCAGCACATTTTGTTACATAATGGCATGATAGTCTTTAGATTTCATTGTACCCTGCAAAGATTCAAGACACCCTGTGTCAGATGCAGCAAAGCAGCCCCAAAACATAGAGGAGCCTCCATCATGTTTCCCAGTAGGTATAATGTTCTTTTCTTTGTAGGCTTCATTTTTGCGTCTGTGAACATAAAACTGATGTGACCTGAACTAAAAAACTCCAGTTTTGTCTCATCTCTTTAATCCAAAGGACGTTCGCACAGAAGCTTTGTGGCTTTTCAATATGAATATTGACAAATTCCAATCTTGTGTTTTTAGGATTTGCTTTCAACTGCAATTTCCTCCTCGGTTGCCTTCCATGAAGTCCACTTTGGTCAAGACCGCAACAGATGGTGCAATCTGAAACTGATGTACCTTGACCATGGAGTTGACCTCTAATCTTTTTGGAAGTTGTTCTGGGCTCTTTGGTTACCATTCGTATTATTATTATTCTTTTCAATTTATCAGAAATTTTCCTCTTAGGCCACATCCAGGGAGGATGGCTACAGTCCCATAGATCTTAAATATCTGAATAATATGTGCAGCTGTAGTAACAGGAACATCAAGATGGTCTTATAGCCTTTACCTTCAACATATTTGTCTATAATTTTCTTTCTAATCTTCTGAGACAACTTTCTCTTTTTGGTCTGTTTTCAGTGTGGTACAAACCATGATACCAAACAGCACAGTGACTACTTTTCACCCTATAATTCAGACTGACTGACTTCAAGTTTGTAGACACCTATGATGCAAATTACAGGACACACCTTACTTTAACATGTACCTATGGTCAAATAAATTTTAATCTATTTACTAGGGGTACGATCATTTTTGTTCGGACCATTTTCATATTCTTTATTTTTCAGTTGCACCAGACTTCAAAAGCAATGTCTGATTGTCATTAGTTGATATTCAGTAAATTTAAATTGAAAATTTAAATTGAAAATGACTTTTGTCAGTTTCAAGTTATTTCAGTGACCATTGTTGTTTTTTTCTACTTTACCAGAAGGGTACTAACAATTTTATACATGTGTATAATGTTACTTTCTCATCTTTTGCATATGATCAGTTTTTTTTAAAATGTTGCTTGTGTTCCTGTCTACTGGTATTCTGTCCTGTATGATAGTATTTGTGAATCCAGTCATTTAGTGAATATTATTATTCTTAGGGTTCAGGGATTTTTCAGGCCTGGGGAGTTATAAATTTGGTTTTGTGCTCAGTTATAGAAAAAATTTGAGTTGGTATAGAAGCACTGATTGCCAACAGCGGCTGCACAATTAAAAATATTAATTTTTATTTGCATAATAGTGATGTAACGCTTAATGTTACCATTCCATTCCACTACAATAAATTTGATATTACTAATTGTTATACATGATCTATTTATGAAATTGTTGGAGTACGAAAGTGGAAAGAGGAGTCAGAGTCTGAATTGGAGTTTGAAGGCCTCAGGTTGACTATTCACTATTTTGTGCAAAAAAACCTCAAAAAATGTTTTGCACAAAATTGTTTATTAGGTTGATTGGTTTTTCAAAATACAAAGGTCATCGAGTATTTATCCGTTCACTATCACACTGTTTTTTTTCTGTACAGACAGAAAGCCTTACTCTAGGGCTACATGGAGACACTCAAATCTCAGTGTCGCATTGCAACATCGCGTCTGATGATTTTCTGTGATGTCGCAGTGCAGCCTGCAACCTCTTCAGGTGTAAATGTGTCAAATTTACCAGGGGAGGAGTCCTGAGGAGATAATTTGCATATTCCCACTGCATTTTGGGGTAAGTGAAGAGTCTCCGCGTGCTCAAAGAACACTGGATTTTGGCTGTTGGAGCTGAAAAGAGGACATCGGTAAACCAGGGGAGGAGTCCTGAGGAGATAATTTGCATATTCCCACTGCATTTTGGGGTAAGTGAAGAGTCTCCGCGAGCTCAAAGAACACTGGATTTTGGCTGTTGGAGCTGAAAAGAGGACATCGGTAAACCAGGGGAGGAGTCCTGAGGAGATAATTTGCATATTCCCACTGCATTTTGGGGTAAGTGAAGAGTCTCCGCGAGCTCAAAGAACACTGGATTTTGGCTGTTGGAGCTGAAAAGAGGACATCGGTAAACCAGGGGAGGAGTCCTGAGGAGATAATTTGCATATTCCCACTGCATTTTGGGGTAAGTGAAGAGTCTCCGCGAGCTCAAAGAACACTGGATTTTGGCTGTTGGAGCTGAAAAGAGGACATCGGTAAACCAGGGGAGGAGTCCTGAGGAGATAATTTGCATATTCCCACTGCATTTTGGGGTAAGTGAAGACATCGGTAAACCGCGCGCCTAACGGCGCGCGCATTTTGAAGCTTTTTTTTTAAGCTTTTTTCACTGTTTTCAGAACATTAACAATAAGAACATGGAAGAGTCCAGGAGCCATTTGGTGAGCTGCATATCCTGCTACATGTTCACAGACTTGCCAGTGGAAAAGCCAAACTTCACATGCCAGAAATGCAAGCTTGTGTCCCTGTTGGAGGAAAAGTTGCGAAATCTAGAAGAGAGGTTAACTACCTTGAAAATCATTAAGGAAGGTGAAGAGTTCTTAGACAGAGCAGAATTATCTCTTCATGATTCAGAAAGAGAAGAAATTCGAACTGCTCCTGACGAAACAGAGGAATGGAAGCATGTGACCCACAGAAGCAGGATCGAGAGGCAGTCAGCACCCATACTGCTCAGGAACCAGTACCAGGCTCTCACGCAGGAGAACCATGAAGAAATACAGCAAAATAGGACTTTGCCAGCAATGAATAACCTTGTAAGCCCTCAGAATCCTCCTGGATGGAGAAAGAAGAATGTTGTGAAGAAAAAACGGAGAGTGGTGGTCATGGGGGATTCCCTGTTAAGAGGAACAGAGACCGCTATCTGCAGACCAGACATAACCTCAAGAGAAATGTGCTGTCTTCCAGGAGCAAAAATTAAAGATGTGTCTGACAGGATATCAAGACTCTTCAGACCTACAGATCACTACCCATTCCTGCTAATACATGTGGGGACAAATGACACCGCAGGAAAGGACCTGGAAACCATCTGCAGTGACTTTGAAGACTTAGGCAAGAAAGTGAAAGAATTGGAAGCGCAGGTGGTCTTCTCATCCATCCTCCCAGTGGATGGCCATGGAACAATGAGGTGGAATAAGATTCTACAGGTGAACAACTGGCTACGTCGATGGTGCCGTCAACAAGGATTTGGATTTCTGGATCATGGAATGAATTACCTATACGATGGACTACTTGCTAGAGATGGGGTGCACCTTACGAAGACTGGAAAACATGTATTTGGAAGTCGCCTTGCTACACTCATCAGAAGAGCTTTAAACTAGAACAATGTGGGAAGGGAAGCAAAAGGCCAGAAAAAGCCATACAGCTGACAAATACTATTGAGATCTCTGCTACTGGAAGTGGAAAAGAAGAACAAAGACAAAAAAATCTAAATGATAAAAATATGGGAGGAAGAGAAACCAATCACAAACTAAAATGTTTTTATACAAATGCACAAAGCATGGGCAACAAACAAGGAGAATTGGAACTACTAATGCAGGAAAAGGAATATGATGTCATTGGAATCACTGAAACTTGGTGGGACGATACACATGATTGGAATAAAAGGCTAAAAGGATACAACTTATTTGCAAGAAACAGACTTGATAAACGAGGAGGAGGTGTTGCATTGTATGTTAGAAAAGCGTATATCTGCACAGAGATTGAAGCTTCAGAGACTGGGAGTTCTGTGGAAACTGTTTGGGTAAGAATACAAGGAGAGAACAACGGAAAGGACACCATTGTAGGCATTTACTACAGGCCACCTGGGCAAGCTGAAGATATGGATGAACTCTTTATGTATCAAATGACCAAGTTCTCCAAAAAATATGATGTAGTGGTCATGGGAGATTTCAACTATCCAGACATTTGTTGGGAATCTCTCTCAAGTAAAACTAACAGGTCAAGCAAATTCTTATCCTCTCTTGCTGACAACTTTATCTTCCAAAAGGTAGGGGAGAAAACAAGGGGATCTGCTACTTTGGATCTAATCCTTATAAACAGGGAGGAAATGGTAGAGGAGGTAAAGGTGGCTGGGACCCTAGGAGGCAGTGATCATGCTATTATAGAATTTTGGATAACTAGAGGAGGAAGACATGTGAAGACTCAAACTTCAAGGTTAGATTTTAGAAAGGCAGATTTTAAGAGACTCAGAAAGAGAATAGGAGGGATCCAATGGCTGGATGTCCTTAAGGACAAAAATGTCCAGGAAGGATGGGAAATTTTTAAAAATGAGATTCTCAAAGCACAATCGTTAACAATCCCGAAAAGTAGGAAGAATGGGAAGCATTTAAGGAAACCAGGATGGATGAACACAGAACTTAAACACATGCTAAAAAGAAAGAAAGAAATGTTTATTAAATGGAAAGAAGGAGGCATATCTAAAGAAGATTATAATGCAGTCTGCAGATCCTGTAGGGCACGTATCAGGTTAGCTAAAGCTGACAATGAATTAAGGCTTGCAAGAGATGTCAAAAGCAATAAAAAAGGATTTTGGGGGTATGTCAAAAGTAAAAGAAAAGTCAAAGATGCTATAGGATTTTTACAGGATGAAAATGGAGAAATGGTAAGAGAGGATGTTGAGAAGGCCGAACTTTTTAATTCCTATTTTGCATCTGTTTTCTCTCAGAAAGAAAATGTAACATCAACTGATCTTCACTGTCCTTTTAAAGGAATAGAGGAATCCAAGTTATCTGTAAACAGAAAGATTGTGAGGGAATATTTAGCTAACATAAATGAGTTCAAGTCTCCAGGTCCAGATGAATTACACCCCAGAGTACTGAAGGAGATCGTAGAAGAAATTTTAGAACCACTCTCCATAATCTTTGAAAATTCTTGGAGAACAGGAGAAGTCCCAGAAGACTGCAGAAGAGCAAATGTTCCTATCTTCAAAAAGTGGAAGAAGGTGGACCCAGGGAACTATAGGCCGGTGAGTCTGACTTCTATACCAGGAAAGATCTTTGAACAAATTATTAAACAACATGTATGTAAGTACATGGATAAGAATGAAGTGATTAACCAGAGTCAGCATGGGTTTGTAACTAACAAGTCATGTCAGACTAACTTAATTTCCTTCTATGACAGAATCACTGACTGGGTGGATCAGGGAAATGCTGTAGATATAGTATATCTTGACTTCAGCAAAGCATTTGACAAAGTATCTCACACCATCCTTATTGAAAAAATGACCAAGCATGCAATGGACCAGGCAACTGTTAGGTGGATTCATAACTGGCTTAGTGATCGGACTCAAAGGGTGGTTGTAAATGGCTTCACATCCAGCTGGATGAATGTCTCAAGTGGGGTACCACAGGGCTCCGTCCTGGGACCTGTATTGTTCAACATCTTTATCAATGATTTAGATGAAGGAATTGAGGGTAAACTGATTAAATTTGCTGATGACACAAAGCTAGGAGGGATAGCTAATACTAGAGAAGAGAGAGAGAGGATTCAAAAAGACCTAAATAAACTGGAGCAGTGGGCAGCAACAAACAGAATGGTTTTTAACAGGGAAAAATGCAAAGTACTACATCTGGGCAATAAAAATGAAAAAAGCATATACAGAATGGGAGGAATAGAGCTAAGCAACAGTACATGTGAAAAAGACTTAGGTATACTAATAGATCATAGACTGAACATGAGTCAACAGTGTGATGCAGCAGCAAAAAAGGCAAATACAATTCTGGGATGTATTAACAGAAGCATACAGTCTAGATCACGTGAAGTCATTATCGGTCTTTACTCCTCTTTGGTCAGACCTCATCTGGAATACTGTGTACAGTTTTGGGCACCACATTTTAAAAAAGACATAGACAAACTGGAGCAAGTTCAGAGAAGAGCGACCAGAATGGTGACTGGTCTGCAAACCATGTCCTATGAGGAACGGTTGCAGGATTTGGGAATGTTTAGCTTGCAAAAAAGAAGACTGAGAGGAGACTTAATAGCTGTCTACAAATATGTCAAGGGCTGTCACATTGTAGAAGGATCAGCTTTATTCTCATTTGCACAAGGAAAGACTAGAAGCAATGGGATGAAACTAAATGGGAGGAGACACAGATTAGATATTAGAAAAAACTTTTTGACAGTTAGGGTGATTAACGAGTGGAACAGGCTGCCACGAGAGGTGGTGAGTTCCCCTTCAATGGACGTCTTCAAACAGAGGCTGGACAGACATCTGTCTGAGATGATCTAGTGAATCCTGCTTTGAGCAGGGGGTTGGACCTGATGACCCAGGAGGTCCCTTCCAACTCTACCATTCTATGATTCTATGATTCTATGAAATATGTTGGATTTTCTGTCACTGGTTGCAAGTTGTATGCGACTCACTTGCCGTAGACATCAATGCATGTCACATTAGACTGCAACTTGCGTGTGACTTAGGGTTTATTCAGACACCAGTTTTTCATATACGCGTTCTATCGTATTTTTCACAGATAGAACTCGTACTTATCATAGTCTATAGGTTGTTCACATTCATGTTTATTTTTGCTTACTAAGTGGTCCCCACAAAATCATGGAAATATGTCCGATTTTCATCAGTCTCTGATCAAACTTGCCAATTAGTGTTGAGCGAACATGTTCGGATAACATGTTATCCAAGCATGCTCGGGTGTTATCTGAGTATCTTTGGCGTGCCCTACTGATATGCTTGACTCCCTGTGGTAGCATGTTTTGCGGCGGTAGACAGAAGCAACACATGCAGGGATTGCCTGTTTGTTAAGCAATCCCTGCATGTGTAGCGTCTGTCTACCGCCGTCAAACATATCAGAGCATGCCCAAGATACTCGGATAATACACGAGCATGCTCGGATAACACTTTATTGTAGCTACAGCCACAAATGAAAATCTCGTTACACTAAGTAATTTTATAATTGTGCAGTGATTAGATTATTTAGACTTGATCTTTTTTATATATAGTACAGTACCATTGCAAACAATTGTGATTTTTTTTCTTCAAAAAGATAACATATTTTATAACCTTTTGTACATAAGTAAAAATTATTTCTCAAAATAAATATCATGAATGTGCTAAAAATTTGCTTCCCATCCTTATAATTCACTTTTACAACACTACATTTTCCAGCACTAAATAAGTCAATAAAAATAAACATCCATAATGAAAATAAGTCAGTAAAAACAGACATTTATTGCAGTCTGTTTACACTGGATTATTCCCTTTATTCCAGAGACACTTCAGTAAAGCATTAATTGTGCATACTCCAACATTATGAGGAAACTTTAGAATTTTTATCCCTCATGTATATATATCGGTATTAAAGGTTCATAGAACCAATTGCATAAGGAGGCATGAATAGGTTTTACCAGTTAATGTCTATTTACACTAGGTCAGTAGCAGGAGCTAATCAACCATATTTTATTCATTTATTGCCGACCAGCAATGATGAGGACAGAATAATTGCTAATATGATCATTCTGTCTATACACAGTACATGTTTTCAGCAGCACATCCCTTGTTTACTCCGGGTGATGTGCTGCCGATAACAATGATTTTTATGCATGCATAAGAATGAAACCACCCCATAAATGTTTTGCTTGTTCGTCCGGTGATTGCCGAAATGTTTACTCAAGGAAAAAATCAGGAAAGATTATCGGCTCGTGTAAACAGAGCCATTAAACTCCATGCGAATCAGAAAAAAACAACTGTGCTACTGTATGTTCCATCAGAGGCTGTGTTACAAAAATAATCTCTCTAGAAGTATTGTTGCTTTTTGGATAAAAGGAGATCTGACCTATCCCTGAAATGTGCTACTCCTACAAAAACCTGCATAGTTAAGTGCCAGACACACCTTAAAGGGTTATGGCAGAATAAAGAATCTTTGAATTTCTTCACCCAATTTTGGACATTGTCTATCTCATACACCTTAAAGGATTGTCCACTATTTTACATCACCTTATTATTCTTTAGGGTAGTGGAAACATTAAAAGTAAATTTATATTCATTGCCGAGATGCCTGTAAAGTACTGACCAAATACTGAACGTGTGAATGTGGCCTTAAGCTGAGTTCGGGAGAGTGGAGCCAGTCTGGAAAATGAGGTGTTTTTATTTTTTTTGTGTTATTTCTTTGTTTTTTCTCCACCACCCAATTGCCAAACTAAAGTTGAAAAGGAGTGGACTTTTTAAGTAACTGCATTGTAACCATTTGGTTCTATAAGAACCTGTATTAAGATGTTTGCCATGAGTCCCCCCTTTTGCAGGCTTAAACATAGACAGATTTTTCATGAAGGTAGAACCTTTACTGCCCAGTTATCCAGGACACTCTGTTGGCAGTACTGTTTTTTACAGACTCACTCTGTTGGCAATGTTCATGGAGGGGGCTCAAATGAGTCTCTTCTTGCTTCAAATTTCAAATTCTGGTGTTATTCATTACGCCTTCATAAAACTTTGACATGTCATAGAGACATGTTAGAATTTAGATCGGTGGGGCTCTAAGTGCTAAGATTCACACGGATTGCTAAAACGAAGGAGGAGAAAGGTTGAACTTGATGGACCTAGGTCTTTTTTCAATCTCTGTAACTATGTAAGACGTTTTCTCTTGAATGTCTCTTTACTCTGAACCCTAAAATGACTCACATAGATATTCTATGGAGCCCACCTTCATTTTTGGAGGAGGGCAGCACGTGGATTTCTCAACACCTGGACTAAAATTACAGAAACACTTTAAAGGGTACCTTTCATGCCTCAAAATGCTCTTAACTTGAAGATATGGTGTTATATATAGCAATACAATACTGTCCGGTCGCCGTACTGAAAGTTCATCTACCTGAAAAAAATTAACTTTATTCCTCCTGGGATCTGCCAGCTTTTAGTCACAGAGGCGTGCCTTAAGTGCCTACAGTTCCCGCTCACTATACTGTAGGCACACCCCAGCACTTTGATTGACAGCCCACTCTCTAGAGCATTTGTGCTTTTTTTCTACTGGTGCTAGGGTTTCAGTAAGGCAGCCGGACAGCATTTTAATGATATGAACCTGCAGATTTAACCCTACATCAGCAGGTTAATAGCATTTGGGGACATGACAGGTTCCCTTTAAAACGGCAATATTCCTGGTTCAACAGTATTAGTACCTCTCATAGATAAAATACAATATAATATAATAAAAGTTTTTTTCTTTTTTACTGTGTTTCAGATTTAAATCATGTGAGAAAATTTCCACAAAGAATGTAAAAATTAATGGTCTGATAAAAATAGAAAACAAAAACCAAATTACACAAAATATGATTTTTTTCATGCACGCTCTCTATTCTTTGCTATTCTGTAGCTGGGGGTATTAATACTGCCAAAAAACTATTAGGAGAGCTTGGGGAACCACAAAATATTAAGTTGAAAATCTAAGATTTGGAAGTAAGTGTGATTGATGTCATGAAGCATCATTACAAGCCTTGCTTAGAGAGAATCTCAGCACTGTACTGTGATCAGAGGACAAATTGGTGCCTTGAAGGCTGAGATCATAGAGAAGACTTGCTGCTAGGTGAGGAGGTGAGAGATGACTTTGCCGCATGTCCTGGTGTAAACTTCTTCTGCTGTCCTTACTGTACCCTCTACAAATAACACAATTTATAGAACCATTTCTTAATATTGGATGAGTTGATGCCTGCTGTAAATTTAAAAAGGAAGAAAAAAATGTAATGGTACACGTAAGAATAAAGCTTGGTTTCCATATATTATCTGTGTACAGGTTAGGTCTAGTGTTGAGCGAACATGCTCGACACTGCTCGGTACTCGCCCGAGCATCACGCTACTCGGGATGTTCGGCGAGCACCGAGCATTTCCGGGTTACTCGGGCGGGGGCTCGGGTCTCCGCCCTGCATGTTTGGCGCTCTTTACAGAGCCAATGAACATGCAGGGATTGCCAGCCAGTCACTGTAATGCCGCAGCCATGTTGGTTGTGGGCATTACAGTGATTGGCTGGCCGCACAGCGTCACCTCGAGTATTTAAAACCGGGCGCCGCCATCTTGGACACAGTCGCTCCGGATCAGACAGTGTAGGGACAGCGCTGCTGATTTAGGGAGAGATATAAACTGCGAAATAGTTAGTGTAGGGTCTGTAAAGGCTGCCAGATCAAACAAACAGTCCTTCTCAGGACTAATATCCATCCCAGAGATCAGGCAGGCAGGCTGTATAGGAGACGCAGTGGTTATACCAGCAAACGCTGCATTACAGTCCTGTGTGCTGCTCCTGTTGCTGAAATTGCAGGACTTACCTCCAGGTCTCAGGGGACAGGAAAAATCCTTTTTTTTTTCATCTAAATCCTCTTTTTTTCTTCCTCCTTCACACTGTACAAATACCCATCTTATTAACCTTTTGGTGCCCCCCCCAAAAAAAAAAACGTGTCTCTGATTTTTCAAACACAAATATATCTGTTGAAAATAGTCCGGTGTAGGCTAGAGAAACAGAAGTGTTGTTTTGCACTTCCACAGTTCAAACCTCTGTATTATCCACTTTTGGGCCATTTGTATCTAAAAAAAAAGCAGTTTGAGTGTGTCGCTCACTGTTCAGCCGCAAATATATCTATTTAAAAAAGTCTGGTATACCCCAGTAAACAATAACTGTGGTTTCGCCATCCCATGGTAAAAAATCTCTATTATTCAGGTTTTGGTATATTTTCCGTAAAGAAAAACAGTAGTGTCTCCTGACTGTTGTGACACAAAAATATATCTGTTGAAAATAGTCTGGTGTAGGCCTGACAAATCCCAGTGTGGTTTTGCAGTTCCACGGGTCAAATCTCCGTACTATCCAGTTTTGGGCCTTTGGTATCTAAAAAAAAACCTGTTTGAGTGTGTCGCTCACTGTTCAGCCGCAAATCTATATATTTAAAAAAGTCTGGTATACCCCAGTAAACAATAACTGTGGTTTTGCCATCCCATGGTAAAAAATCTCTATTATTCAGGTTTTGGTATATTTTCCGTAAAGAAAAACAGTAGTGTCTCCTGACTGTTGTAACACAAAAATATATCTGTTGAAAATAGTCTAGTGTAGGCCCGACAAATCCCAGTGTGGTTTTGCAGTTCCACGGGTCAAATCTCTGTACTATCCAGTTTTGGGCCTTTGGTATCTAAAAAAAAACTGTTTGAGTGTGTCGCTCTCTGTTCAGCCGCAAATCTATATATTTAAAAAAGTCTGGTATACCCCAGTAAACAATAACTGTGGTTTTGCCATCCCACGGTAAAAAATCTCTATTATTCAGGTTTTGGTATATTTTCCGTAAAGAAAAACAGTAGTGTCTCCTGACTGTTGTGACACAAAAATATATCTGTTGAAAATAGTCTAGTGTAGGCCCGACAAATCCCAGTGTGGTTTTGCAGTTCCACGGGTCAAATCTCTGTACTATCCAGTTTTGGGCCTTTGGTATCTAAAAAAACACAGTTTGAGTGTGTCGCTCACTGTTCAGCCGCAAATCTATATATTTAAAAAAGTCTGGTATACCCCAGGAAACAATAACTGTGGTTTTGCCATCCCATGGTAAAAAATCTCTATTATTCAGGTTTTGGTATATTTTCCGTAAAGAAAAACAGTAGTGTCTCCTGACTGTTGTGACACAAAAATATATCTGTTGAAAATAGTCTGGTGTAGGCTCGACAAATCCCAGTGTGGTTTTGCAGTTCCACGGGTCAAATCTCTGTACTATCCAGTTTTGGGCCTTTGGTATCTAAAAAAAAAACAGTTTGAGTGTGTCGCTCACTGTTCAGCCGCAAATCTATATATTTAAAAAAGTCTGGTATACCCCAGTAAACAATAACTGTGGTTTTGCCATCCCACGGTAAAAAATCTCTATTATTCAGGTTTTGGTATTTTTTACGTAAAGAAAAACAGTAATAGTTTCTCCCTGATTGTTCAGATTGTTTAAAAGAGTCGGGTGTAGGCCAGAGAAATAGAACTGTGGTTTTCCTCTTCCACGGTTCTAATCTACTTTTTGTTACCCTTTTTCCATTGATAGTGCAAGTGTAAGCTGTTTTACTTCCTTTACAATGGGCAAGGCGCGTGGCAAGGGACGTGGAACTGGACGTTCTGGTGATGGTTCGTGCAGAGGACGGGGCCGTGGCCAAGGTGAAAATGTGCCACAACCAACAGCCACATCTTCTTGCTCCCACTTCTTGACCGAATTACTAGGGAAGCACAGAGCAACACCAGTATTGAGAACTGATCAGTGTGAACAGGTTATTAATTGGATAGCAGATAATACTTCCAGTTACCTGGGCACCACCACTTCCGGTCTGTCTTCCACACGGTCAAATCTTAGTAGCCGTGAATCTCAACCGCATACTACTCCTCACCCTGATGCCCCTTCCTCCCACCATGCCGAGTGTCATCAGACAGCAATTGATCCCACACTTGGACACTCTGAAGAGCTGTTCACTGGTCCATTTCCATATTTGTGCCCCTCGCCTGATACGCTTGAAGTGGTGGAAGAGGAGATCCCATATAGCGATGCCCAAATATTTCAACAGCCACGGCCACAGGAAGTCGACGCTGGCAATTTGTCACAAGAGGTGGACGATGACGAGACACAATTGCCAGGAAGTGAGGAGGAGCATCGTGGTGCGCAAGTGGAAGAGGAGGAGGTGGTGGATGATCTAGTAACTGACCCAACGTGGCAGGAGGACATGCAGAGTGAGGCCAGCAGCACACAGGGGGAGGGAGGCAGACTACCCCAACAGGCAGGAAGAAGCAGTGTTGTGGCCGCAGACAGAAGGCGGGCAACAGTTCCCAGTAACACCAACATGAGGGACGTTGCCAGTACAAGCGGTAGGTCTTCCAGAGTCTGGAATTTTTTTAAAGACTCTGCTGATAACCCCAAAAAGGCCATATGTTCCACCTGCCATGCCAGCATCAGCAGGGGTGACAAAACTACCAGCCTGACCACCACCAGCATGATCAGGCACATGGCAGCAAAGCACCTGACTTTGTGGGGCGAAACCCAGGGTCCACGACCAGTGTCACCACTGCTTCTTCCACTGTTGTGCGTGCAATAGAACCCCCTGTTGTGTGTGCAAGGCAATCCCCTGTCCATACTGCATGTAAAGATGCCCCCTCCTCTCAGTCTTCACTTGTTATGGCAGTTTCTCAAGAAACAGCATCAACGTCCACGTCCGTGTCCCACCGCAGCGTTCAATTGTCCATATCCTAGACCTTTGAACGAAAGCCGAAATTCGCAGCTAACGCCCCACAGGCCACAGTCCCAAATTTGTACATTTCACGACTGCTTGCGTTGGAAATGCTGCCTTTTAGGCTGGTGGAGACGGAATCCTTCCTCAATCTTATGACGGTGGCCGTCCCTCGGTACTCGGTCTCCAGCCGACACTATTTTGCCCGGTGTGCCATCCCCGCACTACACAAGCACGTGTCCCAAAGCATCTGCCGTGCCCTCAACAACGCAGTTACTGGGAGAGTCCACCTGACAACGGACACGTGGACAAGTGCTTGTGGCCAGGGACGGTACATCTCTCTGACGGCACACTGGGTAAACAGAGTGGAAGTCGGGACCCAGTCGGACCTTGGGACGGAACACATCCTCCCCACACCGAGGATTGCGGGCCCTATGTCAGTAATATTTGCCCCCACAGTGTATAGCTCCTGCGCATCATCCTCCTCCTCCTCCTCATGTTCAGCCTCCATCTCAGATATCACCACATCAGTTACAAGCTGGAAGCACTGCAGTACTGCCTCTGCCAAGTGGCAACAGGCTGTGCTGAAACTCATAAGCTTAGGTGATAAACCTCACACTGCTTGTGAGTTGTGGACAGCTGTGAAAGAGCAGGCAGATCTGTGGCTGAGACCGCTGAACCTACATCCCGGCATGGTCGTGTGTGACAATGGCCGTAACCTGGTGGCGGCTCTGAGGCGAGGTGAGATCACACACGTACCATGCCCGGCTCATGTGCTTAACCTCGTGGTTCAGCGGTTTCTTAAATCGTACCCCGAGTTGCCAGATCTGCTCGTGAAAGTACGCCGCCTGTCAGCTCATTTTCGCAAGTCAGCTACAGCTTCCGCCGCCCTTTCTGTGTTGCAGCAGCGTTTGCAGCTTCCGGCACACCGACTGGTGTGTGATGTCCCCACACGTTGGAACTCTACCCTCCACATGATGCAAAGGATTTGTGAGCAGAAGAGTGCAGTTGTGGAGTACCAGATGCAACAAGACCGTCGATATCCTGGTCAGACTCCACACATAAGACCTCAGGAGTGGACCTGGATGTCTGACATATGTACCATCCTGACAAACTTTGAGGAGGCCACCAAGATGGTGAGTGGCGATGATGCCATCATTAGTGTCAGCATCCCACTTGTCTGTCTTTTGCAACGCTCTCTGCAGAGAATTAAAGAGGAGGCATTGCAGCCAGAGTATGATGAGATGGATCAAGAAGCCGTAGTGGGCGATTACACACAGGCCAGCCTCATCTCATCCCAACGTGCATTGGGGGACAATGAGGGAGAGGAAGAGGAGGAGGAGGAAGAACAGGAGCTGCTATCATGCGCTGTAGACGGTAGTACCTGTACAAGTGTCATACCGTCGGTTCAGCGTGGGTGGCCTGAGGACAGCGGGGAGGAGGAGGAGGAGAGCATGGTCAGTCGTCATCTTGGTGAGGACACGGAAATCTTGCCCGTTACCAGTCTGGCACGCATGGCTGACTTTATGCTACGCTGCCTTAACCGTGACCCTCGCGTTGTCAAAATGTTGGGTGACAGTCATTACTGGTTGGTGACACTTTTAGACCCCCACTAAAAGGAGAACTTTCACTCTCTTATTCCTGAGGTGGAGAGGTCTACAAAAAGGGGGCAGTACCAGAAGGCCCTTGCTGCAGAACTCTTAAAAAAATTCCCATCTGAACACGCTAGCGGCAGAGGTCACAGTTCGTTGCCCAATTAAGGCGTACAGGCGAGAGAGATGCAACTCCAATCCAGCAGAGGCAGGGGAACACTGTCAACGTTCTGGGACCGATTTCTGACACCCGCCCAGCTTACAGGCCCTGAGGCGCGGGGTACTCTCACAAGGAGTGGAAAGTTTCAAAAGATGGGGAGGGAGTACCTGGCCGACCGTACCAGCATCCTCCGTGATTCCTCTGTGCCTTTTAATTATTGGGTATCCAAGCTGGACACTTGGAATGAACTCTCTCTGTACGCCTTGGAGGTCCTGGCCTGCCCTGCCGCTAGCGTGTTATCGGAGCGTGGGGAATTATAACTGATAAGCGCACTCGCCTGTCAACTGACAATGCTGACAAGCTGACCCTTATCAAAATGAACAAGGGCTGGATTGGGCCAGACTTCTCATCACCACCAAATGACAGCAGAGTAACATAACGTCAAATCCACTGTGTTATTTCGGGAGATGTATTCACATGCACCGCTTCACACCCACACATGGGTATACGCTTCCTCATTTCAGCTGTTTTATGTTCTTCTCCTTATCCTCAGCCTCCATCACCACTATACCACCAGGGTGCCAGCATTGCAAGTTCCTCCGTCCTAATTTTTGGAAGCTTTTGCTTGGAAGGCATAAGCAAATCCTATAGGAGACCCACTCCCCAATAATGGGACTTATGTTTGTAATATGCTGTACTGCATGGCTCTTGTAAGGGGCATTGCAAGTTGCTCCATCCTAATTTTCGGAAGCTTTTGCTTGGAAAGCATAAGCAAATCCTATGGGTGACCCACTCCCCAATAATGGGACTTATGTTTGTAATATGCTGTACTGCATGGTTCTTGTAAGGGGCATTTCAAGTTGCTCCGTCATAATTTTTGGAAGCTTTTGCTTGGAAGGCATAAGCAAATCCTATGGGAGACCCAATCCCCAATAATGGGACTTATGTTTGTAATATGCTGTACTGCATGGCTCTCGTAAGGGGCATTGGAAGTTGCTCCGTCCTAATTTTTGGAAGCTTTTGCTTGGAAGGCATAAGCAAATCCTAAGGGAGACCCACTCCCCAATAATGGGACTTATGTTTGTAATATGCTGTACTGCATGGCTCTTGTAAGGGGCATTGCAGTTCCTCATAATTTTTGGAAAGCCTTCCATTCACTGCTTAGGCCAACAGTGTACAGGAGACCCAGTTGCTATAAATGGAAAAAAAGGTTTAGTTAAGGCCCTCTGACCTCCATGTCATTTCCAAGGTGAATTGGAGAGCCTTGAAATTTTTGGTAGGCATTGCACTCACTGTATGCCCTATAACTGTGTAGCCAAACCGCTCCTTTTGTTACAGAAACATATCCTACAAGACATATCTGGTTGACTGGCCTGATATTGATGTGAATGGTCCCTGTTCCTCCTGCTCTTTCTCCTTTGCTACTACCTCATCCATCATTTATCACCTGAAGCTTTGTTTTAACGGGAGTCATAGAACTGGAATAGTAGCAGGAAAACATCCAGCAATCCTCGGAGGAGGTAGGATATGCGCCAAAACGCTGACCACCTCAGGCCTAGCCGCTACTACATACATGCGCTTGCATTCCAACAAAACAAAGCAGATGCTAACTTCTATCATCCTCATCATGCTCCTCACCTTGGCACTCTCAACTCCCCTGATGGAGAAGCCAGGGCCCACCGGAGGAGGCTGGTTGTCTGGTGGGCTCGGCCAATGCTGCCCTAAAGCAGGCCAGGCTAAGAAAAGTGTGGGAAAGGTTACCGGGACAAATAGGGGTGGCTGGGGACCGAGTATGGACACCCGGCCGCCCCCTGGAGGCTGGGGAGCAAGCGGGGACATCCGGCCACCGGGAGGCTGGGGACTTAGTATGGATACCAGGCCGCCGACGCAGCCATGGCGTGGTGGCCAGATTCTGCCTCCAAATGCCTAAAAGGCCCAATTTAAAGTGCAAGCAAGCAGTATGGTATTGCAGCCTGGGGGTGGGTGGGTGGCAGGCTGCATACTTGCGCTTGCATTGCAAGGAATGGGAGAGGTACAATTGAACACTGCCCTGGGACAAGGACTTGAACGGGGAGGGGATAGTTGCAAGTCTGCAAAGACAGGTGCAGGGTGGGAGGCATCTTTGCATGTACCATGAACAGGGGTTTGGCATGCACACACTACAGCGGAATAGGCTCTCCTTCCCACTAAATGCACTGGGGAGGGCACAGGTAATGTTTTGGTATACGCGCTTAATCTTATGTATAAGGCACACCAGGACAAATAGGGGCGGCAGGGGACTGAGTATGGATACCTCGCTGCCGAAGCAGCCAAGAGGTAGTGGCCAGCTTCGGCCTCCTCCAAACTAAAAGGCCCCATTTCAAGTGCAAGCTAGCAGTATGGCATTGCAGTCTGGGGGTGGGTGGGTGGCAGGCTGCACACTTACACTTGCATTAAAAGAAAACAAAGCAGATGCTAACTTCTGTCATCATCATCATGCTCCTCACCTTGGCACTCTCAACTCCCCTGATTGAGAAGCCAGGGCCACCGGACAAGTCTGGTTCTCTGGTGGGCTCGTCCAATGCTGCCCTAAAGCAGGCCGGGCTAAGAAAAGTGTGTGGGGGGATGTTCCAAGGAGAAATAGGGGCGGCTGGAGACCATTTATGGACACCCGGCTGCCCCCAGGCTGCTGGGAACCGTGTGTGGACACCCGGCCGCGGGGCGGCTGGGGACCGAGCATGGACACCTGGCCGCCGGGTGGCTGGGGACTGAGTATGGATTCCAGGCCGCCAACGCAGCCATGGCGTGGTGGCCAGATTCCGCCTCCACATGCCTAAAAGGCCCAATTTCAAGTGCAAGCAAGCAAGCAGTATAGTATTGCAGCCTGGGGGTGGGTGGGTGGCAGGCTGCATACTTGCGCTTGTATTGAAAGGAATGGGGGAGGTACAATTGAACACTGCCCTGGGACTAGAACTGCATCTTCTAATGCGGCAAGGATCACTTATGATGGGCACACTTTTAGACAGTGACCTGGGTGTCAGAGATGCTTCCAGGGGTCTTCCCCATGCTGTTCCCATGTCTTTTCAGCACTTTATGCATGTGTCACACAGCACATGGCCAGATAAGGTTGTAAAATGTTAAAATGACATTTCCCGGTGAATGCATTTGTCACGGTTGAAAGCAATACAAAAGTGCAAAAACGCATAAAAAATGCTACTTGTGAACATAGCCCAAGGTGTGGAGGAGTATTTTTGTTTTTGGTTATTTATTTTACCTTATACACAAGTCTTTACCCTGGAAAAGAAATTCCTTAACATATTTCACAGGAAAAAAGTTTCAGTTTCGTTTTTGAACGTTTTATTGTGAGCCCGTAAAAGTGGCTTAATACCTCTGACCACGTTGTTGTCAGCAGTGACCTGGGGGTCAGAAATGCTTCCTGGGCGATCCCCATGCTGTCCCCATGTCATTTGAGCACTGTCACTATCGTTTTGGCCACTTGTTAGGCTTTTAAAAGACTGCCGGGGGTGCCACCGCAAAAATGCTCGGGTCTCCCATTGCTCGGGTCGAGTACCCGAGTATCACGGCGAGCTCGGCCCGAGCTTCGAGCACCCGAGCATTTTAGTGCTCGATCAACACTAGTTAGGTCACATCATCCTCCATCAGCAGTAGAGATGAATGATTCGATTCACAATGCCCTGCTCCAGCGACCAGTCTTCCATGGCTGCCTGTCTTTATGTCTGCACTTGGCATCCTCGATCCGACTAGGCTCCGCGACATCATGAATGAGAGCTGAGCATTCTGGACTCAAAAGTGAAGATTGGATCAGGGCAACACCAATTCAATTGCTCATCTCTAATCGACAGCCATTTTTAGAAAAGGAAATCTGTGCAGTCGTTGAGGAAGGCCAATACTGTGTATTAGTAGTTGTCAGAATATCATGTCCCTACCATATTTCTTAAAAGAAAGATAAAGTGGTCAGTTCCATTAAGATTCCATATAACAATCTATTCTTATATGCCAAGATTTTACATTACCTACATTAGGAAGAAGTTGTTTCCAAAACCATATATCCCCTATATAATAACTTGTCACTTAGACGGACGCTTAACTACTTAGGGTATGGAGACTGCAATTACACTTGGCCAGTGAAGATTGAGGAGGTCCAGAATAGGCTTCTGCCCCATAGGTTGACATCTGTACTATAAATGTCATGTCAATGCTTAAGACCCAGCTGCACCAAGGATGTATAACCCCATCACTGTAGGGGTTTTTAATCATTGGGAAAATTTATAGGATGTAATTATTCATTTTCATTGAAGGTGTTATGTTCTGCTACCAGAGCTAAGGAAAGAGAGGAGATCTGTCCCTACGATAGAACTCAGCTTAATCCCTACGATGTAACAGGGGACCTGATCCTGCGATCAGACCTGCTAAAGTCCTAAGCTAGTCTGTACGGAGACCTATAGATGTGGGGAAGGAATCCCTACAAGTACTAAGGACTGGGAGGAAAATGGGACACCTCCTAACAGAAATAGTAGCAGACAGACGAACAAACAAAATATATAGAACATAGAGGTCCGTAGACCAAGCAAACTAACAGAGTTAGATACAGAGCACAGGCTAGCTAGAAAGTAGTTAAACAATGAAGTCCAGCAAAACCAGAAGGGCGGAGCAGGATTAAATAGGCCAACAAGGTCATGTGACCAGCAAAGGAAAAAACCTAAGAGCAAGGTTCTAACAGTACCCCCCCCTTCTAAGAGGATCCTCCGGATCCCCTAGGACCAGGCTTATCAGGAAATCTCCTGTGAAACGCTCTGATAAGTCTGGACGCGGAAACATCATCCGACCTCACCCAAGAGTTATCCTCGGGTCCGAAACCTTTCCAGGCCACAAGATACTGCAAACTACCTCTATACCGTCTAGAGTTAAGGATGCGAGAAATTTCATATTCCCCGTCCTCCACCACCGGGGGAACAGAGGCAGAGGCGTCACAATCCGATACAACAGCTTTTTTCAACAGAGAGACATGAAATACCGGATTAATTCTCCAGGAGGTAGGAACCTCCAACCTAACAGCAGATTAGTTGACAACCTGAAGCACCTTAAAGGGCCCTACAAACTTGGGACCCAATTTCTTAGAAGGAATCCTCAACCGCAGATTCCTAGAGGACAACCAAACCATGTCACCAACAGCGAACATAACCTCCTGTCGTTTCCTATCAAAGTAGTCTTTAGATTTTCTGTTGGCCTCCTGAAGATTACCACGCACATCCGTCTAAACTCTCTCCAAATCACCGGAAAAATTCTCCTCCTCAGGCACGGCAGATCCCAACTTGGAGAACGACCCAAACGACGGATGTCTCCCAGAACAACAAAAAAAAGGCGAACAACCAGCAGAAGAAGATGTATGATTGTTCAGAGCAAATTCAGCAAGTGGCAGAAACTCAGACCACCCCTCTTGATTGTCTGCCACAAAACAACGCAAGAACTGCTCAACATCCTGGTTTTTCCTTTCTGTCTGGCCATTAGATTCAGGATGATATCCTGACGAGAACGACAAATGAACTCCCAACCTGTCACAAAAGGCACGCCAAAAACGAGCCACGAACTGAGGACCTCTATCAGAAACAATGTCAGTAGGAACGCCATGAAGTCTGACAATTTCCTTGACAAAGGCCTTAGCGAGAGTTTTAGCGCAGGGCAGTTTGACGAAGGGAACCAAGTGACACATCTCGCTAAAACGGTCCACGACCACCCAGATGACAGTAAAACCCTCAGAGGGGGGAAGGTCAGTTATAAAGTCCATAGCCAAATGTGTCCAAGGAGCACTGGGAACCTCCAAAGGACAAAGCAACCCCGCAGCAGGAGTATGTGAGGACTTAGATCTAGCACATATAGTACATTGGCGCACCCACTTAATGACTTCCTTCTGCCATCCAGGCCACCAAAAACTGCGACCCACCAGTCTCTTGGTCTCAGAGATTCCGGGATGACCTGCCAACCGAGATTCGTGACACTCAACAAACAAATCTCTCCTAAAGGTCCCAGGCACAAACAACCTCCCATGAGGAGTGTTAGATGGGGCATTCTCCTGTGCTTTAAGAATCTCATCTTCCAAAACGGAGTTCAAAGCAGCTATCACAACACCTTCTTGTAAAATGTTCTCCTCTTTCTCAGCACCGACTATGGGAGAAAAACTGCGAGACAAGGCATCCGCCTTAACATTCTTAGTACCAGGGATGTAAGTAACGGAGAAATTAAACCGCGAGAAAAACAGTGCCCACCTAGCCTGACGGGCATTCAGGCGCTTGGCAGCATCAAGATATATCAGATTTTTATGATCCGTAAGAACCTGAACGGGAAATTCCGCACCTTCCAAGAAGTGGCGCCAGTGTTCAAATGCGAGTTTAATAGCCAATAATTCCCGATTACCAATATCGTAATTCAGTTCAGTCTCCGAAAATTTTTTTGAAAAAAAGGCACAGGGATGTAATCCATCCCCGTTATCCTGAGACAATTCTGCGCCAACCCCCACAGAGGAAGCATCAACCTCAACCAAAAACGGCTTAGTCACATCAGGCTGCATAAGGATGGGAGCAGAGGTGAACCTCTCCTTGAGATACACAAAAGCTTCAATGGCCTCAGAAGACCACTGAACCGCATCAGCACCTTTCCTGGTGAGATCGGTCAGAGGTTTGACAATACTAGAAAAAATTTTTATGAATTTTCTGTAATAATTGGCGAAACCCAAAAACCTCTGTATCGATTTCAAACCAATAGGCCTAGGCCATTCCTGTACAGCTTGAACTTTAACCAGGTCCATCTCAAAACCTTCGCTGGAGATAATGTAGCCCAAAAAACTAATTCTCTGTACAGCGAACTCACATTTCTCCAGCTTAGCAAAAAGCGAATTGTCCATCAATAACTGTAATACCTCACGTACGCTCCGCCAATGAGACTCCAGATCCGGCGAATAAATCAAAATGTCATCCAAATACACAACCACATTTTTGCCGATCAAAGGTCTAAGGATGTCATTAATAAGATTCTGAAAAAATGCAGGAGCATTAGTAAGACCAAAAGGCATAACCAGATTCTCAAAATGACCCACAGGAGTGTTAAAAGCAGTCTTCCATTCGTCACCCTCCTTCATGCGCAACAGATTGTATGCCCCCTTAAGGTCGATTTTAGAGAACCACTTGGCCCCCATTAACTGGTTAAACAAATCAGGAATCAATGGCAGTGGGTAAGGATTGCGTACAGTAATTTTGTTAATCTCACGAAAATCCAGACAAGGACGTAAACCGCCGTCCTTTTTTTTTACAAAAAAAAATCCAACCGCCACAGGAGACTTAGAGGGCCTAATGTGACCGGCGGCCAAGCTTGTCTGTATGTATTCCTCCAAAGCCTTCCTCTCAGGAATAGTAAGGTTAAATAAACGACTTTTAGGAAGAGTCGCTCCAGGGACAAATTCAATAGAACAATCATAGTCTCTATGGGGAGACAAAACCTGCGATTCCTTCTCAGAAAAAACTCTCCAAAAATCCTGAATAGGAACAGGCAATTCTCCCCTATCCAAAGCTGCAATACGCCCGTTACAACACTTGTCATAACATTTATGGCTCCAGGATTTAATTTCACTGGTAGACCAATCCAGTACAGGATTGTGAAATTTTAACCAGGGCAATCCCAATATTACTGGAGAAGGCAAGTTATTCAAAATTACCAAATCCAATTTCTCATCGTGAACACCATTAATAGTGAGAGGAAATTCACAGACCTTGAGAGTAATATTCTTCAAAGGGGAACCATCCACAGAAACCACAGCAATGGGGGATGATAAAGGTTCGGGTTTTAAATTGAGTCTTTCCAAGAATCCCCCATCAATAACATTCAGAGTAGACCCACAATCAACAAACACCCGAAATTCCATTAATTTTTCCTGAGCAATCGTGGAAGCAGCTAAAAATACACCCTTGGAATTTAAACAGGCAATACGGGCATGACTGACCATTTTTTTTTCTTTCTTGATACGAAGCTCACAGTCTTTAATTAAATGACCAGATTTTCCGCAATAGAAACACAAGCCTTCAGAAAATCTGCGATCTTTTTCTTGAGAGCGAGGTGCCATCGCTCCAATCTCCATCGATTCACCACTGTTAGTACACACATTCTCATAACCAGAAACTGACATAGCAGAGGATTTGCTCTCATTAACCCTTGCACGCAGTCTCCTATCCACCCGTATAGCTAATTGCATAGCCTGTTGCAAATCTTCAGGTGTAGGATAAGCAATTAGCAGGTCTTTAACCCTTTCACTGAGCCCAGCAAGAAATAGACTTTTCAGAGCAGAATCGTTCCACCCTGTTTGAGTAGACCATCAACAGAAATGAGTACAATATTTTTCCACATTACCTGATCCCTGTCTCAAACGTCTTAACTCAGTCTCAGCTGATGAGACACGGTCAGGATCATCATATAATAGTCCCAAAGCAGAAAAAAAACTATCCACTGAACTGAAGCATGTATCACTAGGTTGCAAAGAAAAGGCCCACTCCTGAGGCTCTTTGCGCAAAAGTGACATTTTAAACCCTATGCGCTGGGAATCATCCCCAGAGGACTTGGGTCTCAAACGAAAATACAATAAGCAAGCATTTTTAAATGAAAAAAATTCTCGGTGTTCACCAAAAAATAAATCCGGCAAACGTACCTTAGGCTCCAAGAAATGTGCTCCAGGACAGTTACTCACGTGTTGACAGAGCTCAGTCACCTCCAAAGAGAGTCCCTGCAGGTGTTTAGCCAAATCCAGAACCGACACCATGATGGAACAGAAAAAATCTTTCCTTAGAGCATTTGCTGGGCTGGACTTACTGTTATGTTCTGCTACCAGAGCTAAGGAAAGAGAGGAGATCTGTCCCTACGATAGAACTCAGCTTAATCCCTACGATGTAACAGGGGACCTGATCCTGCGATCAGACCTGCTAAAGTCCTAAGCTAGTCTGTACGGAGACCTATAGATGTGGGGAAGGAATCCCTACAAGTACTAAGGACTGGGAGGAAAATGGGACACCTCCTAACAGAAATAGTAGCAGACAGACGAACAAACAAAATATATAGAACATAGAGGTCCGTAGACCAAGCAAAGTAACAGAGTTAGATACAGAGCACAGGCTAGCTAGAAAGTAGATATACAATTAAGTCCAGCAAAACCAGAAGGGCGGAGCAGGATTAAATAGGCCAACAAGGTCATGTGACCAGCAAAGGAAAAAACCTAAGAGCAAGGTTCTAACAGAAGGAAGTTAAAAAGATGCACCCAAATATCCACCATTTTAATAAATAAGAAAATTGCATTGGCAAATCCATGCTATACGTAGAAAAGAAGAAAGGCATCAGAGCTGTTAGAAGTGGGACTTAGGGTGCCATACTTTTTTATTACGGTTCATGTTTTAATACCATATCTTAGATGTATATGAGGCATTTTTGTAACGCAGCTTATCACAGTGATATTCTGACATGAACTGTAATATTCATCATGCCATTGAATCCATAAAATATGCTGTTTACTTTCCTGAAGCCAATTAACTTCCCACTCACCAAATTTCAAAAGGAATCTATCACAGATGACAACAAGGCCGTCTTGACTTTTGTATGGGCGCTCTGTATCTGCTAGCAATCCGGATGTTCCTGTCGAGTGTCTTTTAAATGGTCACAACAGGTAAATTCCCAGTTGATTTGTCCCCGAAGGACACAGAAAATTGAAGAAGTGAACAGTGAATATCTAAAATGTTTAAAAAATGTGTCAACACATATTTTATATACTTATATTATTAATATTTCAACCATTTTATGACTAAAGGTCACTGTAACATTTATGGTTGGTTTAATGATCTCTATAACGTTATGTTTTCATGATCTCGGGCCAAGGTTAGAACAGCAAGGGCTAAGGTTTCTACTACAGCAGTCACAATGAATGGCTGGCTGACAAGGAAAACTCAGAGAATTTGTTTTATATCATCTACATATGCAAAAAAAAGAGACAGGAAAGCTTAAGAGATTTTATGCCAGTGTTTCATTGTGGCTAGATATTAGCTGTAAGTCAGTAGGCAAATATGAAATGCACTATAAAGGGTTATGCACTATAAAGGGTTTTTTTCTTTGCATCCGATAAGCTTTTTTGCATGGTCTACAGCAAGAGAGTACAGCCTTGTACATCTGGTATCTGACCACTGTATAGCGGTACTATTGGTTAAATTGATGCTTGCATAGGGTTTTACAGTAAGCACACATACTTTATGTAAGAAGCTGGTAGCTACTAAGAAATAAAAGTTTGCTAGTTTACTAAATTTATTCTATAATATAAGACTTTGTATTGTATTTTGATACCCTGTGCTGTGTCCTTGTATGTCCTTTGACAGTTCGCATAATACTTGCTTTTATTTTAAGACAATTTATTTTTCTGTTGTATTATATAAAATATTTGAGAATCCTCAACCGAGCATAACCTGTCATTTCTGACATTTACATTGTGGCTAAAATATATAAAAAGTACAAGAATGCTTTCAGGACAGTAACATATCTTTAAAACAATCTAAGTAGTCAGGACTAATACATATGGGAGATGACTGCATCAACTAACTCAAACAAATTTTATTAATACAGAAAAAAAGTCATAAAACAGTTGGTCTGTGAAAAAATAGAAAAGATTGAAAATTAACAAGAAACAGTCTCCAACATAAATTCAACAAAGTGTTAGTGACCTTATACTGCCACTGGAGTAGTGGCATAGCATGGCATGGGGCACAAAGGTGATTGCCACCAGCACAAAATTCTATGGGGCTGTAAAATTTCAGCCTCCCACCGATCAATATGATCCAGGTCAGAAGGACCTGCACCTCAAAATTCTTCACTGAGCATTTAATTGTTGTGTGTAGCCATTGTGTGCCTGGACATTGCTGGACTTAGGCATTTGAGTGATATAGTGTCACGCAAGGTGTGGGAAGTGCAACACGAAAGGAAGAGGGGGAAGAAGCCCAAACACTAGGGAAAGGGGGAGAGGAGACCCCTAGGCAGATCTAATATCACATTGCCTACCCTACCATCCTTATATAGGTTCCATACATATCACCGAGCAGGACCCTAAACCCTGGATGACCCTAGAGCTTGGCCCTAGATAGAGAGGGGGAGGGGTGAGCACTGGTCAGGCCCTACTACAAACTAAAAACAACAAGGTAGACAAACAAAGGGAATTAACTTAGCTTGAGCAGACACCAGAGGAGTAATGCCAACTGTCCTCCAAGGGCACCAGAGAAGACGCTAGTCGACTGCTAGTGCTCCCAGCCTATACATAGAAGTATCACCGGCAATTGGCGAGCAGAGTTTTTAACTCCCATGCAAACAGCAGCAGAAGGGAGGTCGCCGCTGGGTCTTAAAGGAAGAAAGATTAAGGTGGTGTCTGCAATGCGAAGCGCAGTGACCTTCTACAGCCAGATCCAGAGTGACTGTCTATTACACCTGACAAACCCGTGACATATAGGTCCTTATTACAAATTTAGGCTCCTGAGTGACATAGCTATGTAAAATGTTCTTTTTAATATGTTTTTATGTAATTTTGTAATACAATAAAGGTTTTGATCTTATTTATTAGGCATACACTTCTTTGTAGGTTTTTATGTACCACTGGAGTAGGCAATGCTGGTTAAAAGAGAATGCCAGATGTGGTGGTGCGCAACACAATCTGCAAAAATGAGTATTCTCGAAAATTTTTGAAGAATGCACAGATGTGTATAGAATGTGGACTTAGCCTTACTATGATGACATCATTATTTTCTTAAACATGTGCTTGAGGAATAAGGGATTCAATACTGGACTTTTGGAATCGGCTTAGAGTGTTAACTTTCCACCAGTTAGGAAGCACAAAATACTTGCCTTGCCTCAGGCACTGGCAACCCATGCTACACCACTGCACTGGAGGCATAGAAAGAATGGTACAAATTTCTAAGAAGTACTTCATCTTGGTGTTTTCCAAGAAAGTAGAAGAAATTATATACTAATCCGTTAGAAAATTGTACTTAGTGCTGAAACATTTATGGAATCTATAACACTTGAAAATATCTAATGTACATTTCCATCAGATGAGTACCCGTGTCTATTGCTTCCCAACGCTAAATGTATGCAGTATGAATGTTCTTCACATAGCAGATTCACAATTATAGGCTCCATTATGCTCTATTAACCAAACTTTACATTAATTTCAAAAAGTAAGTTAGGAGGAAATAAATAAGATAAATATCAGAATTTGAAGGCACTGATGTAAATCCCAACTACAACAAAATTAGAAGATTTCATAAGTAACCAAAAACGTGTTATACTTATGATGTGAAACTAAAGCTGTGAATGTTAGTAGTAAGCACTCAGCATCAAAGGCCACGTTCACACGTTCAGTATTTGGTCAGTATTTTGCCTCAGTATTTGTAAGCCCAAATTAGGAGTGGAACAATCAGAGGAAAAGTATAATAGAAACACGTCACCACTTCTGTATTTATCACCCACTCCTGGTTTTGGCTTACAAATACTGAACGTGTGAACGTGGCTTTTAAGTCTGAGATATTTTTCCAACCCAGTTCTCAAAAAATCCTATAAGGCTATGATTTTTTAAAAATATGTAATATTGTACAGCTGATCTCATTTATCGTTACAACATTTTACAACATGGCCTGTTGAGGTTATCTGAGGACAGTCATGAGAAAGCATGCCAGAATGACGGTGCAGCACAGAGAAGCAAATTATAGGTCATTGATCAGTATATAAAAAAAAAGAATAAAACCATAAAATATTTTGGCTTGATTTATTTAAAAGGGTAATTTAACAAGAAACATTTATCCCCTAATCACAAGATTAGCATTATTGAATAAGATTAATGTTAGAATGATGGAGATCCGACACTAATCACAATGAATCTGGTTCTAGGTGCCTTGTTCAGCTTACTGAAATTCACAGTACACGGGGGACAGTAGTGGATCGGCAGCTGTGCATCGTAGAGAACCTCTGTTGTAATCTATGGAACTTGCAGAAAAAGGTCTTGCTTTGGTCTTCTCTTAACTTTCACTTACTATATTTTAAGTGCCATGATCAGCCTTTGTTTTTCTCCTATGAAGGAGTTTAGTTGTGGGCTACTGGGACCATCACCTCTAAGAGGAATAGGAACCCATGTCCCCTGTTTGTAAACAGGTAGTTGCAATCTGTCACCTCATTTTATCCAACCAGCCTTCCTTGCCTGTTGACCCATAGGTGACCGGAGCTGCCATCACCCAGGAAAGCTGTGCGTGGAACCATGAAATAGTGCTTACTTCTGCCCACGATGCTTCTTCACGAGCAACATGGAGACATCACCACAGTTACCGCAGTGAACATTAACATGTATCTGTCTGGGAAGGAGAACACAGAGAAGGGCTGTCCAGTGACTGTCAACTCAAGGTGCGCTGAACAGTGCTTCTCACTGTAGAAGGTGGAGGGAGTATGGAGTCCATTCATTAATTATGAAAAAAGCACCTACAGATTGTAGGCTAGTAATTCCTCAATTGTTTGATTATTCAGCTACCAGGACAGATGATGTTCCTCTTTTGGGTGGGAGACATCACCTGACCACTGCAGCCAATCAGCAACCACCAGTCAGCTGAAGCCTTCACTTTCTGTCCAAAAAGAAGAAGAAATGTTGTGACTCTTACAGGATGTGAAGGCTGCAGACAATCAGTGGCTGCTGTTTGGTTGGTGTGGTCATGTAATGTTCCTCATCGGAATAGGAAGCCAGGAGATTGATAGGGGACATAATGCAGTGAGAGGTGGAGAGACGGAGTTGGAAAGTAGAACACAATCCCTTTAAAAAAATACATAAAATGACAATTACCCGTCACTGTGTATTTTTAGTTCTGCAGTTGTACAACTTTCAAAATCCTTCCCTTCTAAGGAGAAACATAAGCAGTAAACATCTTTGGAGGTGGGGGGCTGAATTGATCAATGCACATCATAATTATGTTTCTAGATTAACAGCGCTCAGAGGTAGCACACTGTTTTCATTCCTAATAGCTGCTAAGTGGTCTTAATTAAATACTTAAGACCACAGGCTGAAGACTGTGCAGAGCGGCACAGATCGGCAGAAGCAGGGGAACAGCATGTTCCAATAAATAGAGTCATGTGACCTCCTATTTGTAAGGTGAACAAAATCTGAACATACAATACTCCCATAAGAGAAGTATAATAGATTTCTAAGTCATTTCTATTTGCTGTTTAGTATATGGATCTTTTAAAAATAAAACACAAACATAATGCTTGAATTACAAAAAGGCCCTGCACACATTCCAAAGAAAACATTAATTTACTTTTCCGAAGTAAAAATTATAACTGAATAAAAGAAAATGTGAAAATGTTTCACCTACATTATATTGAATAATTAACTTAAAATTATTTAACAAAGCGTACCTTTATTTCTATTTTGTTTTGTTTCTATTACTGTTCTGGCATGCACTGGGGTATATGCAGAAGTCATTGTGCAGGGAGGGGGAGGGTGTGAGCTGTGAAGATCACCTACTGTGAATGGTGGATCATGTGTTATCTACATGTTATCTTTCATTGTAATCCTGCCTATAATGATAATGAGATGTCTGATAAGTAGTGATCTCTCAAATACATTATTATACACAGCCAAAATAATAGTGCCAAAAAGAGCATATACATGTAGTGTTTGATGTATTGTAGGCATCTGCTTAATACGTTGTTGGACCACCTTTTGCCCATCTCTGTACATCGGGAATTGTTTTCTACCTTGAGAAGCTGTAATGTGCTTTGGTTCCTAGTGTAGAATATCAGATATATGCGAAATCTGTTTACATGTAGACCTAAGATTGCTGTTATGATCTGCAACAAGTTCTAAGGAAAGAAGGGGAAAGCTTTCCCTACAGTAAGACTAAGCTGAATCCCTACGATGTAGCGGGCTGTCTGTTCCTAGTTAACGGACCCGCCATAGTCCTAGGTTAGTCAGAACGAAGACCTATAGAATAAAGGGAAGGGGTCCCTAAAAGAACTAAGCACTGGGACAAAAATGTGACACCTCCTGAACAGAGAAAGTTGTTGCAGAACACAAAAAGATAAACTGACAAAAAGGTACTAGAGGTCCCAGAAGGACCAAGCGAACTGACAGAGAAAGGCACAGAAGCACCCGGCTAGCAAAACAGTCAAACACTGAAGTCCAGCACAGCCAAAAAGGCGGAGCTGGAATATAAAGGCAGATGGTCACGTGACCGCAAAACACAAAATGGAAAAAACAAACAGGAGGGTTCTAACAATTGCTTTCATTGGGAAAAACAAGATAATCTTGAAATTACGATACCTTTTAATGGCTAACAAAAATGATGTTACAAGGCAAGCGTTCAAGACATCTTACGTCTCTTCCTCAGGTATGATATAACATGTACACCTATAACAGCCTTCTGCTGAGCTCTACTCCAGCACTTAATAGCCATTTATCACCACAGACATTATTGTGAACAGTCTCTGTTTTTGCTATTTTGATTCACTCTATGAAAACCTTAAAGGGAACCTGTCATGGGAAAAAATGCTATTAACCTGCAGATATGGGTTAATCTGCAGGTTAATAGTGTCTTGAACCTGCCCAACACTGGCACTTGGACCCATGGTGCAGGGAGGAAATTAACTTTATTGCTCCCGGCAGCATTCCAGTTTCAGTCATAGGGGTGGTGCTGGCGGGGGTTCAGTCACTGCTCTGTGTATAGTGAGCGGTGGCTGTAAGCGCATCCCGGGCACTGACTGACACTGACAGCAGCTTAGCATTAGGGCCGGCTGTCAGTCAGTTTTGGGGGCACAGTTACAGCGCCGCTCTCTATACACAGAGCAGTGACTGAACCCGTGCTAACGTTGCACCCATGACTGATACCGGAACATTACTGAGAGGAATAAAGCTAATTTCCTCTCAGCAGCATGGGTCTAAGTGCTGGCGCTGGGCAGGTTCAGAACAGTATTTACCTGCAAATTAACTCCATATCTGCAGGTTAATAGTGTTTTTTCATGTGACAGATTCCCTTTAACAAATACCTCTCATCAATACAGAATTTAGAGCTGGTCTTAAAGTGTAGGTTTCATTCTGGTACCTGTTTAAGCAAGCACTCCCATTTCAGGTAAATGAGACTAAAGAGTTATGTGTGTACCTGACAAATAACATCATCTCTGGCCATTATATGACTTGCATGTTGCATTTTTCACTAACTTTTCAACTGTGCAGGCTCTATCTCTAATTTACAGTTGTCTCTGAGCTAGTGGGCAGAAACTAGCTGCTATGAAGTCTCCTATACACAGAACACACAGAAAGACAGATTGTTGCACTCATTCTCTGTAGCACACAGACAGAAGCAGTATCTGCAGCATGTAATACATTATACAACAGTATTGAGCAGTGTGGCTGTGAATCTAGCACTGCAGTAAAATACATTTTCTAGAAGCAGCATGTTCTGCTTGATTTTTCACTGTGTTTAGAGCTTCTCTCCTCACTCTTCTTAGCCTCTCATGTCTCTTTTTTCAGAGTAGGTTATGACTTTAAAGGGTAGTAAAAGGCAGGTTGGAGGGGAAGAGGTGGTTCATGTGTGGAAAAAGAAGCATTTTGCTATGATATTACATTTTTAGTACTATTGATTTATGCAAAGTTTATTAACAGTGATCATTAACAGTTTTTTTGTTTTGTTTTAGAGTGTGAAATTCTTTGTAAATGTAAGCCCATAAATTACTATCTTTCAGTAATATCCACTTTGTGTTTTTTAATTTTACTTGTGTGTGACTGCAACCTTAGCACCTGCTATAAAGCTCAGATGTTCCAGAAGGAGCTCCAGGAAAATTTTCCACAAATATATACTATACAATTAATTAGTGCATAAATCTAGACCTGTTAAGATTTCATAAATTCAATTTCTTCAACACTTTAGCTTTTCCTTTCCCTAGACTACCTTAGACAATACTATTAACCCATTTTTACCATCCAATACCAGTGGGAATATTAGAGTTTAACCTCCAACTCAGCTAAAACCTACAGGGACATTATGTCTTGAGTCCTACACATCACTAACCTATAATATAACGTTGTAGTGTGGAAAAATGGTGACTTTTTCTTCCAAGTTCTCCTTTGTATAAAAAATCTGTAACATCTTTTGGCCATACCTCAAGCATGGGAAGAACAAGGGTTATACAAAGTAGATGGTCACTTAATGCCCTAGTGAGGGAGCAGGCGCAATTTATGGAATTTGAAGATTTAAAAGCAGCTCAGTTAAAGAGTGAATTAACAAAATTCTCTTTACTGCATAACAAAAATGGATAAAAAAACTTTTGCAATGGAATAAGTTCACATAATAGCCATGAAAGCACCTTTACTCATAGAGCGTTATTAGTTACACCGGAAACCCAACAGTCTTTGAAGGCTATCGTGTGAACCTTTTCCATTGCAAAAGTTTTTTATTCAGTTTTGCTATGCAATAAAGAAGATTTTGTTATTTTACTCCTTGGATGTGCCGCTTGTTTTCTCTATATTTGTGAAGTGGATGGGCCGCTGGAGAACTAGCATCCATTCACACAAAGCCAAGGAACACTTTATGGACTATGGATGTGGTGAGCCTTCATATCAAGTCCTCTGTTTGACTTTCAGTTAGAGCCCTACGCATTAGTGGGGAAAGGTGCAATAGGGACAATTAAAGTGTACATTTTAAGTGTCATTTTATAAAGCTTTTCACCTGTCATGGAGGACTATAGGATTTTGTAGTGGTACAAACTGGAAGAAGGATAATCCAACACCAACTTGATAGCTTCAAATTTTATTTCAGATCAGAATAAAAAATATCAAGTCCATTGTATTTAGTCAACGAGTTTCGAACTCTTAGTTCAAGATCATGTCAAGTGGACAGGACCATTTACAGGATTATTCTTCTTCTATTTTATGGACTACAATATGTAGAAAAATTCTGCTCTATTTTTATCATTTTTGTTCTAAAAAACATACTGACATAGGTAACAGAAAAATATTTAATAATGTCTTGCTCATACATTCATAGATGAATACAGAATATTGTATGCTGAGTAGGCACTTATACTTTATAAACCATGCAATAGAACATGTTGTAAAGTAAAGTAGATTATAGCATAAAAGGAGAACAAAAGCACAAAGTAACTAATTTGTATTTGTTATTGCACAGATTTACATTAGATTGCTCAATCTTTTGAGTTTTAGAACTTAATTCTGTATTATGGAGGATTATCCTGGTTTACATACTCCATAAGGAGTACGGATTATAGTTGGATATCTGCCAAATATAAATAGATTTTTTGCAAAAATCACAGTTGGTCTACGTATGGCAGCACATACGAACATTGAATCCTTTTTCCAAAAATTATTGTTCCTAGAAAATTATTTTTATTCTTGTTTAAAATTTACAGCATATCCCCAAATCATGTCTGATTTATGGATTTTACCGCTCAAACCAAGTAGTTGGTGAATTGTCATGTCATTTCTGTACCATGCAGCTTCTCATACAGCAGTATGTCCAGCCATTATGAATGTACCAGAAGATGAAGTGGCACTGTGTGCATATGTAGTACCACCAATACGATACCATTCTTGTTATACATAAAATCTAGCTACACATACGAAACAATCAAACTATTGAAATCTGTGATCCCTGATCAACACTGAGTTCTCGAATAAATGTTCTCCACAGAGGGTTTAAGTCCATTTGGCTGAGCTTGAAAAGTATTATTATTCAATATCTGACAAAATATTATAAGTCAGAATCTATTCAAGTCAATGGCAATGTGCGTGGGCAAATTGTATCAGATTTCCAGTAACAAAAAAAAATAATGCTAAAGAGGTTTTAAAGGGAGTTTTCACAACAGTGAAATTGATGACCTACCCTGAGTATACAGTAGGTCATCGATATCAGAACAGGTCAAATGTAAATGTCTGATGGAGCAGAATGCTACATCTCCGTCACACTGTTTATGGGCTGGTCTTGGGTACTGCAGAATGGCTACTATTAAAATGATTGGAAATGTTCTGTAGTACCAGAGTCCAGTGATTACACAGTATTACGGAGCGGTGGTGTCCAACTTTGATTATATCCAGGTTCTAGCACGTAACAAGTGTCGGCACCCCACTTATGTAATTTGGTCACCTTTCCTAAAGATAGATCACCAGTATCAGTGTATAGTGGAACACCCTTTACAAACTCTATAAAGCCCTTTAAACCTAAAAACCATTGGTGCTTTGAGATCACAGACATCTTTAAAAAATAATATAAAAGTGTCTTTATATAGTGGCGTACAACCATCGGTATAACTATAGTGGTTGCAGGAGTTGCTGTCAGTCCCTGGCCCTGGATTTTATGGAGATAGAAATGTCTATTGGCTCATATGAGAAGGCCAGTAATATTCAATATCAATACCCATGATAAGAAACAATAAATCCAACGGGTATACACTTATCTTACAAATATGGCCGCTTAATCAAAGTGAAAAGCATATAGCCATTTCAATGAATACCATTAGCTACTCCAACAGAATATAATACACAAGAAAAAGGAGTTTTTAGCTAAAAAAGTATAATTATTATTAGACTTACATATATAAAAAATTATTTGAGTTGTCAGAAAACATATAAGAAGACAATTTCCAGCACACTGGCCACCTAGAAGTGCATGTAATAAGATAGAATAGGTAAGTAAAAAATATCAGGTTTGGAAATAGCAGACACAATGGTCAAAAAAGGCTACATTATAAGCATGAACCCAATCACATACAGTATATATGGCAAAAAATGCCCTTACCTATAATATAATGCACAAAGCAGGGTCACCACAAATGCATAATTCCCAAAGCCCGTTTCGCATATAATGATCTTGCTTCCTCGGGGGGGGGGGGGGGGTTAATCAATACCCATGATAGTTGGAGACCCTTTTGGAGATGTTGCTTTGGGATCCACAGGTTTCAAGGTACACCACTGCATACAACTACTTGAAAAAATGATCATAAAACCCAAGGTTCATTTCCTGTTATGCTACTGAGAACTAATAATCTGTGTAGTAGACGACACAAGGGGTTAGTCACAGCGGGAACTATCGATAGTGTGGCGCCCCTGAGGGTTCGATCACCACAGGGGTACTGCATCTCTTTAATGAGGTGTGGTATCTCTCCTTCGAGGTAAGGATGGTGCAGCTGTCAGGACCCACCTCTGCATTCAACACTGCACCTCTCCCACCTGTGGGGGGCTTATATGCACCAGGGTGCTGCCCCAGCCGGGATAAGTGGAGATGGGGGAACCAAAGTTAGGGGGAACCTAGTAGTGGGTGAGGGTGGAGGACGCACATTTAGGTTACACTTAATAATTCATATTTAATAAACAGCCATCTTGGGCTTATTGTCTTTTGATTGTGATCTTCATCACTGAACGTGGCTTTCTGTGTGAACCTGCAGTTGATGGGGACATGGTCCTCGTACTCTGGCCTTGAGTCGAGGAGCGGGCTAGAGTTAACGGCTGTCTCTACCCGGTCAAGGTCCCTACCCAAGAAGGCCTGGAGGGGAGCAGAGGAGTAAAGCTCCGCAGGCAAAAGGATCCCAGGGGGATGCAGATGGAGCGGTATACGCCACCTGTCCTCACTATTCTGGCCCAGAGGTTGTCGGATCCCCCAGTCCTGGTGACCGCAGCGCGCCGTGAGGAGCAGGGAGAAGCCTTGCAGCTGTGCATTCTACCGTGAGTAAAGCTTGGAAGACTACCCCTATGGCCTCCGGTCTCTTATTGCAACGCGGCACCGCACCATACCGCACCACATCTCCCACTACAATCCCCATCCTCCTGTCACCTCTGCCCTGAGGCCCTGCTCCGCCTGTGGGGAGTAGTACCATCTGCTGCTGCCACTACATCCCGCCTCAGAGGACTGAACGCAGCACTGGTGGAGGATCACCAGAAACCACAGGTGGCGTAGTCAATAGAACCACTCGATTAACATCAAAACCTGAAAGCCCATTACATCTTTTAATGTGACGGCCCTGGGCATGGAACGGGTCCAGGCCACGGCTACAACCCCCAACATCTGACCCGGCTCCGAGTACCCCCCCATCTCTCAGGGTTGGGCTGCGAGCGTCACACAACAGTTCAAAAACAACAGAAATACTTATGCAAATGTGTATAATTTTTGTTCTGAATATTGATCTACTTTATCCACACCCGGAATCGGGAGAGAAAAATATGCTCTTTAGGGCAGAAAGGATCACGTATTATGGATGCACCTTTACCCCATTCCCTTTGTCTTTTCCCATCCCTCGGCTGAACTTGATTAACGTGTCTTTTATTAACTTTACTGTGTAACAGAGTAAAACATAGAATTAAACTGAGAGAGATCGCATCTATAAATGATTTGGCATTGTTAGACAATAGACAGCTCTGTATTCTGTCAAAATAGAGGATTGTGTGTTTCTTCTGCCAGATTTCGGTTAAAACAGTCATTGCAAGGGAAGAATCTGTGCTAACAAATATGTTTTACAGTTAAGACAATGGGCTCACCTATATTGTGTAGCTGCTAACAATTCTGGAAGAATCTTTGCCCCGAGGCTTTATGCTAAGCTCTGAAAGTGTTAACATTGTCAATGTTATTTGGCTGGGAAAAAAAAGAACTCTGGGAACTCTATGTAAAAATAGAAAGAAAAATATCTTGCAATTGTCTCAGGTGATGGAATATAGATAAATGCAATATCATTCTCTTCACACTATCAGAGACAAAAGCACAGACAACGTCAAAGACCTGTCTGGTCAAATCCATCTCTATGGAAAATTTAGCAAAAATGATTTCTTCAAAAGCAAATATCTATGTGACACTTTGAAAGCTGGAGTACTTGCAGCTGCAAAGACATTTTACTTGGAAATGAATATTGTCTCTTATATTTAATGGGATTCACACTTTTATTTGTATTAAAAAGTGCATATAGTGCTCAAAATGTTATACATCCAGTATATACAGCATGTCTAATATACAATGAGTACATCCCAACAGATTGGTCAAAAAGCCATGAATGCTGCTGGTGTTGGGGAGCTACATTTCATTGATGGTATCATAAATTCACAGACGTACTAATTTATATTGAAAGAGAAGATGCTGACATCACTCCGTGCCCTTGGTAGACGTGCACCTTTCGAACATGACAATGATACAAAACACACATCTGTTGCATTTCTGAAGAAGAAGAGGGTGAAAGTGATTCAGTGACCAAGTACCTCCTGATCTGAAGCCAGTTGAACAGCTATCGGGAATTTGAAGTGTTTGAAGTGACCTGCCTCCTATTTTAAATATTGCATCAGCACAGTAATTGCTGTGGTCTCTATAATAAAACATGGTTTCCAACAAAATGGCTCCAGCGGCGCAAGTGCAGTCGCATCTCCAAGTTATCCCCCTTGTTCTTAATCTGTGCTTATACCCCCCACTGCCTTCACTAGCAAGATGCTTTGAGCAGCAGTGATATGCTGTATGTCAGTTCTTCAGCGCATACATTGTGTTCAGAGGACAAAAGCTGGTTTATGTGTACTGTTATGTATACAGTATATATATATATATATATATTATTGTTATTTATATGTATCTAGCTATTAAAATCAAATTCCTTAATGCTCTAATGGGACACTTTCTGCCTGATGATTTGTGCTCTTTCAACATTACCTGTTTATTTCATATCCTGTATTTTTCGTCGTACATTTTTGCATGTGTGTTTATACATGATGTACACATATTTGTTTATTTTTTTGTATACCAATTTTTTTGTGATTTTTTTGTGATTTTTGAGAAATAATAGTACAGCAATTAAATGAGAATTCAGTAATTATAATTAATAATAATTAAGAATTTTGAGAAACGTCATACCGACCGAAACGTCACATTTTGCACATATCTGGATATTGTATATGATAACACAGAATATCCTTTAGAATTGGCGTGACGGACTCTTTTCTACTAGTGTTACGGAGTGGGACCCTATCCGAGCACTCGACACACCTTGGAGTGCTGTACTTACCTATAGTATATTACTGACCCCAAACATACAGCCAATGTCATTAAGAACTATCTTCAGTGTAAAGAAGAACAATGAGTCCTGGAAGAGATGACATGGCCCAACAGAGCCCCTTATTTCAACATCATCAATTTTGTCTGGAATTAAATGAAGAGGCAGAAGGTTTTTTGCAAGCCTACATCCACTGAAGATCTGTGGCCAGTTCTGAAGAATTGTGTCAATCCAAGTATCGGGGCGTGCTATCCGACTTGACAGGTTACCTTTAACACCCAACACCACCATGAACAAGATTGGCGTGGGTTTTATTGAAAAAAAAAACAATCCTTTTTCTTAGATTAATATACACTGTACTGTAACCCTTTTTCATGTTATAGAGTATACAGTACGTATTCCTGCCATGTTGGGGGAAAGTGACAAGTCTCTGAAGCTGAAAGCACTAAAAAAACAGCACGACTCTATAAATAATACTTTCCATTATTGTTCAGGTCTCGAAACACAAATGTGAACAACAATCATTAGTGCTGCTATTTTTATATGTTATTTTTAAGGACAGGCATCTGTGTATGTCCACCAGCTGACTAATGTATTCACTGGAATATCGCCCCCCGAATACAAAGAGACACTTAAAGCAAAACACAGATTTTTAGAGTCCTATCAATGTTACATGATTTAACCCATAGGTTTGTTTCATATGAAAGCTGAAATACATCAATATGGTTCACAGAATGACTTAATTGAAAACAGTGAGTTAACAATAATTGATTTCATATATATAACTAGCACTATCTAGTACTGAGAAGATCTCGGAGTGGACAGTCCTCGGGATGACCGGCACTGAGATATGGTGATAAAGTGACAAATCTCTAGATGGATTAAGAAAGCGTTTAAGATTTTATTTCAGCCTTTTGGCGACAGCATGTTTGGAGCATTCCTCTCAATTCTCATAATTAATAAGGCTAAAAGGTTCACACTTCAACTCCATAGCGTCCATTTTTTCAGTGAGTAAATTATCTTGTGATATGAACTGCTAGAAACTCATGTTTGAAATCTATATGAAGTCTCGAGAACAGGGTATGGTCCGGTCTAATTTAAAGGAAATCTATCACCAGAAAGTGATCTATTCATTAAATAATGTTTTTTACATAACGTATTCTGTGTTAAAAATAAAAAATGAATACTTGCCATTGTCACATTGGCTACTGGAGCTTTTTTAGATTCATACTTTGTTTTGTTTCAGGAAACAACACATGCACATTGCCACAATGGTTTTATCCTAACCCTATCTTTTGTATTGAAATGTCTAATAGGCACGTGCAGAAGTCATTGTGAAGGGAGGGGGAGCAAGTACAGCTATGAAATTCCATATTATGAATGGTGGATCCCATTAAGAAAGTTCTTATAAACTGTTCCAGAAAGGATAGGCAGTAAGAGTCTAAAAAAAGGCCCCAGTGGCCAGTGTGAAAATTGAAAGATTATTAATTTAGTTAATTTTTTAAAATAATAATCATAATATGAAAAAAAAACATTATCAAAAAAACATGTAACACAAAAAACTGATTTAAACAGTAGGTCATTTTCTGATGATAGCTTCCCTTTAAAACTGCCTATAAGCTCTTAGATTCTTGATGCATAGACCATATGATCTTTATGAGGTTTCTAGACCATCATTGGGGTAAAAAATTGAGATGCATTCAAATTTTCAAGTCTATTTCCAGATTTACTGTTATTTCAAGTTGAGCAAGAGTTGTGTGAAAGTCACTGTTCTCCCGTCCATGAAATAAACACAATTTTGGCAATACTGAGCTTTGGTAAAGCTTTATCTACATCATATCCATGAATGATAATGTTAAAATAACTTTTTAGTACTTCAGAATGTCCTGTAGCACTTTTACTGACATGATTTCCTTTTTTGTTGGGTAGATAGAAAGGTAGAATTCAATTCACACTTTTACAAAATCATTTTTGCAGATTTTCCTGTTTAAATGTGTCCTGTGAACATTACAGCCCCGTCCTGAATCTGTACTTTACAATTCTTTTATATTGAAATAAAAGTCTAGAAAAGTGAAGTCGCTTCCTCATAGTTTCAACAAGAGGCATATGCCATAATCAAAGAAAATTCTACAGTAGAAGTAGAACTTTGCATGTTTTAATGTTTATAAGACGTTGCCAAGTGGGACACAGGATGTTCTTATAACCTGAATAATGATAAAGATTCATTTATGATTGGTAGTGGTGTACTGGCAACTTTTTCTTATTCGATTGCATTGGTGCCTTGACATAACAGTGCACCTTAAAATCTTGCAGATGTCGTGAGCGGACCTTTTCCCCTTATACAGTTCAGACTTAAGTATATAATATATCATAAACTAAAAAGAAGAAAAAATATCGTCTCACCACCAATGCGAGAAATACAGTGGCATGTAAATGTTTGGGCACCAGGTCAAAATTACTGTTATTGTGAACAGTTAAGCAAGTTGAAGATTATATGATCTCTAAAAGGCCTAAAGTAAAAGATGACACATTTCCTTTGTATTTTAAGCAAAAATATATATATATTTTCATCTTTTATATTTTATTAATTACAAAAAGGAACATGGGCCAATGCAAAATTTCGGGCAACGTTGGACATTGGTGTGCTCAAATAAATTTGACCAGGGTTTCAGACCTCAATCAGCCTGTTAGGGTAATGGCTTGTTCACTATTGTTGTCAGGAATGGTCACGTAATGCAAATTTCCCAGCTTTATAAAAACCCAGTCTCCTCTAATTAATTGCTAATTTATATTTTAAAGTTACATCTATAATTCTCCATTAAATCAAGGCACAAGAAGTAAAAAAAAATTCTCAAACATTCAGTTATATTTTATAGCAATACTCTGGTTATTTTCATACATTTGAAGAAAACGTTATTGTTTCAATTTTTAGCCATTAGATAACACATCCAGACAATGATACAGATAATGGTCTGACAGAATTATTTCCTCCCGCCGAAGGCTACAAATCTTCGGTTCTCGCTCTCTTACATATCTTGGTAAAAATTCAATGTCAAACAATTGCCTTAGCTGACCTCAGGTCAGGAGGCTGTTGAGCAGATGAGGTAATATGTCAGACAAATATTAAACAATTTCCCTAAGGAAAATAGTATGACACAGATTTGGTCTACTGTCATATAAGAGATGGCCTTCATATAAACACAGGTTAGATTAAGAAAATCAGTGTGTCCTCATATTAGCCATCACTGGGTTCTGACTGTCTTCATAGTCAATGCAACAAGCCCTGATAATGCTTCCCTCCTCTTAGGGTGCTCTCACATTGCGTTTTGTGTCCCCGTCCCAGGGTCCGGATACATGCGCCGACGGGGCCAATACATAGTAATGGTGGTGATGGGAGAACACATGTTCGCTCTGCCGTGCACTTTTTTTCGGGAATGTACGCCTACAGAAGGCAGAAACTCAGATGCAGTCTGCTAAGTTTGAGTGTCCGCCTCACAAAATTCAGAAGTAAGCCCCGACAGGGACACAGAACGCAATGTGAAAGCATCCTAAAGAATTACTTGATCTAGGTAGTTCTAGAAGGGACAAAATTCTATATAGAATAGGATTTGGCTCAATTGGTAAGCTAGAAAGTTTTTGATACTGCATGGCTGTAATGCCACTCCACGCTTTCGTCCACCATGGAATGTCATTCTCCTTTGTTTTGTTTTTTATTATTTAAAATAAATATTTGTATCACTGTGTTCAGAAATGACCGATCTATCAAAATCTAAATTAAATTAATCGGATCAGTAAATAGCGTAATGAGAGAAAAAAATCGAAACTCCAGAATTATGTTTTTTGGCCGCCGCCACATTGCAATAAAATGTAATAACAGGCGATCCAAACAATGTATCTACCCCAAAATGGTATCAATAAAAGTCAGCTCAGGGAACAAAAAATAAGCAATCACCCAGCCCCAGATCCTGAAAAAATGGAAACGCTACAGGTCTCAGAAAATGGTGACAAACACAATAACTTTTTTTCACACAAATTTTGAAATTTCGGCTGACTAGTCTGGGGCAACTAAAGCCCCATCGACTAGTCAAAGCCCTCAATAGCATAGGAAACAGGGACAATATAAATGCTTTTTTTATACCTTGTTTTCACTCAATAACATTATATAGGGCTGGTTAGGCAGGGAATTTACTCATACATAGATGAATGCTGCTGGGTTGGAGGGCACTGGGGAAACTGACAGGTTCCCTTTAAGCATAAACCCCTGTTGTCTCCATCAAAGGTCCACACATCATTACATTCAATATCCCATCCCCCTGTTTGCAGAAAACAGGTGGTCTTACAGGTGCCACCACTATAGGAGATATAGAAACAGCAGAGGTTAAAAGCATATAATAGAAAAAACATCAGAGCGTAAATGTTGCATCATTTGTAGTCAAGTGTTTGTATCCTGCCTCCTGCCAAGTCAGGTGAACGGTGAGATGAGTATTATGTTTTCTGGGGAGCTTTTTAACTTTTTTACTTCTACAATTCCGTAAAACAGCAGCCACTGAATTCACACAAAGTAAATTCCAAAAATTTTGCATTTTGGAGGATGCAGATTTTTGTACCATTCAAGTAGGATTCAATTCCACTTGAATAAATTCACCCCTTTCTAGTGCTGGAAAATCACTCTGGGTTCTAAAGGGTTAGCTATTCATGGATGGCACGAGATACTGATACTTCATGTTTTGGTGATGCGTGCCATTTTGTGGGAGTGTTTTTAAACAGAAAAAAAGCAAAATTACAATGGAAGCACATTGAGGTAAATAGTTAGTGCCATGTAGATAAGAAGCTAGTGACCCTGCCGTTTTTGTGTGAAGATAAATAATGGGGCAGTGGTGATGTGAGAGAAGCCTTGTAGGCTGCAACATACCAAGAAAATTAATTTTTCCCACAGAACAGCTGGCACTGTACTAAGTTTTGATAGCTAAAGTAATAGAAGAAGATGTCAGACTGACATGGACTCGTGAGATAACAAGACAAGCAGACAAATGGGGGGTAGACCTGTTGGAACTGTTTGTGAAAGAGGAAAGTAGGTCTGTGTTGTAGAGTGTGTCCATTGCAGAACCGTAGGATGAGTGAAGGAGTTCTCACTGTATGGTATGTGTGGAAATTGTGGCAAATTTGAAGTACAGGCGACGTAGTAAATTGACACACTTGACTCGGGAAGGGCCAAATCTAACTACAAATAAGGAAGTGTTCCAGAGTTATTTGTTCTATTCCAATGTTCCAAGAATGACAACTCCATTTTGGGCAACAAAGTAAAGAAAATTCAAGTTGAATTTAAAAAGCTCTAGTGTTGTGTGAAGAGTCTTGCCGGAGAACCAGTTACCCTCCGGTCACAAGGGGGTGAGAAACCTGTAGCTCGATCTCTGCATCTTATACCTGCATGAGGCACATTTTTGTGCACAAAACCATAATAAAATGTTAGTGAAAATGTTAAATGTTCTAGTGCAGAAATGTACAATTTTGCATTTTTTTTTAATTGAAGCTCTCAATCTCACCTCTACGTTCCTAGCTATCCCATTTGTAGTTTGTTTTTGTTTTTTTACTGCATCTTATACAATCCTCCCTCACTGTGGCTGTACCTTTAGCTCAAGTCATGCACTGCCCAGGAACCTGTACAAGTAATAAATTACTGAATATGGATGAAGAGTTATTCCCTGCACAGGTTCTGCGGTAGCTCATGACATCCATTGCTTGAGACTTGAACAGTAAGTCGCAATGAAGGAGCCATCAATATTAAGACCCTCGGTAATCTACAGAATAGCAGGGACAAGATAAATGTAACTTTGGGGTGAGGTGGAAGCTTTTTTAGTTTTTTTCATGGAGGGTCAATATAAGAATAAATGTTAGAATTATCATAATGATATGTTAATGATCTAAATTTTTCAAATGACACTTTATTTAATCAGACAGTTGCCATGCATAGACTACTAGAAATATTAGACTACAGAAGAAGTTCTGAAGCACAGTTCTTTTTACCGAATATCTTTTACTCTAACAAAAAAAAATAAAAGACTGGCAGGGAAGCGGGGGTGGGAGGGAGGCAGTGATCGGGACATATGGTTCTAAAAAAGAATGCCATTTTAGATGAGATTGACTATTATACAGCAATTTTAGTGGTGACATTTGACTGTTCTATTCAACAAGCCATGTAAGCGCTGGGTACGTAATATGGGCTGAGAAACTTTCTTATAGAATTGTTCGTTTTCATTTTCTATATCTTAAATAGGTTGTTTATTTTGAGTGCTGGAAGGATCATGGAAGCTGACCCACAATATATGAGAAGAAATGAATGGACACATTCAGCGTCCTTCATGTAATGAGCATTACCACTTCATTTCATTAATTAAAATTAACTAATTTTCATTATTCTGTTCAGACACTTTGAAGCTTGCAGTGTCTTTGACCGACTTGGAGCCATTAGTAATTAAAATGGTTGTGTAACGTGGTGCGGGGTGGTAGCCGTGGATGAGGTACTCATCTCTTACGCCCCGGCACACTACATGAAAAAGGGTGTCCTGGCTGGGTGTGTGGGTTTCATCTATGAGAGCGCTACGCCATTGCAGGCCGCATGATGCCGGTGACTTTGGCTGGATACTGGGCTGTGACGTGCAGTGAAACACTGCCCACAGCAGAGTCAATCAGAGGGAGTGCGTGAGACTCGGTCATGCCTTGGTGATGCAAGGTCAACTTCCAGAGTCTGATAGTTGACGTGACATCACCAGATGTCAGCAGTGGTTGCAGCCGGTGGCCACTCACGTGATCATTACTGAGCAAGCAGCGATAGTGCTGCTCAGAGACAAATATGTTGTGACAAATTCACTGGTAAAGTGCTGGAGGGGAGATATGTTTCCCGGAGGCTATTGGTGTCAGTGAATTTAAACTGTTAAGTTTCCTCCAGCACGTTATGTGCAAAGAGGTGTTAAGTCTCCATTTTCAAAGGCCGTGTTTTTATGAGAACAACCATAGAGCGGGTGGGAGGTTGTTCTCCATATCTCCTCCCCAGGGTGTGGTCTGGGGGAGGTTTAAATACTTGGCCAGCTGAAGCATTCAGCGTTCAGTAGGTCTGGAGTGAGGAACTCCAGATCTGTTTATGTGGAGCTATCCTGAACCACACAGAGTACCTGCACTCTGAGCAGGCGGATGCCTGCTTCCACAAAGACTGTGATTTTGTGTTGCCATTTTGCTTTGTTCTCCCTGTTTGCACAGCGGGCTGTGTTTTCTTTTGTGGACTCAGTTGTTGGTTTATGCTTCACTTTTTAATAAACCAACCAGAAGATTTAAAGAGACAGTGTACCTGTGTCTACCTCCATGTGCAGCTGAGCGAGCGATCTACCACAATGTCAACATAAAGTATTTGCAAAAAGACTTATTTGAAAGGTTTAAATCGATGTGCACAATATACATTGTAGTGGATCACCTCTTTAACTTCTTTGCTTGCTGACGCTTTGGAACTCCCACCCGGGGCATTCTCTTAGTCTCGCGTTCCCTGTTCCGTCTTGGCCCGTTACCTCTCTGAGTTGCAAACTCGGGGCCATACTGCTAGGTATCCTGTCTCAGGACCCATCTCCAGTGCATTACTCTGTCTATGTCGTTTTTCCTTGTCTCTTGCTATCCACTGCCTTGGTCTTCACTCACGTCAGGGATACCCAACTTATGCGGCTCTGCTGAGTACTCAGACCAAAAATCTGCTCTGGCTGCAAGCTATGACTTGTCTGACTCACTACCAGAAAGTCCTCTCTGATCTTGCTACATAGCCTCTCCCTCTCTGGGCTAGTCCCAACTCTTAACTCTAACCATACCTACACATTACCTGTTGCTGGCAGAACACAACACTATCACATAACAATGTAAAACATTATAATGCATCACATCACAGCACATATCAACAAGGGGGAACGTTGGCACAACTCTTACAGTTGTCTCATAGTTAGTCCTTCCCATTATGTGTGCTGTGGAATCTTTGATATTAAAGAGCTGCTTGTTTCCCCTATATTAACCACAGATTGACAGCTTTCTCTTGCTGCACAATAAAAGGACAAAACTATCAATCAGCCATGTGTGGGCAGGGGAAATCAATCGCTCATCAGTAGATAACTCAGTGCTCGGATCTTGCTGCATTTAATAAACTGTAATTTTATTGAAACCACTTCATGCAAACCAGTAAGAAAAACACTGCCGACTTTCCAAGAAGCAAAAGAGGGACAGAATATTATATTTTAGGCCACAACCTTAACCACATCCTACAGACACCTAGCTACCATTTCATCCTCCACTGGCCACATAAAGAAAATGTTAGAAAGTAATGAATGAATACTGCAAAAACAATGAATACTATAAAAACAAAACCCCCCAAAAATGGTGAAATTGTGTTATTTTTTTCAGCATTTTATTCTACTTGGATTTTTTTCCTATTTTTTAGAACAGTGTATGGAAAATTTGATGTTGTCATTCAAAATTACAATTCATATCACAAAAAAACAAGCCCTAATATACTATGTCACTAGAAAAATATAGAAGTTATGGCTTTTGGATGAAGGGGAGGGAAAAATGCAAACTATGAAAACGTAAATTGGCTGCAGATATGATGGGTTAATGGGGTATCCCAAGCTTAGGATAAAAGTCTGCAGGCACTATATGTGACTGCAGACTCCTGAATCGTGACAGTGTGCAGTGCACAGATTGTCACAATTCCTAGGTATTGCTGTTGCAAACGGACAGTTACGTGACTGTATGTGTGCAATTTGCATGTTAGCTGTCACATTCCAACTAGACTCATCTTCTCTCAATTCACCTCTATGGAGAGAAGCTAAACACAAAATAAAAAGCAAAAAACAATGGTGGAATTGCATTTTTTTTTATAAATAAAAAGTTACCAGTCTGGGAAGAAGTGGAGTGAAAAATGAAAGTGCAAAAAAGAAAATTGCTCAATCCTTATTGAGTTAAACACAAAAACCTTTTTGAGTGCCAAATGCGCAATTATAGGGGGCATATTGTAGCAATAAACCATTCTTTAGATTCACTTGTTATTAGTGAAACAAAAGCGAAGGGACAAGTAGAAATATCTGAAGAAAATACAAATCATTGCTGGTAGTGTGCCTATAAATAAAGTACACACCCAGTTCTCCTGTTCGACTTGTTGTACTGCATGCCTGCACATCTAAGGAAACAACCAAAACATGACTTAACAAGATTTTGTTAAGGTATTTGTGTAAGAATTGTTAATGTACTGTACTGCCTGTGATACAAATTTATATAACTATACTGTGGATATTTCATTTTACAATGTTTAAAACTTCACCATTTTGGATATAATCATTCTTTGCTTGAAATGTACATGTTTTTTTTATAAAAAAATGTGTGTTATGTTTTGAGGTTCTTCACCTCCGGCAACATTTATGGGTTTTACAGCTCCGTGACAATACTCGTTCTATTTGCCTGCAAAGGCATAAAAGGACTGTACAACCATGAGCAAGACTAAACAAGACATTCCCGAAAACTTGGCAAAGAGTAACTGGTGACATAACTAAACAATTAATCATCTTTCCTCATATGTGTACAATCTTCTACGAAGATAAAACTTAATTTTGCATGTAAACTCCCAAACATTTAATGGGGCTTCTCATTTAAAGAGGATCTTTTAGCAAATTTTTCATGTTGAACTGGACATACAATGTACTGGACACACAATGTAATAGTGGCTTCAGAGCAGAATAAACTTTTTTTTTTCCTTTGGGTTGTGAAGATATTAGCATTAGCATTCAAGTATTTGGCACCAAAGTGAATCAATTTTCATTAAGTCCAAGTGGGTGTTATCAAACAGTTTTCACTAGAGGCATGTACTTCTTCCCCCTGTATGAGGTTGACCAATTATAAGCAGGCAACACCACTCAGGGGAAAGAAAAACACGCCTACTTCCTAGCTCAAAACAGATTTCTCCTATGTGATATAATAATGACAGACATCCCTGCCCTGTACGGTAATCACTGCAGAGTGATTATAAGTTTATAAGTTGCTGTGAGCACAGCAGACCTGAGTATCATTACTGACTCCTTTGAGCTCTCATCTCCTGGTAGACCATGTGTTGGAGGGGCAACTGTTAGAACTCTCCTGTTAGGTTTTTTCTAGTTTGCTGGTCACATGACCTTTTTTGCCTATTTAATCCTGCTCCGCCCTCCTGGCCTTGCTGGACTTCATTGTAATTTCTACTCTTGAGCTAGCTTGGTGCTCTGTTACCTTTCTCAGTCAGTTTTGCTAGGTCTTCGGACCTCTATGTTCTATGTTGTTTGTTTGTCTTATTTCTGCTACAATTTCTGCTAGGAGGTGTCCATCTTTCTCCCAGGTCCTAGTTCGGGTAGGGATCCCTTCCACACATCTATAGGTCTTCGTTCAGACTAGCCGAGGACTTTAGCGGGTCTGATCGCAGGATCAGGTTCCCCGTTACATCGTAGGGATCCAGCTTAGTTCTATTGTAGGGACAGATCTCCTGTCTTTCCTTAGTGCTTGTAGCAGATCATAACAGCAACACAGCTGAGTTTAGTTATGTCACATTGCAAACCCTTCTATCAGCTCTCCTCCTCTCATAGCACCTTCACCTCTGCTGTACTGCCCCTCCCCCCACACTGCCAGTTTGGAGATGAGAGCTTAAAGGTGTCAGAAATCACATTTCAGTCTGTTGAGCTCAGGCAACTTGTAATTTCTCTGCAGTGAGATCAAGCTATCATTACATCTCACACAGGAGTAGCCTGTTTAAAGTTATTCTGGGGGCGTATTCTTTTTCTCTTGAGTGTTGTTGCCTGCCTATGATTGGGCAATGTCATACAGGAGGAAGAAGTACATGCCCCCAGTGAAAACTGTCTGATAACATTCACTTGGATGAACATTAACTGATTCGGTGCCAAACTCTTAGGCTATGTGCCCACGATGCAGAAATGCTGCATATTTTTTCCACTTCTCCCTGGCAGGAAAAAGGCATGCGGTTTTTAAATGTGTTTTTCCTGCCAGGTAGAAGCATTTGTCAAGCGTTTTTGCATGCATTTCTGCATGTAGGTTATCAAGCGCTTTTCCAAGCGATGTTAGCATCACTTGGAAAGTGCTTGACAACCCGACATGGATTTATAGTAGTGTGACCAAGTTAGTTAAAAAAAAAGAATAAGAATATACTCACCTTCCGATGTCCTCCCGGTGTTTTCTCTGCTGCGTCCGGTGTCTTGGGCGGCTCGCGGTGGTGTGAAGGACCTGCGGTGACATCATTGAGTCATGTGACAGGTCACATGACTCAATGACGTCATGGCAGGTCCTTCACAACAACGCGACCCATACAGCAGACCAGACAGAGGGGAGAAAACACCGGGAGCACATCGGAAGGTAAGTATAATCTTTATTTTTTATTTTAAATTCATTTTTTTACAGTTTCTATGGTACCCAGGTCTGGAGGAGAGTCTCATCTTCTCCAAACCTGGGTACCATCCGCACATTGAACCCTGTGATATCCGCTTGTGCAGATGCAGTGATGCGGATGTCATGCGGTCCAATGCAAGTCAATGACGGCAATTACGCTGCGTGTCCGCAAAATTAATGGACATGCTGCGTATTTTTCCGCAATGATAATCCGCAGCGGAAATTTCCGCAGCATGTGCAAAGCACATGCGGATTATCATTGGGGACCATGTGGCACGTATTACCAAGCATTTTTTAAGCGTTTTCACTGCGGAAATTCCGCGGCAAAAACGCTTGAAAAAAGCATAGTGGGCACGCAGCCTAAGATTGCTAATATCTCTGTGACTGAGAGGTGAAAAAAAGGCCAAAACGTTTTATTTTGATCTGCAGCCACTATTACATTGTGTCCAGTTCAACATGAAAAATTTGGGGAATGGTTCTCTTGAAATGCTTCTTTAATGCTAGTGTAAAAAGGTAGTCTTTTTAGTTTTAGTTTACACGTTTGCACATTTACAACCATCGTGCGTCTCTGCCAAAAATGTTACTCCAGTCGGGGAATGGAGTACATTTCTGGCATAATTTATGTCACTAAAGGCATTAAAGGTGCATAAATTGTGATGAATTTGCAGGCTGGGCTTCACCACTCCCCATCTCATTCCAGCTCTCCCCACTTTCGTGATGCTGATCAGGACCGGCATAAAAATGGCCGAAGTTGCAAAACTTTTTTACAACATCGAGACATTTCTAGGTGTTTTATGTCAGAATTCTGGCGTAAACACCTTTATAGATCAGGTCTAAAGTATATTAGAAAGTTACAGATCATTTTTTAATATAATCTAAATAAAACCGAAAACCCCTTTAATAAAATGACGAACATTATCTACGGGTATGTGCATAGGGTTATTTTGATGAGGTCAGATATAATGAGTTTTTCACGCGAAAACCACTTCAGGAAACGCTCCTGCAATGTGGTGTTTTCTAGGCAATTTTATGTGTACTGAAGAGCTTTTGATAACATTTGACAAACCATTTTGTTAGTGTATTTTCCTAAAGTGCTTTCTATAAATGTTTTTAAGTGTCTTTTTGTAGGTGATTTTCTCACATTTTTTTAAATCCATTAAGCAATGAATAAAATGCTAGCATTCTACGAGACAAAAACGCCTCAAAACCGCTTATAAAACACTCAAAAAGACATCCAGGAGTCTTTGTGGCATCTCTGTAGCCTTTCCATTGATTTCTATAGTAAAGGATGGAGCAGCTTTATTATTATTTATAACCCCTTCACGACATGGCCATTTTTAATTTTTGTTCCTCCCCCCTTCTTCCCAGAGCCATAACTATTTTATTTTTCTGTCATTGTAGCCATATGAGGGCTTGTTTTTTTGCAAGCACCATTTTAATAGCACCATTGATTTTACCATATAGTATACTGCAAAACGGGAATAAAATTCCAAGTGCGGTGAAATTGCAAAAAAAAGTGCAATTCCACAATTGTTTTTTTTTTATTTTATTTACCATGTTCACTTTATGGAAAGACTGACCTGGCAATATGATTCCCCATGTCAGTGCAATTATGCAGATACTGAACATGTATAGTTTATTTTTACAGTGGTGAAAAAAAATTCTGAAATTTGTATGAAAAAAAGTTTTAGCATTTGTCGCCATTTTCCGAAGCCTGTGGCATTTCTATTTTTCGGGATCTGGCGGTGGGTGATAACTTGTTTTTTTGTGCGCGCAGCTGTTTATTTGATATTTTGATGGATCGGACATTTCTGAACACAGCGATACCAAATATGACTAACATGATCTACGGGTATGTGCATAGGGTTATTTTGATGAGGTTAGACATAACGAATTTTTCAAACGAAAACCACTTCAGGAAACGCTCCTGCTATGTGATAGAATAAGGGAGACGAAGATAGAGGGAAAACAAGCAGGTGGGAAGATGCATTTAAATGATTGGCTCCGCCATGATGCACTGGGCGGCGGGACATAGTTTGAACAGTCATTCTGTGCTGACAGAGTCCCTTTAAAGAGGACCAATTATCAGTTTAAAAGTGCCCAGTTTTTCCTTATGTCTTATTCCCGCTGTGCCACTGACTATTCTGGGGGTTTTTTTGTATTTTTTTAATCCAACAGAGATATGGAACTTTTTAATTAATGTTACATTTTATGATCTTTTTCAAAGAGATGCTGGGGCTTAATAATGCAGAGCAGCTTGAAATTCACCCAAGGTATCTTGTGAGCGCTGCCCTCTTGGTAAAGACCATAATATTTAGTAATTATGAAATTAGAAAAAAAAACAGAATATTCACGGAAGCAGTGGGAATAAAATAAGAAGAAAAATCTGCCAGGTCCTCTTTAAGTGGTTAATGCTTCAAATAAAAAAAATGCAGTCATAGAAGGATTCTTTTATTCTGTCTTCTGAAAGCCTTACAATCAACTATCTATTGCGTCAGGACTTTCCCAGTGCAGACCTTAAATTGGAAAGTAGTTTGAAATGACGTCTTATTCCCTCTCAAAGTGACCGATTGAGCTATTTGTGGTCACTTCTGGATTACCTAGCTCTTCCAGTCTTCCAGTATTTCACTGCTGTGTTATTATAGTTCATGTTACGGTTCTTCTTTTGTTTATCCTGAGCTTCCAATAGCTCGTATTTTGTTCTTCTGTACAATGATTGTTTAGATTCCATTATATCCTCAGTCTCTCTGAAAAAAAAAATCGGTTCTCTCGTTGTAACCCAATTGTCACTCAGTTGGAGATGAGTGCACCAGAGTCATGGGCACATAAAAAGATGTGCGAGAAAATAATTCTTCCCATTCTCATATTGTTTAACTTGAAAACGAGAATATGTCTACAAGTAAAACATGATAACATGAATATACATAACTTATTAAATGGGCACAATGAAAATAAAAGACTATTCTTGGGTTTTTTTCCCTGCAATTTTCACATTAGTATCATGAATACCAGAACAAAAATGTTAAGAAAATTATATCAATTTACAGGGATATTTTAAAGTAAAATTATTTTGGATATTCTTCATGCTGTAGATTAGACATAAAGTAGGTCCAATTGTAAAAAAAGAAAAGTATGACACTTTCTATTTCCATTTCAATGCAAAATTCAGTGATTCTACAGACTATCAATGTATATATTGCATAAACTTTTACGTTTCATCAATCTTTTCACAGCCAGGGCATTCTTAATATCTCAGCATTAATTATAAAAAGAAGACAAAAATCATTGGCGCCCTCATGCAGTCTGCATCAAAGTGTATATTTATGCAAAATAAAGGCATAAAAGTCATGTTTGTGGCTTAAAACATAACTGGTTGAAGATTACTGCTCTTTGCTATGGGCAAACACCAGGTCTCCAGCCATTGAAGTACTACAGGTTACTAAAAAGTAAGGCATTTAGCTAAATGCTCTCTGTCTATTATTAGCTAATATTGATTAGAAGTCAGAAAATAGTGACAGATGCTCTGTAAAAGCAATAACCAGTATGATCAATGAGCTTGATGGTGAGTTATAATTTACATCTTGTCAGATGTCATCAAATGCATGTCAGAATTACAATCAAGAAATAATCAAAGTTATAAAACACGTCGAATAAATTTTCTTAACAAGGCTGTAAGTCAGACTCGGCATCATAAATCCAAGCACTTTCATTATGACGTCTTATTTTGGTCATATTGTTGCATGTTATTCTATGTAAAAAGGGCTAGAGAAGGTTTATTTTTTCAGAACTTTTGACAGTCAATTTTGTGTTTGCCAAAAAGGCAAATGAATCAAATGTCTACTGTAACTCAGGTACAGGACCGATTGGTAAGTGAAAAATGGGTATATATTAGTGTGGGCTCAAAAATGTTTAACGTATTCCCGTTATTTCAGTGTCCTTTTCAGAAGAAGCTGTCAGGTGTGTACATGAGGAGTAACACCATTTATGGACATTATATGACTTGTAGTCTTCATTTTTTACAAGTTTTCTATTCTGCAGCTTCTATCTTTCATTTTTAGTTCTATCTGAGCTGGTTAATCGATACTAGCTGCTATTATGTCTCCCATGTACAGTGCACACAGATGGATTCTTGCTCTTGTTCCTCTGTAGAACACAAACAGAAGCAGCAACAGCAGCATGGAATATATTATGCAGCAGTATTGAGCTGTGTGGCTGTGACTCCAGCACTGGAGTGAAGTAAGTCAGTTTAAACTGATGCTGCCAGCATCTGCCCTTGTTTGCCTGTTTCTCACTTTGCTGAGTACTCAGCACTCTTCCTTCCTCCTTTTCTCTATCTGTAGTGTATAATAAAAGGTGTAACCTGACACCTCACTTTACTGGCAGAACAGATTTGAGCTGCTTATCAGAGTGGCTGGTGAATTCAGAATGCAGGAGAGAAGGAAATAAATGGCTCACAAGAGGAGAAAGAAGCAGAATTCTAGAATAAGAAGTTCTATAAAGTTTCTTATGTTTGCTTATACTATTCTTTTATGGAACATTTGTTGAAAAAAAACAATAAGTATTTAAGTAAAATTGAAACTTTTCGTATATTAAAAAAAAACAAATCTATTTAGAAAAGACATTTCAAACTCTTTGTATTCTACTCAATCTCTAAGAGCTTTACTAACATTAGACTACTTCACTTAATCTGACAATTCTTTGTTCCATCAATAAAGGAATTCCTATTTTATCAACATACTTAAAGGGGTTGTCCTCCACTGGACAACTCCTTATTAATGAACCCAAGGAGGTGAAAATTAATGAAAAAAAATGTGATATTCATTTCCTACTCCCCTATACCCAGCCCTGCATTCCCTTACAGTTTCCTGGGATCAACATCTACTTGGGCGAAAAGTGAATGCTGCTGCTTACTAACTGATGGTCTGCAGTGCTCAAGTAACAACCTTGCTGGATGTTGATCTCAAGAGTCAGAAAGCGAGCACAGGACTCAGTATGGGGGAGCGGCGCCAGCCCAGGAGGTGAGTATCGATTATTATTTGTTTTCACCGCCCTGGATTCATAAATAAGGGGTTGTCAATGAGTGGAAAACCTTATGTAGTCAACAGTTCAGCTGAGTTGCCATTAAAATGGTATTTTTGATTAACTTGTTGAAGGTAATCTCTTTTTTAAAATACACACGCTGCTCATAACTGGAAGGCAAGTTTAAATATTTCACAGTTATCTCCAGTAAATTATTTAAAAAAAGAAAAGATAACGCTAATGATGGAGTCCAAGGCACAGAGACAAGTATCAGCTGCCTTATAATACTTTATCTCCAGTGTCACATACAGAAAACTCATAAATGACAAGAACGATTATACTTTTGCCATGCTTGTGACTCGACATGACATCTTCCCACCAGAAATAAAAGTGAAGCTTCTAAACAAAAATATCCAGATAACAACAGTTTTTATGCATGGCGGCCAGTGTAAAAACTACTGCCGGTTTTGCTTATAGCAATCAATCTCATTATTATTTTCATACCCAGCTAGAACCAGAAAAAAAGAAATCTGGATCTAATGTGTGGCTATGGGCAACATATTTGTAAGAGCACCATTGTAAATGTCATTTAAAGGATTATTTCCATCTCATTAAAGGGAATGTGTCATCATTACATATTTCTTAAATAAGGTTTTTATGTTAAATGTATTTTTTTTAACAAAATGTTATTTTTTTTTTATTAATCATATTATATGTATATAGAAAAAAACAATATTGTAGTTTTCATACTGGTCTGTTATTAGACTTCTACTTTCTGTTCTTTTTTGCAGCCAATTGGACAGTAGCTGATGTTCTCCCAGCTGTGGAGGGTGCTGGGGTGGGTTGCGGCGGTGGAGCAGCGAGCACAGGTAGTAGCCGACACCTACAGCTGCCACTTGTGCCCGCTACTAAAGAAAATTAATATTCACTCCTCTCCACGCCCATCGGAGTGGAGAGGAGTGAATATTCATTCTCCTTAATAGCGCACACTGTCAATCGCAGGCGTGGAGAGGAGTGAATATTCATTCTCCTTAATTGCGCACGCTGTCAATCGCAGGCGTGGAGAAGAGTGAATATTAATTTTCTTTAGTAGCGGGCACAGAGGATTGCGGAGCCGCAGCAAGAGCGCGTTCTCTGCTGTGTGCGCTATTGAGGAGAACTATTCTCTCCTCTCCACGCCCATAGTTCCGGCGTGGAGAGGAGTGAATATCCCCGCAGCTCACCTCGGCATCTGAGGGCGCATGACAGTGATGTCATCCGCTGCTCAGATGCTGAAATCATCTGCTGGCAGAACAGGATGCAGCACTGGAGCAGAGGGGAGTAAGGAAGGTGAGTAGAACTGTTTATTTTTTTCATGTGTGCAGTGATGGGGGGCCATGTATATCAGGACTGGGGATGAGGAGGCCATGCATACCAGGATTGGGTCTGAGGGGGCCATGCATACCAGGATTGGGTCTGAGGGGGCCATGCATACCAAGATTGGGGATGAGGGAGCCATGCATACCAGGATTGAGGATGATGAGGCCATGTATACCAGGAATGGGGATGAGGTCTGTCTGCTGAATGCCCCTCATTACCAGCGTCCCTCTGACAACTCCTCCTGCCAGGTGAGAAAGAAATGGTAAATGGGCGTGGATTGGGGTGTGACCAGGGGCATGGCCAAAATTTGCAGCAGCACGCTATGCGCGACGCATGATCTGTCCTTGTTTCTCTTCTTCAAAAGTTGGGAGATATGCTTTTGTTGTATGGATATATGACATTATTTAAATATTGTGTATTATACTCTTGCTTTCTCTCTTTAGCCATTTAGTCTGAGTTGGTGTTTATTGTTCTGGTCCCGGTACAGATTTGACCGGTTATCCGGCACTTTGTTCCTGTATCATGTATTTGGCCTCTTCTTATTTATTACCCCTTTTAAGTCGCAGAACAGCAATAGAATATCCCATCAATTTATGAACAATGGGTCAGAGTACTGGGACGTTCACTTATCCTGAGAATATAGGGGCTGTAGCACAGCGGGGAACTTCAGCACTGCTTCTTGTAAGTAAATGGGGTCGCCTGCAAGCCTGGCAGCTTCAATTTCAGGATCTGTAATTGTTCCAAAAGTTAGTCCCCAACGAATTGCATATCCTGGCGATATGATACCACTGAATAAAATGGGAATCACCATTTAAGACAAGTCCTTTTCTTGTTATCTTGCTTTATTATTAGTAATATTACTGATGATAATTATATGGGTCGTCCAACACTACAAAGAGCCTTTCTTCACATCCATCTTGCCTGCTCTTTAATTTATTTATACAGTAGTGTTCAAAATAATAGCAGTCCAATATGACTAACCAGGTTAATCACTGTTTTTGGTATAAATTATATTACCACATGTCAAACAATTTACCAGTTGGTGCAGTAGATTCTAAGAAAACCGACAGACTCAGCATTCATGATCTGCATGTTTTTGAGTCTGTGTATTTGAATAATTAATTGAAAAGGGGGTGTGTTCAAAATAATAGCAGTGTGGAGTTCAATTAGTGAGGTCAATCATTCTTTGACGAAACAGGTGTGAATCAGGTGGCCCTTATTTAAAGGTGAAGCCAGCACATGTTGTACATGCATTTCTCCTTGAAAGCCTGAGAAATATGGGTCATTCAAGAAATTGTCCAGAAGAACAGTGTAGTTTGATTAAAAATTTGATTGGAGAGGGTAAAACTTATAAAGAAGTCAAGACAGATAGATAGACTGTTCAGCTAAAATGATCTCCAATGCTTTAAAATGGATCGAAGAATAGCCAGAATGGCAAAGGCTCAACCAATGATCAGCTCCAGGATAATCAAAGACAGTCTCAAGTTACCTGTGTGTACTGTGACAGTTAGAAGACACCTGTGTGAAGCTAATCTCTTACCAAGAAGTTGCCGCAAAGTTCCACTGTTAAAAAAAAGACATGTACTGAAGCGGATACAATTTGCCGAAGAACATATCAACTGGCCTAAAGAGAAATGGAGAAACTGTTTGTGGAATGATGAAAGTAAAATTGTTCTTTTTGGGTCCAAGGGCTGTAGACAGTTTGCAGATGACCCCCAAACTCTGCATTCAAGCCACAGTACACTCTGAAGACAGTGAAGCATTGTGGTGCAAGCATCATGATATGGGCATGTTTTTCTTACTATGGTGCCGGACCTATTTACCGCCTACCAGGGATCATGAACCAGTTTGCATATATTAAAATGCTTGAAGAGGTCATTTTGTCTTACGCTGAAGAGGATGTGCCCTTGAAATGGGTGTTTCAACAAGACAACGACCCTAAATACACAAGTAAACGAACATAATCTTGGTTCCAGTCCAACAAAATTGAGGTTATGGAGTGGCCAGCCCAATCCCCGGGCCTTAATTCGATAGAACACTTGTGGGGCGACATCAAAAATGCCATTTCTGAGGCAAAGCCAACAAATGCCAAAAAATGGTGGGATGTAGTCAAAACATCCTGGGCTGGAACAACAGTTGACAGGTGCCAGAAGTTGGTTGACTCTATGCAACATAGATATGAAGCAGTTCTAAAAAACTGTGGGTATACAGCTAAATATTAGGTTAGTGATTCACAGGAATGCTAACTTCTCAAAAAAAAGAGTACATATTGTGAGTTTGTAAAGACAAATGAAGACACTGCTATTTCTTAGAACAGCCCAATGGTCATTTTTTGTTATTTTCTATGAAGTAGTTGAAAATTATATACATTTCTCTTCATGTTTTGAATTGGAAAACCGTGTGCCATGTTCCTAATGCATGGAAATAAAAACCAGGATAAAGATTTTGTGCTTAACTCATGTTATTGAACACACTGCTATTATTTTGAACACTACTGTATGCTTTCATTAGCTACAGATCAATCATGTGTCAGCACTATTTGCACTTCCACTAACATTATGTTTGGATACCCCATGAATCGCTGCGGCATCCAAATGCAACATCAGCAATAAAAATAAAATGGATCAGAATTGGACCTGCTCTGAGTCACATGGATCTGACTCTTTGATCTGTGATGTTAATGGATGTGTGAACACATCTATTCTAAACTATAGGTCAGAGTGCTGCCCGAGAAAAATATCGGACAGCACTTTGAGGTGTCACACGGATCTGTGAATGGAGCCTTAAAGTGAATTTGACAGCTGATATAAGCTGCCTGATCAACAGCAGCACAAAAACTACAGCGTTTCAGTGAAAAATAAACTTTAAAATCCATCAGGGACAAAGCCTCTTGGGAGACTAGTCAGGCAGGTGGGTCCCTGGCGGCTTCTCCAAGCCTGCTTTCTTAGTGTGACAGGTCTTTTACTATACATGCATACAGGGAGAGACCTGTTAGTCAATGACAGCAGATGGAGAGAAGATGGAGAGAAGTCACCAGGGACCCGCCTGTCTGGCTAGTCATCCAAGCGACCCCTTCCCTGGTGGCTTTTAAAGTATGTTTTTCTCAGAGTATGGCTGAGTTCACACAGCCAGTGTATGGTACATGCTGCCCTTGGATCATGTAGTATGTATCAACTGTCAGGTTCCCTTTAATTTCCCAGGAACAGCCTTTCAAATGTATTTAATGCTTTCAATCAGTTCAGAAATATTGTAATTCTGCCTATACTGTCATCATTGTGCCTACATTTCTACCTTTCATTACCATATTATCAGATACCAGTCTAACTTAACCATCATTTTCTTTGGGGAACTGTTTTTTCCAATTACATTGACTGTGGAAGTTGTTTAATTTAGTAAGTCATCAGCATGGAAAAATCAGTGTTTCTCCAACCATCCTGCTGAATAGATTTGCCTTGGATAGACTGCTGACTCTAATCGCGGGCAAATTGTTCCGCTTCCAGTAATGCGCTGCTGCTGATTGATTAGACCATTGTTCTTATTCCTTTCGATGTGTACATAATTGTAGAGTGGCACAGTATTGATAGATTATGCTCACATCATATATAACAGGGGGTTTATTTTTTTAGATGATTCTTAACACTCAGGAGGTAATTAAGACAATCAACCTAGACCTGGACATGGAAACCTGCTATAAAGAACGGCTAGTTCATTACCAAACGTGTCAGCAAAGCCTTACACGGTTAAACAAGGGGACTTTGTGTGTAACCATATGGTGCTCAGTGTGATACTGTATTACAAGCTTATTAACTTAAGTATTTGCTCATATGAAATCAGAGAAAAATCAAGGTACAGTATGGCCACATGCATCTATTTGGGTGCCATAATATAGCTCTGTAAAACTCAGAGCTTGGAGATGATAACATGAGTGTCAAGAGTCGACTCATGAGTAGTGTTGAGCGAATTTGTTCGGCATTTCAAATTCGGGTTCGTGTTCGGGGCTCCGGCTTGTTCGCGCCAAAAAATTCGTCCCCGCCCATCTGCGTGACAGCGTGGCAAATCAGGGATGTTCATGGGCGGAGCCGATTTTTTGGCGTGAACAAGCCGGAACCCTGAACACGAACCCAAATTTGAAATGCCGAACAAATTCGCTCAACACTACTCATGAGAACCACTCAAAGCTAACATTTTTTCCTCTTTTTGCAGGAACTAATATGAGCGACAGTTTGTTTTAATTTAATGAAATACATTTACAAGACCGGAGGCAATTCATTTCAATGTAGGATTTTCCATCCAATATTCTTACTCAACACTTGACATGTTGCTAACACTCATCCAGGGATAAATAATGTGCTGAAATAAATGATTGCAAAGTAGTAGAAGCAAATTCTTGTTCTTTTTCCTAAGGGTTATGCTTGCAGAAAAGCTATTCAGGCAGCTTTTTCGGTAGGGTGTGAATTTAGTCTGACAAAACAGACATTCAGAGTCACAGTGAGTGACAGAGAGATGTGGTCACAATGACTGACATGGCAAAAAAAAATTGCAAGCAGACTACGTCTTGTGCGAGGAAAAAAATCATTATCCCAGCTGGTTGTCACTGAAGTCCAGCTGTGCCAAGACATTACAGGCCATTATATATTATACTGTAAATGCAATCAAAAATAGTAGACAGTAAATAGGTTTAGCTTTGAGCTACTAAATACTGGCTGTCTGAAAAATAAAGGAAAAATCAATGTTTCAAGTCAAGAGATAGACCGAAGAAAAAAGTCTATGACCCAGCAGTGATCTGATTTAAAGTATTTCGGAAATATTAATGTAGCACCCTGAGGATTCGGCTGCTACAGGGGTATTGCACCTCAACCCAGAGGTGTGATATTCCATTCCCGGGTAAGGATGGAGTGTGGAACTGAGCTCGGTAGGCTGCATGCACTACACACATCCCATTTCCGAGGGGCAGGCCGACGGTACTCCCACTTAGAAATGTGCAGGTACGACCGAGTCTGTTCCTGGCTGGAGTGGGAGGGGGGTGGAACATCCCAAGTAGTGTAGGGGCAGATAGGGGGAGCAGCCTGGGTAAAGTTAGGAGCTCATTGGGTGCTGGTCACCTGAGCTCACACATAGAGGGTGTATATAAGGTGGGCACCATCTTAGAACAGGGTCAGTCTGTCAGAGTCAGTAGGAAGCAGAGGTCCAGATGAGCCTGCAGAGAGAGAGAGAGTGGAGCAGAGAAGGAAAGACCCAGAGGGGACAAAGAAAGGACTCTGAGAACCCAAATTCAATCCCCGGGTGAAGAGTCGGCATTAGGGTACCGGATCCCAAACTGGTGGGGGCAAAAGCACACCCTAGCCAGAGACCGGAGGCCGTGGGCAGCGTCTGCCACGGCCACCCACCACATCCACCCCGAAGGCAAACCACGTGGAGGGTCAGGGAACCCAAGGCCAAGGGTCTCCCAACAGAAGGCCCGAGGGAGCTGGACCTAGGTGGATCACTAGTGGGGACGGCCAGAGGAAAGGACAGAAGGAGAGCTCAGGGTCACGCTCCGGACTTGCTTGGGGGTTGGCTGAATCCAGGACCTGGTGGACGCAGCACGGCTCGGGTGGTCACTTGAAGCTGGAGTGACCGGAACATCAGCAGTGAGTAAATACCCTAAACTGCACAACCCGACTCTGTCTTCACTTAACATCTATGCTGCACCACCACAACCCCCATCCTCTGCACCTGACCCCCTGAGGCTATACCCCACCCGTTGGGGGTTATACTACCAAAAGCTGCACCAACACCATCAGCCTCAGCGGACCCTGCTGCAGTGGCGGCCATAGTGACCGCAATACAACGGGTGGCGTAGTCGACATTAAGAACTTAATAACATCTGTAGGACTGCCACATACTCTGAGCTTGACACCCTGGGCACGGACCGGGTCACAGCCACTCGGAAGACTACAACTCCCATCTGATCCGGCTCCGGATATTCCCCTAAAGAATATGGCCCAGGGGGCGCGTCATTATCTCATCTGTTTCCTTTGTCTATATAAGTATTCTCTTTTTCATGTCTTAAAAATATCATTATAATTACCAGAAGACAATTTTAGAATCTTAGACTGAAATATCCGAAAAAGATGGTTGTATACTAAAAAACACAACTGGAGCATTTGGGACGGGAACAGCAAAGGGATAATCTATTCTCTGATGATGTATTACTGCTGATAGTACCATAATCTGTGATTGTATGAAATAATTGAATGGAAATGCCTTGTACAACAATTCAATGCACTCAATTGTAATGTTCTAGATTTTGTATTATAACTGGGCTGGTAAATCACCACTTAGTTTACATATAACAGATATTCTAACTATGGGGGCTAGGAACGTATGTTGGAGCCCCATCTATAGTGATTACCACAGGCACTGTATTCTATGCTGAAAGCATTGCCTTTAGGGAATATTTATGCCCCTACAATGTGCACTACAATTTTTTATTGCAGGTTGTACATGTATTAAAGACCAAAGAGGTACAGCATGAGTTTATAAAAATCAATAGGCACCAGATCACATCTCTGTGCTACTTATTTACAATAATTGTTTTAGGCGGTGGTCCACTACAATCTTTATTGTGTACATCGATTTAAACCATTGAAATAAGTATTTTTTCAAATACATTCCTTTTTCATATTTGCCTGTGAGCGGCGCTATCTCTGCTCGATCAGTCCTCAGGCTGCAGCCATCGCTGATATCCAGTGATGTCATGTTAACTTCCAGACTCTGTAAGTTGAGGTTGCATCACCGAAGCGGGACCCAGTCTCACGCAGACTGCAGCCACTCCCCCTGATTGACTGGGCTGTGGGCAGAGTTTCACCGCACGTCACAGCCCAGTATCGAGTGCGCGTGTGGCGCCCCTTAGGGTTCAGTCGACACAGAGGTACTGCACCTCACCCAGAGGTGTGGTATCCCCTTCTCCCAGGTAAGGAGGGAGTGCTGCCCGGAACCCCAACACCTGCATCCACCACTACACTGCTCCAGGCCGGCTGGAAGGGCAAGATGCAATGTGTTTTCCTGCTGAGCCCTGTCCCTGGCTGGAGTGGGGGGAACCCAAAGGTAGGGGGAACCAGTAGTGGGTGTGGGTGGAGGAAGCAGTTTAGGGGAGCACTATAGAGTGAGGTATATAAAGGAAAGCCATCTTAGGGTGCCAGAACAGAACAGGTTAGTCAGTGGAGAACAGTCAGGGAACAGAGTCTCTTTAGGAGCTCTGCTCCACAAGCAGGGCCCAGTCCTAGAGGCCCAGGTGGGGAGCAGAGGAGTAGGCTCCGATCTACAGAAGGGATCCCAGGGGGTACGGCGAGTGCAGGACGGCACCCGTACGCCCCGAGTCTGTTAGAAGACAGAGGGATCGTAGGCCACAAGAAGGGGACCGGCCCCTGGTCTAGCTGTGTTACTCTAAGTCTCGGCTGACAAAACCGGAGGTTTCTGGCTTATATAGTCAGTTGCCGAAGCCTTATTCTAATCCCCGTGAGGGTCAAGAAGGTCCGGGAACTCCGACAAGACAGGAGGGACTTCAGAGCACCCGAGCGGGATTGAGAGTGGGAAGCGCAGAGCAGGAGGGAGAAAGACCCAGCGTGAAGACGGTCTAGCTAGGAACACAAGAAAGTGGGGTTCTGTCAGGTACTCCTAGTCTGCCTGAGGAAGTGCTGACACCTGTACAGTGCACCAGTGGAACTGTCATAAGAACTGTGAGTAAAAACTCAGATGACTGCACCGCACTGCCTCCGTCCCTTCTTTCATCTACGCCATCTCTCCCTCCCGGCACTACAATGCCCAGCGCAACCTACACAAGCTACATTGCCCTGGAGCTAGCTCTACCTGTGGAGAGCCACACCATCCCTGCTGCCGTAACACCAGCTCCAGAGGACTGCTCCGCAGCGGCAGCACCCTTTAGCCGCAATCCACAGGTAGCATCACAAACACTTTCCAAATCCCTTATAAATAATTTGCCCTTTTTGATTGACCGCCCTGGGTCACGGACCGGGCCAGCCACCGTGATATCCCCACCAGCATCCATAAGAGGCCCGGCTGCCGAGTACCCCACGGCCCTGGGGGCGAGTCACGCGCTGTAGAAGATCTTCCTCTCTCCTTCTCTGCTTTCATTGGCAGAGCCCACGGGCATGTGCCAGAGAAGGAGAGAGGAAAATCTTCAACAGATACTGGACTGTGACGTGCGGTGAAACACTGTCCTCAGCCCAGTCAATCAGGGGGAATGGTCGCAGTCAGCGTGAGACACCACGCCTCAATGATGCAATCTCAACTTTCAGAGTTCGGAAATTGATGTGACCTCACCGGATGTCAGAGACGACTGCAGCCGGGGGTCATGTCATCGGCACTGAGCGAGCAGAGATAGCGACGCTCACAAGCAAATATGAAAAAAAGAATATATTCGATAAAATACTTATTTCAGTGGCTTAAATCAATGTGTACAATAAATATTGTAATTGACCCCCTCTTTAAGATGCACAAGCAAAATACCTTTAATATGATTAATGCAAGCAATTATGCAACACATTGAGAAAAATTGCCACCACTGTAATGGCAAAACCCATATAAACTGATTCTTATCTTTTCAGCTATCGTTGTAAATCTACTCCCAATAAGCATGATAAAGATAACACCAGACTTCATGTTCATTTTACTTCTTATAAGTAACTAGATAAAGGCAAATTTAGAAACAGTGAAAAAACAGTTTGGAAACAGAACGGAGACAAAGTTGCAAGATTTTATCCTGCTTTCTCAGAATGTTCTCATGATTAATAGCCATGATATTTCTTGTACATATTACATGACTGAGGGTAGAATTCACAAAATATTATCTCATGCAAAAACTTGTAATCTTACAACATCCACCAAATAATAATATCTTGAAGTTAATTCCGGCCCACAGTCTCAATTATTGGAGGAAAGTTTTGTTTTGTAAACGGTTAAACAAATTCATCTCCATGTAGACAAAGACTTATGTAGCCCACTTAGAAAATATGGTTGTAGGGTTACCCTTTAATCAGTTTGTAAATAATTCAGACTACAAAGTTGGTAAATCATAAAGAGTCGTAATATAACCAACCATAAAATAGTCAAAAATGCTAACAAAAATGTAATCAAGAAAGCAATCTGAAGATTTTTTGTGGTTCAGGAGGGACTATGTGACATCATCTTTGTTCAGGATATATGTACATCTTGCATCTTCTCACTGAACTGGAACCTGGTCTGCTTCATGGACCATGGGAATGTTCATACCAGGTGGGACAGGAGAAATCATCTGCCAATCACCAGCAACAAGCTGACGTTCCGCATTCCAACACATTAGTTCAATCCCTTCCCAGCTGCCAATGACTTTGTCTCACAATGTCCTCGGAGCTGAGATGGTCTCAATAAACTCATGAAGGTGACAGCCAGGTGATGGCTGCCAGGCTGGACAAGCTAATGAGAAACTAAATGACGTTCATTGTACATGCGATACCTTTGCACAGGTAACTAAAATAAAGTAATACCAAAATGCAAGCTTTCGAGACTACTTAGATCTCTTCATCGTGCTGATGAGACTTCTGAGGAACACTCTACCCAGAGGTTAAACTGCAGTTACTGCTTTTGCCATGCTAGTTATCAACCCATGTCACATCTGATTGACTCAAACTGCAACCCTAGCAGTCAAGAGGAGGCAAACAAGCAGCAGACCCTGTGCCTGCTTTGCGCTTTCTTACCTGCTTGTGGAGCCCGAGCCATTTGTGCATACATATAATCAAAGTCTGCTGCTATTCCAGGCTGTAGGTGTCTGCAGGCTTCCCGCAAGCTCCCAGTATTTCTTTCCTGCAGCTGATCTCTGGTTGAGATTTCATAGCAGTGAAAGCTGCTATGTGCTTTATTCTAATCCTCCCCCCTTCCCTTATTCGTGCATGGACATTTATTTAGCTTGGCTGCCTCTAGTGGCTCTGAAGAAGCTGAAATCCCTCACAGGCTTTTATTACTGTAAAAAAAAGATACATAGGTGTCTACCGCTGACTTATTATTTCCCTACCTTTGTCACGTAATATTTGGAATACTTAATTACATTAGCGCATAGACGGCTGTAAGCCATTAGGAAATCCCTGCACATTCCTCCAATCCACAAGATATATCTCTTGGCAACATTTATTAGCTAATGCTACATAATTTAATTGGCGGAAAGGCCATATTTATTTAATGAATTGCAAAGCCGACGTCATAGGGGTAAAAAAATGAGCAAATTACTAGGAAATGTAAACTGGCTGCCTTATTAAAATCAATAGGAATCAAGAGAACATCCTATGCGTTTACGTGTACAGTAGGTTTATTGTGTGAGAGAACTTCTGAAATGGTAATTCCCTCATATAAAGTCATCAGATTATAATATACAGTAATAAGGATTTTCTTGTGACAGCTAATACTTCTACAGACGTTACATCCTAATGATCAGACAAGAGACAAGTGTCTCTGCACAGGAACTTCTTCCTGCAAATGCCGTCTGCAGCTGATCGCTTTTGTAGGAAATGTTTTCTCCTCTGTCAACCACTAATTGACATGTCGTCCTACATCTGCCTTTAAGGAAAGAGGTTTTTCAGCAGCTACAAGTGTATTATCCAGCGTTAGGTTCTGACTGCAGCAAAACAACATAATACAGTACTCAGCTGCTGCAAACTTGGACGGACAGATAGCTCTTCACAAAGAGGTTCTGCAGCAACTGAGGTATTTTATTACAAGGAAGATGTTTTGAGATCTGTATTCGGCCTCGTTCAGTACACATAAAACGGTCTGAGTGTCATCAGTGTTCTTCATCCGATTTTCGTCAGTGTTTGGTCAGTGAGTCAGTTTTTATCATCAGTGATATTCATGTCTAGATACAGTACAGATCAAAAGTTTGGACACCTTCTCTTTTAAAGATTTTTCTGTATTTTCGTGACTATGAAAATTGTACATTCACACTGAAGGCATCAAAACTATGAATTAACACATGTGGAATTATATACTTAACAAAAAAGTGTGAAACAACTGAAAATATATCTTATATACTAGGTTCTTCAAAGTAGCCACCTTTTTCTTTGATGGATGCTTTGCACACTCTTGGCATTCTCTTGATGAGCTTCAAGAGGTAGTCACCGGAAATGGTTTTCACTTCACAGGTGTACCCTGTCAGGTTTAATAAGTAGGATTTCTTGCCTTATAAATGGGGTTGGGACCATCAGTTGTGTTGTGCAGAAGTCTTGTGTATACCCAGCTGATAGTCCTACTGAATAGACTGTTAGAATTTGTATTATAGCAAGAAAAAAGCAGCTAAGTAAAGAAAAATGAGTGCCCATCATTACTTTAAGAAATGAAGGTCAGTCAGTGCGAAAAATTGGGAAAACTTTGAAAGTGTTCCCAAGTGCAGTTGCAAAAGCCATCAAGCGCTACTAAGAAACTGGCTCACATGAAGACCGCCCCAGGAAAGGAAGACCAAGAGTCACCTCTGCTTCTGAGGATAAGTTTATCCGAGTCACCAGCCTCAGAAATTGCAGGTTAACAGCAGCTCAGATTAGAGACCAGGTCAATGCCACACAGAGTTCTAGCAGCAGACACATCTCTACAACAACTGTTAAGAGGAGACTTTGTGCAGCAGGCCTTCATGGTAAAATAGCTGCTAGGAAACCACTGCTAAGGACAGGCAGCAAGCAGAAGAGACTTGTTTGGGCTAAAGAACACAAGGAAGGGAAATTAGACCAGTGGAAATCTGTGCTTTGGCCTGATGAGTCCAAATTTGAGATCTTTGGTTCCAACCACCGTGTCTTTGTGCGACGCAGAAAGTTTGGGGTGAGCTGGACCGCAGAGTGAAGGCAAAAGGGCCAACAAGTGCTAAGCATCTCTGGGAACTCCTTCAAGATTGTTGGAAGACCATTTCCGGTGACTACCTCTTGAAGCTCATCAAGAGAATGCCAAGAGTGTGCAAAGCAGTCATCAAAGCAAAAGGTGGCTACTTTGAAGAACCTAGAATATAAGACATATTTTCAGCTGTTTCACACTTTTTTTGTTAAGTATATAATTCCACATGTGTTAATTCATAGTTTTGATGCCTTCAGTGTGAATGTACAATTTTCATAGTCATGAAAATACAGAAAAATCTTTAAATGAGAAGGTGTGTCCAAACTTTCGGTCTGTACTGTAAATAAATTTTAAAGCTTCTCCTATCCATTAGGCGACGTTCACATATTGAGTATTTGGTCAGTATTTTACCTCAGTATTTGTAAGCCAAAACCAGGAGTGGGTGATAAATACAGAAGTGGTGACGTGTTTCTATTATACTTTTCCACAGATTGTTTCACTCCTGCTTACTAATACTGAGGTAAAAAACTGACCAAATACTGAGCGTGTGAACGTGGCCTAACAATGCTAATCACAGACAGCGCACGGACTCCACACTGATGCCATCCGTGTGCTGTGAATGATTTTCATGGACACATAGACTTGTGTGGGTGATATTCATCCATGACACGGATAAAAAATGGATTTTTTGCAGACACCCAGCTCGCTAAAAAACACAGAAATGTAAACAGCCCCATAGACTATAATGGGTTCCAAGAAAACCACTGATAGAATACGTGTGTAATAAACGGAAGTCTGAATGAGGCCTTGGGGGCCAGGTCTGACAAGTGTAATTTTGGGCCATGTTCTGTCACACTGCTCTGCACCTAGACCAATGTAAGTGAGGGGGCTTGAAGCCCATGAGGGAAAAAAATGACAGAATGCATTAATCTTGTCTTCTCCATTTTGCAGATGGTGACAGCGCTAATTTTAATTCTGCAATATGGATGAGTGCATAGAGTAGAAAATGGACTCAGTCACAATTTCAACGTGTATGGCCTGAGAATATACACACTCGTGTAGTTTGCCTAAGGCTAATAGATTTGCCAGCATCTCATACGGTTATTATTACTTCAAGCTTTATTTTCTTCTTTTAAAATCATGGGCCGCTATACACATTGTGGAAAAGGTTCCACCATATAACGCATTTCAGGCCGATGTGCCTAAGGGCCATTCAAAACTACAACCTGCAAAAAACAAGTCCTCTTACCGCCATGCTGACGGAAAAATAAAAAAAGGTTATGACTCTTGGAAGGAGGGACGGAAAGTACAAAAGGGCAATAATAGAAAATCACCCAGTCATTTAGGAGTTAAAAGTGTGAATATTTCTGTCCCTATTTGTTATTATGGAAGCCTCCTACCTATATGCAAAATATAAACATCATTGGGCTTCTATCTATATTGTCTGAAGAAGAAACTGTCTCTGTTGCCCACAGCAGCCAATCAGATCTCAGCTTTCATTTTTTTAAACAGCTCTGGTAAAATGAAAGCTGCGCTATGATTGGTTGCTGGAGGCAGCAAAAAACAATGATAGCAGAATATGTGTAAAACACGTAGAAGAATTGGAGATGAAGGATTATAAATCTTTACACAGGTGGTCGGGACAAACAAGTATTACATCTATTGATATAATATTAGAAACTAAGCACAGCAGTATGTCTCCTCTTGTCAGCATTTATTTCACGAATACCACATGTACCCATTATAAGCTATGCTGCTATGCACATGTCCGTGCTTTTACATGGACCGTGCGTCCAGACATAGGCTATGTTCACACTAAGTGTTTTTTCAGCGTTTTTTTTCCTGGTCTTTCTTGCGTTTTTTGCTGCGTTTTTGCAGCATTTTTTGTGTGTTTTTGCCATGCTACATTGGCCTCTTGTGCATGATGATATAGTTTAGTGCAAAAAAAAAATCTGATTCCATTTCATCAGGTTTTGGCACAAAAAACTCAGCAAAACCTGATACCTGCATTTTTTTTTCAACACCCATTACTTTCAATGGGTGAAAAATGCTAAAAAAAAACGCTGAAAGAGGTGACATGCTCCATTTTGCAAAAAAAATATGCAAAACACAAAATACTGAGGACAAAATAAAACAAACTGTGTGCATGAGATTTCTGAAATCTCATAGACTTTGCTGGTACTGTAAAATGCAGCTGAAAATTTGCATTAAAAACGCATAAAAAAATGCCAAAAAGGGCCTAGTGTGAGCATAGCCTAACAGTCTGTGAAAAATGGACAGCACATGGATAGCAATCAAGTTCTGTCCAATTTTTCCCACAGACCCATAGACTTGCATTGTCGGTTTGATCCGACACTCGGATTAATATCGGACGTGTCTCTGTGATTTTGCATGGAGTTGCTCTGCAAGAAATCCCATACATGTGAACAGCCCCATAGACTATAATAGATAGAAATACTGATGTCTGAAGGATCCCTAAGCCTGGGAGGACTCATTTAGCTATTCATCATGCAGATACTTGCAATAATCCACCCATTAAGCAGTCTGCATACCCGGTTTCTGTAGTGAAATCTAACATAATAGAACTAATTGAAGGAATGTTGGCTTTGATAGTAATACAGAAATCCCAAAAAACATGAGACTCATCTGTAGTCCTTGTCCCAAAATGACCATATGACAGGGTTTGGTTTAGACTGCAGGAAGTTACATTCAATTACAACCTTAAAGTGAACCTGTCAGCAGGATTGTGCTAAGTAAACTACAGGCAGTGTCAGGTTGGTGCCATTTCATTGATTAAAATGATACCTCGGTTGATGAAATCCGTCCTGTGGTTGTTGTGTAATCTTTATTTGCAGTTTGGAGATAATTAGATTCTGGTGCTCCAGGGCGGGACTGTGGGCAGGGATTTACTTGGTGCTCTGTTCTCATGCTCATCATTCAAAAAAAATTTTAGCTCCAGCAAAATGGCCACGGCACGTGCGCAGTATCGCCTATCAGCAAGCGACAGATGCTACTGCGCATACGCAGGCACCGGCGCCATTTTGCTGGAGCAAAAAAATTTTACCTACAGCAAAATGGCCATGGCACATGCGCAGTAGCTCCTATTGACAAGTGATAGATGCTACTGCGCATGTGCCATTTTGCTGGAGTTAAAAAATTTTCTTACAAGACCACAATAATGAACTGCATAAGCACAGTATTTAAACTAGGAGTATGTAATTTAAGGCACAATGATGAATATAAGAAATAGAGCACCAAGAAAAGCCTCACCCACAGTCTCGCCCCGAAGCAAGAGAATATAATTATGCCAAAACTGCAAATACAGATTACACAAGAACCACAGGACAGATTTCATCAACTCAGGTATCATTTTTTATCAGTGCAACAGCGCCCACCTGACAGTGTATGTAGTTTATTTAGCACAATCCTGATGAAAGGTTCCCTTTAAATGCCTAGCCAACACAGCCACACAGTCCTAGGAACATTTCCTGTATTATCTTTGCTTTTAAAGTGTCACTCACAGATCGACTTGCAATTTTATGCTGCCCCATTTGAGAGAAATATAAACTAGGGACAGAAACCTTGATTCTGATGACGGTTCACTTACTATTGTGTGTTTTGCTGTAGTTTTGATAAAACACAGTTTTACCTGCTGCATCTCTTCTAGTAATCTCACTGATTATCTTCTACTATGCAATCTTTGATACTAATGAGCTTTGGCTTTCTGCATCCCCCAATATTGATAGGCAGCTTTATGCCTATGCACAGTGTAGATCACTGGTGATCACTGGGTTGGACAGTGCACAACATTGAGAAAATGAGCAGAGCTACAGCAGTTAAATGTATCAAAACTACAGCACGAAGCACACTAAAACTGCTGGAACTGACACTAATAATCTTTATATAGCACCAACATATTCCACAGCACTTTACAGACAGTATCATCATTTTCCCCATTGGGGCTCACAATCTAAACTCCCTATCAGTATGCCTTTGGAGTGTGGGAGGAAACTGGAGAACCCAGAGGAAACTCACAAATTTGGAGAGAACATACAAACTCCTTGCAGATGTTGTCCTTTGTGGGATTTGAACCCAGGACCCCAGCACTCCAAAGTAGCAGTACTAACCACTGAGCCACTGTGCTGCCCTATCAGGCCCTATCAGGATCTCTAGGCCTATTTATGATGGTGACAGATTCTCTTAAATGCATTTTGACACTTTTTTCAAGTTTATATTTGGGAACAAATAGTGACTCTGCACTACAATGCAAAGTGCAGATTTTTCCACATATTTACATGAAAATATACCTTTGAGCTTGAATGACATATGCAGTTTTTATGGCAGCTTATGGCATTTTTTATCAAAAGTCAAGAACAGATCCAAACATAAAAAGTATGAAGGACTGCATGGGAATCGAAAAATATCTACACATTTTTGTGTGCGAAACCAGGTTAATTCTCCCTTAATTTTGTGCCCACTGCCATGCCTTTAGATATTGATCTTTTTCTATTTCTCTTGAGATCAAGATTGAACTATGTAATTGTAAAGTGGTGTTAATACTCCAAACCTTGTGTCATTCATCAACCTCTTAGATTACTATCATTTGTGCTTTGCCTAAATGGCTATCACCACAACCCTGGTTACTTTAAGAGTGAATTGCACAACCTCAGGTCTGTTCCATGTGATAATAATTCTAGCTCACAGTTATTTTAATATTTTTTTGAGCTTTAAATAAACCTTCAGGGAATTTAGATTTCTTGACTCACGAAAAAAGAAAAAGCTTAACGTATGCAGTGTCAAAGAAAAGACCTACACTGTGTGCAGAATTATTAGGCAAGTTGTATTTTAGAGGATTATTTTTATTATTGATCAACAACTATGTTCTCAATCAACCCAAAAAACTCATAAATATCCAAGCTTAATATTTTTGGAAGTTGGAGTGGTTTTTTTTTTAGATTTGGCTATCTTAGGAGGATATCTATTTGTGCAGGTAACTATTACTGTGCAGAATTATTAGGCAACTTAATAAAAACCAAATATAATCCCATCTCACTTGTTTATTTTCACCAGATAAACCAATATCAGTGCACAAAATTTAGAAATAAACATTTCTGACATGCAAAAACAAAAAAACCCCAAAATTTGTGATCAATATAGCCACCTATCTTTATGATGACACTCAACAGCCTTCCATCCATAGATTCTGTCAGTTGCTTGATCTGTTTTCGATCAACATTGCGTACAGCAGCCACCACAGCCTCCCAGACACTGTTCCGAGAGGTGTACTGTTTTCCCTCCCTGTAGATCTCACATTTTATGATGGACCACAGGTTCTCTATGGGGTTCAGATCAGGTGAACAAGGGGGCCATGTCATTATTTTTTCTTCTTTCAGACCTTTACTGGCCAGCCACGCTGTGGATTAGTTGAATGCATGTGATGGAGCATTGTCCTGCTTGAAAATCATGTTTTTCTTGAACGATACCGACTTCTTCTTGTACCACTGCTTGAAGAAGTTGTCTTCCAGAAACTGGCAGTAGGTCTGGGAGTTGAGCTTCACTCCATCCTCCACCCGCAAAGGTCCCACAAGTTTATATTTGATGATACCAGCCCATACCAGTACCCCACCTCCACCTTGCTGGCGTCTGAGTCAGAGTGGAGCTCTTTGCCCTTTACTGATCCAGCCTCTGGCCCATCCATCTGGCCCATCAAGAGTCACTCTCATTTCATCAGTCCATAAAACCTTTGAAAAATCAGTCTTAAGATATTTCTTGGCCCATTCTTGATGTTTTATCTTGTGTTTCTTGTTCAAAGGTGGTCGTTTTTCAGCCTTCCTTACCTTGGCCATGTCCCTGAGTATCGCACACCTTGTGCTTTTTGATACTTCAGTAACGTTGCAGCTTTGAAATATGGCAAAACTGGTGGCAAATGGCATCTTGGCAGCTTCACGCTTGATTTTCCCCAATTCATGGGCAGTTATTTTGTGCCTTTTTTTGGCCAACACGCTTCTTGCGACCCTGTTGGCTATTTGCCATGAAACGCTTGATTGTTCGGTGATCACGCTTCAAAAGTTTGGAAATTTCAAGACTGCTGCATCCCTCTGCAAGACATCTCACAATTTTGGACTTTTCAGAGCCCGACAAATATCTCTTCTGACCCATTTTGCCAAAGAAAGGAAGTTGCCTAATAATTAAGCACACCTTAATTGGTAGTTGGCTCTCAAGCCTATGCAGCTTGGAGTAGGACAACATGTATAAAAAGTATCATGTGATCAAAATACTCATTCGCCTAATAATTCTGCACATAGTGTATATCTCCATCCCTGCCTCCCCATAGGCACAGACTTTTCGTTGCCTTCTGCTAAATCTAGCCCTGAGGTCTGTACATTTAGCAATGGAGTAATTAATGCCACATCTGTTGAGCACAGCATGACAGAAGCCCTTACAGTGTCTTCTATGCTGATATGCTGAATGTAAAATTCAGCAACATTCAAGCTCACTAGGAAGAGAAGCAAAATATCATTTAGACCATGAGACCGTAAGATCTAATCTGTGGGTAGAGCGGGATTATGTTCTTTACCTTATAAGAAACCATAGAAGACTTGCTGTATAATAAGCTGTCAGGATGTGAGAGCGCAGGCAGCATTAGTGATGGTCTCCAGAATGTTGGCATGTCATTGTAATGTGACATTTCTACAACTTCAAAAGGCACTTGTAAAACTTTATAGCACATATGAGAAGCTGGATGAAGATATTAGTACATACTATTACCTGGGAACGTGAAATCAAACACAGAGAGAGCTCTTGCTAACATATATATTATTTAGAAGGGCACAGTACATTGCCTCCTATAGTATTACATTGGAGGAGGAGGAATTTGTCATAAGAGGGACGCAAGATTTATGAACTTATACAATTTACATTTGATAAAATAACGCACATGGCTTCAAACCTTTGGTGCAATTTTTTGGATATGTTGGATACTTTTCATTATCCTACTTCATAGCTGCCATATTTTTTTCACTAAAGGGAATCTGTCACCCCTTTGATAGCAGCATGATGTAGGGCCAAGAGACCATGATTCCATCAATGTATCATTTAGTTTATTGGGTGTTTCAGTAACAGCAGCCGGAACTTGACGTGACGTCAGAGCCGGCTGCAGCCGGGGGTCACGTGCCTGGTGAGCAGTCAGTGATAGCGTCGCTCACAGGCAAGAGTCACACCAGAAGGTATTTATAAAAAATATATATTTTCACCATTTAAATACATTGGGGCATTATCTATAGTAGTGGACAACAACTGAGTCTGGCGTTTTATATGGAACAAAACCAAAACCTTTGTTAATAGCTGTGATCTGATGATGAGTATAAACTTTTAGATTTCTACATTGCATTTACTTTATCCTCCTATGACAAGGTGGTGAGTGAACGCATTTTGGATAACTGTATTATCTGCTTAAAGATGTATTAGTTCAGAAGGAACTTATATTTTGTGTGATGTTAGATAGAAATCGACTAGGTACATCTTGTGAAGCTCCTTCTAAAAACATAGATTTCTGCAAAAGTACAATCCTAGAACCTTTCATTTTTCCAATATGATCATGTATAAGATTTCTAGAAAAAAGATTAGTAGCTCTTCTGACCTAGCTCTTCTTGCCACTTTTTTTAGTCTTCGTTTTTGTAATGCCATTTGTAATGTCCCCGGCACTTAATATTTCTTTTTCATTCATCGTCTAAAAAAGGAATCACTTGAGATTGTGTTATTAGTTACTAATCACAATGTCATTTGTTTTTTCGTTTTTCTGTTTTGTGGTCCCATTGGAATTCATTGAGCCACCTTCAGTGCTCGATGCAAAATAGCTTATCCTCTTTTTTTTATTCCAGTTGCGTTCCTCAACCCACATATACACTTCGTTATGAAGATAATCATGGGTATATTGTATAAATTTATTACGTTAATGTAAAGTAGATGATATTAGCTTTTCAATATTATCATGGATTTCTTTAGATTTTCTAGAAACATGCACCTCAAAATGTACTACTATGATGCTACAACAGATATGAATTGATTATACAGTGTACCTAAAGGAGTATTCCCATGGTATTAAACTGATTAAGTTAATTAGACAGAATGATAATAAGCAAGCTTGCATTTGACTTGGTTTTTCTCTGGCCTTTTATTCTTCTACTGTGAAAGCTTTTATCTTAGGGTATGTGCAGAGGTCAGGAGCCGCTGCGGGTTCGACGCTGCGTGTTATGCAGCGTCAAACCTGCAGCGGCCAGATGTCACAGAATAGTGGATGGGATTTCTAGAAATCCCATGCCCACCATGCGTATCTGGGCACCTGCGGCTCACCCACGGAAACTTACATGCGGCGCGTCTTTCAGACCCGCAGCATGTCCATTTCTCTTGCGGGTCCATATGTGGACTTTCCCCATGGACTAACCTCTATGAGGAAAGTCTGCAGGTGAAAAAAAATGTAAAAAAATGTTGCTGCTCATTTGCATAATGAGGCCGCGCGGCTATTCTGCGGTGTCGCGGCTGCTGCCATCTGCACATACCCTTACAAAGTATACAGCTTGTTTCCAAGGAGCTTGGCCACTGGAGCCTGTCTGTGAGCACAGTAGTTACATTCTGGGAAATGAGTTAACTCCTGAAATACCAGCCCCCTTTCTCCAGCCCATTGATTTCTATACAGCAGTGGTACTTGCAGCTCCAGATTTTAACATTAGTTTTATGGTGAATTTTGATTCACAGTTTGTAATATGTTGCAAATTCTCTAAGTTTGTTGCCTTATGCGTCCCATATGTTGATGGCATGTGGAACTCATGAACAAATACTGTTATTTGATAAATATTTAAATACCTAAAGGGAGCTTTTTAAATGGAGTTTTCAGCCCTTCTTTTACTGTACTTATGGGCCAAGTGTACTATAATAATTACAAATGGTACATGCTCAACAACTTACGCTCCACTGCTTCTCCATTCTGCTGGCTAGCTTCCCTGCTTGTCACTTCTGGCGTTGTTGGTGTGTGACCATTGCAGCTAATCAGTTGCCGAAGTAGTTTCACAATTGTTGCTTCTTTGACAACGAGTAGTATATTGGTTATACATGTTAGAATCTCTAAAGGCTATGTAAACTTTTGCACAGAATTTTTTTAATTGTTCATTTGCTTCCTAAATGTAAAGTTAAAGTATTTCTACCAGGTATGGAAGGTATCCCCTATTAATAGGAAAGGTCACTGGGGGTATGACTGTTGGGACCCCCACTAAGGGCGCAGTCAGATGGCCTTATAACACGGACCATGAACGCATCACAGTGCACGGACTGGCCAGTTGCTCTCCTGACCAGAGAGTGACAGCTGCATAGAAATACATGCTGTCGCGTTCGTGTCAGGAGAGCCATCGGCCAGTCCAAACATTTCAATGCGATCATCATCATGTTATTCAGCTGTCTGACTGCGCCCTAACCCTAAGAATGGGACTCTGATGAGCTCTGTCTAAATGAATCAGAGATGGAACATATGCCTCACCGATCCATTTATTCTCTATGGAGCTGCCAGGGATGGCTGATGTCAAGACTCTGTTGTCAAGTATCCCAGGGCAAGGGACTCCTTTCCTGTCCCTAACACTAGGGGCGCCTTAGCTATCCCTGTTCCCTGGATTACTTCTAATGGTAAAGCCGTCATGGCCACATACCTTGCTGAGCTCCTGAATCTGCCCTCAGTCTGTTCCCTCCCCCCACCCAGAAGAGGCAAGTAGTAGTGTATGGCAATACACCAACCAGACTAACAAGGTAATACCAACAGGGATAAAGGAAAATACCAGTCATACAAATATGCACTCACAAACAACAGAGGGAAACACCGGGGAGTGAAGGATGGGAAAAATATAAAGTAGGAGGAGGAGAGCATTTGCACACACCCAAAACCAAGCAACAGACTTAGATAAATCCACTAAACGCCTCCTCAACAACACTCCACTCCACCAACTCCAACCCTGCAGCAATGAAGCTAACTATGGCACTTCCTGATTGCCAGAGACCAGTATAAATAGGAGAGGGGAGTGGCCAACACTGAACAACTGAGAGCATCAGCACAAGCAAGCTTCCAGGAGTTCTCAACTGAAACAGACTAACCCCTGCACTGCTGTAAGAAACCTGCACCATTTAATATGAAGGTGAAGTGCTTCTAATAAGTGCAGGAGTAGGAGAAATCAGACAGCACTGTCTTCTGGCTCCTATCTGTCATGGGAAACCCATGACAGTACCCCCTTCTATGAGGGACCTCTGGAACCTCAGGACCGAGTTTATCAGGGTGTGCCGCGTGAAAAGACTGGATCAACCTGACCACATGGACATCAGATGATGGTCCCCATATCCTTTCTTCAGGACAGTAATCCCCCCAGTGTGCCAGATACTGAAGAGACTGACGAACCAAGAAAGAGTCAATGATCTTAGCAAACTGAAACTCCAAATTACCATCTGGGATGACACAGCTTCTAATCTTAACCAGTCAGACTTCTAGATTTGTTAAGCCAGGAGAAATACACTATTATCTTTGTGTTGACCTTTGAATGTATGTGTTTCTTTGGCTGGTCAAGAAGGGCAGTGACTCATTGTTTTGAAACAATGATGTTTGTTACTATGCTAAACTCAGCTAGATGTTGATTTAAAGAGCCCCCTGCTATACCAACTATGTAAATTGATTAAATGCTCAAACAATGAAACCTGAGTGAGCCCTTCACCTTTACCTCTGACCTGTGACTGATGACCTTAGCCACATATGTAAATATAAAAAGGTTTTTTCTATCCTGCTGCAAAGAGAATTGAAAGAGAGACTTTACAAGGAGAATCAAAGATCAGACACACTCTTCAGGAAAGTAGATTGGTAGCATGGCTTTGCCAGAGAGACACAGATTTGGATTCTACATGATTCTGACCTAAGGGTACATGGCCCTGACTGGAAGGATACGGATCTGCTCCATTGACCATCATAGAACCCATGGATACATTTGGATAGACCGGGTTGGGACGATGAAATCACCTGGCCCTATGGATATGTTGTTTGGGGTTGCCAGGAGGGACCCTCCAGTCACCTGGAACCCATGGAGATGTTCGGAGAAGCCATATTGGGACCAGCCGGTCATCTTGCCCCATGGAAACTCTCGGAGAGGCCAGGGTGGGACCCTCGGGTCTCCTGGCCTTGTAGCTCGATGGACTGTATGCTCCCAAAGCTTTCCATTACCTCCTATCTGTGGGGAACCGCCAAAAGTGGGGGGCCACTGGTTGAGGTAGTTGGCCCTGGAAGTCCCAAAGTCGCTCTATTTTTGGTGGGCCAGCGAAAGGGTGAGACTGTAATTTTGCACCATCTTGGGTATTTGCGGGGACTGTTCTATGTGCTTATTGTCCGCTTGGTGGATCAATAAAGTATTGGCACACTGTTTTACACTCACCTTGTGTTGTCTGAGTAATATTACGCCCACAGAAGACCCCGAGTCTTCACACCATAAAATAATGACCGGAGATGGAGGTAGAGGTGATGGTACAGAGGACACAATGTATTTTTTGAGCAGAGACCGGTGACACACAATATGAATCCTAAAGGTGGGCGGCAAAGCAAGGCGGAAAGCTACAGGATTGACGACGGCCCAAATTTTTTAAGGACAGATGAACCTGGGTCCTAGTTTCCAAGAGGGAACCTTCAACTTAATGTTCTTTGAGGGCAACCACACCAAATCACCAACACACAGATCCGGACCCACCAAATGTCTCTGATCAGCCACACACTTATATTTGGACCTTCTTCAAGTTATTCAAAATCTCCTGCCACACAGACGTAATAGATGATGAAAACTATTCATCTTTAGGTATTCCTGAAGAACGACTTCTATTAAATAAGCTGAACTGAGGATGAAACCTCTATGCCCTAAAGAAAGGGGACTTACCAGTAGACTCATAATAACGCTTATTCACTGCGTATTGGGCTACAGGTACATAAGTAACCCAATCCTCTTGATTCTCAGACACAAAACACCTGAGTTAAGTCTCAAGATTCTGATTAACACATTCAGTTTGCCCATCAGACTGTGGATCAAACGCTGAAGAAAACGACAGATGGATCCCCAAATGAGCGCAAGACGCCTTCCAAAATTTGTAAATAAATTGCACCCCCTGATCAGAAACAATATCTTTAAGGATTCCTATGTAATTTTATGATCTCTCTGATGAAAATTTGTGCCAAGGTCTTGGAGTTATGTACAGCAGGTAGTCCAATGAAATGTGACATCTTACTGAATCTGTCCACCACCACCAAAATTACAGTATTACCTGCCGACACTGGTAGATCAGTGATGAAATTAACCGATAAATGAGTCTGTAGCATCGCCGTCTCTGCCTCCTGCCCGGCAGAGACGCCGTCCCCCTTACCGCCACGATCCTGCCCCGGTGTCTTCTGGCCTCCCTGCAGCTGCTGCTGGTGCACGCAGCTTCCCTGGCCCTGTGCTTAGGGCGCGCGCGTGCTCCCGCCCTCTTAAAAGGGCCGCGCCGCCATCCTAAGAAGTCCCCGGCCAATGGCCGGAGGACTTCTCCTATAAAAGGCACCTCCTCCAATATGGAGGTGCCCGTGCAAGGTTGTTGCTCTGTATGCTAAACTCTGCTTCAGCCCACAGGTCCCGCTGCCTGTCTGACTACCAGTCTAGTCCGTCTGACTATCAGTTCAGTCTGCCAGCCTGATTACCAGTCCAGCCCGACAGTCTGCTTACAGCCCAGTCCGCTAGTCTGTCTATGGGCTTGGCCAGTCCGCTTATCCAGAGCCTCCACCTGCTACCTGTCTCCGCCTGCCAAGGACACTCTCCAGCCCGACGGTCTGCCTCCGGTCAAACCCGCCAGTCTGTCTATGGGCTAGGCTAGCCTGTCTACTTGGAGAACTTGCCTTTCCTGGAGGCTCCTGCCTGCACCTGCCGTGTATACCTGACAGCCTACCTAGAGGCTCCCGCACGTCACTTGCCGTGACCACCTGACAGCCTACCTAGAGGCTCCTGCCTGCACCTGCCGTGTATACCTGACAGCCTACCTAGAGGCGTTTCCTGCCGTGTCTGCCAGCTCGTCTGCCCGGATCTCTCATCAGCCTGCCTGCCGTGCTCATCTGCTGTACCGGTCAGTCTCTGCCTTCTGACCCGTGGGAGTCACCTGCTCTCATACAAGGTCGGTCCCCAGAGTAGCACCTGGTCCCTCTGCTCGGTCTTTCCCTGGTCACGGAGTCGATTGAGCCGCCGTACGGCTTTGGTCGGTCCGAGTTGATACCTAGTTACGCCCCTCTGGTCCCTCCTTGCACCGCAGCACAGAGGTTCCACCACCCGGATCTGTAACAGAGTCCACGGTCTACTGGGAATTGCCAATGGTTGGAGAGACCCAAATGGACGAGTATGAGGGGTCGTAGAACGTGCACAAACACTACAGGCAGCTTCATACTCCCAAACAAGACCGTATCCTGATGTTCACTTGAAACTCCCAGACAGAGATTCACAGGTACAAACAGTTAACCTGTTGGACAGGCAGCAGGGGCCTCTACAACCGCCTTCTCAAGATCGGAGCATATAGACGCAATAATCACCCCTTTTTGTTGTATAGTAACCAGTTCACAATTATCTCCACCCCCAGGAAAATGAGATAAGGCATCCGCCTTAATGTTCTTGTTCCCTGGCCTATATCTAACAAAAATGTTAAATCTGGTGAAGAACAGCGCCCATCTTGCCTGTCTAGGTGTTAGACGTTTTGCAGACTCTAGACATACAAGATTCTTATGATCCGTGACTACCATAACCGGATGAATTGCCCCTCCAGAAAATGATGCCACTCTTCAAAGGCCCACTTGATCGCCAAGAGTTCCCTGTTACCAATATCATAGTTTTTCTCAGCGGATGAGTTTTTTTTAGAAAAATACACACACGGACGCCATTTACCAGAAGATGCAACCTGCGACAATTCAGCCTCCATCCTCACTTCAGACGCATCAACTTCTACAATAAATGGCTGAGTGATGTCAGGCTGTATGAGAATCGGTGCAGATGAAAAACACTCCTTCAAGGTATTGAATGCCTCCCTGGCCAGACTGGACAATTTGGAAAAGTCTGTCCCTTTCCTGGTCATATCCGTCAAAACTTTGGCTACTACCAAAAAGTTTTTGATGAACTATGAGCAATGAAGCTAACTCTGGCACTTCCTGATTGCCAGAGGCAAGTATAAATAGAATAGGGGAGTGGCCAGCACAGAATAGCTGAGAGCATCAGCACAAGCAAGCTTTCAGGAGCTCTCAACTGAAACAGATTAATCCCTGCACTGCTAGAAGAAATCTGCACAATTTAATATGAAGAAAAAGTGCTTCCAATCAGTGCAGGAGTAGGAGAAATCAGACAGCGCAGTCTTCTAGCTCCACTCAGTCATGGTAAACCCGTGACAGCTGAGCGCTGTACTCAATTTTCTATGGCAGTCTCATAGAAATTATATTGAAGGTGCACATGCTCGACCTCTGCTCCATTCAGACAGATCTCTTCTGAGCCCCATTCTTGAGATCAGTGGGGGTCCCAGCAGTTGGACCCTATGGATATCCTATCTTCTATGGATAGGGGAAAACTTCAAGACTTGGGAAATCTTTTTAGGCATTTTTCTAAATAATCAACATTAAAAATTCCACCATTTTGCTTCTGTATATTGTCTATAAGTGATTATATAGCTGCCTGCTTTTGCAAAGATGTAACAAATTTGTCAGAGCTCCTGCTCCTGGATCTAGCCGTCTGCTCCTCCTCCTTTATCTCAGGGCTCATTCAAACATCACTGATTTTGCTCAAATGCAAAAAATGGTCAGAGTGGGATCAGTATTTTTTATCAGAGTTTGGTAAGATTGTCAATTTTTACCATCAGAGTTTGAGTTTAATCAGTTTTTCTTTGTTGAAAAAAAAACTGTTGGAGGTTTCTCCAGCTTCTTTTATCAAACAGTCCTCTAAAAATGGACAGCATATAAATAACATCCAAGTACTGTCTGATTTTTTTACTGACCCATAGACTTGCATTGGCGAGTTTGATCTGATACTCAGATCAATAATGGCCAAGTCTCTATTTTGTGTGGACCACTCGGTCCGAGAAAAAAAATCTTACATTTGAGCTAACCCATAGACCAGTGGTCCTCAAACTCTTTTACCTTGAAAGCCTCATTCTGCTCTGATAAATGGTCTTGAGCCACATTCAGAGGGACCCCTCCCACCACTTACACCATAGTGACAGCAAGAAAGCCACAGTTTATATACATTAACAGCCAAAGCCTCCCCGCACAAAGCACACTGAAATCTTGTGCCAACCTCCCTTATAGGCAGTATACATACATCCAGGAGCTCCCATTTTACCCTCTTTTGGTATTCTTGCATCAAGCACATTAACCAAACTATCGCACCCAGCTTCAAGCATCCCTCTAATTGGCAGGATCATCCAATCACCTCCCTTTTCCACTAATATACATGCTCCCAGATCTGTTTTTCTGTGCAAGGCTACTCACAAAATTAATCATCTGGAGACCTTCTCTTCATAGTTGTAGCATACCTCCCAGTTTTTGCTGAAGAGAAAGTGGGACAAATCATGCCGCGTGCACAGCGCACCACAGAATATTTTGACCATGCCACTAGCCACATCCCAAGCCTCACCCATTTACCATTTCTTTCTGTCCTAGCAGGAGAAGATGTCAGAGGAGTGTTGGCAGTGAGGGACATTCAGCAGACACCAAGACTGCAGAAAGTAGACCCAGATACCGAAGAATTCTGCAGTATCTGGGACGGTTAGGACTAGCGATGAGCGGATTGATTCACAGGACTTCTGTGAAGCATCCAGGTCAGTGCTACCTAACGGCTGGAATTCAGGCCTTTGAATCTCTTATTGTCCAGTGTCCGCAGCATAGCTTTTGATTATCTAGGGCTGGCGCAACATCATCTGTGCATCCTGCTTATCTCTAGTTGGGATCTATGGATTTAGTTTTTGCTCATTCATTCATAGTCATAGCAGCCAGAGCTTTCTTATTTTATGTAAGCTTTACTATATGACATCTGGCTTTTTGGTGTCTGTAAGGCCCCCTTCACACGTCCTGGCAATTGCTGCACAGGAAAAATCAGTACCAGTGTGATCCGTGGTCCATGTCCATGTGCCATTAGTGTGTACATATGTGACATCCGTGTGGCCGTGTGCTGTCCATATCTGTGTGTCTGTGCGCTGTCAGTGTGCTGTCATTCTGACACGTATAGAATGAAATGCAGCATAGAAATTAAAGAGTGTTAGGTAATAAAGATGTTCAGAGGTAGATAGCGATGAGGAATAGATAGATAGATAAAAATATGTCTGTGTGCTATATAATCAGTGCTTTGTGTGTTTTTCTTTCTGTACTTTTTATTAAAAAATAAAAAAAAATTTAAAAAAACGGCGTGGCATCCTCCCTAATTTTCATAACCAGCTGAGGGGAAGCCGACCACTGGGTGTTGATGTTACTATTCTGGGAAAGGGGCCAATAGCCCTGAAGGATCCCAGGCTATTAATTACACCTCACAGCTGTTTGCTTAGAATTTACTGGTTAGTTTATGGGGAACTCCAGAAAAAAAATGATGTAGGGTCCCGCTATCATTACTAACCAGCAAGGGCTAAACAGACAGCTGTGGGCTGATATTAATAGCCAGGGAAGGGGCCATGGATATTGGCCCACCTCCCAGACTAAGAACAACAGCCCTCAGCTGTCCCAGAAATGGCGCATCCATAAGATGCACCAAATCTGGTGCTTAGCCTAGTCTCTTACCATTTACCCTGGTGCAGTGGCAAGTGAGGTAATAACTGTGGGGTTAATGTCAGCTGTTTTATGGCCTCTGACATCAAGCGCAGGGATTAGTAATGGAGAGACGTCTATAAGACACCCCCATTACTAACCCCATAGTCAAATGTAATAAAGACACACACAGAGAAAAGTCCTTTAATTGGAACACACAGAGTCCTTCATTTGAAATAAACACTCCCCACCCTATTTTACCCATTTAATACTGAAAAAATTAAAAATAATAAAACACCATCTTTCTCACCTGTCCACCGATAATCCATTTGTCCCACGAAGAGCCAAACTCAGCTACATCTGGATGCATAGCTGAGCGGTGGCATGATGTGACCACTCAGCCGTGCATCCAGGAGAAATAATCAGAGAAGATTGTTATTGCATCATATGGTGCAGACACCTGCAAACAACGTGCAGAAAAAGCAATGCAAAAAAACACAGCATTTAAGCTACTTGGTTGTGAACACGGCCTCAACATTACATTTATATTACATTCTTTTATGGGTTTCATGAAGAAAAAACATCAATCATGCCATTTTTTTATTCTAATGGCCTTTAGCTCGATTTCGAGTCATGGCGACTTGATGGATGTATGGAGATCAATCTTGTGCAAACCTAAATAGGTCCACCAGAGTCTTGTACAGTATCAAGCCATGGAGTTGCTGCTCTTCCTCATCGCCTTGTTCCTTTTATTTTTCTGACTATGATGTCCTTCTGAAAAAAACAGCAGCCACTTGACTCAATTTAGAAAGTGCAGGTATATCAATAAATAAAAAAACCAAAGAACATAGTATACACACTAAAATATAACTTTTAATAAATGTCTTTAAAAGTATCCTTAATAATATATAAGGGACAATGATCCAAATGGAAGTGTGGGGGAGGGGTAACAGTAGAGTCACTATTAGACAGTCAAACTTACCCTATAGAGCTCTAAAGGGAGGAATGCCCTGCCTGGCAGCAGAGTAGTCACCCTAATGTGCCGACGTGGTGTCCCCGCTCCACGGCGGCTGTCCCTTTCCTGTCCCTAGCCGCCCCTATACAGACATACAAACATAAAAAACAAGTAAAAACATCACAATAGTGAGTGACCAGACAATCATGTCACAGTTTAACATGCTGAATGAAAGAATATTGAAAAACCATACACCAGTTATATTATATTATTAAGGATACTTTTAAAGACATTTATTAAAAGTTATATTTTAGGGTATATACTATATTCTTTGGTTTCATGATGTCCTTCTCCAGTGATTGCTCTCTTCGCATGTTGTGTCCAAAGTAGGCAAGTCGTAGCTTGGTGATCCATTTACCAATCACTATAAATAATCTGATCGCTGTGTTGTCCGGGTTGTTATGAATACAAGGACACCAAACATGTGCTGATTTGTGAATTTTATTATTTTTTTAAAAAGTGCATTAAAAATGACATAATTGTAATTGTTTTTCATTATTTTTTAGTAATTTTAAAGGAAGAAAAAAATCTGACTTTTATTTTCCCTCTAGAATATAGGGACATAAAAATGCACTGCTTTATATGGACGTATCTCTATGTAACAGTATAATCTGCCTATGGGTGCAGGGCCTGCAATGCAGCTTCAAGTATACAAAATTATCCCAAACTTGCCAGTATAGAAAAATATGGAGGCCAAATGCTCCTCCACGGTTGGAGATGTGAAAGTGCTTCATAGATACACTATTCTCTAGTTAACATAGCAATGTGTTCTGCACTCTATGTAACTGCAGACTTGTGAATCCTCACATCTTGCGCACTTAGCGCTGTGAGGATTTTCTTGTGCTGGTGCCAGGAACGCAAGTATGTGATATGCATACTCCCAGGCACATTCCGACTAGACTGCTTCCGGCCTCGCTCAATATACTTGCATTGAGCGAGGCTGCACCCATCTAGTCGGAATGTGGCTGGTAGTATGCAAATCACATAACCGCCATTCTCTGCACCGGCAAAGGAGAATCCTCAAAGCACACAATGCGCGCAGTTTCAGGATTCACAAGTCTGCAGTCATATAGAATAACTGCAGACTTGAAGTTTAAGACCAGACAACCCCTTTAATGTGTTATTAACAGCTTGGTTGTTGGTACTACATGGCTACTATTACTGAATTTTGTATTTACTACTGCTATTATTTACTGTATTTAGATAATTGTTTAATGATGTGGCAACTGTGGCCATTAACATCTAAGTTATATTGAGTAAGTGTCTTTTGTGATTAGAGTGGAGTGAATCAGGAATGACAAGATATAATGATTGATCCAGTTAATGTCCTTATCACTCTAGAATAAAAAGAAATCACTAATACTTGTTGTCAAGTTGATAAAAATTATATTCAGTCATTTCTTTGTTTTGTTTCTGCAGTTGTTGGATAAGAAGAACCAATATAGCCACCACAAGAATTGGTTATTAGGATCTGTGAAACAACTACAATAACTCCAGTGGCTGACTAATATTGTGCATGGTACACAGCAATTCCTTAAAATTTAAAGAGGTTGTCTAGTTTAGAAGCATAATAACAGCCAAGATGTTTTGTAGGTAGGTATTACAGCTCAAAAAAATCAAAGAATTGTTTAATTGTATGTAAATTGCATTAGTCTTCGTAAAAAAAATCCAATAAAAATAAAATTGGGAAAAAAAATTTTAATAGGCAATTTGAAAACCACATCAGTCGCTATGGTTCTCACCTGTGATGTGAGCATCACTGTGATGATACAGCGTAAAATCTTAATTATGCCAGACCTACTTTCTGATGGCAAGAGCAGTATACCTTTATGTGATGATACAGTCTAAAATCTTAATAAGCCAGACGATTAGATTTGTTAAGTCAAGAGAAATACACTATTGTGTTATGTTGACTTATAAATGTATTTGTATTTCTCTTTGTATAACCCTGAATGTTGAATTCTATTAGTTTGGAAACAATCATGTTTACTATGCAAATGACAAATTGTACTAAAAGTCAGCTATAGGTTTATTTACAATAACCCCTGTGATACCAACTATATAAGTAGATTAGCTAAAACAATGATAGGTGAGCCCTGCACCTTTACCTTTTACCTGTGACTGATGACCTCACACAGATGTAAATATAAACAGGGTTGTCTGTAGTGCTGCAAAAAGAATCAAGGAGAGTCAGAAAGACTTTATAAAGAGATTGAGAGAATGAGAGACATCCTGCAGGAAAGTAGATGGATTGCATGGCATCCAAAGAGACACAGAATTATATTCCACAATATTCTAGTCTAAGGGTACCAGCCCTGACTGGAAATATATGGATCTGCTCCTTTGACCATCAGAGAGAATATGGATATGTTGTTTGGGGAGACCAGGAGGGACCCACCGGTCTCCTGCAACTCCTAGAGACATTCAGAGAAGCCAGAAGCCAGATTGGGACCCACCGGTCATCTGGCCCCATGGAAACTCTCAGGAGAGGCCAGGTTGGGACCCTCGGGTCTCCTAGTCTTGTACCTCGATGGACTGCTAGCTTCCTAAGTTTGCCACTACCTTCTCTCTGTGGGGGCCAGCTAGAAGCGGGGAGCCACTGGTTGAGGCAGTCGGCCCTGGAAGTCTCCAAAGTCGCAGCTGTTCTATCCCAGGCCGGTGGAGAAGGAAGGGTGAGATTGTGTAATGTTGTACCATCTTGGGTATTTGCTGGGACTGTTCTGTGTGTTTATTGTCCGCTTTGTGGTTCAGTAAGGTATTGCCACACTGTTTTACCCTCACCCTGTGTTGTCTGAGTAGCGTTACGCCCACGGAAGACCCCGGGCCTTCACATTTTCTCTGATGATTAATGGAGCAAATCCGTGTGGCCTTACCCTAAAGGTTACCTCGAAAAAAGAAGTTTTAATCTTTCCTGCATCATTTACAAAGTAAGTGTATAGGAACACAGCGTCTTTTTCACGTGCATTGTGCCTGTAGCTTGCCTGAAAAAGCATTCAATAGACATTATGAGTAATGAACATAAGAGCAATAATGTCAAAATGATGTGAAGCAGCTAAAAGAAATGACCGGTCCATTCTTCAGATAGTTCACACTCGGAAGCCACCACTATTTTATATATAAAATTTTAAAATATTAGTCATTAGCTGCAAAGCCTGATAAAAAAGATGACAAAATATGATTCAGGAATAACACTACCGGCATTTTTCTGAAGCAACTTCTGCTTCAAAAACTAGGTGGGTACGTGACTTGGCACACACCCTAAGTGAAAAATGTTAGTATGATCCAAGGGATTTATCTTGAACAGGCAAATCCAAATTTAAACCGCACGATTGGAGGATATTAAACTACCACCAATCAGCTATATGCAAAACAATTGGCGGTTATTTAATTGCCTGTTTAGACAGAACGACTACAATTCTATAGGCACCGAAGGATTGTTAATACATTTGTTCCATGCATGTAGAATATAATTGATCTCGGCAGCACATAAACCTGTGTAAACTGCTGAGAACGATGATTTTTAAGCCTGCACCCAACAATCGAGCAACCTGCCGTATTTAGATGGGCCTGTAGTCTGAAGTTAGCATTCCTATGAAGTATCCTCCTCTGCTTAGAGATAATTATGCTCAACTTGCTTTGATTGACACTACATTTGGATGTCACTAAGGCTAGAGCTATACAAAGATCTATCGCGCAGCAATGAAATCTCAGAGACATATTGCAACATTTTATGTAATTATTTACTATTGTTTCCAAATTTGTTGGATTTTCTGTTGCTGGTCGTAAGTTGTATGCTAAACACTTGCCATAGATTTCAATGCATGTAACATGCGACTCAGAACACAAAATATGCAGACTTGCACATGCACACAGTATGCAGATGTGTCACCCCAGGCCTGGATGCCACAAATATCAAAGGCTGTGTCTGAGAGCAGGAGGGAGGTTCCCTGGTCAGGGACCATTAGCATGCAGCACCTCCTGTCCCAGGCCAGTAGGGCGAGCAGGCTGCCCCTATAAAAGCTGGAACTGAGGGCAGGGTTAGAGAGACCAGAGACCAGGACCCACTTCTGAAGCATCCAGAAGGGTTCCCAGAGGAGAGGGACAGGTCAGCAGCAGCTGAGGAGTCCGGGAGGCAGAGGAGGAACAGCAAGCCAGGGACAGAGGCGACGAGAGCCGGTCCTGGCTGAGAGAGAACTACACAACCGGACACTGGGGTCCGAGGCTGTCAGGGTTGCAAGCTCTGCAGCAGAAAACCAACCTGCAAGGGATTTCAGGTTCCTTGGCCTAAGAAGCCTGGAGGCTCCGCCACACAGAGGGACCGGTACAACACGGAGAAGCAACAGGTACCTAAGGCCCGAGTCGCAAGCCATGCAGGCGTAGTACACGGCCAGCTCAGGGACGTGGGCTATCACACCACGAAAAGGGGGATAGTCAGCAAGGGCAGAGAGAGAACGGTAGGCCTACCCACTCACCCTGACCAGTGGGGCTTGCCCGAATGCTCTCAGACACCCAGGCCCATTCCTACCCTGAACTCCTGTTGGGTCATTAGTACTAACTACAATAAAGACTCTGGACTGTTTGAAGCACACTCTGAACCCTTATTATTGCGGCCTGCACCATCACCCCCAGCATCCTATTACACTGCCCTGAGGCTACACTCTTCCCGTGGGGAGTTATCCTATCCCTGTGCTGCATACCAACATCAGCCTCAGTGGTCTGCCTTGCAGCGGCGGTCATCCCTGACCGCAATCCACGGGTGGCGTAGTCGGACATTCAAAACCCTACAAATAGACTGCCACAGCATTTGGTCTGACCACCCTGAGCCATGGGATCGGGTTGCTACTACTACCCCCAACATTGCACCGAAGCCCGGTTCCGGGTGCCCCACGACCCAGGGGGCGAGTCACAGACATACACATGCACGTGGTGCAGGGTCGCCCTTGCCTTGCCATTATTACCAGACACAGCCGCACAGCGCACTGCGCGCGACCATGTCTGGTGAAGTGCCGGCAGTCAAGCAGCGCCGGCGGTCCTGGCTGCACAGGTGCCGGGGAAACGACCCGAGCCATGACAGCGAGTGGGCCCCTCTGATGGTCCAGGGCCCCAGCACTTGCCCAGGTGTGTTGATGCTGACGCCGACCCTGCAAATTACACAAATGTTTTTGTTGCGCATCTTTTCAGAGATTTGCTATTGTGCGACTTGTCGAAGTGTAGCCCCAGCCTAAAGCTTATCAATGAGAAAAGTTTCTCTACTATTGGTAACATACAAGGGCTGATTAGCAATTTTTCAATGGTATCTATTGCATATTATAGTTGGAACACTTTATATTTAAACTGGGGAAAGTGACATAAGATTCAAGTCTATGAAAAACTAAACAAAAAAAGCCATAGGCTGAACAAATAAAACATAATAGTAAAGAGAACCTGACAGCTTATACATGCTAGTCTCTATACTAGTCCGACTAGTCTCTAGCGCTGTTCAGCCAGCCACGGGCTCCTGTATATGGAAGATAGCTGTCTTATGAATGATCGTCCAAACCACCATTTGTCTGACATCTATCTATCTAAAGTACCCACTCTCCTTTCAGAGTTTACGCCCCAGTCTCAAGGGTTTTGTAGCCACTAACAGGTTTTCCTCTAGGATTGCCCTGTATTTAGCGCCATCCATCTTCCCATCTACTCTGACCAGCTTCCCTGTCTCTGCTGAAGAAAAGCATCCCTGCATTTAGAAGTACAGACTTAAATCCCATTGGGAACCTGGTGGCTGTTTGCAAACACCTCCATCCTATCTCATTGAGCTACAGCTAGTTTGCAAAGAAGAATGGGCAACAATTTCAACCTATAGGTGTGCAAAGCTGGTAGAGACATACCCCAAAAGACTTGCAGCAGTAAAAAAGTACAAATTATTGACTCAGGGGTGCTGAATACAAAGGCACATCACAATTTTTGGATTTATATTTTTTAAATATTTATAAAAGCATGTAGCATTTCCTCTGCACTTCACAAATACTTAAATACTTGCTACTTTGTGTTTGTATATCACATAAAATCTCAATAAAATGCATTTAAGTTAACTTGAAAAAGATGTGGAAAAGTTCATGGGGTATGAATACTTTTTCCAAATATAAAATTAAGGTATTCGTTTAGATTAATAAAAACAAGGCTACTTTCTTTGAAAAATATTGTAACGCCTGTCCATGGATTGTATTTGGTGTCCAAGCTCTTTTGGAGTGAATTTGGCAGATCTGCAATACCCCATACAACCTGTACAAAGATGTGGAGCTGTTTTCAGAAGAAAGAAGCCAAGATATTCTAGTCCTGGTAATCCCCTTAAATACATTTGTGCAATTAAAGAACTTTCATATATACATTTTTGGGTTCTCTTTCAGTCTTCAGCATAGGTATAATTTTATTTATCAGAGAAATAAAAATTCACATTTGTGTGTTACCTTGTGCAAAGAGATAATAAGATGACCTGTTTTTAACAGCTCCAAATGCCACAGAGAGCTTATAATAGAAAAGGCATAAACTTTACTATCCATTTAGCTTCCTTGAAGGTCATACATGAGTAAAGCTAGGCTGTGCAAGCTGAATATAAGATTATGTTCTCCTGCAACACATACTGTACTTCGGGTAATAACTAGAAGAGTGTGCTTAAGTGTTGATAGCTGCTATTCCATGGCCGATAATACCATATCTGATAAAGTCAGTCTTGATAAAACCAGATTGTGTTAGTTACAGACCATTTAAAGAGACACTAAATGTAAAAAATAAATAATATCCTTTTTTGCTTGATTTTCAGAAGAGCATTATCTTTTATTCATTTATTTTTTTAACTTTATGTTCTCTTAAAGAATAACCATCGTTTTAATTCCTATTTCATAAATTGATAGTACAAGTAGTGTATGTAACATAAGAAACTTGTCAGAGATCTGTTTTTTTCTCCTCCAGGACTGATCTTTCATTCTCTAAATTCTCAATTCACAAGTACAATCTGTTTTCAGTAAACACAGATTTTTACATTACTGAGATATAAGATGACAGGTGCTATTGATTTCACTGTTCTACATATTTTCAAAAGTTGTCAGATTCTGTTCTGAAATGAGCCCTTTCTTAATGATTTTGACCTGATGAATTCAAATCTGACAATGAAAATTTTTAGTTGGCACTTGTTTCTATGATATCAAATAGTTTTCCTTTTGCTGCTACATAAAATTAATGCATAAAAGTTTCAGTACTTTAAAACATTATTTTTGAAATATATACAGTGGGGGAAATAAGTATTTGATCACTTGCTGTTTTTGTAAGTTTGCCCACTGACAAAGACACGAACAGTCTATAATTTTAAGGGTAGGTTAATTTTAACATTGAGAGATAGAATATCCCAAAAAAATCAAGAAAATCACATTGTATAAATTAGATAAATTTATTTGCATTTTGCAGTGAGAAATACGTATTTGATCCCTCTGGCAAACAACACTTAATACTTGGTGGCAAAACCATTGTTGGCAAGCACAGCAGTCAGACGTTTTTTGTAGTTGATGATGAGGTTTGCGCACATGTCAGGAGCAATTTTGGTCCACTCCTCTTTGCAGATCATCTCTAAATCATTAAGATTTTGAGGCTGTCACTTGGCAACTCAGAGCTTCAACTCCCTCCATAAGTTTTCTATGGGATTAAGGTTTGGAGACTGGCTAGGCCACTCCATGACCTTACTGTGCTTGTTTTTGAGCCACTCCTTTGTTGCCTTGGCTGTATGTTTTGGGTCATTGTCTTGCTGGAAGACCCAACCATGACCCATCTTCAATGCTCTTTGCTCTTACTGAGGGAAGGAGGTTGTTGGCCAAAATCTTGCGATACATGACCTCATCCATCTTCCCTTCAGTATGGTGCAGTTGTCATGTCCCCTTTGCAGAAAAGCACCCACAAAGTATAATGTTTCCCCCCACCATAATTCACGGTTGTGACGATGTTCTTAGGGTTGTACTCATCCTTCTTCCTCCGAACACGGTGAGTTGAGCTAATGCCAAAGAGCTCAATTTTTGTGTCATCTGACCACAGCACCTTCTCCCAATAACTCACAGAATCATCCAGGTGTTCATTGGCAAACTTCAGACGGACCTGCACATGTGCCTTCTTGAGCAGGAGAACCTTGCGGGCACTGCAGGATTTTTAACCTTTAAGACGTAATGTGCTGCCAATGGTTTTCTTGGTGACTGTGGTCCCAGCTGCCTTGAGATCATTAACAAGTTCCCCCGTGTAGTTTTAGGCTGATCTCTCACCTTCTTCATGTTCAAGGATACCCCGAGAGGTAAGATTTTGCATGGTGCCCCAGATCGATGTAGATTGACAGTCATTTTGTATTTCTTCCGTTTTCTTACTATTGCACCAACAGTTGTCTCCTTCCCACCCAGGGTCTTACTTATGGTTTTGTAGCCCATTCCAGTTTTGTGCAGGCCTATGATCTTGTCCCTGACATCCTTAGAAAGCTCTTTGGTCTTGCCCATGTTGTAGAGGTTAGAGTCTGACTGATTAATTGAGTCTATGGACAGGAGTCTTTTATACAGGTGACTATGTAAGACAGCTGTCTTTATTGCAGGTAACGAGTTGATTAGGAGCATCTAACTGGTCTGTAGGAGCCAGAACTCATAATGGTTTGTAGGGGATCAAATATTTATTTCTCACTGCAAAATGCAAATAAATGTATCTAATTTATACAATGTGATTTTCTTGATTTTTTGGGGGGATATTCTATCTCTCAATGTTAAAATTAACCTACCCTTAAAATTATAGACTATTCATGTCTTTGTCAGTGGGCAAACGTACAAAAACAGCAAGGGATCAAATACTTATTTCCCCCACTGTACATGCAGAATATTTTGTTATGCCTATTTTCTGATATTTATTTAGAGGAAACTTAGCAACAATTCAAATAATTAAAACATGTCTTAACACTATTGCGAATTATAAACAGTTACAGAAATTGCAGTACAAAATTTGGTCCTCATTCAGTGACAACTCTTTTTTGCTTGCCTCTTTAACTCCTGCATCGGATCATCTCTTATATTTGTCCAACAATAATCTGCAAACATTAATGGATTACATTTTTCTTGATATCTTTTCTCCATAGTCACAATATCTTGGTGAAATCTCTCATCATGGTGATCGCTCTCAGCTCCACAGTTTGGTGGAAAAAAGTCTAGATGCGAATGTAAGAAATGAATCTTTAAGGACATGTTACAGCCAAGATCTTTATATGTTTTGAGATTTTCCACTAACTCTTCTTAGTTATCTTCTCTTGAGTCTCCCAAAAAATTAGTTACCACTGATACAAATGCTACCTATGCAGCTTTCTTATTGCCCTGCAACAAATGTAGAAACTCCTCATCTTGAAGAAGCTTACAAATCTGAAGTCCAATAAAGACTCCTTCCTTAATCTTTGCTTCACTCAACCTTGGAAATTCATCAATGAGATACTTAAATGCTTTTGCATTTTTAGCCATTGCTGTTACAAAGTTCTTCATTAATGAACTTGATATGAAACGGTAGAAACAAAATCTTATGTGGGTTAATAAGTGCTGGATGCAGGATATTTTTACTCCCTGACTGAAGCGAATGTCAGAGAGGCCAGTCTCTTTAAGGCTGCGTGCCCACGTTGCGTATTACAAGCGGATATGCTGCGGAATTTCTGAAGCGTAAACGCTTGTAAAACGCATGTATATCCGCACCCCATGGTCCCCAATGGCATTCCGCAATGTCAATGCCCATGCTGCGGATTTTTCCGCAGTGTATATGCTGCGGTCAAAAATCCGCAGCATGTTCATTAATTTTGCGTTTGGGTACCAAAGAACCTGTAAAAAAAAGAATAAAATAAAGTTTATACTTATCTTCTGATGTTTTCCCGCCGTCGCGAGGTGTGTGAAGGACCTGCCACGTCATTGAGTCATGTGACCCATCACATGACTCAATGACGTCACCGAAGGTCCTGCACACAACAGCGTGAGCCGCTCAAGACTCCAGACGGGACAGAGAATGCATCGGTAGGTGAGTATAAACTTTATTTTTTTATTTTTTACCATTCTGATTCTTTTTTTTTAACTATTACTTGGTCACACTATATAAATCCATGCCGGTTGCATGGATTTACATAGTGTGAACAAGTTGTCAAGCACTTTTCCAAGTGATGCTTGAATCACTTGCAGAAGTGCTTGATAACCCGCATGAGGAAATGCATGCAAAGACGCTGCAAAGACGCCTCACATACGCTTCTACCTGGCGGGAAAACCACATGTAAAATCCGCATGCAATTTTCCCGCCAGGGAGAAGCGTAAAAAATATGCTTCATTTCCGCAACGTGGGCACATAGCCTTATTGTAGTGATATTCTCTTGCACAACTATCCCACTCACACAGAAAGCAGCAGTACTTTGTATATCCACACTGGAGACCAAATAAGAGGGCAACCACCTACAAGTCACCATGGAAGGGCCACAAATGTTGGTCATAGTCCAGGCACCTCAACAGCTGTTTCATGTTGTCATAGGTTTCTTTCATGTGGACTGCATAACTAACTGGAATTGAAGGTAGTGGATTGCCATTATGCAGCAAGATGGCTTTTAGGCTTGTTTTGGACAAATCAATGAAGAGCCTCCATTCCTCTGGATTATGATTTATCTTCAGAGCTTCCATTAAACTGTTGATGTTGTTACATGCCACAAGATTACCCTCCATGGAGAAGTATTGGACAAGATCTTTACCACGGTTGCGGAACAAAAGAAATCCGAACATCGCCCGCTAGGAGATTCCACTGCTGTAGCCTGGAATCTATGAGCACAGCCGTACTCTTGGGCAGATCCAAATCTCTAACAAGATCGTTTACTTTGTGTTATAAGGTGTGGTTTAGTTGAGGTTACAGACAGAAAGTCTGGGTCGTGAGAGGAAAATGCTTCATGACACCAAGCATCCTCTTCTTCCTTAGTTGACTCAACTGAAAATGTTTCTGGTGCTTTTGGAATTGGCAGTTCTTCTGTGTGTGGTACTTGGTGTATTGCAGATGGAATGTTTGGATACTGTAAAGTCCACTTCTCCTTCCTTGAAACTCCTTTCCTAATGGGGGACACCATGCAGAAATAGCAATTGGTAGTGTAATCAGATGGCTCTCTCCAGATCATTGGAACTGCAAAAGGCATAGATTGCCTCTTTGATGCAACCACTGGGTAAGATGTAATGTACATCTATTGCAGCATGTACCGTATTTTGCGGATTATAAGATGCACCGGTTTATAAGACCCACTCCAAATTGTGGGGAGGAAAATAGTAAAAAAATGTTTTTGAATAAACCGGTGCGTGTTATAATCAGCTTACCTGGGGGGGCGGCGTAGGTTGAGCGGGGTGCCAAAGTTGCCGCTGGCTGAGGCAGGAGATGCCGGCGAGGCAGGAGATGCTGCGAAGGCAGGATGGGGTGTTCGGAGGCAGGAATCGGGAGATGGCTTGTGGCCCAATGCTGTATGCCACGTTCTGCTGGAGGTGTTCGGTGGTGTGGGAGCTCCGCTGACATTTTGTGGAAGCCAGAGCCCCGCACCTTCCATACTCTCCTATGTGGTGGACTCCGGGAAAATGGCCACAGGAGGCGGCGCATGCTCAGACACCTCCAGCAGAACGTGGCAGACAGCATGGGGCCCGCAGCCATCTCCCGATTCCCGCCTCCAAACACCCCATCCTGCCTCCGCAGCATCTCCTGCCTTGCCAGCAGCAATTCTGGGACCCCACTCCACCGTAGCCGGTAAGGTGATTTTGCTTTGTAAGACACACCCCTATTTTCCCTTCAAACCTGTGGGAAAAAGTGCACCTTATAAAGTGAAAAATTCGGTATGTGGAGTCCAACTGTTGTCCTGATCACATATTCTGCAGCAAAAATACAGGCTGTAAGCTTTCGTTATCATGGTGTTTTGCCTTTGTGATGAAAAAGTGACTTCTCACCATATGTAGCAAAAACTATCTGCTTTGTTAATGCAAGAACGAGGCATATCTGAAAAAAAAAACGCATAGAAACATGTCAATATGCTAAGAAATTAAGCTAAAAAATCATAAAATTATATACTTTACACCGAGAGCATTTATAAAAGTAGGTGATGCAACTGTAATTAGAATTACGTCATCAGAGCTGACTGGGCGTTTCTTTGATTGGTTATGGTTACCCTAAGATGATAGAATACTGAAGGCTCAATAGTCTAAATAGATGAAGTAATAGACTAGCTACTAATAATGCAATAATGATGATGAAATAATAAAAACGCAATTTTTCTATAAGCCTGCTTGGAAGGTGTTGTCACGACTCTGTTGTCAGTTATCCCAGGGCCAGGGACTCTTTCCCAGTCCCTAACGCTAGGGGCGCTCTAGCTGGCCCTGTTCCCCAGATTACTTCTGAAGGTGAAGACACCGCGGCCACATACCTTGTCTGAGCTCCTCAATCCGCCCTCAGTCTGTTCCCTTCCCCCATCCAGGGAAGAGGGAGGTAGTAGTGTATGGCAGTATACCAACCAGACTAACAAGGTAATAAAAACAGGGCTAAAGGAAAATACCAATCATACAAATATACTGTATGCACACAAACAACAGAGGTTAACACCAGGGAGTGGAGGATGGGGAAAAACCAAAATAGGAGAAGAAGAGTATTACACACAACCTAAACCATGCAACAGTCTTGGCTTAAATCCTCCAAACGCCTTCTCAAACAACAACTCTCCACCGCACCCATAGCACCATGCAGCATAAGCTAGCTTTGGCAATGACTCCATGCCAAAACACAATATATAGGAGCGGGGAGTGGCTAATACTTGACAGCTGAGAGCCTTAATGCAGGTAAGCTTCCAGAAGCTCACAACTGAGCAGATTAACTTCTGCACTGCTAAAAGAAACCTGCACCATTTAATATGAAGGTGAGAGGCTTCAAGTGAGTGCAGGAGTGGGAGAAATCAGATGCTGCGGTCTTCTGGCTCCTCTCTGTTGCGGTAAACCCATAACAGGTGTCAAAAGTAATTACAACCTCCTCTGGATCTTGAAAATTCGAGGCAATCAGCAAATGTAAGCATAATATTAATTTTCAGCCCCACAAAATTAGTAAAGTTCAACTGTTTTGGTCTCTGATCCAATTTGGCTGTAGAGCAGTGTAATCTATGAACATGGAAGGGAAAGGAGGAGGGAGGTGCTCTGCCTCTAGCTCTTCCCTTCTCCCCACTCCTCCCCTCTGCTTAGAATCTTATCAGTAGTAAATGCCATTTCCTATCTAAATAACGTAACAACAATCTGTCTTCACTGAATACAGATTTTACCCATGAATTGAGAATTTTGAGAATGACTGATTAGTCCAAGGGGAGAAAAAAGCAGATTTCTCTGATAAGATATATTACAAAGTTGCTATTTTCATGTATACTATTGAATTATGAAATAAAAATTAAAATGACAGATGTGTATCTGAGATAAATATTACCGTGACCCTTCAGTTGGAGTACCTCAAAAAAATAAAATTTTTAGGAATAGGATTAGGACTTTTATATATATATTTATATATTCATATGAGCGGGGGTTTTTTGTGACTGAATCTGCATATGAAAAATATTGCAGTATACAGTCATGGCCAAAAATATTGAGAATGACACCAAAATTATATTTTCACATGATCTGCTGGCCTCTGGTTTTTATTAGTGTTTGTCTGATGTTAATATCACATGCAGAAATATAATGGCAATCATATTATGAGCACCAATAGGTTATATTGACAGTTAGAATGAGTTAATGCAGCAAGTCAATATTTGCAGTGTTGCCCCTTCTTCTTCAAGACCTCTGTAATTCTCCCTGGCATGATCTCAATCAACTTTTGGACCAAATCCTGACTGATAGCAGTCCATTCTTGCATAATCAATGCTTGCATTTTGCCAGAATTTGTTGCTTTTTGTTTGTCCACCCGTCTCTTGATGATTGACCACAAGTTCTCAATGGGATTAAGATCTGGGGAGTTTTCAGGCCATGGACCCAAAATCTCTATGTTTTGTTCCATGAGCAATTTAGTTATCACCTTTGCTTTATGGCAAGGTGCTCCATCATGCTGGAAAAGGCATTGTTGGGCGCCAAACTGCTCTTGGACAGTTGGGAGAAGTTGCTCTTGGAGGACATTCTGGTACCATTCTTTATTCATGGCTGTGTTTTTAGGCAAGACTGTGAGTGAGCCGATTCCCTTGGCTGAGAAGCAACCCCACACATGAATGGTTTCAGGATGCTTTACAGTTGGCATGAGACAAGACTGGTGGTAGCGCTCACCTCTTCTTCTCCGAATAAGCTGTTTTCCAGATGTCCCAAACAATCGAAAAGGGGATTCATCAGAGAAAATGACTTTGCCCCAGTCCTCAGCAGTCCACTCCCTGTACCTTTTGCAGAATATCAGTCGGTCCCTGATGTTTTTTCTGGAGAGAAGTGGCTTCTTTTCTGCCCTCCTTGAAACCAGCCCTTGCTCAAAGAGTCTCCGCCTCACAGTGCGTGCAGAAGCACTCACACCAGCCTGCTGCCATTCCTGAGCAAGCTCGGCACTGCTGGTAGTCCTATCCCGCAGCTGAAACAGTTTTAAGATACGGTCCTGGCACTTGCTGGTCTTTCTTGGGCGCCCTGGAGCCTTTTTTACAGCAATGGAAGCTCTCTCCTTGAAGTTCTTGATGATGCGATAGATTGTTGACTGAGGTGCAATCTTTGTAGCTGCGATACTCTTCCCTGTTAGGCCATTTTTGTGCAGTGCAATGATGGCTGCACGTGTTTCTTTAGAGATAACCATGGTTAACTGAAGAGAAACAATGATACCAAGAACCAGCCTCCTTTTAAAGTGTCCAGTGATGTCATTCTTACTTAATCATGACTGATTGATCGCCAGCCCTGTCCTCATCAATACCCACACCTGTGTTAATGGATCAATCACTAAAACGATGTTAGCTGCTCCTTTTAAGGCAGGACTGCAATGATGTTGAAATGTGGTTTGGGGGTTAAAGTTCATTTTCTGGGCAAATATTGACTTTGCAAGTACAGAAATTGCTGTTAAGCTGATCACTCTTTGACATTCAGGAGTATATGCAAATTGCCATTACAAAAAATGAAGCAGTAAACTTTGGAAAAATTACTATTTGTCTCATTCTCAATACTTTTGGCCATGACTGTACACTAGTTTCTTTTGTATTTCTGATCAGACTCGCCCATTCAACTCTATGGGTGTGCCGTAAGAAAAACTGATCCGTCTGTTTTTTTATAGATACTTTGCAATTTTTAACCTAGAAAACTATTAATGGCATTGTAAATTATTAATAACTGCTGTTGTATAAAAAAACAGATTGCACACAGATAACAAGTGAGAAAAAATATCATCTGAGTTTTCTGGACGAAATTCTGATGATTTTTTATATGCTTGTGTGAACCCTTTAGTGCTGTTTAAGGGATGTTATTAGGATAAGTTTTGTTTTGAGTGCTTGAATGTTGAATGGAGATACTGCTCTTAAAGGGGCACTAATGTCTGTAAACTAAATCCCTACATAACAACATAACAAACAGATTAACCATATCCAGCCCAAGAACTGACATCTGAACTATGAAAAAAATAACTACCTAAAGATCATGAAGTAAGGATTGTGGGAAAACAATGAAAATAATGGATAAAAGTTAACCCCTCCAAATTATATATAATAATGTAAAAAAATTCCATCAAGGTTCTATTACCCCGCCACTGAAAGGTGGTAAAGTGAGGGGATCCAAACTTATGACAGGTACTGATTTTGTATTTATTTTTCACTTAAAAGAACCTAAAGTATTTTTTAAGACAGTAAAGAAATCAAAGGTATGTTTTAAAAGTTTTCCCTGATGGTATGCATTTATGGAAAAAGTAAGGGTTATGTGCTCACGATCAGGAATTGCAGCGTTTTTGACGCAGCATATTTTCGCTGCATCCAAAACGCTGCATTCTACATTGTAAGCACAGTGAATGGCATTTATAGAAATCTCATGCCCACTGTGCTTCTTTTTAACGTTGTGTAAACTCACCAGCGGTGTGGGTTTACGAACCACAGCATGTTAATTTCTATAGCGGAGACGCTATTAGATCGCCTGTGTGTAGCCGAAATGCTCACTGGCTATGAGCACCGACCACTGGGCAGCGCTCATAGCATCCTGGCAATGATAACCGCAGGGATCTCCTGCAGACCCCGGGTTGTCACACCAACCCATTGACAACCCACAGTCATGTGACATGGGCGGGACTAGTGACGTCCTTCTGCCGCGGCCATGTTAAATGCCGCTGTCAGAGATTGACAGCGACATTTAACATGTTAACAGCCGTGTGTAGATCACGATTCCACCTGCAGCTGTTAGGGGCACATGACAGCGGATCATATCAGCTGACATGTCCCCGGTAAGGTGCGGGCTCATCGCTGAAGCCCGCGTCAAAGGGAGAGACACGCTATGTGCCGTACATGTATGGCATGTCATTAAGTGGTTAACAAACTGGGTGTGTAACATGGAACGTCTCTGTGGGTGTTTACTTTTTTCACCTCTATGACTTTGACCAATTAAAATGCAGCCACGCCCACAGAGAAGTTCTGTTGGTTATAGGGAAAATTTCCATCTATATTTCTGGGGCGCTTAACTTTGAAAAGGAGTGGCACAGAAGAAAAAGAGAGAAAAACTGTAACAAACTTTTCCAGAATCGGCACCAATTGGAGGAGGCGGTTTTAATTGAAAAATCAAATGAAAGGTCCTCTTTAAAGCCAGATATGGAATACAGACTCAAACACAGGAATGAGAACTGAGCCACATCAGTAACCATAGTACAGGCATCTGTCTGTGTTACGGATGCAAGTCTCAGCGCAACTTGGGTCTGAGGATCCCTAAATACTGTAAAAGGATACAGAATCATGAATGCATACTGATCTAGAAAATGTCATTTTGGGTCCTTTAACCTATGGTTTGTCCAGGACTTGTGTTTGTAAAATAGTTGCATTTGTGTGAGCTTCCTATGCTCATTTGATTCTGACATATCAGTTTTGGTAGCCGCAGTGAGCATAGATCATTGTAAAATAATTTTATATTATCATTTTTTTAACTATTATTATAAGAAAATAAAATGTCAATTTACAGAACTGACTATCGGAGTTTTGGAGGTTGTGCCTGGCCTGCAGTCAAAAATAATTCTGTCATTAAAGAGACAGATGGTAAAATACTGCAGGGTGATGAATCAGAGACTTTATTACAAAGATAAGGACAGACATCATGCAGTGTTTTAAAAATGTCTGTATCTTAAGGAGAAAGGAGACATTCACAAGCATTCGGGGGTCGACCCATGGATGAAGGCTGGTGCCAATATTTTCCTTCAACCCCGGACAAAGGCTGGAGCCAAGATGTGCGTAAGGGTGGAAGTCAGCCAAGCAAGAAAGTAAGCATGGTAGATAGGCATGCATTTATTTTAATTTTAAGCAACAGGCTGTCCAGGAGATCCCTTATATTTCCCAAGTGGTCTCCAGCCCAATCTGCAGCTATCATTGCATCCAAGGAAAAAACAGAGTCATTGCTTAAGAATATAGACCTCCTTTCTAGCTTACATGTCTGTCTTTCTCTAGCTTTTGAGAGTGGTGGAGTGAGGTCAGTGTAACACCTGGGCTGGATGTCTAGCTCATAACCCAGTGTCATGCAAATGTATTCTGATAGTTTGTGTAGACACTGTTTGACACCTTAGGCTACAGCCCCACTATCAGTATTTGGTTAGTATTCAGTCAGTATTTTTTCTCAGGAGTAGGAGCCAAAACCAGGAGTGGGTGATAAATGCAGAATTGGTGACCTTTTTCTATTATACCTTTTCTCTGATTGTTCCTCACCTGGTTTTCACTCCCTCTCCTGAGAAAAAATACTGACCAAATACTGTCCAAATACTGATAGTGGGGCCATGGCCTTAGGCTTGATATTTGACATGCAATTTAGTAGTTGACAATGGATCAATCATGGAACCAGTGGTACAGCCATTTCTCTAAAGTGTCTTAGGAGCAGTTTTTTAACATGACAATAACAGGCACGTGCTACTGCGAGCAGCCTGCGTGGCCTAAATGTGGTACCATGGCCTGAAGCATCTCCGGACTTGTATTGTTAGAACCTTGCTCTTAGGTTTTTTCCTTTGCTGGTCACATGACCTTGTTGGCCTATTTAATCCTGCTCCGCCCTTCTGGCTTTGCTGTACTTCATTGTATATCTACTTTCTAGCTAGCCTGTGCTCTGTATCTAACTCTGTTAGTTTGCTTGGTCTACGGACCTCTATGTTCTATATATTTTGTTTGTTCGTCTGTCTGCTACTATTTCTGTTAGGAGGTGTCCCATATTCCTCCCAGTCCTTAGTACTTGTAGGGATTCCTTCCCCACATCTATAGGTCTCCGTACAGACTAGCTTAGGACTTTAGCAGGTCTGATCGCAGGATCAGGTCCCCTGTTACATCGTAGGGATTAAGCTGAGTTCTATCGTAGGGACAGATCTCCTCTCTTTCCTTAGCTCTGGTAGCAGAACATAACAGTAAGTCCAGCCTGCAAATTCTCTAGGGAAACATTTTTCTGTTCCATCATGGTGTCGGTTCAGGATTTGGTTCATCGCCTGCAGGGACTCTCTCTGGAGGTGGCCGAGCTCCGTCAGCATGTGAGTAACTGTCCTGGAGCACATTTCTTGGAGCCTAAGGTATGTTTGCCGGATTTATTTTTTGGTGAACACCGAGAATTTTTTTCATTTAAAAATGCTTGCTTGTTGTATTTTCGTTTGAGACCCAAGTCCTCTGGGGATGAATCCCAGCGCATAGGGTTCATAATGTCACTTTTGCGCAAAGAGCCTCAGGAGTGGGCCTTTTCTTTGCAACCTAGTGATACATGCTTCAGATCAGTGGATAGTTTTTTTTCTGCTTTGGGACTATTATATGATGATCCTGACCGTGTCTCATCAGCTGAGACTGAGTTGAGACGTTTGAAACAGGGATCAGGTAATGTGGAAAAATATTGTACTCATTTCCGTCGTTGGTCTACTCAAACAGGGTGGAACGATTCTGCTCTGAAAAGTCTATTTCTTGCTGGGCTCAATGAAAGGGTTAAAGACCTGCTAATTGCTTATCCTACACCTGAAGATTTGCAACAGGCTATGCAATTAGCTATACGGGTGGATAGGAGACTGCGTGCAAGGGTTAATGAGAGCAAATCCTCTGCTATGTCAGTTTCTGGTTATGAGAATGTGTGTACTAACAGTGGAGAGCTGATGGAGATTGGAGCGATGGCACCTCGCTCTCAAGAAAAAGACCGTAGATTTTCTGAAGGCTTGTGTTTCTATTGCGGAAAATCTGGTCATTTGATTAAAGGCTGTGAGCTTCGTATGAAGAAAGAAAAAAAAATGGTCAGTCATGCCCGTATTGCCTGTTTAAATTCCAAGGGTGTATTTTTAGCTGCTTCCACGATTGCTCAGGAAAAATTAATGGAATTTCGGGTGTTTGTGGATTGTGGGTCTACTCTGAATGTAATTGATGGGGGATTCTTGGAAAGACTCAATTTAAAACCCGAACCTTTATCATCCCCCATTGCTGTGGTTTCTGTGGATGGTTCCCCTTTGAAGAATATTACTCTCAAGGTCTGTGAATTTCCTCTCACTATTAATGGTGTTCACCATGAGAAATTGGATTTGGTAGTTTTGAATAACTTGCCTTCTCCAGTAATATTGGGATTGCCCTGGTTAAAATTTCACAATCCTGTACTGGATTGGTCTACCAGTGAAATTAAATCCTGGAGCCATAAATGTTATGACAAGTGTTGTAACGGGCGTATTGCAGCTTTGGATAGGGGAGAATTGCCTGTTCCTATTCAGGATTTTTGGAGAGTTTTTTCTGAGAAGGAATCGCAGGTTTTGCCTCCCCATAGAGACTATGATTGTTCTATTGAATTTGTCCCTGGAGCGACTCTTCCTAAAAGTCGTTTATTTAACCTTACTATTCCTGAGAGGAAGGCTTTGGAGGAATACATACAGACAAGTTTGGCCGCCGGTCACATTAGGCCCTCTAAGTCTCCTGTGGCGGTTGGATTTTTTTTTATAAAAAAAAAGGACGGCGGTTTACGTCCTTGTCTGGATTTTCGTGAGATTAACAAAATTACTGTACGCAATCCTTACCCACTGCCATTGATTCCTGATCTGTTTAACCAGTTAATGGGGGCCAAGTGGTTCTCTAAAATTGACCTTAAGGGGGCATACAATCTGTTGCGCATGAAGGAGGGTGATGAATGGAAGACTGCTTTTAACACTCCTGTGGGTCATTTTGAGAATCTGGTTATGCCTTTTGGTCTTACTAATGCTCCTGCATTTTTTCAGAATCTTATTAATGACATCCTTAGACCTTTGATCGGCAAAAATGTGGTTGTGTATTTGGATGACATTTTGATTTATTCGCCGGATCTGGAGTCTCATTGGCGGAGCATACGTGAGGTATTACAGTTATTAATGGACAATTCGCTTTTTGCTAAGCTGGAGAAATGTGAGTTCGCTGTACAGAGAATTAGTTTTTTGGGTTACATTATCTCCAGCGAAGGTTTTGAGATGGACCCGGTTAAAGTTCAAGCTGTACAGGAATGGCCTAGGCCTATTGGTTTGAAATCGATACAGAGGTTTTTAGGTTTTGCCAATTATTACAGAAAATTCATAAAAAAAATTTCTAGTATTGTCAAACCTCTGACCGATCTCACCAGGAAAGGTGCTGATGCGGTTCAGTGGTCTTCTGAGGCCATTGAAGCTTTTGTGTATCTCAAGGAGAGGTTCACCTCTGCTCCCATCCTTATGCAGCCTGATGTGACTAAGCCGTTTTTAGTTGAGGTTGATGCTTCCTCTGTGGGGGTTGGCGCAGTATTGTCTCAGGATAACGGGGATGGATTACATCCCTGTGCCTTTTTTTCAAAAAATTTTTCGGAGACTGAACTGAATTACGATATTGGTAATCGGGAATTATTGGCTATTAAACTCGCATTTGAACACTGGTGCCACTTCTTGGAAGGTGCGGAATTTCCCGTTCAGGTTCTTACGGATCATAAAAATCTGATATATCTTGATGCTGCCAAGCGCCTGAATGCCCGTCAGGCTAGGTGGGCACTGTTTTTCTCGCGGTTTAATTTCTCCGTTACTTACATCCCTGGTACTAAGAATGTTAAGGCGGATGCCTTGTCTCGCAGTTTTTCTCCCATAGTCAGTGCTGAGAAAGAGGAGAACATTTTACAAGAAGGTGTTGTGATAGCTGCTTTGGACTCCGTTTTGGAAGATGAGATTCTTAAAGCACAGGAGAATGCCCCATCTAACACTCCTCATGGGAGGTTGTTTGTGCCTGGGACCTTTAGGAGAGATTTGTTTGTTGAGTGTCACGAATCTCGGTTGGCAGGTCATCCCGGAATCTCTGAGACCAAGAGACTGGTGGGTCGCAGTTTTTGGTGGCCTGGATGGCAGAAGGAAGTCATTAAGTGGGTGCGTCAATGTACTATATGTGCTAGATCTAAGTCCTCACATACCCCTGCTGCGGGGTTGCTTTGTCCTTTGGAGGTTCCCAGTGCTCCTTGGACACATTTGGCTATGGACTTTATAATTGACCTTCCCCCCTCTGAGGGTTTTACTGTCATCTGGGTGGTCGTGGACCGTTTTAGCAAGATGTGTCACTTGGTTCCCTTCGTCAAACTGCCCTGCGCTAAAACTCTCGCTAAGGCCTTTGTCAAGGAAATTGTCAGACTTCATGGCGTTCCTACTGACATTGTTTCTGATAGGGGTCCTCAGTTCGTGGCTCGTTTTTGGCGTGCCTTTTGTGACAGGTTGGGAGTTCATTTGTCGTTCTCGTCCGGATATCATCCTGAATCTAATGGCCAGGCAGAAAGGAAAAACCAGGATGTTGAGCAGTTCTTGCGTTGTTTTGTGGCAGACAATCAAGAGGGGTGGTCTGAGTTTCTGCCACTTGCTGAATTTGCTCTGAACAATCATACATCTTCTTCTGCTGGTTGTTCGCCTTTTTTTTGTTGTTCTGGGAGACATCCATCGTTTGGGTCGTTCTCCAAGTTGGGATCTGCCGTGCCTGAGGAGGAGAATTTTTCCTGTGATTTGGAGAGAGTTTGGACGGATGTGCGTGGTAATCTTCAGGAGGCCAACAGAAAATCTAAGGACTACTTTGATAGGAAACGACAGGAGGTTTTGTTCGCTGTTGGTGACATGGTTTGGTTGTCCTCTAGGAATCTGCGGTTGAGGATTCCTTCTAAGAAATTGGGTCCCAAGTTTGTAGGGCCCTTTAAGGTGCTTCAGGTTGTCAACCAATCTGCTGTTAGGTTGGAGGTTCCTACCTCCTGGAGAATTAATCCGGTATTTCATGTCTCTCTGTTGAAAAAAGCTGTTGTATCGGATTGTGACGCCTCTGCCTCTGTTCCTCCGGTGGTGGAGGACGGGGAATATGAAATTTCTCGCATCCTTAACTCTAGACGGTATAGAGGTAGTTTGCAGTATCTTGTGGCCTGGAAAGGTTTCGGACCCGAGGATAACTCTTCGGTGAGGTCGGATGATGTTTCCGCGTCCAGACTTATCAGAGCGTTTCACAGGAGATTTCCTGATAAGCCTGGTCCTAGGGGATCTGGAGGATCCTCTTAGAAGGGGGGGTACTGTTAGAACCTTGCTCTTAGGTTTTTTCCTTTGCTGGTCACATGACCTTGTTGGCCTATTTAATCCTGCTCCGCCCTTCTGGCTTTGCTGGACTTCATTGTATATCTACTTTCTAGCTAGCCTGTGCTCTGTATCTAACTCTGTTAGTTTGCTTGGTCTACGGACCTCTATGTTCTATATATTTTGTTTGTTCGTCTGTCTGCTACTATTTCTGTTAGGAGGTGTCCCATATTCCTCCCAGTCCTTAGTACTTGTAGGGATTCCTTCCCCACATCTATAGGTCTCCGTACAGACTAGCTTAGGACTTTAGCAGGTCTGATCGCAGGATCAGGTCCCCTGTTACATCGTAGGGATTAAGCTGAGTTCTATCGTAGGGACAGATCTCCTCTCTTTCCTTAGCTCTGGTAGCAGAACATAACATGTATCCCATCAAGCACATCTGGGACATCATTGGTTGGCAATTGCAAGGGGAGCTGCCAGCAGCGGATCTTGATGATCTGCGTGCCCAAGTGCATTCAGCGTGGCAGAACATTTCTCAGACAACCATTAATAACTTCATTGATAACATACCAACGAGTACAAGTGTGGGGATTTCTGTGTGAGATGCTCATTCTTGATACTGAATAAATCAAGATGTTTTGAAAATGTTGTTTCCATTTTTTTTATTTGCATATTATTAACATGTCCGTTGATCCTATGATTTGCATATTTCCTGACTTTTCCTTATTAATGTTGCAGTTTAAACATCAAGGAGTGTATATACTGTATGTAAACATATATGTATATATACAGTTAAAACCAGAAGTTTACATACACTATATATAAAGACACATATGCATGTTTTTCTCAATATCTGACATGAAATCAGAATAAACCTTTCTCGTTTTAGGTCAATTAGGATTACCATAATTTTTAATATTTGCCAAATACCAGAATAATGAGAGAGAGAGAATGTTTTAAAGCATTTTTTATTACTTATTGCAAAGTCAAAAGTTTACATACATTTCATTAGTATTTGGTTCCATTGCCCTTAAACTGAATGACTTGGTACAAACATTTGGAATATCCTTCCACAAGCTTCTCACAATAGTTGGTCGGAATTTGTAGGTCGCCTTGCTCGCACTTGCCTTTTCAGCTTTGCCCATAAATTTTCAATAGGATTGAGATCAGGGCTTTGTGATGGCCACTCCAAAACATTGATTTTGTTATCCTTAAGCCACTTTGTTACCATTTTGGCAGTACGCTTCAGGTCATTGTTCATTTGGAAGACCCATTTCCGCCCAAGCTTTAACTTCCTGGCTGATGTCTTGAGATGTTGCTTCAGTATTGCCACATAATCTTCTTTTCTCATGATGCCACCTATTTTGTGTAGTGCACCAGTCCCTCCTGTAGCAAAACAACCCCACAACATGATTTTGCCACCCCTATGTTTCACAGTTGGGATGGTGTTTTTAGGCTTCCAAGTTTCTCCCTTTTTCCTCCAAACGTAATGATGGTCATTATGCCCAAAAAGTCGGACCAAAGCATGTTCATCTCTGGGACACCGAACCCGTCTCCTCCCTGAGGGGTATGATGGCTGGACATTCCCATCTTGTTTGTACTTGCGTATAATTGTTTGTACAGATGAACGAGGCACCTTCAGGTGTCTTGAAATTATACCCAAAGATGAGCCAGACTTGTGCAAGTTCACAATTCTCTTCCTGATATCTTGGCTAATTTCTTTAGACTTTCCCATGATGCTACACAAAGAAGCAGTGTGTTTCAGGTGTGCATTAAAATACATCCACAGGTGTGTCTCTAATTAACTCAGATGTTACCAAAAAATCAATCAGAAGCTTCCAAACACATGACATCATCATATGGGCAGTCCAGAATTATTTAAATTATGATAACAAACACTGCACTTCCGGGTATACTTCGGTGCACAAGTAGGAACCCAATCCTTTAAACAGTGTAAGAAAGACTTGGCACTTGCTTCTTCACATAGACCGAAATATTTTATTGCTCATAGAAATTCCAGATTCAAGACATTTCGGTCAGTAAGACCTTCATCAGTCATCTGGGAGTTGATTACAGCACGGAAGGTCTTACTAACCAAAACGTCTTGAATCTGGAATTTCTATGAACAATAAAATATTTCAGTCTATGTGAAGAAGCGAGTGCCAAGTCTTTCTTTTACAGAATTATTTAAAGGCATAGTAATCTTAGTGTATGTAAACTTTTGACTTTGCAGTAAGTAATAAAAATGCCTTAAAACATTCTCCCTCTCTCATTATTCTGCATTATTAAACGGCATGGCAATCCCCGTGTTTGTGTGGGTTTCCTCCGGGTTCCCCGATTTCCTCCCACACTCCAAAGACATACTGATAGGGAATCTAGATTGTGATCCCCAATGGGGACAGTGATGATGATGTCTGTAAAGAGCTGTGGAATTAATGGCGCTATATAAGTGAGTAAAATAAATAATAAAATATGTGTCTTTTTATATAATGTATGTAAACTCGTGGTTTCAACTGTTCAGGGTAATGAATGATATGCCAAATCCACTATAAGTGTTGCAGAGTGGTACCATTCATCATGCCGTGGCACCATTAAATACTGTTTGTAAGTTAGGTTATACTTTGTGTGTGTTTGAATATCTGGAGTCTAGAAATTTAGCCCATTGAGACTGAGAAAATTAGTTTCTTACATTGTGATGAGTGTGGTTTAACATAAGCGGTTCCGAGATTTTCATTATGGAATTTCAGCCTTATTCTCCCTTTCTCTTAGCAGTCAGTTGGGATGAATGATCACACAGCACTTAATTTCTCTTCTAATAGAGCTTGTGGCTTTTTATATAAGCGGGAAATAGACTTAAATTAGTATTTTCTTTCCCTCAAGGTAATGGGTCAGAGAATGTGTCAGCAGCTTCGCTAATTACATGATGAATATCCCTGTATGATACTGATTCCTGGAATCTTATGAGAGAATGGCTCCCATGCCTGCACATAGAAAACTGGGCCTATAAAAAGTTGTGTAGCATAATACTCAGTCCTGTCAATTATTAGGTTATACTGTTCCGCATTTAACAAATGTTTGAATAGCAATATGTACATACATACCTATTTACTAAATCACTTCCAATCCAGAACATATATTAGGCAACTGAAGTGTACTGTAAAGACTAGATATTGTAACTCACCCATCCTGGTTCCAGCGTCGGGCCTTACTACCTGTTCCTATAGCTTACTTTGCACTAGTCCATGCCGGGTTACTCTGGTAACCCAGGAAACACATGACATTGTAACTCAAGACAGTCATACGGTGTCCAGCTATAGAAGGTCGCTGCATTTGGCCTTACAAACATCTCCCTGATCCTTTTATGATTCCTCTCTCTTTAGGACCCAGCGGTGATCCTCACCTTGCTTGGGGATTATATCTTTCCCTTTAGGACCCTGAGGTATCCTCACCTTTCTGCTGCTAATCAGCACTTCCACGCTGTGAAATTAAATACACCCAGATCCTCAGAGAGTTGCTGGTGATAGTGTGTATACCTATTCAGGCCTGGGATTCTAGTAGTCGACTAGAATTACCTTGGAGTTCCTTCATGGATTGTTGCCGTGCTTTCTCCGGTGTCATCTTGGAGCTAAGTGTATTCCCCTGTTTGTTTCCCCTGTGTGTACTTTAGCTTGTAGTGGGGCTGACTTAGTGCTCACTAGGGCCTAGCCTTAGGGTCAGCTAGGGCCAAGTTTTCTGCTCAGCGATAGGTGCAGAACCTATTTAGGGTCTTTACGGGAGTCAGGGTTTGTCGTCAGACCTGTTTAGGGGTCTCAACTCTTCCTTTCCCTAATTGTAGGGCTCCCTCCCCTTTTCTCATCATTATATGCTGGGTTTGTTGTTTTTTTATGTTGTTATGGATCCCGTTTCGGTGCTGGCAGAGCAGCTTTGGGGTTTGTCACTGGAGGTTGCTGACCTTCGATCTGCTATTCAGCAGTGGCCGCAGACTCCTAAAGTTGGGGACTCTGTGAGTAGGCCGGTCCAGCTTGAGCCCAAAATTGCCCTCCCAGACAGGTATTCAGGAGGTAGAGACATGTTTTTTGTGTTTAAAGAAGCTTGCAAATTATGCTTTAAGCTTTGACCCTACTCTTCTGGAGATGAGGAGCAGAGAGTTGGGATAGTGATCTTACTGCTACAAGGATATCCTCAATTTCCTTTGCCACAGGGCTCTGCTTGCCTCCGATCAGTTGAAGGATTTTTTGGGGCTCTGGCCCTCATCTATGATGATCCTGTCCGAATCTCCTTGGCTGAATCCAGGCTGCGTTGCTTTCAGCAGGGGGATCAGTCAGCGAAGACTTAGAGTTCCGAATTTCGTAGATGGGCACTCAATACCAAGTGGAATGACCCGGCTCTTAGCCAATTCTGTCAGGGTCTTTCAGAAAGGTTGATGGATGCCTTGGTAGCTTACGAAGCCCCAGGGTCCTTGGAGGCTGCCATGTCGTTGGCTACACGCACGGATAGACGCCTTCAAAATAGGAGGATGAGACCACCTTCTCCGGAGCCCCTTTTTTGGGGTAACACCCCATTGCTAGGGGGGTAGTCTGGGGGTGAACCTGCACTCATGGATTTGGAGGACCCCATGCAGTTAGGGGGAGCAAGAGATATGTGATATTCGCAAGAGAAAGGGGGGGTGTTTTTTTGTGGTAAAAAGGGACATTTTATTAGGGTTTGACCCTTGGTTCCAAAGCAAAAAGGAACATCTGGAACTCGATTGACCCTTGGTAGTGTGGGGTTGGATAATCAGGGGATGTGTTTGTCTTCTACATGCAGTTCTTGGTTTGCTCTGGGGCAGAGATGGTGCTTGAGAGCAGGACTGAGAAAATGTCTGTGCTTTTGGACAATGGAGCTAGAGTCAGCATGGTTGATGCTGGGTTTGTGAGAACTCATGGGCTTACTTGCAGTATGTTAACTTAGCTCATCACCATCTATGCCATTGACTCAGTGCCACTTGCTCAGAGATTTCTGACACAGATTGTACTACGGAACAGGTACTACGGATTTTAAGAGATAGCAAACTTTATGCCAAACTGGAAAAATGTGTTTTTGCTGTCCATGAGGTGCAATTTTTGGGGTATCTGTTGTCACGTCTGGTTTTCGGATTGATCCGGAGAAGATCCGTGCTATACTTGATTGGGATCATCCTGAGAACTTGAAGGCATTACAGTGCTTTCTGGGGTTTACTAATTTTTACTGGAAATGTATCCAAAATGATTCAGTAATAATGAAACCCCTCACTGACATGACAAAAAAAGGGATCGGATTGGTAGAATGCTGCCCAGCAGGCTTTTTCCTCTTTAAAGAGATGTTTTGTCATGGCACTTATACTCTGTCAACCCGATGTTTCTAAACCTTTCATGGTTGAAGTTGATGCGTCGGAGGTGGGGGTTGGGGCTGTGTTATCTCAGGGTCCGTCCCCTGGTAAATGGCGTCCATGCACTTTCTTTTCCAAGAAGCTGTTTTCGGCCGAGAGAAATTATGACGTGGGTAATAGGGAGCTTTTGGCGATTAAATTGGCTTTCGAGGAATGGCAACATTGGTTGGAGGGCACAGTCCATCCTGTTACTGTTATCACGGACCATAAGAACCTATCATATCTCCAGTCTGCTAAGCGTCTCAACTGTAGGCAGGCTAGATGGGCTTTGTTTTTTACAAGGTTCAATTTTGTTGTCACTTTCCGTCCAGGGGTTAAAAACATCAAAGCTGATGCGTTGTCTCAGAGCTTCCCTGGTGGTAGTGACCATGAGACCCCCTATCCCTATTTTGCAGAAGGGGTAGTCATTTCGGCCTTGTATCCTGACCTGGAAGGGGAGGTGTTGGAGACTCAGGAGGACGCTCCTGTCTCCTGTCCTTCGGGGAGGTTGTTTGTGCCATCTAATCTGTGCCGTAAAGTGATTAGGGAACATCACAACCCTGTGCTTGCTGGTCATCCAGGTAGTAAGGCAACTGTGGACCTTCTTTCCTGTCATTTTTGGTGGCCGGGGTTGCGTCAGGATGTGGTTGACCATGTGTCTGCTTGCAGTATTTGCGAGCTTTCTAAAGTATTGCATACTCATCCGTCTGGTTCTCTTCTGCAGTTGCCTATTCCTAGTAGACCTTGGACACACTTGTCCATGGATTTTATTACTGACCTACCAGTATCTGCAGGCAAGACTGTGGTTTTGGTGGTTGTAGATAGCTTCAGTAAGATGATACATTTCATCGCATTACTGGCACTTCCAAATGCCAAGATTCTGGCTCAGGTATTCATTAATGAGATCGTGAAGCTTCATGGGGTTCCTTCCAATGTGGTGTCACATCAGGGGACCAAGTTTGTTTCTAAATTCTGGAAAGCTTTTTGTACTCAACTGGGGGTGCACCTATCTTTTTCTTCTGCCTTCCATCCTAAGACCTTTCTTTGGTGCATACGGTTTTCATCCGCTGTTTGGTACCTTTTGTGGCGGAGGGGCTTCGGGAGTTCCTGAGGAGGAACGTTTTGCTTAATCGCTCTCGTCTGTGTGGCAGGGTGTTCTGAATAATTTGAAACTCATGGGAGACCGATTCAAACGTATGGCTGACAGGAAATGCTTGCCAGGTCCGGACCTAAGTTCGAATAACTTTGTGTAGTTGTTAGTTACCAGTAATATCAAATTGAAGGTTTCTTCCTGGAAGCTGGGACCTAGATTTAGTGATCCCTATTAGCGATGAGCGAGCGTGCTCGCCATTGCTCGGTACTTGCCCGAGCATCTCACTGCTCGAAATGCTCAGTGCTCGGCGTGTATTTCCGGGATGCTTGGGCAGAAGCTCAGGTCCCCGCATGTTTGGCGCTTTTTAGACAGCCAATTAACATGTAGGGATTGCCTGCCACTCACTGTAATGCCGTAGCAATGTTGGTTGTGGGCATTACAGTGACTGGGTGGCCATATAACGTCATTAGGTCTATATAAGACCTGGTGGACCCTATGCCCCTCTAAACAGGCAGAGTAGGGAGAGGTGCTGCTGAGTGAAGGACAGGACTGGCGGTTTAATAGTTAAGTATAGGTATTCCACAGCACAATATATTTCCATCTGAACTAACAGTCCTTCTGAGGACAAATCCAGCTGCATATATTACTGATGATAGCAGGAGTTAGACAGACAGTTTGTGGACACTGTATACAGCACAATAGGGTCTGTTGCACGTTCTGTCTGCTGCTGCTGCTGTTAAAGATATCCATAGCCCTAATAATACATTTTGTGGAGCGTGCCAAATATTACACTCCATTTAAAGTCATCCAGATGTGTTTTGTTGAACCTATTCACACTTGGTCGCTGACCATTACTATACTACAAGGTCACTGGCTAAAACCGTCTTTGTCACACATGATCCCATATTACTGCGGTAATAATACAGACATTTTGTGGAGCGTGCCAAATATTACCCTCCATTTAAAGTCAGCCACTTGGGTGTTGTTCATCCTATTCACACTAGGTCACTGACCAGTACCACATCTATAATGCCACTTCCTAAAACCATGGTCATCAGACGTGATCCCATATTACTGCTGTAATAATACAGACATTTCGTGAAGCGTGCAAAATATTACAGTCCATTTAAAGTCAGCCAGCTGTGTTTTGTTGAACCCATTCACACTTGGTCACCAGGGTGACTGTGATGCAACACCCACATAATTTTTTTAAGGGTGTTTATGATGCTCGTAGCAAGAGGCCTACCTCTAAAATTCTGTATGTTATACAGTATGTTCATGTATACCCCCCAGGGATAAATGTTTTTCAGCCCATGCACTTAGTGCATGGGTATTAGCAGGTGTATTGGAGTTCATCCAAATTTTTGGCAGCCCTTGCAGTCACTGCATACGCAATAACAGTATACGAGACCCGCTCCTTTATAATGGGAACATTTTTTTAACTGAGGCCCTCCTCTGTCTCTTTAGAGGTGTATTGGTATTGGAGTTTTTCAAAATTTTGGGCATGCCTTGTAGTCACTGCATACGCAGTAACAGTATAGGAGACCAGCTCCTTTATAATGGGAACACTTTTTTAACTGAGGCCCTCCTCTACGTCTCTTCAAAAGGGTATTGGTATTGGGGTTGTTCCAAATTTTGGGCAGCCCTTGCAGTCACTGCATATGCAGTAACAGAATAGGGAACCTGCTCCTTAACAATGGGAACAACAAAGCAGAGCCAGCTGTTGGCCCTCTAACAAAAGTGAGAGCTGACTGCTGGCCCTTTAGCAATAGTAAGGGCCGCCTGATGACCCTGTAAAAATAGACTTTGTGACTTTTAGAGTCCCTCCTTCATAAATGAAACAGGATGTGTCTGATCATGTCTCACACACCACACGTAACAAAGAAAATGACGGCACTTCCACTACAAAAAATAGGCGTGAACAGGTGCTTACTAAGAGCAGCTACCTCCATATATAGTGAACAAATAAAGTAACACACTGTAACACTGAGTATATAGATATGAAATATGAATAGCATAACTGCTGTAGAAAATAGAAATAAATGAAAAAAAAATGTATTTTAATTTTTTTTAATTTTTAGCGCATGTAAATATGAAGTATGAAAAATGAATAGCATTACTGCTGTAAAATAAATGAGAAATCTTAGCGCATAAATTGGCCAATTCATGTGTACCTGACAGCCGCGGTAAGGCGTTTTTCTCGATGTCAGGACCTAGCCATGTGAATACCTCTCTAAGAGACCTCCGTCTGCTTATGTGTGGGAAAGTCAGCTCCTGATGCATTTAAAGCCACCTGCGGCATGGGGGTGGAGTGCTCAGTCAAAGCTTAAATCTAGTAACAAAGAAAATGACGGCACTTCCACTACAAAAAATAGGTGTGAACAGGTGCTTACTAAGAGCAGCTACCTCCATATATAATGAACAAATAAAGTAGCACACTGTAACACTGAGTACATAGATATGAATTATGAAATTTGAATAGCATAACTGCTGTAGAAAACAGAAATAAATGAAAAAAAAATTTTTTTTTGAAAATTTTTTTTAGCGCATGTAAATATGAAGTATGAAAAATGAATAGCATTACTGCTGTAAAATAAATGAGAAATCTTAGCGCATAAATTGGCCAATTCATGTGTACCTGACAGCCGCGGTAAGGCGTTTCTCTAAGAGACCTCCGTCTGCTTATGTGTGCATCAGGATCTGACTTTCCCACACATAAGCAGACGGAGGTCTCTTAGAGAGGTATTCACATGGCTAGGTCCTGACATCGAGGAACGCCTTACCGCGGCTGTCAGGTACACATGAATTGGCCAATTTATGCGCTAAGATTTCTCATTTATTTTACAGCAGTAATGCTATTCATTTTTCATACTTCATATTTACATGCGCTAAAAAAAAATAAAAAAATAAATAAAAAATGTTTTCATTTATTTCTATTTTCTACAGCAGTTATGCTATTCATATTTCATATTTCATATCTATATACTCAGTGTTACAGTGTGCTACTTTATTTGTTCACACACCACACGGGCAAATAAGGTAGTAAAATGTTAAAATGACATTTACTGGTGAATGTATTTTTCACCATTGAAATCAATGTAAAAGTGGAAAAACGAATCAAAAACGCTACAAGTGAACATAGCCCTAGGTGTGGAGGAGTATTTTTTTGGTGGGGGGATTTATTTTGCCTTATATGCAAGTCATTATCCTGGAAAGAACGTCCCTTAACATTTTTTCCAGGAAAATCCATTTTGATTTCGTTTTTGTATTTTTTATTGTGAGACCGTAAAAGTGGCGTAATACTCTGACAACATTGTTCACAGCAGTGACCTGGGAGTAAGAGATGCTTCCAGGGGTCTTCCGCATGCTGTTCCCATATCATTTAAGCACTGTTCCCATCGATTTGGGCAAAATATAAAAAGGATTATAATAATGTAAGTAATATAACCTACTAATGCAGTTTCAATATGCCAGGTGGTCAAAACAGGGGCTGGGGCATAACTACAGTGAGCTGCTTTCGCAACTGAGCTGTAGAGGTCCATTGACCCATATGAAAAGAACATACTATTTAGACCCATGACTGTTGGGGGCCCTGTTGGAGATTTTGCTGTGTGTGGAGAGGCTGGCATACTACAAATTTCAATAGCTGAGCTAGCCCCCTAAAGGACGACGCATAAGCAGAGGAGGGACCTGGCTTCCTTTTTGAAATTAGCAATTAGGGGCTGGACACCCCTTTAATACCGCTGCTTTGACAAAGTACACTAGAGACATAGTCTTAAGGTGCCATCATGCTGTTCTGTGGTTGCTAGAAGAACAAACAGTGTGTATAAGAGATTGTTATTCGCATTTCCACCTTTACTACTTTTCTTTTATAAAAGGAGCATATAAAGTGGCTCCTAAACTTATCACATGTTTTTTGTGCTTTCAACTGCTAATATTGTATCTTCGCAAACAATGAACAAGTGTCCCAGAGGCAAATTACAATGCTGTATGCAAACCACACAAGAGACGTCACCATAGAAACAACAAAAAAACAGACGAAATATCACATAGGTAGAAAGAAAGGTAAAGAAGATGTATTAGATTCAATAAAGAGGGGACTGACAAAGGCAGGTTGTGTCATGTGGACAGTCTGGCTGAAAAAGGAAACCCAAAGGACAACATAATCCTGTGCTGCCATTTCTACCTGCATGATTTATACATACCCACACTGTAAGCCGCTCTTTACAAAACTGCAAACTACCAAGAAAACCTATTCAGCGATTTAAAGTGGCTGTAAGTTTAGAAATTATCCCCTATACTATAGATAGAGGATAACTACCCAATCACTGGGTATACGATCATTTCGACTCCCACCAATCCCGAGAAACAGGGCTCTGAAGCACCCCGTGTGAACGGAGCAGAGGTCAATCATGCACACTGCTGCTGCATTCATTCTTAATGGGATTGCCAGAGATTGCTAAGATTTACGTTTTACCCTACGGTCAGTGTCCTCATTGAGTCCCCGCAAAACAGGATTCAGGTACTAAGCGCTGACGTGGCCGTTGACTGTAATAATGCAGACGGAATCAAGGTGTGTGCTGTCATATATCATTTTGGCTGTTTACACCTAGTTGAGGCAGGCAGGAAGATGTAGTAGACTGCAGTAGTTTGCGCATAAGCCCCATCGATGACACTGACCGTAGGTTTAAAACGTAATGTGAACCTAAGGGTGAATGGAGCAGCAGTGCGTATGATCGACTTCTGCTCCACTCACATGGAGCTCTTCAGAGTGGCTTAGAGAGCACAATGCTAAGTCTAAATCGTCTAAATCATACCTCTCCTACTTTTCTGTGCTGTAGAGATCTAGTTCAGACTTACCACTGCTCTCTTTGCCACTGTGGTTTTCATCTTGGATGCAGAAGGATTGGACAGCTAGCATTTACGGAGGATGTACTAAGAGGAAAATGGAGAGCACCAGGTAGGGTGACCATACATGACAATCCACTTTTCCGTGCCAGTGTGGACCGTCACTTTAATCAGCATTACTGATGATTTATGATCGACAAATTGATTGCTCATTTAATTGTTTGTTGTAGAAAATATATCGATAATGTAGCTTGTCCTCATTTAAATAATTAACTTACCGTAAGTAATTAACGTAGCTTGACAACCATTAATTTGTTGTCAATAATTGGTTATTTCTTTAGACAATCTATGTTACAGCTGAGAATGTTCAAACTATCATTAATAATAGAAGCAGTAACACTTCGCTGGATTTTTTGTCTGATTAATGCATTGATGAACCCTATTGACCCTAAATCGGGCCCAACAGATTTTGACAGGAAAATCAGTGCAGCATGCAGGGTTATTTTTTTCTGTAAAATGTGATGGAATCTGCAAAAGAAGCTCTGACGCAGATGTGAGAATCTTACAATCTAAGAAGTGAGAATCTTACAATCTAAGAAGTGAGGTTGGTAGCAGTACTATTCCTTTTCGAAGTAAGCCTCAGTGACAGATTACCAATTAGACATGGGCCCGTGGGCCCCGCGCAATGGATGAAAATAATATAGATTTGATATTGTATGAAATTTACAATCAGCGTGGCGGTCGGCTGACATTGGAGGAGAGCTGGAGCAACACAGCTCTGATGTGAACATTACAGCAGACAGCGGTGATATGATGTTTCGGCTTTTGTCGGGTGTATTAGAGAATTCACAATTAGTAGAGGAGGGAAATCTATGCGATCAGGCATCTGTGTGATTGGCCAGAACAGGAACTGGGAGTGGAGGAGAGGTGAGTGGTCACGAATTCTCCTCAATTCTAGATCATAATAGAACATTCATGAGTAGAATCTTCAGGCACACAGTCGAGTATGTATAGGCCGACACATGAGGTTCAAGTGAGTTAATTACCCTTTCGGGGAGATAATGAAGTTTGATTAACTTCATTTCTGTTCTTTTTAATAAAATTTAATTGTTGTATTAAAATTGTTGTTAGAATATTTAAAAATGGATTTGGAAATAATTTGCTGAAAGGGCCACAATATTTTGACTGCCTAAGGGACTACACAGGGTTTAATATGGCAATGGTATAGCTGCCCTTTTTATTCAAAGGGAATCTTTCAGTAGATTCAACCCTTATGTATGGTTGTGGCACCCTGCTACTACAGGTACCACAGGACCCAAAAGGGTGCATGGATGGACTTCTCCACAAGAGGCCCTCAATACATTACAAACACCTCCACCCTTCCACCTCATACCACCAGAGGGAGCCCCGTTAGGGATATATATACTGGAGGGTGGAGTTAGGCAGTCAGAAAAGTCAGAGAGCGTGCCGGTGCTGAGACCAGTGAAGGAGCAGCACATCTGATGCTGTGTTCTGAGGGCCCTGAGTGTGGCCGGCGGCAAAGAGGAGAGGAGAAAGGAGTTAAGGGGACAGAGGAGCATCATAGGCTCACCCCAAGACATAACCCGGACACCGGGTCCGCGCCTACAGGGTCCTCTATACCCAGTAGGGACTACCGGTTTACCAGGAGGCTTCCAGACCCCTGGTCATCCTGAAGCTACCAGCAATAACCGGACTAGGAACCATGAAGGCCCCGGCGTCCAGGGATAGTGGTTGCCAAAGAAAGGTCCTACTACCAAGCGGTCAGGTGAGAGAGCAACACAACACAGAAGCTAGGCCAAGTTTCAGGCTGGCTAGAGGCTTAGAGAGAGGGAGACACGGATCGGGAGGCCTTATACCCACTCACTGGGGAGAAGTCCTGAAGTGCACCCTTCCTAGCAAGTACCCTGGACCATACCTGCCGTTACGCCAGTAAAGGTACTGAAGCGAATCCCCTGTGTGAGTGTCCGTCATTCCCCTGACCTGGCCATCTCTCACCTGCACCCCTTCCATCTACACTGCCCCGGGGGCTCGCTCCAGCTGTGTGGAGCGGAAACATCCCAGCTGCCATCCCATCACACCCGGAGGTCTGCAGCAGTGCCGGTAACTGTTACCGGAAGCCACAGGTGGCGTCACGAAACAAACTTTACACTAAAGAACCCACTTTTTCAAGAGAGATTCCAGAGTACGGGCCCAGGAGCCGACTGCCGTGACATCCTAAACAAGGTAAAAGGCCCGGGTACCGAGTCCCCTATATCCCCCTGGGTGACACATCTCTCTTCCTGGCGTCACGAACAGGATTTCGTGCCCATTGCCACCGGGTACTGTGTGCCATATTGAACTGTGTTTTAACTGTGGTGAACATCGCCGCCATTACCGCGTCGCCGCGCGGGAAGAAGAGGGGTGTAACCGCGGGAACCAGAGAGGCGAGACTGTTGGTAGCGCGCGAAGCTCAAGCCCCGCTTTTCGCCTCGACACCGAACCAGGAAGCGTCAGGTCCTGGAAGGAGACCGTCGTCAAGCGCACACTCTGACGTCAGCCGCGAGGGAAACGCAAGGTCCTGGAAAGAGACTGTCGCTTGTGGAGCTGCGGCCTACCCGATCAAAAGTAAAGGAGGTAGGCTACAGTTCACTAGGGGGGCGCAACCATGGCCGACGACCAGAAAAATGCTGGAGCACCGGTTAACGCTCCTGATGCTCAACTCGCGCCCGGCGCTGCTCAGGCCGGAGCAGCCGCCCCACCAGCAGGGGTCGCGATTCCAGTCATGCCCATGGCCCTGCCGTACATCCCCGGAGCAAAATGGCTTCCCCAGTATGACGGCAAACCAGACACCCTGTCTGGATTCAAAAGGAAAATATGCGGTATACTGGATATGTACTAAATGACTGGTAAGCAGAGAGCCGCTGTTGTGCTGGGACAATTGACTGGTGCCACAGAGCGGAAAGTTGAAACCTAGCCAGACGCCGACCAGGAATCAGTATCCATTATCTTTAAGAGTCTGCAAACTGTCTTTGAAAACCGCACTGAGACAGATCTCCGGATGAGGTTCTACCACTGTGTCCAGAAACCTGAGGACAGTATCCGGGACTATGCCTGGTGCTTACAGGAAGCCCTGCGGGCCCTGAAACAGGTTAGTCCAGCCAGCATACATGGTGAGGACAAAATGCTGACAGAACAGTTCATCCGGGGGTTGAGGTCCCAGGAGGAGAGCAAAACCGTACGGTGGTGGGCCTTAGATCATCCAAATGCCACCTTTGACGCCCTGAAGGACATGGCTATTAAGGGTCTGCAGCCCCTGGAACCATCAGATATTGCTATCCAGCGTTACCAGGGTGGGGCCACCCCAGTGCCCGCAGCACCCACTGCTCCCTCATTAACGGCTGAAACAAAGATGCAAACAGTGCCCCCTAACGAGCTGGACAGCCTGCGCTCTGAAGTGCGTCAGCTAAGTAAAACCCTGACCACTGTCCTGAGCGCCCTGCAGCTACAGGCGGAGCTCGAGCCGGAGGGAAGGATCCTACTCGCTGACAGTCCTGAGGATGTCCCCTGGATGAGGAGAAGATGAAGGACAACGCCACCCCGTAGGAGGACAACGCCACCCATTGGGAGGACCAACGATCAACGTCGCCCTGCGGGAGAATTCATCTGCTACCGTTGCCACAAGGCAGGCCACACTGAGCGGAACTGTCCTTTAAACGGGCAAACCCTGGGGCCAAGGGCCGACACCCAGGAGTAGATCAACCAGGCCCATCCAGCTGGTACGACCGGTTTGTAGGAGGAAGGCCTTTCCTGTCCATCGTGCTGGACGGCATAACAACACCAGCATTACTGGACACCGGCTCACAGGTAACCATCATACCTGATGTCCTCTACAAAAGGCACTGGTCCATAGATGAACTCCACCCGCCAGCCCCGAACCTCTCTGTGTATGCCTCTAACGGCCTTCCTCTTAACCTAGTAGGGGTTAAGGACGTGACACTGAAGGTGGGGAGAGTGGAACTAAAGGACCAAGGACTAATTGTCATAGAATCTAACCCTGGTGATACCAATCCATATATGATACTTGGTACAAATATTGTTGGTAACTGTTTGGGAGAAGTGTTGTTTTTACTCCAACAGATTGCTGACACTGCCAAACCAGGGCAGAGGAAGGTGCTCCAGAGAGAAATTCGCGCCCTCCTGTACCAGCAACAGGTAAAACTAACAGGTGGTGAGATTGGTAATGTACGGGTGACAGACCCGATACCCATTGTGATTCCCCCAATGAGTGAAATGCTGATATGGTGTAGGGCAGCAATAGGTCTCAAGGGACAGAACTACCAGGCGGTAGTGGAGCCCATTAGCTCAGAGCACAGACCTACACTCCTAACTGCTCGTGGGGTAGTTGATGTACGCAATGGAAGGGTACCTGTATGTCTCCTAAATTGCGGGGAGGAGGAAGTTAAATTGCCAAGATACGCCACTGTTGCCAGATTGTATACTGTGAATAATGATGCCATACACACAGTGGAATCCTTGACCCCACCAGATACAGTGGAGGACAATGACTCCGAAGCTCAGCTGGAGGATTGGTGTCAACAGCTCCATGTTGGGACTGACGCCACCCCTGTCCATCAGAAACACGGTTTTTACAGAGTGGTTCAGGAATATGAACAAGTGTTTAGTAAGCACCCACTTGATTTTGGAAGGGTTAAAGGGGTACAACACCACATACCCACCGGTAACCATCCACCCATTAAGGAGTGCTACAGAACCATACCACCAGCACATTACCAAAAAGCCAAGGAAATGTTGCATGACATGAAAAAGGCAGGGGTAGTAAGGGATAGCTGTAGCCCCTTGGCAGCTCCCCTGGTCCTGGTCAGAAAGAAGGAAGGTAGCATGAGGATGTGTGTAGATTATAGACAAATTAATCGAATAACACATAAAGATGCATACCCTTTGCCCCGTATAGAGGAATCCCTGGCTGCACTAAAATCTGCCAATTACTTCTCTACATTGGATCTCACTAGCGGGTACTGGCAAGTCTCTGTTACTGAGGAAGACCGGGAGAAGACAGCCTTCACCACCCCGATGGGATTATGCGAGTTCAACAGTATGCCGTTTGGGCTCTGCATTGCCCCGGGGGACGTTCCAGAGGCTGATGGAGTGTTGCTTAGGACACCAGAACTTTGAGACAGTGCTGCTGTACCTGGATGACGTTATTGTGTACTCGAGGACGTATGAAGGCCATCTGAAGCACCTGGCGGAGGTATTTGAAGCATTGTCCCGGTATGGAATGAAACTAAAACCTTCCAAGTGCCACCTGCTCAAACAGAAGGTTCAGTACCTGGGACACGTAGTCAGCTCGGAGGGAGTAGCACCATGTAGTGCCGGCGTCCCTGCCCTCTGCTAGGCAGGGACGCTGCTCCCCTCACCGCTCTGCCCCGTGCCCGGCGTCCCTCTCCCGCTCTGCTGTCAGCGCGCGCTCGTTCCCGGCGTCCTCCTCCCGCTCTGCTCTCAGCGCGCGCTCCTTCCCGGCCCCTGTGCTTAGGGCGCGCGCGCGCGCGCTCCCCTCCTCTTAAAGGGGCCGCGCGCGTCGTCCTAAGGAGTCCCCGGCCAATGGCCGGAGGACTTCATCATATATAAGGCACCTCCTCCAAAATGGAGGTGCCCAAGCAATGTTGTTTGCACCTGTGTCTCACCTGTGCTTCAGCCCTCAGGTCCCGTTGCCAGTTACCTGCCAGTTACCTGTCAGATTCCTGCCTGATTACTTGCTACCTGTCTGCTAGTCTGAGGTCCGACGGTCTGCCTTACTACTCCTGTCAGTCTGTCTAAGGACCAGCCTGCCCGCTCACCTGGGAGCGCTTCTCCGCTACCTGCCTGCTTGCCTGCCCGGAGGCTCCGCTGTCACGTGCTGTGACCACCAGCTATTCCAGAGACTCTTGCCCGCTCACCTGGGAGCGCACATCAGCTACCTGCCTGCCTGCCTGAGGTCCGACGGTCTGCCTACCAACTCCTGTCAGTCTGTCTATGGACCAGCTTGCCCGCTCACCTGGGAGCGCACATCTGCTATCTGCCTGCTAGCCTACCTGGAGGCTCCGCCGTCACGTGCTGTGACCACCTGCCTGTCCAGTGACTCCTGCCCGCTCACCTGGGAGCGCTCATCTGCTACCTGTCTGTCTGCCTACCCGGAGGCTCTGCCGTCACGTGCTGTGACCACCCGCCTGTCCAGAGACTTCTGCCCGCTCACCTGGGAGCGCTCATCTATCTTCAGCCGCCACAGGTCGTACCAACCCTATACCTAGAGACTGCCCCGGTCACTTGCCGTGACCTCCAGCCCCGTTCACTCAGAGACTGTCCCGTTCACTCAGAGACTGTCCCGTTCACTCAGAGACTGTCCCGTTCACTCAGAGACTGTCCAGGTCACCTCCTGTGACTGCCTGCCTGGTCGCCACCCGCTCCCTTACAAGGACCGCCCCCTTGTATTGTAGCCCAGAGGTTCCGCCTCCCAGACCCGTTACAGTTTGCTCGGGCCATGGAACCCGGTGGCACCCAAGCTCCCTCGCTCTCGGACCTGTATCATGAACTGTCCCGTCAAAGGTCCCAACAGGAGTCCATCCTGGGTCACCTGCGGAATGTCAATACTCGCCTGGATACTCTGACTGCTCCACCGACAACCTCCGCCAGTGCCATGTCTCGCAATCCGGCAGCTTCGCTGCCCACTAATACCATGGTATCCTACCCCGGACCCCGGCTTTCTGCACCTCCTCGCTTCGGAGGCGACTCCGTCCAGGCTCGGGGCTTCATAAATCAGTGCACCCTGCACTTTGAACTATTGTCCCACCAGTTTAACTCCGACCGAGCCAAAATTGCATTCATCATGTCCCATCTCACCGGGGAGGCTCTGGCCTGGCTAAATCCTCTATGGGAGAGAGGAGACCCCCTGGTGTCCAACTTGCCTGCTTTTCTCACGGCTTTCCGGAAAGTCTTCGACGAACCCGGACGGAAGACCTCATCCGCATCATCATTGCTACGCCTCCGTCAGGAAAGCCTCATCGTGGGCCAATATGCCATACGGTTCCATACCCTTGCCTCGGAGCTGGCCTGGGATAACGACGCTCTGGTTTCCGTCTTCTGGGAGGGTCTGTCCGGCCGTATTAAAGATGAACTTGCCGGTCGGGACATTCCTACCACTCTCGATGACTTAATAACTCTTGCCACCCGGATTGACCTACGGTTCCAGGAGCGTGCCAGAGAGGTCACCCGTGAGAGGAGGTTACTACGTCTAGCTCCTACTTTTCAGAAACCCGTCACTCCTTCTGTCTCTAACCAGGTACACCCTCCTGAGCCTATGCAGGTCGACCAGACCAAGATGGTCAAGACCCGTCAGGACTTACGCCGTGCCGAGGGGACCTGCTTCTACTGTGGCAGTAAGGAGCACCGGATCCGTGCCTGCCCGGAGAGGTCGGGAAACGCCTGTGTCTAGGTTCGCTCAGAGAGGTCCACCTAGACAAGAATAAATCCTCTCCATCCCTGCTGTTGTCAGTTTCAATCGTCTACGGGGAGAACCGTTATTTCGAACTAGCCCAACTGGACTCTGGAGCAGCCGGGAATCTTATTTCACAGTCCCTGGTAGAGAAATACCGCATCCCCACCAAACCTCTGGCTGTACCCTTGTCTGTGGCTGCCGTGGATGGGGGGCTCTTACCACGCCCCATCCAACTCATCACCGAATCCATTACTCTGCAGGTGGGAATGCTGCATTCTGAAAGTATCTCCTTTCATGTTCTGCCTGGACTCTCTCACGCCCTCTTGCTAGGTCTGCCTTGGCTCCAGAAACATGCACCCGTGCTTGACTGGCAAACCGGAGAAGTCCTTCGCTGGGGACAAGACTGTCATAAGACCTGCCTGGTCCCCGTCCATCCCGTCCGTCCCTCTCCTACCCCAGCTAATCTACCTGGACTTCCGATTCCTTATTGGTCTTATGCTGATGTCTTTAATAAAAAGGAGGCAGAGACATTACCCCCTCATAGACCATACGACTGTCCCATCGACCTGTTACCCGGTACTACTCCTCCCCGTGGGCGTATTTATCCTTTATCCGCTGCTGAGACCCGGTCGATGTCCGAATATATTGAGGAGAATCTGGCCAGGGGATTCATCCGGAAATCTACCTCCCCGGCGGGAGCAGGCTTCTTTTTCGTCAAAAAGAAGGACGGCTCTCTCCGTCCCTGTATAGACTATAGAGGCCTAAACCAGATCACGGTGAAGAATAAGTACCCCCTTCCGCTCATTCCAGAATTATTTGATCGTCTGAGGGGGGCTAGAATCTTCACCAAACTAGACCTCCGTGGGGCGTACAACCTGGTTCGTATCCGTCAGGTGGATGAATGGAAGACGGCATTCAACACCCGGGACGGCCACTATGAATACCTGGTAATGCCCTTTGGTCTCTGTAATGCTCCTGCCGTCTTTCAAGAGTTGGTCAATGACATCTTCCGGGACCTTCTCTACTCCTGCGTAGTGGTGTACCTGGACGACATCTTGGTCTTCTCTCCGGATCTCCAGACTCACCGGAGGGACGTTCGTCAGGTCCTGCTCAGGCTCAGGCAGAATCACCTCTTCGCTAAATACGAGAAGTGCCTCTTTGAGCAGACCTCGCTTCCGTTTTTGGGCTACATTATTTCTCAGACCGGCCTATGAATGGATCCAGAGAAACTGTCTGCCATCGAGAAATGGCCCCGACCGGAGGGGTTGAAAGTCATTCAGCGGTTCCTGGGCTTCGCCAACTACTACCGCCTCTTCATACCACACTTCTCTTCCCGGACTGCCCCAATTTCCGCGCTCACCCGTAAGGGTACTAATCCCAAACAGTGGCCGCCCGAAGCAGAAGAAGCCTTTCTTTCCTTAAAACAGGCCTTCTCTTCCGCCCCGGTGCTGCATCGCCCGGACGGCAACAACCAGTTCTTCCTGGAAGTGGACGCCTCCTCCTCTGGAGCTGGAGCGGTACTTACTCAAAAATCTTCTTCCGGGAGGATGGTAACTTGCGGCTTCTTCTCTAAACTCTTCTCCTCCTCAGAGCGCAATTATTCCATAGGAGATCGAGAGTTATTGGCCATCAAACTGGCATTGGAGGAGTGGCGTTACCTGCTTGAGGGGGCTCTTCACCCGGTAATAATTTACACTGACCACAAGAACTTGGCTTACCTCCAGCATGCCCAGAGACTTAACCCGCGCCAAGCCCGGTGGTCCTTGTTTTTTGCTCGTTTTGATTTTGTCCTTCATTTTCGCCCGGCTGACAAAAACGTCAAGGCGGACGCCTTGTCTCGATCCTTTCTGGTATCTGATCTCGAGGAAGATCCGAAACACATCATCGATCCCGCCAGAGTAATGCAGGTGGCTCCCGTGAGTCTAAATCGTCTCCCTCCCGGAAAGACGTTCGTATCAGTACCTGATCGGGAGAAGATCCTTCACTGGGGTCACTCGTCTAAACTGGCTGGCCACGCTGGTCAGAAGAAGACCCTCCAGCTTATTTCCCGTCACTACTGGTGGCCTACCCTGCACAAGGATGTAATAGACTTTGTTTCTGCCTGTGTGTCCTGCGCCCGCAACAAGGTTCCGAGACATCTGCCAGCCGGTCGCCTCCTTCCGCTCCCAGTACCTGCTGCCCCCTGGCAGCATATTGCAATGGACTTCATAACTGACCTCCCACTCTCTGCCGGTTGTACGGTCATTTGGGTGGTCGCTGACCGCTTCTCCAAGATGGCTCATTTCGTCCCCCTACCAGGCCTCCCGTCTGCACCCGAGCTAGCTAGAGACTTTATTCGTCACATCTTCCGTCTTCATGGCCTGCCCCTCCACATCGTGTCGGATCGTGGGGTACAGTTCACCTCACGCTTCTGGAGAGCCACTTGTAAACTACTAGACGTCACCCTGGACTTCTCTTCCGCTTACCACCCACAGTCCAATGGTCAAGTGGAGCGGATCAATCAGAACCTGACCAGTTACCTCCGGCACTTCGTTAATGCCCACCATTCTGACTGGGTGGATCTCCTACCATGGGCCGAGTTCTCTTACAATAATCACGAGAGCGAATCCTCCTCCAAATCCCCGTTTTTTGTAGTCTTTGGTCAGCATCCTCGGATTCCTTTTCCTGTCTCCACCTCGGTGGACAACCCGGCTGCGGAATCTCTCGTTAGCAAATTTTCCTCCATTTGGGAGAGTACCCGATCCGCACTCCTTCAGTCGTCCGAACGGATGAAAAGACACGCTGACAAAAAACGCCTGGATCCTCCTCAATTTCGTCCAGGAGATAAGGTCTGGCTCTCATCTAAATATGTTCGACTCAAGATACCTTCTTACAAGTTAGGGCCTCGGTTCATCGGACCTCTGGAGGTCACCAGTCAGATCAACCCGGTGGCCTATAAATTGAAACTCCCGGCCAACTTACGGATCCCTAACTCCTTCCATGTATCTCTCCTCAAACCTGTGGTACTTAACTCTTTTTCCAAGTCTACAGGTACGCCTCCTGCTCCGGTTTCCGCTGAGGACGAGTTTGAGGTAGAGAACATTCTTGCCACCAAAAGGGTAAGAGGAAAGACCTTTTTTCTGGTAGATTGGAAGGGGTTTGGTCCTGAGGAGAGAACGTGGGAGCCCCGGGAGAACATCCATGCCCCTCTCATCCTAGCTAAATTTCTGTCTGGCCTAAAAAAGGGGGGGCCTAAAGGGGGGGGTACTGTAGTGCCGGCGTCCCTGCCCTCTGCTAGGCAGGGACGCTGCTCCCCTCACCGCTCTGCCCCGTGCCCGGCGTCCCTCTCCCGCTCTGCTGTCAGCGCGCGCTCCTTCCCGGCGTCCTCCTCCCGCTCTGCTCTCAGCGTGCGCTCCTTCCCGGTCCCTGTGCTTAGGGCGCGCGCGCGCGCGCTCCCCTCCTCTTAAAGGGGCCGCGCGCGTCGTCCTAAGGAGTCCCCGGCCAATGGCCGGAGGACTTCATCATATATAAGGCACCTCCTCCAAAATGGAGGTGCCCGAGCAATGTTGTTTGCACCTGTGTCTCACCTGTGCTTCAGCCCTCAGGTCCCGTTGCCAGTTACCTGCCAGTTACCTGTCAGATTCCTGCCTGATTACTTGCTACCTGTCTGCTAGTCTGAGGTCCGACGGTCTGCCTTACTACTCCTGTCAGTCTGTCTAAGGACCAGCCTGCCCGCTCACCTGGGAGCGCTTCTCCGCTACCTGCCTGCTTGCCTGCCCGGAGGCTCCGCTGTCACGTGCTGTGACCACCAGCTATTCCAGAGACTCTTGCCCGCTCACCTGGGAGCGCACATCAGCTACCTGCCTGCCTGCCTGAGGTCCGACGGTCTGCCTACCAACTCCTGTCAGTCTGTCTATGGACCAGCTTGCCCGCTCACCTGGGAGCGCACATCTGCTATCTGCCTGCTAGCCTACCTGGAGGCTCCGCCGTCACGTGCTGTGACCACCTGCCTGTCCAGTGACTCCTGCCCGCTCACCTGGGAGCGCTCATCTGCTACCTGTCTGTCTGCCTACCCGGAGGCTCTGCCGTCACGTGCTGTGACCACCCGCCTGTCCAGAGACTTCTGCCCGCTCACCTGGGAGCGCTCATCTATCTTCAGCCGCCACAGGTCGTACCAACCCTATACCTAGAGACTGCCCCGGTCACTTGCCGTGACCTCCAGCCCCGTTCACTCAGAGACTGTCCCGTTCACTCAGAGACTGTCCCGTTCACTCAGAGACTGTCCCGTTCACTCAGAGACTGTCCAGGTCACCTCCTGTGACTGCCTGCCTGGTCGCCACCCGCTCCCTTACAAGGACCGCCCCCTTGTATTGTAGCCCAGAGGTTCCGCCTCCCAGACCCGTTACACACCAGACCCGGAGAAGGTCACTGCCATCCAGAAGTGGCCTGAACCGAGAAACATCAAGGAAGTACGTCAGTTTCTGCGACTGGTCTGGTACTACAGGAGGTTCATAAAGGATTACACCAAAAAGGCAGCACCTTTACAAGATCTCCTGGTAGGACAATCCAAGAGAGGTAAAAATCCCCCATTCCAGTGGGGTAAGGAACAGGCTGAATCCTTTGCAGTAATGAAGGAAGCCCTAACTGGTGAAGAAATCCTGGCTTACCCTGACTACAGCCAGCCTTTCCTGTTGTACACTGATGCCAGCAACGAGGGACTGGGAGCTGTGTTGTCCCAGAAGCAAAACGGCAGAGAGAAGGTAATTGCCTATGCCAGTAGGAAGCTTCGCCCTACTGAGAGGAACCCGGAGAATTACAGTTCCTTCAAGCTGGAGTTCCTGGCCTTGGTCTGGGCTATCACTGAAAGATTCAAGCATTACCTAGCCTCAACTAAATTCACAGCCTTTACCGACAATAATCCCTTGACACACCTGGAGACAACCAGGTTGGGAGCCATGGAACCGCGTTGGGTAGCCAGGTTGTCGAATTATCAGTTCACAATCAAGTACCGGGCAGGTCACAAGAATACCAATGCTGATGCCTTGTCAAGAATGCCCCACCAGTCGGACACCGAGGATGAAGTGGATGATCTCGAAGAAATTGAACTACCTGCTTTCCACAGAAATGGAATGGTCCACGAGCAACACGCCTCCAGAAGATGTCATGGTAGGACGCCAAACGCTCTGCCTCATCACAGCTGGAAGGAGACCCAGGACAGTGACCCGGTTGTCAGCCTCATCAAAAGACTGATAACCCAAGAAGGTTCTCACCTGGAGAAGGATGCTCCCCCACAAGCCAAATACCTGTGGAATGAGAAGCAGGCTGTTCATCTACAGAGAAAAGCTGTGCAGAAGGTATGTCAACCCCAGAACCCATGAAATGGTGTGGCAGACTGTTGTACCCAGGAAGGATATCCAGATGGTGTTAGAGGCCTACCACGACCAAGCAGGTCACTTTGGCTGGAAGAAGCTGGAAACCCTGCTGAAGGACCGATTCTATTGAGTTGGAATGCGGAGTTCCATAGAAAGGTGGTGCCGGAATTGTGGGCCCTGTAGCCTCAGAAGGAAAGACTACGGCAGCCAGAAAGTACCCTTGCAGTCCATCAAAACAACCCAACCCCTGGAGATTGTCGCTCTGGATCACGTCAAACTGTCACCTAGCAGATCAGGCTATTCCTATGCCCTGATCATGGTGGATCACTATTCCCAGTTCCTGGTGGTAGCCCCCCGTCAAGGATCTGACAGCAGAAACTGCAGCAAGAACGTTCCAAGCCTACTTCTGCAGACCCCATGGATATCCGGAAAAGGTGCTCACAGATCAAGGCCCTGCTTTTGAAGCTGAGCTATTCAAGGAATTCTGTCACCTATATGGACGCAAGAAGATCCGGACTACGCCATATCATCCGCAAACCAACGGTATGTGCGAGAAAATGAACAACATCATTATAGACCTGTTGAAAACCCTACCTTTGGAAGAAAGGAACCAGTGGCCAGAAAAGCTCCCTGACCTAGTGGATCTGTATAACCACATACCCGTGAGTTCTACTAATTGTACCCCAGCGTACCTTATGAGAGCAAGACCTGGAAAATTACCCATGGACCTTGAGCTCGGAGTGGTAGAACCTGCTGCAGATACGTCCACTGAAGACTGGGACACAAGTCGGCAAGAGCAGTACAGGAAGCTACAGGCCTGTGTCCAAGACAGTCTAAACAAGGTGAGGGAAAGACAGGAAGAGCAGTATAACAAACATGCACCAGCAGAACCCTTGGCACCTGGAGAGATGGTGCTAAAGTGGAAAAGAGCTTACAAGCTCGATGACCAGTGGGAAAGAGAGCCCTACACTGTGTTAAACTCCAGATTTGACAACAGTAAAACCTGCCTGATTAGTAAGGATGGAGGTAAGACAACCGCAACAGTCTCAAGAGACCACTTGAAGCTGTGCCCAGGTCAGGTCTACTGAAGACAAAGGAGGAAGAAGTACCTCCTATAGCACCGGAAGAACCCAAGGAAGATGTGCTTCACACAGTTCTAGGAGATTTCCCTGCGGACTGGCCTCAACTTGATGGAGCAGTTATTATACCAGTAATAAACTTCTATCAACCACAAGAAGAACTGGTGAGCTCCCTAAAGGAACCTGCTCAGGAACAGGAAGAGTCCCCAGTCAGAGGAGGATCACCCGTTGAAGTGTGACGCCTCTACTCAGAAAGCCCGTGTTTTACCCTGGGTGTTGGGGGACTCGGTGTCGGGCCCTGTTGGAGAGATGGGATGCAGCCGTGGCCCGGGCCCGACCCGTGCTCAGGGCCGTCACATTAGAAAGAGATGGTGTGGGCTTGTCCGGGTTGAGTGGCTGATTAACGACTACGCCACCTGTGGTGTCTGGTGAAGGGTCACCAGCGCCGCTAGCAGTCCGCTGAGGCCCGATGTCATGGCGGCTCAAGTTATTACTGCTCCCCACAGGCGGAGCAAGGCCTCAGGGCAGGCAAACAGGAAAGAGAGGGGGTAGTAGTGCGGGGAGTACGGGCACCGCGTCGCATGGTATGGCGCGTAATGAACAGTCCGGAGTCCATAGGGGTGAACTTCCAAGGCTTTACTCACTCAGAGATGTTAGCGGGAAGGCGACTCCCTGCTCCCCGCGGAGTCCTGCGGCCACCAGGGACGGGGGACCGACTACCTCCGAGGAAGTCCAGTGTTCGGTAGCGACCTTTCAACAGAGTGTTCCTGCACTACGGACTTCACCCTTTCCCGTCTGTGCGTGTGTAGATAGGCCGGGTCTCCCTCTGAGCTCCTCTCAGATGTAGGGGTCGGGTGGCAATTCCTCTCCATCCGACGCCCGGTGGGATCCTCAGGGCCTAACTGGGCTTTCCCGTCCTGGACGTAGAGTACAAGGTCGGGTGTCGGGGGCCGGTACCCCTCTTGCAGCCGGAATCCCTCTGAATAGATCAGGTAGGCGAGGACAGGTGGCGTGCTCCGCTCCGTCTGCATCCTCCCCGGGACCCATTTGCTAGGGAGCCACACTCTAAAGCTCCCGGGCCTTCTTGATCCTGGTCCTCGGCCGGGTTGAGACATTCCTTGTCTACAACCTACCACTCGTCCCAAAATCAGGGTACGAGGGCTGTGTCCCTTGCCGGTGCAGGCCCACACAGGATCTGCGCTCCAGGAGGGAAGTCACATTAACACACAGTAGTTTTGACAGCACAGCACGACCACTAGAACAGCCGAAGAAGGACCAGCAAAAGACAAAAAGGACCAAGATCAAAGATGGCTTTCTATTAAATATGAAATCTAAAGTGTAACCGACTAGTTGTTCCTCCACCCACACCCACTAACTGGTTCCTACTACTTTGTGTTCCCCAGTCTCCCTGTAACCAGGGGAGCAGCACCTAGTGCATACTAGCTCCCTCTGGTGGAAATGTGGTGTTGGATGCAAAAGGTTCGGTCACTACCATCACACCGGCCTTACCTCAGAGGAGGAACACCACATTCCATTGAAGAAGTGCAGCATTCCTGTGGCGGTCGAACCCTCAGGGGCGCCACAGAAGCAGAGCCTGAAGGCCCAGTAATCAGTGCACTTGCCAGTCCCATAGAGAGATTGAGGCAGTTTTATAATCTACCAGCACGTACACCTGATAGGTTAGCAGAGAGTGCATGCACAGACACCAGTATCACCCCAGTGCTACGAAGGTCCACACGCAGCACACAAGGCCAAATCCCTGCCAGGTTTAGGGATTAAAATACAAAATGCCTAAAGTTTAAATAGTTACCCAGTTGGGTATTGCCTATTGTTTATTGTGTAAACTGAAATTAATGTGTGCCTGTAGTTACCCATCAGGGTACAGAGACTTGTAGGCTGAGGACTGTGAGCAGCCAAAAACTGTCCTTGTAAATAGTTGCACTCATCAAAAATGCCCCCCTTATTTGACCACTGAACAAAAACCCGTTTGGCGTGGCCGAAGATGTGGTCCAACACCTGGATCACTTATGCCTTGTAGCCACGCCCAGGGCCTACGTTGAGGGTTTTCAGGCGGGTCCCTCATGTTACTCATTTTACGCTTTCTTTGGTGAAATGGACACCGGGTTACGGGACTTACTGTAGCTTTATTATTGTTATTATAATTATTGTTATTGTTGTAACCTGTTATAAAATGCTTCAGTCCAGGAGTACTGAATTGTACTAAGGGGGAATGTGGCACCCTGCTACTACAGGTACCACAGGACCCAAAAGGGTGCATGGATGGACTTCTCCACAAGAGGCCCTCTCTACATTACAAACACCTCCACCCTTCCACCTCATACCACCAGAGGGAGCCCCATTAGGGATATATATACTGGAGGGTGGAGTTAAGCAGTCAGAAAAGTCAGAGAGCATGCTGGCGCTGAGACCAGTGAAGGAGCAGCACGTCTGCTGCTGTGTTCTGAGGGCCCCGAGTGTGGCCGGAGGCAAAGAGGAGTGGAGAAAGGAGTTAAGGGGGCAGATGAGCATCATAGGCTCACCCCAAGACATAATCCGGACATCGGGTCCGTGCCTACAGGGTCCTCTATACCCAGTAGGGACTACCGGTTTACCAGGAGGCTTCCAGACCCCTGGTCATCCTGAAGCTACCAGCAATAACCGGACTAGGAACCACGAAGGCCCTGGCGTCCAGGGATAGTGGTTGCCAAAGAAAGGTCCTACTACCAAGCGGTCAGGTGAGAGAGCAACACAACACAGAAGCTAGGCCATGTTTCAGGCTGGCTAGAAGCTTAGAGAGAGGGAGACACAGATCGGGAGGCCTTATACCCGCTCACTGGGGAGAAGTCCTGAAGTGCACCCTTCCTAGCAAGTACCCTGGACCATACCTGCCGTTACACTAGTAAAGGTACTGAAGCGAATCCCCTGTGTGAGTGTCCGTCATTCACCTGACCTGGCCATCTCTCACCTGCACCCCTTCCATCTACACTGCCCCGGGGGCTCACTCCGCCTGTGGGGAGCGGAATCATCCCAGCTGCCATCCCATCACCCCCGGAGGTCTGCAGCAGCGCCGGTAACCGTTACTGGAAGCCACAGGTGGCATCACGAAACAAACTTTACACTAAAGAACCCCCTTTTTCAAGAGAGATCCCAGAGTACGGGCCCGGGAGCCGACTGCCGTGACATCCTAAACAAGGTAAAAGGCCCGGGTACCGAGTCCCCTATATCCCCCTGGGCGAGACATGGCCATGCATGTATCTCATTGACAGTTGAATAAAATGATAACTTGATATCTGCGATCTGATGTCTTATTCCAGAGTAATCCACAATGTTCTTAATATGTAAATTAGCTGTTGTTTACAATCTATTGGCTGGACACTGATCTCCCTGAGAATCTGCCTCCAGAGATTATTTTAAATGAAAGGAAGTGTTAGCAGTAGGAGACATGTAGATCAGTAAAGCAGATTGTCAGTCATTGCATGTCTCACTCTGGCCATGTCTTCTTTCATTTAAAATAAGCTCTGGAGCCAGATTCTGGGGTGTTCAGCCCAAAGATCTTAACAGCTAATTTACATATTAAGCAAAATGTGGATTTCTCAGGAATAAGACATCAGATCGCAGATATCAAGGTATCATTTTAATCAACTTGCTATGATCTACATTACCATATAGATGGCTTAGGAGAGTTGATCTTACTGACAGATGCCCTTTAATGAAATAATAAATAGCCAAATGCTAAACCTACACCTAAATATAACTGATTTAAAAAAGTGAACAAACTATCCTTACAGGACTTTTCCTGTTTTAGAAAACCGTTCCTGTCCCCTGGCTGCAGATGTTTAAACAAAAAAAAAGCCATTCTTTATTCACCCTCCCCGGGTCCAAAGATGAGTGTTCACCACTATTCCTGATGTCTGTTATTGTTTGCAGCATTGACGTCAAGACAACTGAGCTGAAGCCAAATACTGAGCTCATTAGCTCTGTGTGACTCGTGCTATCAAATTGGGCAAACCACTGAGCTCAGTAATTGGCTGCAGCACTGTCGGCATAACATCAGCCCTGCAGACAGTAACAGACACAGGTGTAGCGGCTGAGAATCAGAGCTGGACCCAAGGAGGCTGAGGCAAACTATTTTTTTAAACAAACTACAGCCAGGAGACAGGGTTTTCAAAAGCAGTAAAGCGTTGCCCACTACTAGTACAACCCCTTCTTGAACTAAATGTTTGACCCCGATAAAATAAAAAACCTATACTCACCTCCCGTGCCAGCGCCGTTTCAGCAGTGTCGGCACTCATGGTCCCTGGGCTGTGATGCCGTGGAATGACACGTGGTGCCCGGCGCCCAATCTCTGACTGCATTACAGCCCCGGAACCGCAAGTGCCGACACCGCTGGAATGGTACTGGCATGCGAGGTGAGAATAGTTTTTTTTTATTTTATCAAGGGTAAACATTTAACTCAAAATGTTTAAACATCTTCTAAAGGACGAACCTCTCCAACAAAAATTGGATTTGAACTTTCAGGTTGTGGGATCCTGGCATGCACAGCAACTAGTGATGAGCGAGTACGTTCTGTTAACCCTTTCGGCGAGCATACTCAGGTTCTCGCCGAGTATCTTCAGCGTGCTCGGGTGTTATGTTTTAGTCACTCCGTGCTCATGATTTGCAACTGTTTGACAGCTTTAATACATGTGAGGAATGCCTAAGAAACAGCAATTCCTAACATGTATTAAAACTGTCAAACAGTCGCAAATTATACTCACAGCGTGACTCAAACATAGCACGCTGAAGATACTTGGAAAACACCCGAGCATGCTCGTAAATCTCGAGTAATAGCAACATCTCACAACTCTCCATGACAGCATATGATGTCAGAATGCAAACTCTTGCAATTTTAACTAAAGCACTGCTGCTCTTTTAAAACAACTGCTGCAAAACACATGCATTATTGGCTTGGCCGAGTATGCATGTTTATTTAATGGGCAGACAGTAATATGTTACTGACAAACTTTGCTGGCAGCATATTCCTTCTGAAAGAAACTAACAATTGTTCAAGTCCAACATGACTGATTCTTTTTTATCCCAACATTGTTTATCAACAGAGAGTTACATTATATTGTCTGCTGATCTCGCCAGAATGAATGGGTTAGGAGTGGAAAACTCTTCCTATTTAGATTAGATCAGGCAAAATACAGATTTCTACGAGGCATGCCAATTACACCTATTGGATTGTACTATTAGGGACAGTGGTCCATATTAGTATAAGAGCAAAGAAAATGCAGCCCACTAATGCACGGGGAAAATAACAGTTAGAATGGTATAATAATCAGTAGCTTACAAATAGTAATGCCATGCCAACATAGAAGTATTATAAATTCTAACCATATCACAATAAGTAAAAAATTCCAGTAGCTCAAAAGTAATATGCCAATGTAGGCATGAGAATCTCACCTAGGAGTACTATAATATTGAGAACAATGGACCAATCTAATATATTTATACAAAATGTGACTCTAATAATCCATAGGGCAAAAAAGGGTTAAAGTAATATAACAATGAGTAGCTAAAATTCATAGCACCATGCAAAAGTAAAATGCTGACCATATCACTGTAAGAAAAATAGATAGTGAAAATACGACAAGGAGATGTCAGTAATGTGTAGAATAGCCACTAACCATTACATACCTATAAAGTTGTGTCCCAAGCCCTGATGTGAGTTTCACCCCTGCTTCCTCAGGGGGGCGTGTATTTTGCCTGATCTGATCGTGTGCAACGGGTAACCATGCCTTCTAATTATTGGTGAATGTTTTAATGATGTTTAAATAAATAATTATTTTATACCTAATGGATTGTCATTGCAATTTTTCTATCCCTCCAGTCCTACACCCGTGGGATTATGTGTGATAATTTCAATAGGGTGCATTCCTATACTTTGTTGATAGGTCGGTATAAGGATTTTTGTTAGTATGACTCTTCCTATTTGTTTGGTGAGTTTTACATTAAAAACCCAAACCATAGTTACTTTTGAATAGAAATGCTTGTAAGTATTAGTAAAATATTCAACTAATCCTTCTTCCTCAAACGCTAATTTATCCATGTTTCCTTCCTTTCCAAAAGTTATTTCCATGTATGATTCAACCAGTAGATTTATCCATTGTGGAGATAAATATTAATATTTTGCAGCAGTTGTACAGTTTCTTTCTTCTTTTCCCTAGTGCCGTTTAGAAGATGTAGATAAATACTGTATCTGTCTTATCATTTATACATTGCTATCAAGTATTTCTAAAGAGCATCTGGTAGAATGACAGCTCCACGAATTTCACTCGTTTGCCCAGGTTCATTCTCCTCAGTGCCACGGAAGACAGACAGGCACATTTTATCTATGGCAGCAATTTGAGCCAGAGCCTGGAGAAAACCCCTGCCTTTTACAGCACACAGCCAATCTATTAAACTCTGTTTAAGCCTGACCTCTCCCTTTAACCAAACGTCAGATTGTGTTTTAGCTTGGGCCATCATCTGGTTCAGACTCCGGCATGTTAACATGCTTCTTGATAGGTTTAACTGATCTCAGGATTCCACATATTGATTCATATAGACATCCACACATATCCAATCATCGACTTCTTGAAGAGCATTCTCCTCTAAAATTAGAAGAAAAAAAAAGCCTGCCAAATTGTGTGCCTAGAAGGTAGAATGAAAGGTATGAAGGTAGACTAAGTTCCTATGGATCCAAAGTCGCTGGCTCCCCATATGCCTCCCTGTCGTGCACAGTATTCAGTCCAGAAGCAAGTTTTCTAGAATCCCTTTTAATTATACCATGACATCCTTTCTGTATAAGTGCCTTTTATGTTCTGATTCCCCCCACAGTCAGTAGAATAAGGGTCCTGAACCTATGTTGCTCCTTGCAGCAGATGGAATTGAAAGATGGCGCTTGCACACTATTGCTTCATTACTTTTCATCATGCCATGTAATCCTGACCACAACGAGGAGGTATGGGAGTCTCCATTCTAATGGTCTGTAACCATTTTTTGTTTTGTTTCCACCTTTTTCTTTTCATATATTCAGTCTAGTCTTCTCTGTGATTGGTATTTTCTTGATGGTTTTCATGCGTTTTTTGTATCCATGATTATTTGTTAGTATACTTAAGTCCAGTTCAGAATATTCTTTTTCATAGCCAGTGTTCAAGAGTTTTTCACTCGAAACGCATATGGCATTTTTTATACACACCACCCCATAATATATGCTTTGTCATCTGAGATGTCCATTTTTTGTCTTTTCTACAAGTTTTTAAAAGGATTTGCCAATAAAGATTGTTGAATTTTAATTAATTGCCCAGTGTGTTGAGCTGGATCCATCTTCACTTCCTCATTGACCCAGGCGCTGTGCAGCAGCGAGGACTCCGTGCTCCATGCCAGACTGGGATTACATCTCAGGGGTGAGCTCAAATTTTCTCTTTATTCAACCTAATCTTAGAGCAGCATAATGTAGGGGCAGAGACTCTGATTCCAGCGATGTGTCATTTACTGGGCTGCTTGCTGCAGTTTTGATAAATTCATAGTTTTATCAACAGGAGATTATCACTAGAGGACTAATAAACCTTCTGTCATGTAGTCCTACATATTCATGAGCTCTGTGTAACTCACCACTGATTGGCAGCTTTCTGACTATGCACAGTGTACACATATAATCTCCAGCTGATAAAACTGTAAAGACAACTGGTAGATCTGCATCAGATAAAACAGTGATCAAAATGTAAAATCCAATTTGAGGCAATGAAGTGTACTAGTGAAAGAAATATATACCATATGAGACCCAAAGAAGTAGGGTGTCTATTTGTCCCCAGACATATCACCACACCACATGTGGCTTCCTAAGGGGACCATAAGACGTACTTTTCCCAAAAAATTTGGGAGGAAAATGGGGGGGTGTCTTATGGTCCGAACGTAGCTTACTGGATAGTTGCGGTGGTGGTGTAGCGGGATCGCTGGGCCTTCCGTTCCCTCCCTCCTTCAGAACCGCGGCAGCAGCAGGAGAAGAGGTGAGAAGCTGTCAGCGGTGCGATGAGCCAGTGCGGCAGTGATGCACAGCGGCGGTGAGGCAGTGCAGCGGTTAGGCGGTGCAGCAGAGCGGCTTTCGGGTGGCCGCGGCCATCTTCATGAAGCTGTGATCTACAGGAAAATGGTTGTCCAACCCGGCGCATGTGCAGTCTTGGAGCCCGGGTGGCCATTTTCCTGTAGATCACAGCTTCATGAAGATGGCCGCGGCCACCCGAAAGCCGCTCTGCTGCACCCACTCACCGCCGCTCTGCCTCACCGCCACTGGAAAGCAGGCTATTTGGCAGGGATCTTTGTTTATTGGCGGTATGGGGAACTTCATGCCATTTATTATGGGGAGCCAGTTCAAGTTCTGTGTTTAGCACAATGTTGCTTTTTTCAGGTTTATTTGAGTTGTTTCTTTGTGTTTTGTATTTGAGGCTTAATAAAATTATATTTTTCAAGATTCCTACTGCTGTGCATTGCCATTATTCATTCAGGTCTCAGTCTTTTAGTCTAATTGGGTAGATGGTAAATTTCATTCTTTAAAAAAAACCTTTAAGAACGGAATCTCACAACTCTTTAGCCATTGCTAAATATGGGCACAATGATTTACAGATTCCAAGATTTAGTTTGTCCACTTACATCTTTTAATGTCGGCAAATCAATTTACTCATCTCTAGTAGTGACTAATGGTTTGTAGATCTATTCAAGATCTGCGAAACACAAAGTGGAATCACTCATCTCTACAATGCATCCAGAAATCACAGCATTATACGAGCTCCTAACCATTACAGTATATAAGAATGATATAGAATTGCTTTATAAAATACATTGCTATAAAAAACTAAATGAATGAAAGACTGAAAATGAAATATCACAATTAAAGGGATTATCTAGCCTTCTACGAGGAAGCATGAACACCTTCTCACACTTTGTGCTGAGTAATTTCTATATATTTTGCTAGCAATTGGAACTCCATTTATCACAGCTTCATCTCCTGAATAGTTATAGTGATAACTGATAAAATTATGACTTCTTGCAGCTATCACTGTGGGAAAGAGCTTTTTGATGAAGAGGAGACATTCATTTTAAATTATATAATAAACACATCATTTGCATATATCACCATAATCATTACTGCCATAATCTTGTATTAAACAAGGTCTCTACCACCGTGAGGTTTTCCAAGAATCACTAGAGGAGGGATTCTGATCCCACGTTTATCGCCATCGTCATGATTGAAAGAAAAGGCATGGCTGTGGATGACTACTGTTACGAACTGACCTGGGTTGGATTAGTTGCATTGCAACCACTAGAGGCAGCACCGGTAGGAGAAGCCAGGAATCGGTGCACAGGAACAGCAGTATAATCTTGAAGGATTTCGCAGGTTGCGTAGTCAGGAAAAGCAAGGAATCAGTATACAGGAACAGCAGTATAATTTTGTTTGAGGCAGCAGGTGAAGGGAGAGCTTGCCTAAAGGCTGGGAGCTCAATAATCTCACAAGGAAGGAAGTGCCAGGCCTGGTTTAAATAGGGTGTTCAATCAGGAACTCACAGGATGAAGTCAATTAGGAACCTGTCACAGGTGTGTAAGGGTTGACAGACAGTCATACGTTGTCCGGCTGTAGAAAGTCACTGCGTTTGGCCTTACAAACATCTCCCTGATTCTCCTATGATTCCTCTCTCTTTAGTACCAAGCGGTGATCCTCACCTTGCTTGGGGATTATACCTTTCCCTTTAGGACCCTGAGGTATCCTCACCTTTATGCTGTTAATGAGTACTTCCTTGTTGTGTCCTTAAATACACTCAGATCCTCAGAGAGTTGCTGGTGACAGCGTGTTATACCTATTCAGGCCTGGGATTCTAGTAGTCGGCTAGAATTACCTTGAAGTACCTTTGTGGATTGTTGACGTGCTTTCTCCGGTGTCATCTTGGAGCTAAGTGTATTCCCCTGTTTGTTTTCCCTGTGTGTGTTTTAGCTTGTAGTGGGGCTGACTTAGTGCTAACCCCTCCCACTCCCTACCTAGGACTTAGCTTTAGGGTCAGCTAGAGCCAGGTTTCCTGCTCGGCGATAGGTGCAGAACCCATTTAGGATCTAAAGGGGAGTCAGGGTTTATCGTTAGATCAGTTTAGGAGTCTTCACTCTCCCTTTCCCTAGTTGTAGGGCTCCCTCCCCTTTCCTGTTGTTATACGCTGGGTTCTCTCCATGCCTAGTGTGACAGAACCACACAGGGTGGAGCTGCTCAGGAACAATACAGGTACTAGAATCTGGGTTAGCCAGGAACTGTCCAGTGAGCTGAATAGTTCAGAGGGAAGAGCTGCCAACTGTGCACAAGAGCTGCTGGGTTCGAGTTCTGACAACTACTCTGGTACCACTCAACTCAATGTCTATAGGACTGGCGGAAATACAGGAGTACATAAGTGGTTTGGTATCAGTTATATGTAATGAAGGTGCTTAATTTAATCCCAATGCAGTGAAAAAAAATTGGGGTTGGGGTTTCCTATTGATCACTAGTGGGTCTTACTAGTGAGATCTCAAAAGATCAGAAATTTGTCACCTATCCTTTGAATAAGTGATAACATCATTAGTGGAAAGGTGAAAAGCAGGTTTGTCAACTGTTCAGAAATTCTTGGACAGTCTGTAAAAATAGAGTACTTTTTTGCCTTATTCGTAAAAAAAATAAATAAAAGAATCTTATACATATAATTTTTACTCTAATTGTCATCATTTTACAGTTTACAGTGAATGAAACTGATGTCTTCATATAGAATTATGGGCTGTAGACATGTATCACTTATATTCACGGGCAGCACGGTGGCTCAGTGGTTAGCAGTGGAAGCCTTGCAGTGCTGGGGTCCTGGGTTCAAATCCCCCCAAGGACAACATCTGCAAGGAGTTTGTATGTTCTCCCCATGTTTGTGTGGGTTTCCTTTGGGTTCTCTGGTTTCCTCCCACACTCCAAAGACATAGTGAATCTACATTGTGAGCCCCAATGGGGACAGTGACCATCACTGTGGAATTAATGGTGCTATATAAGTAAAATAAATAAATAAATATTCATAATGATTTATTATGGTTTTTCAATGTCTCTGTAGAAATAATGTTTGTCCATGATTTTTTGATGAAAAAAAGGTCAGGTTGGGAACCCCGGCCAAAAGGGGCTGGCTTTACATAAACCTTGCCCAAAAGTGGGTGTTCTGGGGCAGACCCGGGAGGAGTGGTGCGTTTACTGGAGGGGAGGGATGAGGTTGCGGGAGCCAAATGTCTCAAAAATGTTGTCAACTATGTGACAATAGTCATGATGGAAAATTGACATGACTTGTAAGCTCATGAACTGGGATTTACAACAGATAAGACAGAGGAAACAAATGAGGTGGTCACTATATATCCCTGATATCATCAAATATTGGGGGGAACTGCTGGAGAAAGCCAGCGTTAACTAAGACAGGTGTGGGCTTGTCAGACTGTTCAGGGATGGAGCCTGGCATTCTCCTGCTTCTATTTTTAGATCCCTAAATATTCAGCATGCAGCAAGCGATGCCGCAGAGGGTGGGGTGGCAGCCAAGTACGTGTAATGACGCCCAGATTGAAGCAGAGCAGTTTCATTAACTTCGTACAGACTGAGAGACATAAGATTTTACAAAGCTGAGACACTCTGTGCTTCATGGGAACTAAAAATGTATATTTCATATTCCCCTTAGATCTTGAAAATCTGCTTTTCAGACATGGCTAATGCGTCACTTCAGTTATTACTCCCCAATTTCATCTCGGCTCCTTTAAGCTCTCCGTTCCATTGGGACCTACAATTCATTCATGATGCAGATTGGGAGGATGTGAGCAGCATTCTTATGGAGAGATAACGAAATTAAAAGCCATTCAGTCTAGAAGAAAAAAAAAAACACCCAAAGAACACTCAGTTCTGCAAATGACCATTCATATATGTGCTTCTCCTAATTACACATTGATATGCGCAGTGCCGCAATGCCGGACAAATCTGTGCGCGACAGAGACAATTACACAATTAGGGGACTGGCAGATCCCGGCACTGAGCAGGCAGCAGCAATGTTCTGGATTCCACTTGCAGCTGTCAGGCTTTCAACTTTATTATCTTACATGTTATGTTACACAATGTAAGCTCAGTTTAATTATTAGACTTCATTGCCAACCGGGAAAGGCAGTGGGTATAATTTCTGCTCGCTTTCTTTACCACAATACGGCAGTAACAATGAATATTTCCACAGAACAATCACACTGTATAACTAGACCGACAGTGACAGGTAAAGCGTCAAACCCGTATTAAACAGTCCAATTTATATGACAAAAACATATGCCTATACATATTTCATCATCTCCAGGAGTGCGAGCCTCATCCTACTGATGCGCTTATTTGGCTATGGAAAACAGGGACAGTTACATAGATAAATAAGTCCCTGGGCAACAAGCTAAGTATGCACCATACACATTTCACACCGTTTTTTTTGACAGTTTTTTTCCATAATTTCTAAGTCGCTGACAGTCTATGCTAGTTAAAAAAATATTTTTTAAATTCCATGTTGGCTTATTTTACATTATCTGGTCTGGCAGTGAAGAGGTCGATGATAAATTGTTAAAAAAAACACTAAACAGAAAATACACCACCCTCCCCAAAAAAAAAAATTCTCCATCTTATTCTGTGTGTCATATTGCAATTAAAACTGGGAAATATATGAAGAAGTCTTCTTTGAGTCACTATAGATCAGCCATTTCCCTATCCTCCTCCCTACGATCCTGTGCCTGGCTGTATGACAACTGTCTGCAGCAGCAGGAGATACCTCCCCCTTCTCTCTAGTTTGTGCCAAAAGATTCAAATCACATTTCCCTGATTAACCCCACTCTGGACATGGCGATTTTTAATTTTTTTGCGCTTTTGTCTTTTCCTCCCCTTCTTCCAAGAGTCATAACATTATAAATTTTCAGTCAATATAGCCGTATGAGGGTTTGCTTTTTTGCAAGATGGATTGCACTTTTGAATGACACCATCCATTTTATCATGTGATGTATTGAAAACCGGAAAAGAAATTCCCAGTGTGGCTGTATTGTGAAAAAAAAACAATTAACTCTGCAATTTTTTTAAGTTTTTTTTTTACGATGTTCAATATCACGTGCCAATGGATGGTTAGATTGACAGCAGCATTTAACAGGTTAACAGCAGTGAGCTGAGTTCAGCTCCACTCACAGCTGTTAGAGGCAGATGATAACTGAATAATTCAGCCGTCATCTGCCGGGAAATATGCAGACTCAATTTCTGAGCCTGCGTCAAAGAAGGGGATCCAACATATAATGTATCAGAACATGATATTGGGAATGGGTTAACATCCAACCTCTCAACTATTCACTAGTTCAAAATGGAGGCGATCAACAGGAAACTAACATTATGTGCAACTGTGGGCATTTACCATTAGCTCATAGGTTAAAGTGAACCTGACACCTGATATATACCTGTCCAATCCATGGGCAGCTTGTATCAGACACTGGCTGTATGAGCTCAGCCATTTATTTATCTATAACCGCCATAGGCAGAGACCTGTCACTCCAGGGCAGTGGGAGTGGAGAAGCCGCCAGGGACCAGAGTGTCCGACTAGTCCATAGTTTGGCTTAGTCCCCAGCGACTGTTAAAGTATGTTTTACTCTGAAACGATGCAGTGTTGGAATTCAGCCACAAGATCCTCGTTTTCTCGGAGTGATAAGTCACTGCCAGATGATTTATGCAGCAGTTCTCTCACAGAGAACATAGAAGTGCTTGGCTGAGTTGAGCATTCTTGTGTATGGGGCAGTTGGGAGAGTTAGCTGTCAACCAAACTATTTACTGTATATCGGCAGTTTTTGTCTTCCCTTAACCCCTTACCGACATCCACCATACATGTACGGCCCAAGTCGGCAGCAGGTGTATGGAGCTGGTTCACAGAGGTTTACCTGCCCAATATCCGGCAGGTAATGGCTTTGTGCCACAGCCAGGACCTGCCTCTAACAGCTGATAGTGGAACGGAGCTCTGCCCGCAACTGAACCTGTTAAATGTGGCTGTCAAACTCTGACAGCGGCATTAACAGTGCAATGGCATGATTCTATGCACCCATCGGCGCTCCTGGGCCTCGATGGCAGGCGCCAGTGGGTTGTTATGAAAGTCTGTTGAAGATTCAAAGGTTCAAATCCCCTAAGGGGACTAACAAACACAGAAAAAGTAACAAAAAAAAAATAGTTTTAGGAAATATGAAAAAAATGTAAAAAACATAAAAGTTCAAATCACACCCCATTTCTCTCATTAAAAAAAAAAGATCAGAACATTTTTTTAAAAATACACATGCGGTATCGCCGAGTCCAGAAAAGTCTAATCTATCAAAATGTAAAAACAATTAACCCAATCGCTGAACATTGTAAACAAGAAAAAAATTAGAGATGCCAAGATTCTGTATTTTTGGTCGCTGCAATACCGCCATAAATTTAGCAGGAAGCGAGAAAAAGGTCACATCTATCCCAAAATGGTATCAATAAAAACACTGTCTTGCCTCGCAAAAAAATAAGCCCTCACACAGCTCTATAGGCTAAAAACAGAAAACATTACAGACCTCGGAAAATGGCGACCCAATCAATAAAATCATTTTTTACAAATTTCTGATTTTTTTTTTGACCACTAAAGTAATAAAAGAAACTAGACAAATTTGGTATCACCGTAACCGTATTGATGAGTAGAATCATACTGTCAGATCATTGTTACCAGTTAATGTACGCCGTAAAAAATAATTCCCAAAAAACATTGTCAGAATTGCATTTTTTTTCACAATTTCATGACACTTTGATTTTTTTCACATTTTCCAGTACACTATGTTGTAACATCAATGGTGTTATTCAAAAGTACAACTTGTCCCACAAAAAGCAAACCCTCATATGTCTGTGTGGACAGGAAAAAAAATTATGGCTCTTGGAAAAAGAGGAGTAAAAACGAAAAAAGCAAAATCAGAAATTGGCCATGTTGGGAAGCGGTTAAGTTTGCCACTGGGTGTCCTGTCCTATTGCCCAGCTTTCCATTCTCCGATGACTTTCAGCATTTGTGTCTGTGTAATACTCAAAGTATCTGATGTCACTAGTTAGGGGAGTACATAGGGGCAAAGCAAAGGAACGCTCAGCTCTGTCTGCTCATCATGACTGTTGAGGTAATTCACTACAGTTTTCTTTATAGGACCTTTGGAAAAGGGATCATTTTACAGATTGTCATCACCCATTAAAAACAGCAGTCACCCTAAATAATTTAGTTGGTATCGCACACTTGGCTTCCTAGGGCTGTCTACTGTGCAGTGTTTTCATTCTAAAATAGTTATACTGTACAAAATGTTATTATTCCTCAAACTACACTGCAGATGTAGAAATAGAGATTCCTTACAAAAGTTATTCTAAACGTTTCCTCGATTGGATCAGGAATGGATGACAAAATGTGTTATGTTACTTGTCCCTTTAAGGAAAATGAATTTGTGCTTTAACTCTGTGAAGCAGGACTGAGTTCACCTAACATGGACTGTAAGCATCCTCCTGTGTTTGGGTGGTGAGGATCACGCTGAGACTTGTGAAATATCTTATGTTACTGTCTCTGAAGGTTACTAAGAAAGTGATCAGAAGAGTCAGAGTTACGGGCTTAATTTGCTGAGACGTGTTATGTTCTCGAATTACTTTTTACATAGTGTAGTGTACATGAAAGGCAGAGCAGAGCATGTCCTGCGGTATCTAAAGCTGTTATGGTTAAAATGTTCATCTTCATTTGTGCACCGCTCTTCATGAGGAGGGAGGTGAAAGACACCAATATGTACTATATTATTGTATGACTTGCCTCTCATATGTTTTGTGCTGTTTGCACTTAGGCCAGACTTGCCAACTCTCCCGGAACCTCCAGGAGGCTTCCGGAAATAAGGTAGACCTCCTGGACTCCCGGAGGAGTTTGGCAAATCTCCGAGCCAATGCACAGTTTCAGCTGTATCCTTGTCCTCAGGATGTAGGTCCATAGAGAGCTGTTGGCTTCCTACTCCACCAGTTACTCTTGTTAATATTAGGCAGCATCAGACTTGTGGCCTACTAGGGGTCCAGAATTGCTGGAGAAGTAAGGTGAGTTTAAATTTTTTTTAGTGGCAAAAATGAGGCATGGACAAATTGGAAGGGGAACACTAATTGTATGGAGGCACAGATTGAGGACATTATTATGTGTACAGCATAAAGCATTTTTAAATATTATGTGGAGGAACTATTCCAGTTTGAATGGGCACTATTGCAGTGCGGAGGCACAGAGTAGAGTATTATTGTGTGGAAGCACAGAGGAGGGTATTATTACTGAGTGGAGGCACAGAGAGGGGTTTTATCACTAAGTGCAGGGAAAGAGGGGTCATAATTACCATGTTGGGGCACAGAGAGGGCACTATTACCATGTTAAGGAGCAGAGGGAGAGTAAACATGTATGTAGGCAAAGAGGGTGCACAATTATCATTTGTAGGCAGAGAGGGAGCACTATCATTGTGTTGAGGAATAGAAGGTGTACTACCACCATTTGGGGCCTAAAAATGGTGGAATTGACTCGCCCCCTGGGCCGCGGGGCACCCGGAACCGGGCTTTTCGTAGGATGCTGGGGGTTGTAGTCTCCGTGTGGCGGTGACCCGGTCCCGTGGCTCAGGGTGGTCAGGCCAATGGCGGTATTTTGTGGGGTTTTTGTGGTTTAATGTCCGACTACGCCACCCGTGGAATGCGGTCAGTGCGGACCGCCGCTGCAAGGCAGACCGCTGGGGCAGATGGTGTATGCAGCTTAGGTAGTGTGACTCCCCACGGGAAGAGTACAGCCCCAGGGCAGTGTCGTGGATGGTGGGAGTGATAGTGCAGATAGTCCCAATACCAACAGTGCCGGAGGAGCAAGAAGTCACAGACAACGTGTTGCAATCCAATGTCTTTTACTCACAGTTTGTATTCTCCGGGCCACACTCGCGAAGCAGTGACCACCCAAGCCGTGCTGCGTCCACCAGGCAGGGAACTCGGTCAACTCCCAGGTCTTTCTGGAGTAAGTCTCAAAGCTCCTTTCCGTCCTTCCTCCGGCTCGTGCCCCACCAGTGACCACGCTTATGTCCAGCTCCCGCGGGCCTTCTCTTGGGAGGGCTACATGCCCACGTCCCTGACCCTATATGGTATGCCTTCCTAGCAAGGTGTAGTGAGGGGTCGCACCAAGGGCTGGTCACGACCTCCGGTTCTTGGCTGAAGATGATTTGCTTCCACCAATTTGGGATCCGGTACCCTGTTCTGCCAACCCGTCACCCGCAGTCTCCTGGGTCCTTAGGGTTCTCTCTTCCTTCTCATTCCTGAGCCTTTCTGTTTCACTTGTTACTTCTGTTCTGGTCTTGTTCCCTTTTCCTTTCCACTGTTCCTTCTCCTCTCTCTCTCTCTCTGGCCCCGGCCTCTTCTCAGGCCCGCCTGTCTTCTCCACTTCTCCTCACAGACTGAACGAACTGAACTCCACCCTGTTCTAAGATGGTGCCCACCTTTTATACCTCCCTCTGACCATGAGCCCAGGTGACTAGCAACCAATGGGCTCCTACCTATACTCAGGAACCAACCCCTATCTGCCCCTACAGCACTGGGTATTCCACCCCCCTCCCCACTCCAGCCAGGGACATAGTCGGTCGTGCCTGCACTTCTTTCTAGTGGGAGCACCGTTGAGCTGTCCCTCGGAAATGGGGTGTGTGTGCTGTATGCAGCCTACTGAGCCTTGATCCATACTCCATCCTTACCCGGGAGTGGGATATCACATCTCTGGATGAGGTGCAATACCTCTGTAGCGACCAAGTCCTCGGGGCACTACATTCCCCCCTGGTAAAGCACAGCACGTCCTCGGGCTGGAACAGAGCAAAAACAATTCACAGGGTATGCAAAAACTTTTTCAATAACTGCTTACATCAGGAAACAGACACACTTGTACAATTCCCTTCATGAGAAACACTCTGATGAAGCACTTTTGGTTATTACTTCCGGAACTCTTTTACCATAAAACACATTATAAAACTTTTGCAAGTAAAACATTCTTCAAAAACACATTCTTGACTTCTGGCCGCTGGACAACTTGCGACCAGGTATTCACTTTCTCTCTCAAAGGTGCAACAGTCCATTTAATTCTTCCTGAGGTAGACATTGCAGTTCTTTTATAAAACCAGTAGGGGGCGCTTTAAGAAGCGCAACTATTTACAAGGGGTTGGCCGTTCCCAGTCCTCGGCCGGTTGGAAAGGGGATGGCTGCTCTCAGTCCTCAGCCAGGTAAGGAAGGGGGTATCTTGGAAACGGGTAATAGTCTTTTAGCTGTCCCCACGAGGACCACACTTATTAACGGGAACAGTTCAAAAGAAAAACAGTCCTTGTACCCTAACGGGTAACTTTGTACAGTTCTTTACTCACGCTGCTTTCTTTTAATAGCTATGTCCTCCTTGCGCTCCCTCCTGAGGGTAGTCTTCAGACCCGTCCGGGTCCTCTTGGCTTTCCTCGTACTGGTCGTACTGAAGCTCCTCCTCCGTGAGCCGGTGAACGCGGAGGGCGTACGGTCCCTTGGCACCCTTGTGCCGGGTGAAGGTGACCACATCACCCGGGTAGAGATCACGTCCGCGGTGTCCCTCCGGCAGGTGGCTCTCGACGTCCCTGCGGGACGGTCATGCCTGCACTTCTTTCTAGTGGGAGCACCGTTGAGCTGTCCCTCGGAAATGGGGTGTGTGTGCTCTATGCAGCCTACTGAGCCTTGATCCATACTCCATCCTTACCCGGGAGTGGGATATCACACCTCTGGATGAAGTGCAATACCTCTGTAGCGACCAAGTCCTCGGGGCGCTACAGAATGATGAGGAGTTATTACTACAGGGAGCTCGGGTCTCCGCCCTGCACGTTTGGCGCTTTTTACAGAGCCAATGAACATGCAGGAATTGCCAGCCAGTCACTGTAATGCCGCAGCCATGTTGGTTGTGGGCATTACAGTGATTGGCTGGCCGCACAGCGTCACCTCGAGTATTTAAAGCGGGGCGCAGCCATCTTGGACACAGTCTCTCCAGATCAGACAGCGTAGAGAGGGTGCTGCTGAGTTAGGGAGAGATATATAGTGCGAAATAGGTAGTGTAGGGTCTCTAAAGCCTGCCAAATCAAACAATCAGTCCTTCTCAGGACTAATATCCATCCCAGATATCAGGCAGGCAGGCTGTATAGGAGACACAGTGGTTATACCAGCAAACGCTGCATTACAGTCCTGTGTGCTCCTGTTGGTCAAAATGCTAGACTTATCACCCCGGTCTCAGGGGCCAGGAAAAATTTATTTTTTTTTCATCTAAATCCTGTATTTTTTTTTCCTCAGTCAGACTGTACAAATACGTGTCTTATTAACCTTTTGGTATTTCCCCCCCCCCAAAAAAAAATTGAGCGAGTCTGTGAGTGTTCAGACACCAATATATCTGTTTAAAAGAGTCTGGTGTAGGCCAGAAAAATAGAACTGTGGTTTTGCAGTTCCACGAGTCAAATCTCCTTTCTATTACCCTTTTTCCATTGATAGTGTGAGTGTAAGCTATTTTACATCATTTACAATGGGCAAGGCGCGTGGCAAGGGACATGGAACTGGACGTTGTGGTGATGGTGCGTGTAGAGGACGGGGCCATGGCCAAGGTGAAAATATGCCACATCCAACAGCCACATCTTCTCGCTCCCACTTCTTGACCGAATTACTAGGGAACCACACTACAACACCAGTATTGCGAACTGATCAGTGTGAACAGGTTATTAATTGGATAGCAGATAATACTTCCAGTTACCTGGGCACCACCACCTCCGGTCTGTCTTCCACACGGTCAAGTTTTAGTAGCCGTGAGTCTCGACCGCATACTCCTCCTCACCTTGATGCGCCTTCCTCCCACCATGCCGAGTGTCATCAGACAGCAACTGATCCCACACTTGGACACTGTGAAGAGCTGTTCACTGGTCCATTTCCATATTTGTGCCCCTCGCCTGCTCCGCTTGAAGTGGAGGAAGAGGAGATCCCATGTAGCGATGCCGAAATATTTGAACAGCCACGGCCAGAGGAAATCGACGCTGGCAATTTGTCACAAGAGGTGGACGATGACGAGACACAATTGCTACGAAGTGAGGAGGAGGATCGTGGTGCGCAAGTGGAAGAGGAGGAGATGGTGGATGATCTAGTAACTGACCCAGCGTGGCAGGAGGACACGCAGAGCGAGGCCAGCAGCACACGGGGGGGTAGGCAGAGTACCCCAACAGGCAGGAAGAAGCAGTGTGGTGGCCGCACACAGAAGGCGGGCAACAGTTCCCCGTAACACCAACACGAGGGACTTTGCCAGTACAACCGGTAGGTCTTCCAGAGTCTGGAATTTTTTTAAATACTCTGCTGATAACCCCAAAAAGGCCATTTGTACCACCTGCCATGCCAGCATCAGCAGGGGTGACAAAACTACCAGCCTGACCACCACCAGCATGATCAGGCACATGGCAGCAAAGCACCCGACTTTATGGGGCGAACCCCAGGGTCCACAACCAGTGTCAGCGGGTGTCATCACTGCTTCTTCCGCTGTTGTGCATGTAATAGAACCCCCTGTTGTGCGTGCAAGGCAATCCCCTGTCCATACTGCATGCAAAGATGCACCCTCCTCTCAGTCTTCACTTGTTTTGGCAGTTTCTCAAGAAACAGCATCAACGTCCACATCCACGTCCCACCGCAGAGTTCAATTGTCCATATCCCAGAGCATTGAACAAAAGCGCAAATTCGCAGCCAACGCCCCACAGGCCACAGTCCTAAATTTGCACATTTCACGACTGCTTGCATTGGAAATGCTGCCTTTTAGGCTGGTGGAGACGCAATCCTTCTGCAACCTTATGGCGGTGGCCATCCCTCGGTACTCGGTCCCCAGCCGACACTACTTTGCCCGGTGTGCCATCCCCGCACTACACAAGCACGTGTCCCAAAACATCTGCTGTGCCCTCAACACGGCAGTTACTTGGAGAGTCAACCTGACAACGGACACGTGGACAAGTGCTTGTGGCCAGGGACGGCACATCTCCCTGACAGCACACTGGGTAAACGTAGTGGAAGCCGGGACCCAGTCGGACCTTGGGACGGAACACATCCTCCCCACACCGAGGATTGCGGGCCCTATGTCAGTCAGAGTTGCCCCCACAGAGTACAGCTTCTGCGCATCATCCTCCTCCTTCTCCTCATGTTCAGCCTCTGTCTCAGATATCACCACATGATATGGGGAGGAGGAGGAGGAGAGCATGGTCAGTCGTCATCTTGGTGAGGACACGGAAGTCTTGCCTGTTACCAGTCTGGCTCGCATGGCTGACTTTATGTTACGCTGACTTAACCGTGACCCTTGCATTGTCAAAATGTTGGGTGACAGTCATTACTGGTTGGTGACACTTTTAGACCCCCGCTACAAGGAGAACTTTCACTCTCTTATTCCTGAGGTGGAGAGGTCTACAAAAAGGGGGCAATACCAGAAGGCCCTTGCTGCAGAACTGTTAAAAAAATTCCCATCTGAACACGCTAGCGGCAGAGGTCACAGTTTGTTGACCAACCAAAGCGTACAAGCGAGAAAGAGTCAACTCCAATCCAGCAGAGGCAGGGGAACACTGTCAACATTCTGGGACAGTTTTCTGAGACCCGCCCAGCTTACAGGCCCTGAGGCACGGGGTACTCTCACAAGAAGTGGAAAGTTTCAAGAGATGGTGAGGGAGTACCTTGCCGACCGTACCAGCGTCCTCCGTGATTCCTCTGTGCCTTTTAATTATTGGGTATCCAAGATGGACACTTGGAATGAACTCGTTCTGTACGCCTTGGAGGTCCTGGCCTGCCATGCCGCTAGCGTGTTATCGGAGCGTGTTTTTAGTGCCGCTGGGAGAATTATAACTGATAAGCGCACTCGCCTGTCAACTGACAATGCTGACAAGCTGACCCTTATCAAAATGAACAAGGGCTGGATTGGGCCAGACTTCTCATCACCACCAAATGACAGCAGAGTAACATAAAGTCAAATCCACTGTGTTATTTCGGGAGGTGTATTTCCATTCACTGCTTCACACCCACACATGGGTATACACTTCCTCATTTCAGCTGTTTTTTGCTCTTCTCCTTATCCTCAGCCTCCACCACCACTATACCACCAGGGTGACCGTCGTCCGTGTTGCCAGCATTGCAAGTTCCTCCGTCCTCATTTTTGGCAGCTTTTGCTTGGAAGGCATAGGCAAAGACTATGGGAGACCCACTCCCCAATAATGGGAATAATGTTTTTAATATGCTGTACTGCATGGCTCTTGTAAGGGGCATTAAAATCATCTTGTTAAGCTACTGCGACCTCCACCACTTTTCCTAGGGGCATTGATATTGTCTTTTTATTCCACTGCGACCTCCACGTCTCTTCCAAGGGGCATTAAAACCGTCTTGTTAAGCTACTGCGACCTCCACCACTTTTCCCAGGGGCATTGATATTGTCTTTTTATTCCACTGCGACCTCCACGTCTCTTCCAAGGGGCATTAAAACAGTCTTGTTAAGCTACTGCAACCTCCACCACTGTTCCCAGGGGCATTAAAACCGTCTTGTTAAGCTACTGCGACCTCCGACACTTTTTCAAGGGGCATTGATATTGTCTTTTTATTCCACTGCAAACTCCATCATTCTTCCAACCGACATTGCATTTCCTCCTAATTTTAGTTAGCTTTTCCTTTTCAATGCATAAGCGAACACTAAAGGAGACCCACTCCCCAATAATGGGTAGAAGGTTTTTAGTATGCTGTAATCCACGTCTGTTTCATTGGGCATTGCAGTTCCTCATAATTTTTGGAAAGCCTTCCATTCACTGCTTAGGCCAACAGTGCACAGGAGACCCAGTTGCTATAAATGGAAAAAACGGTTTAGTTAAGGCCCTCTGACCTCTATGTCACTTCCAAGGGGCATTGGAGTGCCTCGAAATTTTTGGTAGGCATTGCACTCACTGCATGCCCTATAACTGTGCAGCCGAACTGCTCCTTTTGGTACAGAAACATATCCTACAAGACATGTGTGGTTGACTGGCCTGATATTGATGTGAATGGTCCCTGTTCCTCCTGCTCTTTCTCCATTGCCACCACCTCATCCATCATTCATCACCTGAAGCTTTGTTTTCACGGGAGAACTGGGATAGTAGCAGGAAAACATCCAGCAATCCTCGGAGGAGGTAGGATATGCGCCAAAACGCTGACCACCTCAGGCCTAGCCGCTACTACATACATGCGCTTGCATTCCAAGAAAACAAAGCAGATGCTAACTTCTATCATCATCATCATGCTCCTCACCTTGGCACTCTCAACTCCCCTGATGGAGAAGCCAGGGCCCACCGGAGGAGTCCCATTCTCTGGTGGGCTCGTCCAATGCTGCCCTAAAGCAGGCCGGGCTAAGAAAAGTGTGGGGGGAAGTTCCAAGGAGAAATAGGGGATGCTGGGGAGCGAGCGTGGACACCCGGCCGCCGGGCGGCTGGGGACTGAGTATGGATACCTCGCTGCCAAAGCAGCCATGAGGTAGTGGCCAGCTTCGGCCTCCTCCAAACTAAAAGGCCCCATTTCAAGTGCAAGCTAGCAGTATGGTATTGCAGCCTGGGGGTGGGTGGGTGGCAGGATGCATACTTGCGCTTGCATTGCAAGGAATGGAGGAGGTACAATTGGACACTGCCCTGAGACAAGGACTTGCATAGAGATAGTTGCAAGTCTGCATCTTCTGATGTGGCAAGGATCACTTCTGATGGGCACACTTTTAGGCAGTGACCTGCGTGTCAGAGATGCTTCCATGGGTCTTCCCCATGCTGTTCCCATGTCTTTTCAGCACTGTATGCATGTGTCATACAGCACATGGCCAGATAAGATTGTAAAATGTTAAAATTACATCTCCCGGTGAATGCATTTGTCACGGTTGAAAGCAATACAGAACTGCAAAAACGCATAAAAAATGCTACTTGTGAACATAGCCCAAGGTGTGGAGGAGTACTTTTGTTTTTGGTTATTTATTTTACCTTATACACAAGTCTTTACCCTGGAAAGGAAGTTCCTTAACATATTTCACAGGAAAACCGTTTGAGTTTCGTTTTTGAATGTTTTATTGTGAGCCCGTAAAAGTGGCTTAATTCCTCTGACCACGTTGTTGACAGCAGTGACCTGGGGGTCAGAAATGCTTCCTGGGGCGATGCCCATGCTGTCCCCATGTCTTTTGAGCATTGTCACTATTGTTTTGGGCACTTTTTAGGCTTTCTACAGACTGCCGGGGGTGCCGCCGCAAAAAATGCTCAGGTCTCCCATAGACTAACATTGGGATCGTTGCTCGGGTCAAGCACCCGAGTAACACGATGAGCTCAGCCCGAGCTTCGAGCACCCGAGCATTTTAGTGCTCGCTCAACACTAGTAGACATGCGTAAGTCCATTGAGTTCAACCCATAGCCTAAAATGTTGATCTAGAGAAAGCAAAAAACCCCATTAATCAGATGTTAATTGCTTCATATTAAGGGAAAAAATCCTTCCCAACTCTACATACGGCAATCAGACTAGTTCCCTGAATCAATTTTTTTAGAGTTTAGAACCCATAACCTATTACATTATATTTTTCAAGAAAGTCATCCAGGTCCTACTTTTACTTGTTTAGTGAATCGACCATTGCAATATCATGTAGCATAGCGTTCCATAGTCTCTCTGCTCTAACAGTAAGGAATCACTGGTTGTGATGAAGAATAGATCTTTTCTCTATACTTATGTAACATCTGCAGTGAGACCTATATACACTGCTCAAAAAAATAAAGGGAACACTCAAATAACACATCCTAGATCTCATTGAATACTTTGTCCTGTACAAAGTTGAATGTGCTGACAACAAAATCACACAAAAATCATCAATGGAAATCAAATTGATTAACCAATGGAGGCCTGGATTTGGAGTCACCCCCAAAATTAAAGTGGAAAAGCACACTACAGGCTGATCCAACTTTGATGTAATGTCCTTAAAACAAGTCAAAATGAGGCTCAGTATTGTGTGTGGCCTCCACGTGCCTGTATGACCTCCCTACAATGCCTGGGAATGCTCCAGATGAGGTTGCGGATGGTCTCCTGTGGGATCTCCTCCCAGACCTGGACTAAAGCATCCGCCAACTCCTGGACAGTCTGTGGTATGGTGTGGTTGGTGGATGGAGCGAGACATGATGTCCCAGATGTGCTCAATCGGATTCAGGTCTGAGGAACGGACGGGCCAGTCCATAGCTTCAATGCCTTCATCTTGCAGGAACTGCTGACACACTCCAGCCACATGAGGTCTGGCATTGTCCTGCATTAGGAGGAACCCAGGGCCAATCGCACCAGTATATGGTCTCACAAGGGGTCTGAGGATCTCATTTCGGTACTTAATGGCAGTCAGGCTACCTCTGGCGAGCACATGGGGGGCTGTGCGGCCCTCCAAAGAAATGCCACCCCACCCCATTACTGACCCACTGCCAAACCGGTCATGCTGAAGGATGTTGCAGGCAGCAGATCGCTCTCCACAGTGTCTCCAGACTCTGTCACGTCTGTCTCATGTGCTCAGTGTGAACCTGCTTTCATCTGTGAAGAGCACAGGGCGCTAGTGGCGACTTTGCCAATCATGGTGTTCTGTGGCAAATGCCAAGCGTCCTGCACGGTGTTGGACTGTGAGCACAACCCCCATCTGTGGACGTCGGGCCCTCATACCACCCTCATGGAGTCGGTTTCTAACCATTTGTGCAGACACATGCACATTTGTGGCCTGCTGGAGGTCATTTTGCAGGGCTCTGACAGTGCTCCTCCTGTTCCTCCTTGCACAAAGGCAGAGGTAGCAGTCCTGCTGCTGGGTTGTTGCCCTCCTACGGCCCCCTCCACGTCTGCTGGTGTACTGGCCTGTCTCCTGGTAGCGCCTCTAGCCTCTGGACACTATGCTGACAGACACAGCAAACCTTCTTGCCACAGCTCGCATTGATGTGCCATCCTGGATGAGCTGCACTACCTGAGCAACTTCTGTGGGTTGTAGAGTCCGTCTCATGCTATCACGAGTGTGAAAGCACAACCAACATTCAAAAGTGACCAAAACATCAGCCAGAAAGCATTGGTACTGAGATGTGGTCTGTGGTCCCCACCTGCAGAACCACTCCTTTATTGAGGGTGTCTTGATAATTGCCAATAATTCCCATCTATTGTCTATTCCATTTGCACAACAGCATGTGAAATTGATTGTCAATCAGTGTTGCTTCCTAAATGGACAGTTTGATTTCACAGAAGTTTGATTTACTTGGGAGTTATATTCTGCTGTTTAAGTATTCCCTTTATTTTTTTGAGCAGTGTATATACAGAGACTACTACTGCTGCTGGGATTATACAGACATTCACAGGATCAGACATTAATATTAATAATTTTCTTGCTGCACTGTCCTGAACTACAACTCCCAGCAGACAATACTCCTCAATGGGGAGGAGGAGCAGCAGAGGAAGGGACTGATTGGTTAAGCAGGTTGGAGAAGAAAGGTGGAGCGAGCAGGGGAGAAGTGACTGTTATGGGACCTGAGCCTGAAAGTCAAGAGTTGGGGGTCAACAAGGGGGCCCCTGCAGTACACACTCATCCCAAACAGGACACTAGGCCCCCCATGATGGTAACATATGACCAGATGGGTCACATTACTGAGGTTTCCAGAGTAGTACACCCCTATTTCAATGGTATGTGGTCATATTTCCCCTCTGTACCCATAACTCATGGGAGTAATGTGCATGTGACTGATTGTGGTGTTAGGTTTACCACTAGTTTCTGTTTCAGGTGGTAAGTCATAATTTCATGCCTACAACGACTTACCAGGGAGATGGTAACACCTGCAGTGAGACCTGTGTATACAGAGACTACTGCTGCTGCTGGGATTACACAGACATTCACAGCAACAGACATTAATGATTCTCTTGCTGCACTTCGCTAGATTATAATTTCCAGCAGACATTGCTCCTCTCTGCATCATAGGGGAGGTGGAGCAGCAGAGAAAGGGACTGATTGGCTGAGCAGGTTAGAGAAGAAAGGTGGAGCTAGCAGGAGAGAGAGATGTGTGCAATCTTTCATGTCAGACATGTGAGAGTCTAATCCTGGAAAGAAGGGGACAGTGGCACAGAGTGAGTGCTAACAGTCTGGCCGCTCAGTGTGTAATGGGAGAAGGTAATCCTGCAGCCGAACCATATCTGCAGACCAGCCAGGTTACAAGAAGATGTCCATCGCTGCCTGGCTTAACTAAGGGAATGAGTCTACAATCAATCCCTTGTGTCTCTGGCATCCAGATCCTTCAACTCCAAGCTGGATCCCTGTGTGACCCCAAACCTGGTACATCAAGGCGTGAGTAGCTATTGCTGGGACTTGTGGTTCCACTGTTGAGGAGTTAATAAGAGAACTACTGCTGAGGAGATTTTGTTCCTAATATATTACATGCACCAATAGCTTCTGCAAGTGCACCAACAGCTTCTGCAAGCGCACCAACATCCGCGGCAACTGGGCGCCATCGTTGGACTGTGTTACTGGCATTGCTGCAGCCATTATTGTGTGTTATTAGTTAGACATGTCATCATTAACACTCAGACCTACTACAAAGCACATTTTGAACCTGTATCATACATTGTGTGATATTATATGTTTTTCTCGTCCTTGTTATGACCTCTGAATTTTAGTTTCAACCTCATTGCTTGTGAGTGTATACATAGAGGAGTCCTAGGTGTAAAAAGGCCACTAGAAGGAACTCTGTACTATCCATTCATATATATGTACTTAGGGTATCAAACTTGTGGTTACTATCGTGGTATTGCAGTCCATTCATTCCCTTAACAACCTTAGTCGCTCTTCTCTGACCAAAATTGTACCCAATATCTAAGTGTGGCCTCACTAGTGACTTGTATAGAGGCAAAACTATGCACTTGTCATGAGCATCTATGCCTCTTTCAATGAATCCCATAGTTTTATTTGCCTTGGCAGCAGTTGCCTAACACTGGTCACTAAAGTTCACTTTGGTATCCACCCATACGTCCAAGTCTTTTTCAGTGACAGTTTTACCCAATGTTTTATTATTTACCTCATAAATGTACATTTTGTTTTCTTTACCCAAGTGGACAACCTTACATTTATCTATATAAAATTTCAACTGCAATATCTGAGTTCAAGCTTGGTAGCAGGGTGAGGTCAGGTACCAATGAATGCAATGCTACTGGAGCCGGTCAATGTAATGCTATGGGGAGGTGCAGTATAGGTGCTACAGTGTTAATTCAGAGGGGTTAGAGAACCAGAATAAAAGTGACATTTTGATGTGTAGAAAACTTGGGTCTATGCCTACAGTGAAGATAGTGTAGATGCAGCCCACACACATTGCGAACATGCTCCAAAGCTATCCATTTTAGCAAAGACTATTCATTGCCACAGTGCAGAACGTGGTGCAAGGCTAGCAAAAACAGAAGTCCAATGGTACAAAACAACACCTAAATGCAACCACCAACATCAGCAACAACCTGGACCAACTGTACAGAAGTGTAATTAAGAGACTATCTGTATTGTGTGACTAGTAAGATTAGTGCCTCATAGAATTTCCATGGAACAGCAATTTCCTCCATTTTTGGCTGGTTATGGGACATCACTACCAGCAGCATAACTTGGAGCTTGTGGGCCCAAATGCAAAATTTCCTTAGGATAGGTCATCAATGTCTGATCAGTTGGTGTCCGAGACCAGGCAACCCCGCCAATCATCTGTTCTCGGAGTCGGCAGCCGGCTGGAACTGCTCAATTGCGAAGCTGCTTCATCTTCTGATAGTGGCCACGGCAGGGTATTGCACATCCGCCTCTTATTGGCACATCTACTGAGCACAGTGTGAGCACTGAGCTAGAGTGGTAACACACTATTGACATGACATCACTGCTACAGCTAAAACACTGAGACCAAATCAGCGTTGGGGAGCTGGCTATGGGAGTTTTGAGTTTGCTATTTTAGGTATTTTACAGAGTTTGGGGCTCACTTTCTTTAAAGTTGAAGTTGACAACCCCTTTAATGGTTGTCTGAGGAATTTTCTGCCACACTGAATGCACTTAAGCAGCAAATCATCAACATCCACTGCTGGCAGTTCCCCTTGCAATTGCTGAACAATGGTGTCCTTGATGTGCTTGATGGGAGACAAGTCCGGAGGTGCTGCAGGCCATGATAAAAAATTTAGGCCACACAGGCTTCTCACAGTAGCACCATAAACATGTGGCTTGGCATTGTTATGTTGAAAAACGGCTCCTGGAACACTTAAACTTTCCCTTGTGAAGACCTCTTCATGGCATTGCCTGCATAAACTGCAGATCATTCTCCAGCTTTTACTGTAAACAAGACAAAATGGTAACTCATCATTGAACAGGATAGACATCAATTCCAGCCTCCATTCCCTTCTTGCTCTGCACCATAATAGCCTTTGAGAGCAGTGACTTGGGGTCAATGGAACACTTGTAACTGGACATCTGGCTCATAGCCCAGTGTCATGCAAACACTTTCTGATGGTTTGTGTAGACACTGGTTGATGCCTTTGGCTTGGTAAGTGACATCTAATTGCACTTGAAGTACAAAATGGACCACTTTGCGCCATTCTTTGAATCTGACAAGACACAGTAGCTAACGCCATGAAGAGGCCTTCACAAGGGGACATCACACTGGTCCTACTCCCAGGATTATGGTGTGAGGTGGCATGTAGTATAGTAGCCGGACCGCTCTAATCTTAATTCCAGATCTACTAACAGCATTAATTTGAACATGGAGCACTGATTTGATCATGAAAGGGCTATTTCTCCAAAGTGTTCCAGGAGCTGTTCTTCAATACGACACCGCCAGGCCACATGTAGCTAGTGCTACTGTGAGCAGCCTGCAAGTCCTAAATGTGCTAACATGGCCTGCAGTGTGTCCGGACTTGTCTCTCATCAAACACAACTGGAAGGTATTTGGTTGGCAATTGCAAAAGTTGCTGCCAGCAGCAAATATTGATGATTTATGTGCCCAAGTGGATTTAGCGTTGCAAAACATTCATCAAACATCCATTGATAACATTGTTAATGGCATGCCAAGGAGTGTAAATGCTGGGATTTCTGTGTATAATGCTCATTCTCCATGCTGAATAAATCGAAATGTTTTGAAAATTTTTTCATTTTTTTCTTCATTCAGTCTGGAGTTTTCTTCATCAAAACAAATGTTTCAACATTAACATGGGAACCCCATGATGTAGCTTCATGGTAAACCTCCAGACTTGTACTGATTAGGAGCTGTCTAATCATGATATAGTAGTTTGACATTTTAAGACTAAAATAGCAGTGAGATGCTCAGAAGAAGAATCTCCTGACTAGGGGGTTTACTAAGCTACTTGTGACATGACGCAGAGGCAGTAGCATGGGTACCGGGGGAAGGCAGAGGTGGCCGTTACAAGGGTGGGCAGGACAGGGTGCTGGGGGGCTGATTATTATACTCTTTAATGTTATGAGATAATATGCACTCCATCACATGTAATAGTTGCTGTCTGTAGAGGCTGGAGATGGGTATGTAGGGGGCTTTTTATACTTGCAAGATGGGTCTTTTATAAGCCCAGGCCTGTTAGTATAACAAGTCCCCATACAGTAACCATGGCCTGAGCTGAATTGTATTTAATAATTTCATAATAAGCAATGTATTATTATTATAAAGTTATTAAAGACTTGGGATAAATGCCTGCAGTCACTCGATGTGAGCGGTGACCGAAACCATGTCGGCTCATCTCTATGACTGGAAGAATGAGGTTGCCGGGGGAATAAAGGTAATTTCCTCCAGTAGCAGGGCTCGAAGTGCCGGCGCCGCATGGTGTCATAACGCTATTAACCTGCAGATTAGCCCCATTTCTGCAGGTTACTAGCGTTACTTTACATGACAGCTCCGTTTAAGCTCTGTAGTAGAGAAGGGGGATATGATCTCCCTGCACTACCACTCTTCATTTTGTAAACTGCAGGTCACTTTAAGGTGCATACACAGAATGTCAGAAGAGTCCCGGCGTGTTAACGTGATTGCACCGCGCTGGAACTCTGACGTCCTGTGCGTGCATCGGCACGATGACTTCAGCGCACTGGTGTGCCCGGGCATTGCTGATGGACTCCTCGGGATCCTGGATTAGGTGAGTATATGATGTTGTATGATGGACCCTCATGCAGTGTGGGGGTCCTTATACATTGTTGGAACTAATGTAGGGGGCCCTCATATAGTGTGGAGCCCACATAAAGTGTGGGGGCCATTGTACAGCTTGGGAGCTAATGTGGTGGCCATTATATAAATGGAGCCCACATAAAGCGTGGGGGCCATTGTACAGCTTGGCAGCTAATGTGGTGGCCATTATATAATGTGAGAGATACTGTGGGGGCCATCATGCAGTGTGGGGGCCATTATACAAAGTGGGAGCTAACGAGAGGGTCATTTTACAGTTTGGGGGCCATCATACAATGTGGGAGGCAATATATAGTGTCGGGACTACTATGGGGAGCCATGATAAAGTGTGGGGACTACTGTTGGGCCATTATACAGTATGAGAGCTAATGTGAGGGCCGTTATACAGTTAAGGGCCATAATACAACGTGGGGACTACTGTGTGGGGCCCTCATAAAGTGTGGTGACTACTGTGGTGGCTATTATGAAGTATGAGGGCCATTATACAGTGTGGGAGCCACTACACAGTGTGGAGGCTACGGTGAGGACTAATAAACAGTATGGGTGCTGATGTGGGAGCCAATATACAGTGTGGGGGGGCATCATAAAGTGTGAGGACTACTGTGGGGGTCATTATACTGTGTTTTGGGGGAGCAGTGGGGACATCATTCTATGTATAGGTGAACTATACAGTTGTGGGCCCACCATACTGTATAAGGGAGCTGTAGGGGCATTTACAATTTATAGGGGAGCTGTGGATCCATCATACTGTGTATGGGGGAGCTGTACATGGGGGACTCAGAAGACATTGTTACATCATAGCGGGCACTTAAGAAGTATTATTTTTGGGGAGCTCTCAGCGTATTGTGCAAAGGTGCACATGGGGTATAATTTCTTTCTATGGACAAAATATGAAGGGCATTAATATTTTCTAGGGGGCAATTTTTCCATCTAGAGAGCACAAAGTAGGCATTATTACTATGTAAAGTGCACAGTGTTGGCATGACTATGTGGGACACTAAGAGGAGCGCTGTTATTGTACCACACACGAAGGTGCAGTAATGGGGACACATGAGGCAGCGGCAGCAGCTCAGTATTGGGGTATCAGCAGGATATGGAGTTTGTGCTGGTTGGGAATAGATGGGGGACAGTGCTGGAATTGTGAGAAGTCAAATCTGTCTTTGCTGTAATCTCTGCAGATGAGTTGTTGCTGGAGAAGTTGTCATGTTGGTCTGGGCCAGATGGAAAAGACAGGAAAAGTGAATAATTTCATAAGAAATAGCATCAGCTCTAAGCCACCGTCTATAATTATATAAGAAACACCAATCATAGATGGGTAGTATAAATCACATAGTGTGTGTAAATATAGGTATAATATGTACCTCCTATTAATTACTACCCTATATGGACTAAATGCGACTCCATCGCCAAATATAGAACCACCAGAAAAAGAAAAAAGCGAAAACCGAATCAACAATTCTATAGCAAAAATAAGTCAATGTTTATTATGATACAAAGATCAGACATATACAGAGATCAGTACAACAATATAAAAAGAATAATAAAATCAACAACAGCCCTCTCCACATGTGACCCCACACAAGGACCCATAATGTAAGTAATCCATGGCAAATACAGATCCTATATATTTACTTATATTATATCATATCTGGTGTATATATAACAAGTGTAAGCATTAAAATGGATACTATATATGCTGAGAACCCTCACTGATGTGTAGTGAAAACAAGTGGAAGTCATTAACCATATCACCCTCCTATTAACTGCTGTTATCATCAAGTGCGGTGCACTAGATAAATAAAGGGAACATGAGTGTCCCCATTTGTATGCTTACCGCAACTCTCCAGTGTCCACTTGTAATCACCAGGGGGCAATGGCACTGTTAGGGGTCCATGAAGGGGAGGCACATGTCGAGAGAGGCGCCCCGACGCGCGTTTCGGCTGTTCCCTTCGTCAGGGGGCGTGTTCATTGCATCTCTATTGCTTGTTTTTATAGGCACTGAAGGTGCCGTAAGACAGGAAGTGGTGCGTGCGTCGTCATAGTGATGAGGACGCCAGCAGGCCTCCGCATCACATGACCACGGGTGGGCGGAGCTAGGTCACAACACCGTGAAACAGGAAGTGATGCGTGCGTCATCATAGGAATGAGGACGCCCACGGGACTCCGCATCACATGGCCGCGGGTGGGCGGAGCTAAGTCACAACACTGATGCTGCTGCAAAAGCATAAGCCAACCGGCACCCCCGCCCACCTGTATGTATGCAGCACATATTTTCCTCCATGCAGATGTACATCATGGTTGTCATCTCATAGTAGAGTGACATATATAAATAATAGACAATGGACAAACATGTAACAATGCAAAAACATAACATATAACGGGACAGCGAGGGAGAGAGGGAGAGAACAAAAAAATACAAAAAATAAAGAATAAAAAATACGGGAGGCGGGGAGGGGAGGAAAGAAGGGGGAAGGGGGAATGTGACACATGTGAGGGTGACAGATTCTAAGTAGAAGACCACCATAGGTAACATGTATAGTAGGAAAGGATCATATGTACATCTATAAAGAGAGAAAATACATGAATCAAATGCACATCTTCCATATTTCATATCCAATGTATCATGATATCAGGCATATCGTCCTCATGATACACCTGTAGCAAACATATATACATACACATTATATCCACCCTCCACATGTATATCATGGATAATCCACCAAAAAGCTAGTTGATTAGGGCCAATTACCCATATATCATATACAATATACATGTATATATACCATGAAATATTTATATATATACTAAACATGAATAGATATATACCCATATAGTCAAACCACCGACCCATACCCGCCATATATTGCACCAGTATAAATGAGTCCCACACAACATATATCGAGTGCATCTTATGAAGGTCAGTATAAAGGCGAAGACAAATACATATTTTAACAAATCTACGATGACATAGTACAATCAAATAGAATCCCCCAAAATTACACTGGTAGGACCTCAATATGCGCACACAGTCCTTTAACTATAATGTTTTAATGTCTCTCGCATCGCCTTGTAGTCGGAGTTCCCTCATCGTTGTATCAGGATCCAATGCGACATCACATCCAAGCCATCCTCACTCACCAATAACAATCACCCCACTGTCGACAGAAAGAGAGACGACCACAGATGCATAGAGAAATCCTGATAGATGCAAAAAGAGATAAAATCAATATATACACTTAATAAACATATACAGAATTAAAAGTGAACCTAGGTTGTAAGGGGCCACTCGCATTAAAATATTAATATTCAGATTTTAATATATGGTATGGGTTTTAGAGAAAGGGGGAATAACTAATGCTCTCATTAAGACCCTTCGGTTGTAGTGTACCAAGGGTCCAGATCCAACGGGATTCTGTTTGAGCCAATTTTTGGCCAATCCTCCCACCACGAATATTAGGTGTTATACAGTCGATACCCCTAACCTGGAGCACTGATGAGTCACAATTGTGATGGGTCTTGAAGTGGCGGGGAAGGGTTTTGAGGGTGGATGAATCTACGTGGCCGGCCGCCGCAATGATGCCCAGAACGTGTTCACGGACTCGCACTTTGAATTGACGAGTAGTCATACCTATGTATATAAGCCCACATGGGCATGTAGCAAAGTATATGACATGTTTGGTGGTGCAGGTGATAAATTTCTTGATCTTATATATTTTAGATCTATCCGAACCAAAGAACGTATCACAACGTTCCACATTCGGGCACGCGACGCATCGGCCACATGGAGTGCATCCACTCCTCCTCCTCTGGTTGTCCAAAAATGAAGCCACTTCCGACCCCTCATAATGTGAGTGAACTAAGTGGTCCCGCAAATTTCTTGACCGTCTAATTGTGATCAATGGCTTCTCTGGAATAAGCTTGGAGATGACACTGTCAGCTCTCAGAATATGCCAAGATCTAGACAGTATCTGTCTCATCTTAGAAAATTGAGAATGATAATTGGTGATGAATCTCACTTTTTCATTTTCTTTAGCCCTCTCATCACTTCTCTTTCCATAGATCAAGTCATGTCTGGACGAGAATCTCGCTCTGTTGTATGCCCTCTTGATCATACGACGGCTATATCCTCTCTCGAGGAATCTATCTCTGAGTTCAGAGGCCTGTCGTTCGAATTCGGCGTCGGTGGAGCAGATCCTCCGAATTCGGAGGAACTGTCCCACCGGCACCGATCTAATCATGTGTTTAGGATGGGATGATGTTGCATGTAGCAACACATTTGTAGATGTAGGTTTCCGAAATAACGTCGTCTGTAGACAGTTGGTGTCATCCCTTATCAATGACACATCCAGAAATTCAACTTGTTGTTCATTGGACTGATATGTAAGATGTATATTCCATATATTCCCATTTAATTGGTCCATAAATTCTTTTAGTTTTAATGCTGAACCCTGCCAGATCATGAGGATATCATCAATGTAACGTGCCCAAAAAAGGACACGACCCATCGACTCCTCACGATCTGTCAGGCAGAGGTCTCTTTCCCACAGACCCAGGAACAGGTTGGCATAGGACGGCGAAAGCCGCACCCATTGCTGTCCCCTGGGTCTGCAGGAAAAAAGACCCCTTAAATGTGAAGAAATTATGATGCAAAGAGAACTCCAACAGTTCCAAGATCAAGGATCTTAAGGCATAAGGTACAGGCGAAGTGCTCAAGAAAAACTTAGCCGCGGAGATGCCATCCACATGTCTAATATTGGTGTAGAGTGACTCCACATCGGCAGTCACTAGGGTGGTATCATCTTCAACATATAGTCCATCCATTTTCCTAAGTAACTCACCAGTGTCTCTAAGAAACGAAGGTAAGCATTCCACCAGTGGCTGCAGATGGGAGTCAATCCATCTATTGACATGTTCCAAGAAATTCCCCCTACCCGAAATAATGGGACGTCCAGGGGGAACCTCGGCATTTTTATGGATCTTGGGGAGAAGATACAGGGTGGGAATCGTAGGTTCTGCTACCACCAGAGCTGAAGCTAATTCTCTCGTAATGATATCCTCTGCAACAGCTCTGTTAATAATCACCTTCAATTCTGCCATATATGAGGTGAGGGGATTGAATGTCAATTTCCTATAACAAATTTTGTTATTTAACTGTCGATATGCCTCCCTCTCATACATAGGTTTGGGCCACACCACAATATTCCCCCCTTTATCCGCAGGTTTAATAAGGACATCTGGTAAGTTCTGAAGGAACATTAGCCTATCACGTTCCTCCTTGGACATGTTATCACGTGAGATATGACGCGGAATCGCCTTAAGCTCATCAGCGACAATCTTCACAAATAAATCCACATTGGAACATGCCGTTAATGGTGGAAACTTCTTAGATTTTGGTCTAATAGATTTAGGAATCTTACCTCCTAAGGGGGTATTATGTTCAATGGCCAAATCCTCCAGTATCCTCACCGCAGCCTGTTCTTCCTCTGTGGGAAAGAGATCATGGAGACCACCATCAAAAAAGTGTCTTTTGAAGATCAGGGCCCGTGCAAAGATATGTAAATCTTTAATAGCTGTAAATGCATCAAATTGAGCACTCGGGGCAAAAGATAGTCCCTTACTAAGAAGGGCCACGTCTGACTCAGTAAGGATATAATTACTCAAATTAATTACCTTAAAGTCATTCCTCTTATGATCCGGTGATGTATATTCCTGTCGTTTGTAGGGATGGAAGTTATTTTCCCTCATTCTTTTATTAGAAGTACCGGATCTTGTAACTATAGATGAAGAGGAAGCCTCCGAGTGATCGCTAAGTGATGTAGCAGATGAATTCGAAAGTTTGCGTGAAAAATTGGTGCCCTGACCTCCTGGTCTGCGCCATATATATACTCTCTTCTGATGGTAGTCTCTCATGTCTCTATTGAATTTAGACAACTGCACTTCCTGGATCCTCTTGACTGTGGAATCCAAAATTTTGTCAATATGTATATTATAATTAGAAAGTTTCTCCGTTGGACAATTGGATCTCAACTCTGTCTGTGCGATATCTATTTGATTATCTAGGTCCATAATAGATTGTGAATTCAAATCTACCAATAGTTGCATCAACATCAATGAGCAATTCGTACAGGACTCCTCCCATTTGGACATAAATGTTGCATCTTCTACTGGGAATGTAGGGGTAATACGAATTCTCAATCCTCGTGGGATCATTTGGCGAGTAATATATTTTCCCAAAAACGCCTTATTCCACCAAAGTTTCGTTCTTTTTATTAATAATTTCTGTATAGATGTAGATTTCTCATCCCATCCCTGTTCAGCTGCCACTGGCCCCTCAACCACTGAACCTCCGAATGTCTGATCAATTTGTGACAACCAGGACTTTTCCTTAGCCTTGTAGTCCATGTTATTAGAAGGGAAAATACCTGTGCAAAACACAGTAATAAGACTATAAGAAACACCAATCATAGATGGGTAGTATAAATCACATAGTGTGTGTAAATATAGGTATAATATGTACCTCCTATTAATTACTACCCTATATGGACTAAATGCGACTCCATCGCCAAATATAGAACCACCAGAAAAAGAAAAAAGCTAAAACCGAATCAACAATTCTATAGCAAAAATAAGTCAATGTTTATTATGATACAAAGATCAGACATATACAGAGATCAGTACAACAATATAACAAGAATAATAAAATCAACAACAGCCCTCTCCACATGTGACCCCACACAAGGACCCATAATGTAAGTAATCCATGGCAAATACAGATCCTATATATTTACTTATATTATATCATATCTGGTGTATATATAACAAGTGTAAGCATTAAAATGGATACTATATATGCTGAGAACCCTCACTGATGTGTAGTGAAAACAAGTGGAAGTCATTAACCATATCACCCTCCTATTAACTGCTGTTATCATCAAGTGCGGTGCACTAGATAAATAAAGGGAACATGAGTGTCCCCATTTGTATGCTTACCGCAGCTCTCCAGTGTCCACTTGTAATCACCAGGGGGCAATGGCACTGTTAGGGGTCCATGAAGGGGAGGCACATGTCGAGAGAGGCGCCCCGACGCGCGTTTCGGCTGTTCCCTTCGTCAGGGGGCGTGTTCATTGCATCTCTATTGCTTGTTTTTATAGGCACTGAAGGTGCCGTAAGACAGGAAGTGGTGCGTGCGTCGTCATAGTGATGAGGACGCCAGCAGGCCTCCGCATCACATGACCACGGGTGGGCGGAGCTAGGTCACAACACCGTGAAACAGGAAGTGATGCGTGCGTCATCATAGGAATGAGGACGCCCACGGGACTCCGCATCACATGGCCGCGGGTGGGCGGAGCTAAGTCACAACACTGATGCTGCTGCAAAAGCATATGCCAACCGGCACCCCCGCCCACCTGTATGTATGCAGCACATATTTTCCTCCATGCAGATGTACATCATGGTTGTCATCTCATAGTAGAGTGACATATATAAATAATAGACAATGGACAAACATGTAACAATGCAAAAACATAACATATAACGGGACAGCGAGGGAGAGAGGGAGAGAACAAAAAAATACAAAAAATAAAGAATAAAAAATACGGGAGGCGGGGAGGGGAGGAAAGAAGGGGGAAGGGGGAATGTGACACATGTGAGGGTGACAGATTCTAAGTAGAAGACCACCATAGGTAACATGTATAGTAGGAAAGGATCATATGTACATCTATAAAGAGAGAAAATACATGAATCAAATGCACATCTTCCATATTTCATATCCAATGTATCATGATATCAGGCATATCGTCCTCATGATACACCTGTAGCAAACATATATACATACACATTATATCCACCCTCCACATGTATATCATGGATAATCCACCAAAAAGCTAGTTGATTAGGGCCAATTACCCATATATCATATACAATATACATGTATATATACCATGAAATATTTATATATATACTAAACATGAATAGATATATACCCATATAGTCAAACCACCGACCCATACCCGCCATATATTGCACCAGTATAAATGAGTCCCACACAACATATATCGAGTGCATCTTATGAAGGTCAGTATAAAGGCGAAGACAAATACATATTTTAACAAATCTACGATGACATAGTACAATCAAATAGAATCCCCCAAAATTACACTGGTAGGACCTCAATATGCGCACACAGTCCTTTAACTATAATGTTTTAATGTCTCTCGCATCGCCTTGTAGTCGGAGTTCCCTCATCGTTGTATCAGGATCCAATGCGACATCACATCCAAGCCATCCTCACTCACCAATAACAATCACCCCACTGTCGACAGAAAGAGAGACGACCACAGATGCATAGAGAAATCCTGATAGATGCAAAAAGAGATAAAATCAATATATACACTTAATAAACATATACAGAATTAAAAGTGAACCTAGGTTGTAAGGGGCCACTCGCATTAAAATATTAATATTCAGATTTTAATATATGGTATGGGTTTTAGAGAAAGGGGGAATAACTAATGCTCTCATTAAGACCCTTCGGTTGTAGTGTACCAAGGGTCCAGATCCAACGGGATTCTGTTTGAGCCAATTTTTGGCCAATCCTCCCACCACGAATATTAGGTGTTATACAGTCGATACCCCTAACCTGGAGCACTGATGAGTCACAATTGTGATGGGTCTTGAAGTGGCGGGGAAGGGTTTTGAGGGTGGATGAATCTACGTGGCCGGCCGCCGCAATGATGCCCAGAACGTGTTCACGGACTCGCACTTTGAATTGACGAGTAGTCATACCTATGTATATAAGCCCACATGGGCATGTGGCAAAGTATATGACATGTTTGGTGGTGCAGGTGATAAATTTCTTGATCTTATATATTTTAGATCTATCCGAACCAAAGAACGTATCACAACGTTCCACATTCGGGCACGCGACGCATCGGCCACATGGAGTGCATCCACTCCTCCTCCTCTGGTTGTCCAAAAATGAAGCCACTTCCGACCCCTCATAATGTGAGTGAACTAAGTGGTCCCGCAAATTTCTTGACCGTCTAATTGTGATCAATGGCTTCTCTGGAATAAGCTTGGAGATGACACTGTCAGCTCTCAGAATATGCCAAGATCTAGACAGTATCTGTCTCATCTGTCTATAATTGTACAGTAATCACTTGTCTGGTCTGCAGGATTGGTATCTACCACTGTATGGTCACTATATGTATGGTCATGTAATATCGGTATTTTCAATAACAGCGCGTTCACCTGCTCAAGTTCCCCTATACCCACAATTAGGGTGAGCCACCTTAGTTGTAATCATGGTTACCCAGTCAGGGGCCCACTCATAGATTTTGCCCCCCGTGGAGCTGAACCCTTAGCTACGGCTCTGCGCAGAGGGGTAGTTTCCCTGTGGCTTGCAGTGCTGTGAGTCAGAAGGAAGAAACTTCTTTCTTTTACAGAGAACCTGAAAGCATGATTGTGTAATGTAAAGTAAAGACATGGCTGTAATGGCGCTGTAATACTGATTAAATTGATACCTTTTTTTTTTTTTATGAGAAATCCGCTTTGTTGTTCTTCTGTTATCACCATTTGAAGTTTTCTGCTAATTAGATTTCGGTGCACAGGGGTCGGACTGTACAGGGGGTCTTCTCCTCCCTGTCTCTGATTCCCCGCACCTCCGCTTGGACACTAAGCCTCTGTGAAGTCATAAGTCATCCAGATTAGATCAGTAGGGGGTCCTACATATGACACCCTAACTGATCAGTTGTTTGTAGCTCCCATAGTGGGCTCATGTACTCAATGTACAAAGCCAAAACACCACAGCTCCGTACACTGCATAGTTTTCAAGTATTTCAACTCCGTTCTCATTCACTTCAGCAGGAACTGATGTGCAGTTCCCAAATACAGCTATTTCCAAGTGTATGATGCTGCGTTGTTCTGAATGTATATATTCCCCTGAGGAAGCCACCTCCTGTGGCGATACGTGTGGAGTCCTCTTTCCCATATGATGCATAAGGCACTTTTTTGCAGATAGCTATTGGCTATTTTCGTTCATATATTCTTTTGATGCTACATTATTTATTTATTTGTCTGTACATGTGCATCACATCTTTCCTCTTTACTGAATACTACTTGACATCTTTTTAGGGGTAATTGTCCATTTTTATCCATTCATACCTACCTCAGATATCCAACATATTCTACCTCTATTGGTAATAACTTATCATGTCAGTTATACAGATTGTATTCCTGTGCCAATTTTTGACCTAGGAAACAAGTTCTGGTGCAATGTGCACAATGTTAAATTTTTTTATTTGTCTTTTTTAGGCTTTTTCGTTTGTTATTTAATAAATATTTACATTGTTCAAATTTAAGAAGGACAACCGATCTTTTGTATGTGTCTTTCCATCTTTTTTGAGCTCCATATATTGCTTACATCGTACTGCTAGTGAGGCAAACAGCTGATGTGTAGGGTTGCTGAGTGCCAGACTCCCGCAGGTCGGATATTGATCACCTAGCCTAAGGATAGGCCATCATTATCAAAGTCCTGGAAAATCTGTTTAATAGCATGTGCACTTGGTGTTTTTTTTTTTTTTTTTATAAATCTGCCTCTCAGACATTCAGCACCCAATGAAATGGGCTGCAGTGTCCATGCGAGTGCTGCAGTCTCTTCAATGTTTACATCTACTTGCAGGCCGCTTCTGTTTAAGTCGTAATTCTTTTTAGCAGCAGTGCAGGATTTTTCAGCATTTCCCCATTCATTTGAATGAGAAAAAACAGCAATACCTTGTACCATTGCTGTTAAAAGTATGGGGCAAGAAAGTTTGAACTACTTACAACTTGTTATAATCATTGAAAAGTCTTTCAAACAGCTGATCATCGGATTAACTGATCTGTAACCAATAGATATAAAAATGTATTTGTCTTTTATTCTCTGCTAAATTCAATTAACTCACTATTATCTTTCCCATCTCTAATCTATCCTTATTGCAGCCGCAGCAGCTAAACTCTTCTTTCCGCCTAGCCACTACACTGATGTCTCTATGCTGTGGCAGTCACTCCACTGGTTGTCCATCTGCTACAGAATACATCATAAACTTATCACACTCACCCAAAAAACTCTCCACAGTGCTGCACCACCCTGCATCTGCTTGCTCATTTCTGTTTCCACCACCTTCTTCATGCTTTCTATTATGTCAATGATCTAAGTCCCACAATGGACACCTCCCACTACCGTCCCCATGACTTTCCTTGTGCTGCACTTGTTCTCTGGAATGTGCTACCCCACACAATTAGAAGAATTACCAGTAACTACGGTTTGATTTTGTTTTAACAACACATCTTTTTAGGCAGGCCTACCACATTGCCTCAGTATAAATCCTTTGCTTATTTTGTACCAGGGGAGCTATTATTTACAAGGAGCACAGTGCGTAGAAAAGTGAGAATTTTGTAAAAAGGATGTGTGCAGAATTGAAGATGTCTGGGCAGCAAATTCTATAGAGGATAGATATACTTGGAAGAAGTCATGAAGATCTGGACCAGATGGAGAAGAAAAGGACAACTTCAATCAGAGATGATGTCACCTGTGAATCACTGATGTCATTGTGTATTCTGACAGCATGTTATCAGTCCCGCATTCACTTGTAAGATGTGCAGCATTCTAGTTTGTGAAACAACAACTCTCAGTATGCCCCTTACCATTGAAGTCATACTTGGAGCTGTACTCTCACATGGTAGAAACATCTATAGCAGGGTTCTCAAACACGTGGTGCACGATGCCCCCAAGGCTCCATTCTGCGGCACTAGGGCCCCTGAGATGTTCGCGGCCCAGTCCAGGGTCCACCATCTTCGGATGTACATTGAATTGAAATGTATTGCGGTGCAGAGACCGGCTCTCTGCACCGCCATACCAGTACCAATACAAGTATCAACGTCAATGGCTGTCCACTCTCCACAGTCGCGTAAGCGCGCTGTCTTGGGGTAACCCTGGACTCTGACCTCTGCTTCAAACCACATATCCAAGTCATTTCCACTTCCTGCCGACTCCAACTCAAAAATATCTCCCGGATCCGCACATTCCTCAACCACGAATCTGCAAAAACACTAGTGCACGCCCTCATCATCTCCCACCTCGAGTAATGCAACCTCCTGCTCTGTGGCCTTCCCTCTAACACTCTCGCACCCCTCCAATCTATCCTAAACTCTGCTGCCCGACTAATCCACCAGTCCCCCCGCTATTCCCCGGCCTCTCCTCTCTGTCAATCCCTTCACTGGCTCCTCATTGCCAAGAGACTCTAGTTCAAAACCCTAACCACATCATACAAAGCCATCCACAACCTGTCTCCTCCATATACACACATGGTCAAAATTGTTGGTACCCCTTGTTTAATGAAAGAAAAAGCCACAATGGTCACAAAAATAACTTGAATCTGACAAAAGTAATAATAAAATTAAAATCTATGAAAATTAAGAAATGAAAGTCAGTCATTGCTTTTCTGCTTCCACAGAATTTAAAAAAAATTAAACTCATGAAATAGGCCTGGACAGAAATGATGGAACCCCTGAAAATAATGTGACAAAAGGGACATGTTAAATCAAGTTGTGTCCACTAATTAGCATCACAGGTGTCTACAATCTTGTAATCAGTCAGTGGGCCTGTATATAGGGCTACAGATACTCACTGTGCTGTTTGGTGACATGGTGTGTACCACACTCAACATGGACCGGAGGAAGCAAAGGAAAGAGTTGTCTCAGGAGATTAGAAAGAAAATTATAGACAAGCATGTTAAAGGTAAAGGTTATAAGACCATCTCCAAGCAGCTTGATGTTCCTGTGACTACAGTTGCACATATTATTCAGAAATTTAAGATCCATTGGACTGTAGCGAAACCTCCCTGGACGTGGCCGCAGGAGGAAAATTGATGACAAAAACGGATAATACGAACGGTAACAAAAGAGCCCAGTATAACTTCTAAAAAGATTAAAAGTGAACTTCAAGCTCAAGGAACATCAGTATCAAATTGCACCATCCGTTGTTGTTTGATCCAAAGTTGACTTCATGGGAGACGACCAAGGAGAACACCATTGTTGAAAAAAAATCATAAAAAAGCCAGACTGGAATTTGCCAAACTACATGTTGACAAGCCACAAAGCTTCTGGGAGAATGTCCTATGGACAGATGAGACAAAAATTGAAGTTTTTGGCAAGGCACATCAGCTCTATGTTCACAGATGGAAAATGAAGCATATCAAGAAAAGAACACTGTCCCTACTGTGAAACATGGAGGAGGCTCTGTTATGTTCTGGGGCTGCTTTGCTGCATCTGGCACAGGGTGTCTTGAATCTGTGCAGGGTACAATGAAATCTCAAGACTATCAAGGGACTCTAGAGAGAAATGTGCTGCCCAGTGTCAGAAAGCTTGGTCTCAGTCACAGGTCATGGGTCTTGCTACAGGATAATGACCCAAACACACGACTAAAAACACCCAAGAATGGCTAAGAGGAAAACATTGGACTATTCTGAAGTGGCCTTCTATGAGCCCTGACCTAAATCCTATTGAGCATCTTTGGAAAGAGCTGAAACATGCCTTCTGGAAAAGGCAACCTTCAAACACGAGACAACTGGAGCAGTTTGCTCATGAGGAGTGGGCCAAAATACCTGTTGAGAGGTGCAGAAGTCTCATTGACAGTTACAGGAATCGTTTGATTGCAGTGATTGCCTCAAAAGGTTGTTCAACAAAATATTAAGTTAAGAGTACCATCATTTCTGTCCAGGCCTATTTCATGAGTTTAATTTTTTTTAAAATTCTGTGGAAGCAGAAAAGCAATGTCTGACTTTCATTTGTCATTTTCAAAGATTTTTAACTTATTATTACCTTTGTCAGATTCAAGTTATTTTTGTGACCATTGTGGGTTTTTCTTTCATTAAACGAGGGGTACCAACAATTTTGACCATGTGTGTATCTGTGATCTAGTCTCCAAATACATACCTGCACGCAACCTCCAATCCTCACAAGATCTCCTTCTCTACTCCCCTCTTATCTAATCTTCCCACAATCGTATACAAGATTTCTCCTGTGCATCGCCCCTACTCTGGAAATCTTTACTCCAACATATCAGACTTTCGCCTACTGTGGAAACCTTCAAACGGAACCTGAAGACCCACCTCTTCCGACAAGCCTAAAACCTGCAGTAACCCTCGCTCCATCATACCACTGCAAGACCAGCTCTATCCTCACCTACTGTATCCTCACCCATCCCCTTTAGATTGTGAGCCCTCACGGGCAGGGTCCTCGCTCCTCCTGTACCAGTGGCCGTCATGTTTTGTTCAAGATTATTGTAATTGTTTTGCATGTATAGCCCTTTTTCACATGTAAAGCGCCATAAATGGCGCTATAACAATAAATAATGATTACAGGACAGGGGACAATATTACAGGATTGCGGTTATTATTACAGGACAGGGGACATATTTTAGGACAGGAGACAGTATTACAGGACGGGCACCAGAATTATTATAAGGTGTTTGTATAGGGCCGATTGGAAGACAAAAAAGGGAAATATTTTTTTTTAAAAAATATTAAAAATAAAGTATGAAAGAGTAACGGAAAAATATTTGGCCACTAAAAATGCTGTTTTATGTAAAAACTGAAGTACAAGTGAAGACCATAACCCATATGATAAACACCATTAAAAAGAATAAAAAACATGGCAAAATAAAGATGATCAAAAAGTCATATAAAAAAGAAATCGCATCACTGAAAACATCATCTTCTCATGCAAGAGCATGGCCCTTCATATTCAATTTTTTTTCTATGTGTGGCACATTTACCCAGCTGAGTTTGAGACCCCTGGTCTATAGCGTTACCCTGAATCCACAATTGTTATATTTTATAAGAGCAGAAATATTTTTTTATGCCGCGCTGTACCGCAGACATTTACTCCAGGTAGTCAAAAATGCAAATCTACCTCCTTACAACAAGTGCTTTTTATCTCAGTCGCTATTTCATCATGGATTGTAAACTCTTGTGAAAAGGACCCTCACTCCCTCAATTACTTTGTTTTTCTGTAATGTCTGATTTTGTACATGTACCCTGTGAATTATAAAGTGCTATATATAAATATAATATGACTAGTATTATTAAATGTTGTATGCTATCATTTATATCTATCTATGCCCATCCTGAAATAGCAGTTACATTTAATCTATTAATTGTACTGAAACTTAACACTGATTGTAAGCAACATGTGTAAAACTATTAGGAAGTCAAGTGTGTGCACATTGTGACATACATCTGCCATCTAGTGGTGAAAACTGGAATCAGCAATATCGTTTATTCTGTAGCCATATCAAATAAAACAGAATTAATATTTCCGCACTTTTAAGCGTATCTCTTGATTCAGTACAAAAATAAAGTGGATGCACAAGAATACAATTTACAATGTTCTCTGTAAAACAGTGATCCTCTGATGGTAGCTGCTGTGCCATTTTCTGCCATCTCCAGTCACTATGGGAAGCCCTTATCTAGGTCATAACAATCCCAATAATGCAGCCATTGTCCAAAGTGAACACGGTGGGTGACAAGGAAAGATGTTTTCTCTGACACAACATAGGGGACCAGAGGATCCGTATTAAAGATTAGCCATCTATAAGAAAACAAGTCCTTAACGCTGATCTACTTTAGAGTGACAGGGATTACACTCCAGAGTCACGTAATAAACCAAAATCTTATATCAACCAAGAGTGAGACAATCAGAATCCCTGTTAATATTAAAAGAATTGTTTTATTGAAATACATAAAAAAAAACAGTAAGTATAAAACAAAGTTATTCAAAATGGGAAGGGACAGGAAATAATCCAGATTGAAATAGGGAAAAATTATTGGTGGCAGTGGCCTAAAGACAACTGCACTTAAAGGGAATCTGTCAGCAGTTTTTTGCTACCTCATGTAAGAGCAGCATATACAGTCATATGAAAAAGTTTGGGCACCCCTATTAATCTTAAGCTTAATGTTTTATAAAAATTGGTGTTTTTGCAACAGCTATTTCAGTTTGATATATGTAATAACTGTTGGACACAGTAATGTTTCTGCCTTGAAATGAGGTTTATTGTACTAACAGAAAATGTGCAATCTGCATTCAAACAAAATTTGACAGGTGCATAAGTATGGGCACCTCACCAGAAAAGTGACATTAATATTTAGTAGATCCTCCTTTTGCAAAAATAACAGCCTCTAGTCGCTTCCTGTAGCTTTTATTGAGTTCCTGGATCCTGGATGAAGGTATTTTTGACCATTCCTCTTTACAAAACAATTCCAGTTCAGTTAAGTTTGATGGTCGCCGAGCATGGACAGCCCTCTTCAAATGATCCCACAGATGTTCAATGATATTCAGGTCTGGGGACTGGGATGGCCATTCCAGAACATTGTAATTGTTCCTCTGCATGAATGCCTGAGTAGATTTGGAGCGGTGTTTTGGATCATTGTCTTGCTGAAAGATCCATCCCCTGCGTAACTTCAACTTTATCACTGATTCTTGAAGACTATTGCCAAGAATCTGCTGATACTGAGTGGAATCCATGCGTCCCTCAACTTTAACAAGATTCCCAGTGCCGGCATTGACCACACAGCCCCAAAGCATGATGGAACCTCCACCAAATTTTACTGTGGGTAGCAAGTGTTTTTCTTGGAATGCTGTGTTTTTTTGCCACCATGCATAACGCCTTTTTGTATGACCAAACAACTCATTCTTGGTTTCATCAGTCCACAGGACCTTCTTCCAAAAAGAAATAGGCTTCTTCCAATGTGCTTTTGCATACCTCAGCCGACTCTGTTTGTGCGTACTTGCAGAAACGGCTTCTTTCGCATCACTCTCCCATACAGCTTCTCCTTGTGCAAAGTGCGTTGTATAGTTGACCGATGCACAGTGACACCATCTGCAGCAAGTTGATGCTGCAGCTCTCTGGAGGTGGTCTGAGGATTGTCCTTGACTGATCTCACCATTCTTCTTCTCTGCCTTTCTGATGTTTTTCTTGTCCTGACACTTCTGGCCTTAACAAGAACTGTCCCTATGTTCTTCCATTTCCTTACTATGTTCCTCACAGTGGAAACTGACAGGTTAAATCTCTGAGACAGCTTTTTGTATCCTTCCCCTGAACAACTATGTTGAATAATCTTTGTTTTCAGATCATTTGACAGTTGTTTTGAGGAGCCCATGATGCCACTCTTCAGAGGAGATTCAAACAGGAGAACAACTTGCAAGTGGCCACTTTAAGTAGCTTTTCTCATGATTGCATACACCTGGCTATAAAGTTCAAAGCTCAATGAGGTTACAAAACCAAAAACAGTGCTTTAGTAAGTCAGTAAAAAGTAGGCAGGAGTATTTAAAACAAGAAAATGATAAGGGTGCCCATACTTATGCACCGGTCAAATTTTGTTTGAATGCAGATTGCACATTTTCTGTTAGTACAATAAACCTCATTTCAAGGCAGAAACATTACTGTGTCCAACAGTTATTACATATATCAAACTGAAATAGCTGTTGCAAAAACACCAATTTTTATAAAACATTAAGCTTAAGATTAATAGGGGTGCCCAAACTTTTTCATATGACTGTATGTGCAAAGAGACCCTGAATCCAACGATGTATCACTTAGATTACTGGGTGCAGCCGTTCTGACACAATCAGAATTTTTAGATTTGGAATGAAGCAGAGCTGAGAAAGCTAACACCACCCACACCAGGCTCTGTATATACAGTGTCCATAGACAGTGAGCTGCCTATCATAGGAGGGGGAGTTTCTGGACCAGGACTCATGGGATCAGCTTGTCACAGCAAAGCTCCTGGTGTTAAAACAATCATTGCAGGCAAACAAAACCTCTGAGCTTGATAAGAGAAGCATTGCTGAAATCTATGTTTTAACCCCTACAGCATGCTGTCTTCAGATTAGATAGAAAAAAACCTGCTGCCAGATCCCCTTTAAGTCAATTCACATAGTACAACTAATTATATTCAAGTGCATAGTGCAAGTGTGAATATCAAATCTAATTGGTGTTAGTAGTATAAATGCTAAGAGTAGTGTAATAACTTAGTACCATATGCTCAATATTACCGTATAATAGCATATTGCACAGGAAAAAGTAGCATCAATAGTAAAATATATGAGGCATAAAAACAACTATAACACCAATACTGGCATGAAATGGTATACTTAGCTGTTGCCTTGATTAAGTGTAAAAACACTGCATATTTCAGGGTTAGGTGCGGCTGAGCAGGGGCGGACAAAGGCTCCTGTGAAAGAACAGTAAATGGACCCTTTGCAGCCCAATAATGTGTCAGTGACAGAAACTGCTTATTCCATTGGAGATGGAAGTGAGCCCCTTATGCTTCGTGTGGCAAGTTACACCAATGCTGTGTCCGACCCTTCTGAGGACTTATTAGTGCTGCCTTCCTCAGGTGTAGCCTGGTTGTGACCTTGGATAATACAAGGCTAGCTGGTCTTACCTACCAGTTTGGGTCACAGCTCCTTTCTCTGTTTTAATATTTTTCTCGTTATATGTGGCATTTACAGCCCATATTCCTCATCATACAGATCAAACCTCTGAAAGGCAATTTACGCAAGATCATCACACCTATAACTCTATCAATCAAATTATCATTTACTTAAAGGGAACCTGTCACGTCCTAGTTGCTATCATCACTGCCCCCATAGCGTTTTTAGTGATGCAATGTGCATCACTAACAAGCTGTTTTCATGAACTTCGGTGGTAGTATAATGATGTTATAACATTTTATATACTTTATCTTACCTGCTGGTATTCAGTCATAGGGGTGTGATTCTCACATTCAGACATGGGCGGCGCCGTGTTCACTCAGTGCTGGCGCCGCCCATGACATTTGAATACTGCTCCCGGCAAGCGCTAGGTTTGAGGGGTGCATGCGCATTTGCATACGTCGGGCCGCTGGTCCGGCCCGTGCACACTGAGCCTGTGTGATTACCAGCTTTAGTGCACACGCGCTGTGACGTGTGGCTCCCAGCGCATGTGCGGTCAATGTGTCTTGCGGTCACCGCTGCAGTGTCACTGTAGATGCGCAGTGACACTGCAGCGGTGACCACACGATACCCACTGGCCGGGGGATATGTATAACCCATACATACCCTCCAATCCTGGGTCAGAAACTGGCGAATCCTGGCAGCGCACAGTGCGTGCGCTGGGGGGTTTATAGGTCTGCAGTCACACAGAGTGACTGCAGAGTTATTGATTTGGACTGGGCAACCCCTTTAAGGAAAAATGATTTTAGCTCATCAGCTGTTCCTAATCTGAAGTTCATGGTTCTGGACACCCTCCAACCTGTATATATGGTTTATTAGTAGCATAGGGCTCAGGCATGGAATCAAAAACATGCTACAAGTCTTTCAATTATCAGAGCAGTTTCTGTGGTTAGAAGGAAAGAAGAACCTGTGATGATATCATGGTCACTATGAGCGCACAGGCTCTGTACACAGAGGTGATTCTCCTACTGGGGAAGCTGGAGACTACAAAATAGACAGCAGAGGTAAGACAGGAGCCTGGAGAGCTCTCCTGTCATTCTCTCTTTTACCCCAGCATCATCTTGCGTCTATCTATTAGCATCATTCAGTCTCTGCTGCCAGTGAGGCAGAGGAAAGAAGAGGAAAAACTGAGATACCATTAGGTGGAGGGGTAGTTAGGGGCCAATCCTGCCATAAGTGAGGGAGGAGTAAGAGGAGAGCACAATGCTGCTGCCAAAGAGGGAGATGTGAGCAGTGGGAAGGAAATGCTGCTTCTATTGGGGAAGGGTTTGTATTGGGAAAATACTGCTATCAGTGTGTGGTAGGGGGGTTGAATTGATTGACGTGTATGGAATGTTAATTAGCGATGAGTAAAAGATTTCTAGAAACGTACCAGAAAACCAGCTTTACCAACACCAAGTCAGATTACAAATGCACTATCAAGATGCAGCAGACCCCCAAGATAAAGGCGGAGGCAGCACAGGTGCAAAATACTGGTGAAACAACCACTCACAAACCTACCAATTCCTGGAGGGGTTGGCTGCCTAGTAAAAATGCACACAGATGGGGCTTGCATAGGACGCCAGTCACACAGGTGTGATACACAGTGTTTGGCTTACAGCCTATTAATGATGCCCATAGTATTAGATTAGGATGGGCTATCCAGCACTATATGAGTGCACCCCACAAAGACAGACGCCCCAATTCACCCAACCAACACTAAAGGGCTTGGCTGCGTCCTGCAAAAATGTGCAATAAAAAATAATGTATCCGATAAATACATTATATGAGGCATTGGTCGATACACAAGCTCGCAACCCACGTCAAGGTTCCTCACACTTCTATATATTATGTTTATGAGGGCACCACCTGGTGGATAAGAAGGGATCAACTGCTAAATATCAATTCAAATATCAGAAAAAAAGAGAAGCTTTATGTAGACCAATGTGATAACCTCAAACTTTTTTCATTTATTAATACCAAATAACAAGAAAAAGCCATAAAATAATTTTTAAAAACATTTTAAAAACATAAAAATGGCTATATATACCCAGGGGAACTCTCCTATGCTCGTGTCATTTCCTATAGGATCCCTAATTTTTGATATCTCTCTCAAAACATCTTGTTCATTCTGGTATTGCATATCTATTTGGGAAACATGTCTGTGTGAAGTGTGCATAGTTCTGCATGATATAATGACACTCAAAGCATTTTACATCTGTTTATTGCATCTTTAAATGGAGTGTTCACATAACATTATTAATTAGTGCTAACCAAGTTTGATATAAACAGACTTGGTATAGATTGGTTCAACTTATATGCAAACCTTGCTTTGTGTGTCTTTTGCATATTAAACCTAGGACTATGACAACTCTGTTTATAATATGTCCATGTTTTGAGTTTTAGGCTGTGTGCCCACGTAGCATTTTTCAAGCGTATATGCTGCAGAATTTCTGCAGCGTAAACGCTTGAAAAACGCATGTATATCCGCACCCCATGGTCCCCAATGGGATTCCGCAAGTTCTATGCACATGCTGCGGATTTTTCCGCAGCGTTTATGCCGCGTTCAAAAATCCGCAGCATGTCATTTAATTTTGCGTTTCCGCAAGCGGAATTGCCTTTGTCCAATGCATAAAAAACGCAAGGCAATTCCGCATGTGGAAAACGCGTGATAAACGTGCGAAAAATGCGCGATAAACGCGTGCGGAATTCCGCATGCGTTTTTCCGGGAGAGGACTTGCATTTATGCAGCAGAAATTTTCTGCTTCATAAATGCAACGTGGGCACATAGCCTAACATACAGAAGGTTATGGTTGCACAATGCACTTTATGTTGTGTATCTAGTGCACTTTATAGAAATCTACCAATTGATTAATCATGCATTAATCATGCATTAATATATCTTTTGATCTGTAACCAGGGGTTAGGATCACCTGGTCTATATTCAGACCAGGCTGCTGTTTGTGTACATATAGCCATTTATGTGCTTTTTAAATGTTTTTAAAAATTCTTTTGCGGCTTTTTCTTGTTGTTATTAGGTATTAATAAATGAAAATTGATTGAGGTGATCACATTGGTCTACATATATCTTCTCTTTTTTTCTGAAGGGTCCTCACACTTGCGTGTGGCTGTTTCCACCAGTATTTTGCACCTGTGCTGCCCCCGCCTTTATCTTGGGGGTCTGCTGCATCTTGCTAGTGCATTTGTAATCTGACTTGGTGTTGGTAAAGTTGTTTTTCTGGTACGTTTTTTGAATTTATGTTTTCTAGTTAGCCGTAAAAGATTTCTAGGCAGAAAAATCTGCAGTCATCAGGAGAGGTCATCATAACAGTCAGGCCCTGAAAGAGGATGGAAAACGACATCAATCAGAGAAGGTTTATAGCATAACCTATGTGACATGGGAATACTGCGGCAATAGATGTATATTAAAAAATGTATATTTCTTATATTGTCTAAGGGAAGCCATAATGTTAAGGCTCCTGCTTGGTAAAAAGGACAATTTAATTGCCTCTATAATGAAGTTAATTGCCAGCGGTAAAAGGGTTAATACTTGTGTCCTGCATTAGTAATAGGTCCCTGTAGTAACCAACACAACTGTTATGAGGTCATAAACACATGCCATAAAGAAGATTCCATAAAAGAAGGGTGTGATGCCATGATCAGTGCCATTACTGATGCGCCTGAGGACCTTGAGCTTGACCACCCCACGTAATGTGCCGAGCTTGGTGTAATTTGGAGATTCTAGCAGGGAAAGGGGTTGTCTGCTTTAGACACCCCCAGGGTATATGAAGGTAATGGAGGGGGGTCCCTAGCACAGGATCCCCTTTTGTTACCCTCTTTAAAGAGCAGCTCTCCACTGGGAGTTCATGGATGGGCCTATGTCTTTAATGAGTGATAAATTGGGAAGAGGGAGGGGAATTTAATCAATTAGAGGTAATACGTAATGAACAACCCCTGTAACCAATTGTCCAACTTCTTGAGGTGGACCTGGAACTTTAAGGGACAAATGCTTCATCCACCTGGGTAATCAGATCAACCAAATCTAGTTCTAGCAATCAATGTGGTGACAGATATCGCAGCCAGATCTCTCCCACATCTAGTTTATTACATTTATAGTCTATATTTGTTGTGTCGTTCTCTGTAAATCTGGTAAAATTTACAAATTGTAAAACTCTGCTGTTACATTTGTTATATATCAGCACTAACTCTTTAAGCCCAAGGGAAGGGCAATCCTCCAGCCATGGTTTCCTAGAGGTTTCCCCCACAGGGGGTTTTCCTCTCCTGAGTGCTAGAGGGTGACTCTTGGTGAGTCGAGGGTTGTGCCATTTTCGGTGTCATGTGATTTTAAATAAAATTGAGAACGTTTGACACCTAATTTCAATGTTTTGTGTATTTATTTTTTGTGCTTCTGTCTGATTCATTTTGTTTGGGAGTCGGGGGTCATCACCTATCACATCATCATACAGCTGGACATCTGCCCGCCGCACAGGACCCTCATTTACTCAGTAAGGATGGAGAAGAGGAAACATGCTTTACAGCACAACTGTGCCCTCATCCTCGGAATACAAATTTATATTACAATGGTATTAGAAGCAGCTCATGTGGCTATTTACATAAGACCTCATTCACAGTGAGTACTTTCAGTATTTTACATCAGTATTTGTAAGCTAAAACATGGAATAGAAAAAACACAGAGGAAAAATATAACAGAAAACACTTTCAATTTTTTTACCCACTCCTGGACTGCTGGTGTCTGTTCTCAATTACTGATGTAAAATATTGCTTTGAAAAAGTGGTCTAATCCTTTCTAACTGCAGTGGAGAGGACTGTGCACAAGCAAGTCTATGGTCACAGCAGCTACACAGAATCGCCGAATAAGGAGCACATGACCCCAGCTCTCCTGATAGGCCTATATGCTGTCCTCTGTACACCATTTACCCTCATGCTGTCCCTAATTCAGCCCTGGCATTTTAAAGCACACAAGCCTATGCCAGCTTCGTGCCCTTCCCCACATTGGGGTCTCAATTACTTATACTACCCTGCCTGGAGGAAATCAAGATTTACTACAAGACCTCGATTTTCAATAATACCGCTATATAAGACTTAATAATAGTAAGAATAATAATACAACAATAATATTATGGCAATAAAACAAATACCACCAGCCCATAACCAAATGTCACTAACATATACAGTCAGTGTCGGACTGGGGTGTCAAGGGCCCACCAGTAACATCAACTCCAGGGCCCCTCTTTTCAGCTACATGCAAATATGACTATATTCTCATGCACAAATTTCTATAGCAATAAATTGGTTTGATTGTTAAATAAGATGCTGCCTTTGTCTGTACATAGTGACTCAAGTGTATTGTGCCAAGTACTGCTCGTATAAGGATTCTGTGGGCCAGTTCGAGCCTGGATATCGCAGCCAGATCTCTCCCACATCTAGTTCATCACATTTATAGTCTATATTTGTTATGTCATTCTCTGTAAATCTGGTAAAATTTACAAATTGTAAAACTCTGCTGTTACATGTTATATATCGGAACTAACTCTCTAAGCCCAAGGGAAGGGCAATCCTTCAGCCATGGTTCCCTAGAGGTTTCCTCCACAGGGGGTTTTCCTCTCGTGAGTGCTGGAGGGTAACTCTTCGTGAGTCAGGGGTTGTGCCATGTGATTTTAAATAAAATTGAGACCATTTGACACCTAATTTCAGTGTTTTGTGTATTTATTTTGTGTGCGTCACTCTGATTCATTTTGTTTGGGAGTCGGCGCCCTCACATATCATATGACAGAAAAAATATTAACACTTTCACATGTTTTTCTTTTTACGCGCTCCTGGTGTCTGTTCTCAATTACGGATGCCAAATATTGCCTTAAAAAAGGCCTAATCCCTTCTAACTGCAGTGGAGAGGACTGTGCACAAACAGGTCTGTGGTCACAGCAGCTACACAAAATCACCGAATAAGTGTCATATGACCCCAGCTCACACTGCCCTTTCTCCTCACACTGCCCCCCCCCCCCCACACACACACACACTGATCTCTCTCCATACTTTGCTTTCTATATACTGTGCCCTCACACTATTCTTCCCTCTATGTAGTGTAGACCCACCACCCACACCTGGCTGCAGAGCTCACATGACATAGCAATGTCACACGAGCACTGGCAGACACAGCGTTGACATCGCTGGAACGTTGCAGGTCCGATTGGGGAGTATATGGGGGACTATAGCATTTAAGAAGGAGTTGCCAAGAGGTGGACAACCCTTTACAGTGAATCTGACCGCTGGCACATGCTGCCTGATACACAGACATCATGTATCAGGCACTGGCTTAGCCAGGTATGTTTGACGCTAAAATTCTACAGAGTTTCAGAGAAAAACATACATTAAAAGCCTCCAAGAACCAAACCGCACTCATCAGGCAGGTGGGTTCCCGACGGTTTCTCCCTGTCCGCTGCTTTGGATTAACAGGTTTCTGCCTTCGTGTGCATACATGCTGCTCATGGATCGTACAGCATGTATCAGCTGTCAGGTTCCCTTTAAGTCTGAACCCTGTTTCATGTACAGTGCTCCAGTGACTTATGAAAGGGGGTAAAATAGTAGTACCAAACCTCCTTAATGCTGTCGAGAGAACATCCTGTTAGAGCGTGCTTACACTTTAAAGAAAAAACTAAAGAAATATACTGGAGTATAAGTTGGCATGCATGCAATGTGTAGAAGCATGTTCACACTGGCAACTAAACAGACAAAACTTAAGATACAAATAAAATGAACGTATATACTCTACTTTCAGTAAAAAGCAATAGTGCAAATATATATACACACACTGCTCAAAAAAATAAAGGGAACACTCAAATAACACATCCTAGATCTGAATGAATGAAACACTCTCATTGAATACTTTGTTCTGTATGAAGTTGAATGTGCGGACAACAAAATCACACAAAAATCATGAATGGAAATCAAATTTATTAACCAATGGAGGCCTGGATTTGGAGTCACTCCTAAAATTAAAGTGGAAAAACACACTACAGGCTGATTCAACTTTGATGTAATGTCCTTAAAACAAGTCAAAATGAGGTTTAATATTGTGTGTGGCCTCCACGTGCCTGTATGACCTCCCTACAACGCCTGGGCATGCTCCTGATGAGGTTGCGGATGGTCTCCTGTGGGATCTCCTCCCAGACCTGGACTAAAGCATCCGCCAACTCCTGGACAGTCTGTGGTGCAACATGACATTGGTGGATGGAGTGAAACATGATGTCCCAGATGGAAGGGGCCATAGAAGGGCAACAACCCAGCAGCAGGACCTCTACCTCCGCCTTTGTGCAAGGAGGTACAAGAGGAGCACTGCCAGAGCCCTGCAAAATGACCTCCAGCAGGCCACAAATGTGCATGTGTCTGCACAAATGGTTAGAAACCGACTCCATGAGGGTGATATGAGGGCCTGACGTCCACAGATTGGGGTTGTGCTCACAGCCCAACACCGTGCAGGACGCTTGGCATTTGCCACAGAACAACAGGATTGGCAAAGTCGCCACTGGCACCCTGTGCTCTTCACAGATGAAAGCAGGTTCACACTGAGCACATGTGTCAGACGTGACAGAGTCTGGAGACGCCGTGGAGAGCGATCTGCTGCCTGCAACATCCTTCAGCATGACCGGTTTGGCAGTGGGTCAGTAATGGTGTGAGGTGGCATTTCTTTGGAGGGCCGCACAGCCCTCCATGTGCTCGCCAGAAGTAGCCTGACTGCCATTAGGTACCGAGATGAGATCCTCAGACCCCTTGTGAGACCATATGCTGGTGCGGTTGGCCCTGGGTTCCTCCTAATGCAGGACAATGCCAGACCTCATGTGGCTGGAGTGTGTCAGCAGTACTGTAAGATGAAGGCATTGAAGCTATGGACTGGCCCGCCCGTTCCCCAGACCCGAATCCGATTGAGCACATCTGGGACGTCATGTCTCGCTCCATCCACCAACGTTGCACCACAGACTGTCCAGGAGTTGGAGGATGCTTTAGTCCAGGTCTGGGAGGAGATCCCACAGGAGACCATCCGCAACCTCATCAGGAGCATGCCCAGGCGTTGCAGGGAGGTCATACAGGCACATGGAGACCACACACAATACCGAGCCTCATTTTGACTTGTTTTAAGGACATTACATCAAAGTTGGATCAGCCTGTAGTGTGTTTTTCCACTTTAATTTTGGGGGTGACTCCAAATCCAGGATTCCATTGGTTAATAAATGTGATTTCCATTGATGATTTTTGTGTGATTTTGTTGTCAGCACATTCAACTTTGCACAGAACAAAGTATTCAATGAGAATATTTCATTCATTGAGATCTAGGATGTGTTATTTGAGTGTTCCCTTTATTTTTTTGAGCAGTGTATATGTATGTATGTACACACACACACACACACACACACACACACACACACACACACACACACACACGATACTTAGTAAACACTTTTTGATTAAAAAAAAAAACATAAGCTCCATCCCACCAGCACCAAGATGTACCCAGTCGGGACGGTCCTACCCTCTAGTATTCAAACCTTACCATGTGTCAAAAATGACCTCAATGTGAATAAGGTCTGAGTAGGACTGGGTCCCAACTGTGGACACCCAGCAATGGGAAGCTACAGTATAAAAACGTAATGCCCAAGAGTGGGGTTTTTATACATAACATGACATGTCCTGCAGATTGGTGGAATGCCATGTCTTGAGACCCACACCAATGGCTCAAAATACCTTTCAGAAATGTAATGCTCATCAGGCAGAAGTTCCTGCATGGTGTGCAGAGTGGTGCAGGGTCTCAGGCCTCCTTCACACTGCAGTGATTTTTCTCGTAGGCATGAGAATGGCCCACGTTTCCCCAGTGTTTTTGATCTGTGTCATCAGAGCTTGGTCTTCGTTGGCGTCAGTTTTTACCATCATAGTTTAGACAAAATTTCATCAGTTTTACTCAGTTGAAGGGAAAAAAAAAAATCTGGATGTAGGTTTCTCCAGCTTGTCCTATCAGTCTGTGAAAAACAGACAACACAAGGATGGCACCCCAGTGCTCTCAAATTATATCACAAATCCATATACTTGCATTGGCATTTTGATGGGACACTCAGATCAATATTGGACAGTCCATGCTTTGTGAGGACCACTTGCTATAGGAAGATAAACTGTACATGTGAGCTATCCCATAGTCTATCATAGGTACACCTGTGAAAAGCATCGTACACCCAAAATCGGATGCATGAATGAGCCCTTACACAGCTCTGTGCGCCCTCATGCAGGAACAGACATTTTCGCCTCTACGCACAGCTATCTGAAAATAATTTATGCAATCATTGGGGGTCTCAGGACCCGCCCTCTCGCTGATCTGCCGGACACTTCAGTGCCAACAATATATAAAAAAAAATTCAAAATGTTGGTACACATTAAAGGAGTACCTACCAGCAATCAGCGGCTGCCCATTGTTTTCTTAAATAAAAAGGGCAGCCACAGATTAGTGATCGGCACTCTGTAAGGAAAGCATGTGCATAGACATTAAACTCCAATCCTTCTAGTAATGTGTCTTTATGAAGTAATAAAGAACAAGAACACATCTGTTTGCAGAAAATATTTTATGAAAAGAATAAATACAAAATAATTTATCAAAAAAAAATTCACAAATTAAAATTTTCATGATTTTATATGAACAATGTCTAAGGAATGGTCATTATCCAAAACTGATGTAAATGGGTTTTCCCGCTGTTATTAAACTATTAAACTTAATATAGGGAAGGCTTCCTTAAAAAAAAGAAGCCATACTGGGGAATCCGAATCCACCCCCTGCTCCAGCGCTGCCTCACAAATGATCTCCACTGGACCAGAAGCGATGAAGTCACAACCACTGAAAGGTCTGGTGACTGGTGGGGGACGTCATCACTTCTGGGGGAGCGGAGACTGTTAGAGCAGAGGCACTGGCACGTGGGCGCATTCGGATCCTGCTGCTAAATCAGAGGAGAGGATTTCTATTTCTAGTCTGGCCAAATCAATCCTAGAAAACCTGTTGTCTGAACAGTAAACCTAAGGACCAAAGCACTCTGGTAACTTTTTGTAGTAGAAACTCAGAGTTTGAGGAGTTGTGCGTTTTTGATGAAGATTTGGAGTGTTTCCTCTCAGTTTCTGCTTCAAAAGTCCTTGAAAAACTCTACATGCACATACACTAACAAGGAGGAAGTCATCAAAAACCTGCCTTCTATGGACCATGAAGGGCTGTTATAATGTCCAACGCTCCGTTTATGGGCTGTGTACGTTTTCTGCTGTGCCGACTGTTTAGGAAGCCGCTCATCACCTCTGTATTTGCTCTTGCCTCTGGAAGCTAATAAATTAAATCCTATAGCCCCCGTCTCACATAGCGAGATCGCTAGCGAAATCGCTGCTGTGTCACGGTTTTGGTGACGCAACAGCGACATCACCAGCGATGTCGCTATGTGTGACACTTTGCAACGATCAGGCCCCTGCTGTGAGGTCGCTGATCGCTGCAAAGTGTCCAGGACCATTTTTTGGTCGTTGCTCTCCCGCTGGTCAGCACACATCGCTGTGTGTGACCAGCGGGAGCAGTGATCAGGCTGGTAACCATGGTAAACATCGGGTTACTAGGGGCACACGCACACCTAGTAACCCATTGTTTATCATGGTTACGAGCCTGCTAAAGTGAGCGGTAACCTCCCGCTCACTGTAGCAGAGTGGTAACCATGATAAACAACGGGTTACTAGGTGCGCGTGTGCCCCTAGTAACCCGATGTTTACCATAGTTACCAGCCTGCTCCTGCTTCAGCAGGCTGGTAACCAGGAGCAGGACATCGTGGAAAGATTCTTTCCACGATGTCGCTGCTCCCCTGATCGTTGGTGAGCCTGCCTGTTTGACAGCTCACCAGCGACCACATAGCGACGCAGCAACGATCCCTGACAGGTCGTATCGTTGTCGGGATCGTTGCAGCGTCGCTAAGTGTGACGGGGCCTTAAGGATCTGAATTATCCTTCGTATAGGTATAGGATTACTTGGGGTCCGATTCTCAGCATTCCTGGGAATCAATACACTTTTTAAATATTTTTTTTTGCTACATTCTGAGAGCGCCATAATCTTTTTATTTTTCGGTTATGTCAGAAATTGCTTTTGGTGGAACAAATTGTGGTTTTCAATGGTAACATTTTTAGCATTCACATGACTTTTTAGTCATAAAAAATGAACAAAAAAAAGCAATTCTGACGTTTATTTTTATGGTGTTTATCAGTCCAGATAAATTTACGTCATGCGTTCATTTCTCAAATAAATAATTTCTAATAGTAAATTTTGGAATTTTTTTTCTTTTTTTTTTAGACCACTTAAAATTTTTTTTGCCATTTTCTTGGACAATATTCAGTAGTCCCACCAGAGGACTTGAATATGTATGTGATTTTTTGATCGCTTATATAATTTACTGGACTACTTATGGAGCGCGGAGCAGTGTTCTATTGTCAGGCGGCCTATAAGTCCCTGCCTTTAGATGGATGTAATAGGCATCAGCAGGTTGCAGGCAGAAGCCTTTGCTAAGCCTACGTTTGCCATAGCACCCTATGATCATGTAAGTTACACCCCATTAGGATATACATGCATGTCCTTTTGAGTGAAGGGGTTAAATAGTGGCTGAGCCTAATATTACTATTTACCAGAGGTTCATCCCATTCATAGTCACTGTCCCTTTGTTGGCCTTTATTAAGGATATGCTATCATTTTTTAAATCTAAATCAATGATCAAACATGTATAAAATTCGAAACTAGAAAGAAAAAACCCATACACACAAAAAAAAGAAGTAATAAAACAGCTTTCACTTTCGCACAATTTTTTGAGTTCATATTAAAAGATACATATAACATTGTTAGTGCTCAAAACTGATGAAATCGTTTTGCACATCATCTAAGTATATAAAATAAGCTTGTTTCCTTTTGTTCCCCTGGAATAGGAGCTGATCTGCAGGACCCGGCAGCAGCCGCAACACTGAACGCGGCTGAGCTGTTCAGTGATGCTCAATGTTTAGATTCGGCCACCACCGAAGCTGCTGAGAGCGGATAGGTGGAGGCGTTGGGTGTCAGACCCACCACGATCCGTTATTGGGGGCTTATCCTAAGAAGAGGTAGATGATATTAGATACTCAGACAACCCCTATAAAACAGGGACGATACAAAGAATGCCCATACAAACAAAGGCTTGATTTTACAATCTTCCAGATAGTTGTTTTTTTTCTCTACACTTTTACAGACTAGGTGCTTTCTGTCGGCTCCATGAACTCTGATGTGAAGACCGCTTCTGCGTAGCCCCCACACAGGTCATGTAGTTCTGCCGCTACCTCGCCTAAGGCGTCATCGAGCAGTTCTTCTGCCAGGCTGCAAAAAAGATAGAAATAGTTACGGAGCGTAGGATCCATTCATTCAATTGGTTAGGTTTATAATTGGGCGAGGGGGCTCCGCCATCTCACCACTGGTATCTGATACCTATGGCTTACCATGGCAGCCGGGCTCAACAAAGGCCCTCAGAGCTGCCAATGGTATCGGATCGTTAGGCCTAATGCACTATAATGCATGGAGAAAGTGGAGGACACAGCGCTAATCAGGATAACCTCTTTAAAAAGTCTTCTAAAAATGTTAAAAAGGAACCCAAGTGCAAGTACTTACAGGCTAGCTGTTCTGAAAGATCCGGCACCGGTGCAGGGAGTATATATTATATTTATTTTACAAGGGGGACTACATAGTAATAATAATCTTTATTTATATTGCGCCAACATATTCCGCAGCGCTTTACACTTCAGTGCTTCATATACAACAGTCATAAGTAGAAAGTTAAAGATAATAATTAATGTAAAAATAATGACGACCCTGCTCGTAAGAGCTTACAATCTACAATGAGGTGGGGGAGACACAAAGGACAGGGGCTTATTTACAATGATGGTCCAGCCATCTTGAGGGGATGAGAGATAGATAAAGGCTGCATGAGCTCATCACCAGCCAGTATCTGTAGTGCTTTCAGATGCAGTGGAGAATTATGTTCAGAGAAATAGAGAATGGGTTACATATAAAAAGGACTTTGATTAGGGAATATGATAGGCTGACCTAAACAGGTGTGTTTTTAGGGCCTAAAACTGTGCAAGTTGTGGTTCGTCCTAATTTCTTGGGCTAGAGCATTCCAAAGAATAGGTGCAGCTCAGGAGAAGTCTTGAAGCCAGGAGTGGGAGGTACGGATTAGTGAGGATGTTAGTTGAACATCGCTTGCGGAGAATAGAGAACGGGTAGGCCGATAAACAGAAATGAAGGAAGAGATGTAGGGGGGGTGGCGCACTGTGGAGAGTTTTGTGGGTGAAAACAAGCAATTTAAATTGGATCCTATAATTCATGGGCAGCCAGTGCAATGACTGGCACAGAGCAGAAGAGTCCGTTGCCAAATAGATGACCCTGGCTGCTGCATTAAGGATGGATTGGAGGGGGGAAAGTCGAGTGAGGGGGAGGCCAATTAATAGAGAGATACAGTAGTCAAGGCGGGAGTGGAGCAGGGCAACAGTGAGGGTTTTTGTTGTTTCCATGGTGAGAAAGGGGCGGATTCTAGAGATGTTCTTCAGGTGCAAGCGACAAGAGCGGGCAAGAGATTGTATATGGACGGTGAAGGAAAGATTGGTGTCAAACACAATGCCCAGACAACGAGCCTGCTGGCTAGGCGTTATTGTGGTGCCACACAAGGAGAGAGAGATGTCAGATATGGGGAGGTGAGTAGGCGAAGTTCAGTTTTGGAAAGGTTGAGTTTCATATAGAGAGCGGACATGATGTTGGGAACTGCGGCCAGATAGTCACAGGTGTTCTGTAGTACAGTGGGGGTAAGGTCAGGGGATGAGGAGTATAGTTGTGGGTCATCAACATAAAGATGGTACTGAAAGCCAAATATGCTGAAGGTCTGTCCAATTGGGGTCGTGTAGAGAGAGAAGAGAAGAGGGCCAAGGACTGAACCCTGAGGAACCCCAATAGTGAGACACGGAGGAGAAGAAGTGGAGCCAGCAAACGATACACTGAAGGAGCGGTCAGAAAGATAGGAAGAGAACCAGGAAAGAGCAGCGTCCTTTATGCCGATTGAGTGGAGCATAGAGAGTAGGAGATGCTAGTCAACAGTGTCGAAAACTGCAGAGAGGTCAAGAAGGATGAACAGAGAGTAGTCACCATTACGTTTTGCCGTCAAAAGGTCATTGGTCACTTACTTTGAAAGGGGGTAGTGTAGATAGTGGACAACCCTTTGAAGACTGTGTCACACATACTCAGAATATCAGATCTATTCATAACAAGCAGGATCAACAAGACACTTGTAGCATTAATTACCAACACATTTTAATGCATCATTTACCTGTCTGTGATGTGCCATGGGTTAAAATCTCCCACTTCCTCATGGGAAGTCAGTCGAAGGTGTCGATTAAAATGTGCTGTATAGTTGTGGATATTCTTCAGCATTTGTGTGGGAACAAAAAGACTCAAGAATCCCTTAGTGCACTCTATAGGATGCTGGGCAAAGTGGAGAGGAGAGTGACGAGCCAACTCTTCTCTGTGTATTTGTAGTGAGCTGTGGAAAAGCAGAAAGAAATCAGTGATAACGTCTCTAATACGACCATGTACTGGTAGTATGGGGCTCTAACCCATTTCACACTGTCTTACTTTCTGTACAGTAAATACACACTGAAAACCTGTATGGTTTGTCATAAAATGACAGTCCATTTTATTCAGCTTTATATTGAAAGAGATGGCCAGCGACAGGGACACAGGGCCAGCGACAGGGACACAGGGCCAGCGACAGGGACACAGGGCCAGCGACAGGGACACAGGGCCAGCGACAGGGACACAGGGCCAGCGACAGAATACATAAGGCAGGATGGTAACAGTGCTCTATATACTGACAGATCAGATTGTCCTCAATCAGTATATTTTAATGATAGAGCTCTTTACTTACTCTCCTTCATAAGGCTCCTCTAGTAGAATATCCACCACCGGCTTTCGCTGTCCTATGGGTTTGGTGATCCTAATGGGGTGAGGAGAATGAGGTCTCTGGACCATGACTGTATTAGATCTTTCTATAATAAAAGGATCTCGCAATGAAACAAAAAAAAAAATAAAATAAAATTAGGACACATTAAAGGGCAAAAAAAAAACAACTATGAGGATCAGCAAACTAACCCTTTTCTTCTTGTGCCCAGAATTCAGGGTCTGAATAAACTATTTGAGTAAACCTCTTCCGAACCGCTTCTTGGTATTTCTAAGGGTAAAACTGTTAGTATTAGAAGAATCACCCATTTTAAAACCATTTGCAGCAATTATTAGTTGGTAAATGTTTTTTTTATGTTAAAGCCATGGCATACATAGATTATTCCTTAGACCAGGGGTACCTCAAACTACGGCTCGTGGGCCACATGCGGCCCGCGGAGGACTTTTATCCGGCCCGCCGGGCTGTGGGCGGAGGAGAGGGGAGCGGTGTCAGCGCCCGCCCTTCTCCCCCGCTTGCTCAGGGCCCCGGCAGGCAGATACTTACCTCTCCCCGTGCCGCCGCAGATCCGCTGTCTTCCTGCTCTGCGCTTCCTGTGAAGTCTCAGGTAAGAGGGCGCGGTGACGTCTTTACACCGCACCCTCCCGAGTGCCGTCACAGGCGGCGCAGAGCGGGGGGACGACGACGCAGTCCAGACCAGAGTAGAGCAGCGGCAGCAAGTGAGAAGTGAGGTGAGTATTGGATTTTTTTTTTTTTTTTTTTAAATGTATGGAGGCATAGGTTATTATATGGGGGGGGGGGGGGGGGGGGAGATCCTGCAAGGTGTATAATTGGGGGGGGGGGGGGTGACATCCTGCATGGGGCATTATATGGGGGGGTGACATCCTGCATGGGGCATAATATGGGGGGTGACATCCTGCATGGGGCATAATATGGGGGTGTGGTACCAAGCTGCATGGGGCATAATATGGGGGGGGGGTGACATGCTGCATGGGGCATTATATGGGGTGGAACAGTCTACCTATTGGGAACATTTACCTGCCTATTGGGGACCTATGCTGCCTATTGGGTACAGTTACCTACCTATTGAAATACCGGTTGATTTAACTTTACTTGTTCTTCATTTTAAATATTGTATTTGTTCCTGTATTGTTTTTTTTACTACAAAATAAGATATGTGCAGTGTGCATAGGAATTTGTTCATAGTTTTTTGTTAAAAACTATATTCCGGCCCTCCAATGGTCTGAGGGACCGTGAACTGGCCCCCTGTTTAAAAAGTTTGAGGACCCCTGCCTTAGACAAATTCAATAAATGAAAGGCTGAAATTTCATGGATAAAAAAAAAAAAAAAAAAAAAAAACGTCCACTGACAAACGCACTGATGTAACAGTTCTATGCAAAGGATATAGAAAGCTGTGTATACATGCTGCCCGGTGGAGTTTCCATACAGTATGGTTATTATTATGCCATCTTACCTTGATCTATGCTTTTCTATACATTAACTTGTCCTTGGTAATATATTTGCCTATATACTCAGCACTATTTCCATGCTTAAGCACTGGCCATTGTATTGTTGTGTTCCACATTTATTACACTTCATGTATTGTCATTTATACACAGAGATCATGTGTACATGTATTTTTGGCCACCAGTTAATTCTACTCTTCCCTCCACCGATCTCGCCCGACCATTACATGGGTTGTTTTTAATCTATTTGGTTGCCAAGTCTAAATTTTATACAGTTGGCATCAATTTTTTGCTTGCATTTTTACAGGATTATGCTAGTCTGTGCTGGTGCAAATGCCAAGATGTAAATCGTGGTGAAGAATTATTGGACATGTGAGTATTTTCACCATATTATCATGTCTTATGCAGATTTTCCACCTCCACACGATATAAACTTGAATGCTCATAGGATGAAGCAGATCAGGTGATGGGTATTTGTGTAATGAGGAGGGTGAGGCCTAAGGATACACCAACCCTTTATTAAGGTGTGCAGAATTATATGGCAGCTTGTTTTCCTTAGGCAAAATGGGCCAAAAAAGATTTAACTGCCTCTGAAAAGCCATACATTGTTACACGTCTTACAGAGGGATGCAGCACTCTTGAAATTGCTAAAATATTGGGGCGCGATCACAGAACCAGCAAAAGTTTTGTTGCAAATAGAGACGCAAAATACATGATGAGAAGAAAAGACGCACATTAACTGCCAAAGATTTGAGAAGAATCTAACGTGAAGAGACCAGGAAGCCATTATCCTCCAGTGCTGCCATATTCCAGAACTGCAACCTCCCTGGAGGCCCAGAAGTACGAGGTGCTCAGTGCACTGAGACATGGCCGAGGTAAGGGAGGCCGAACCTGACCACCACTGAATAAGACACAGAAGTGGAAATGTCAAGACTGGACCAAGAAATATCTGAAGAAGGATTTTTCAAAGGTATTATGGACCGATGAGATGAGACTGACTCCTGTCTGACCAGATGGAGGGGCACATGGCTGGATCAGTAATGGGCACAGACCTCTACTTCTACTCAGATGCCAGCAAGAAACACTTTCTTTAAGCAGTAGAGGAAAAAGTCAGCATCTCTCAAGAAAACCATGATCTTTATTCGGTGGACAATGATACAAGACAGCATTGAAGTCTCCACTGATTGACTGCCAGTAAAGGCTTTAGAAATGAAAGAATAATGACCTGGCCCCTTCCTCACCCAACCTAAACCCTATTGAGAACTTTACTTAAGCAGATTTAGGCCATTGCCCCACTATCAGTATTTGGTCAGTATTCGGTCAGTAATTTTTCTCAGGAGTGGGAGCCAAAACCAGATGAGGAACAATCAGAGAAAAGGTATAATAGAAACAAGTCACCAATTCTGCATTTATCCCCCACTCCTGTGAAAAAATACTGACCAAATACTGATAGTGGGGCCATGGCCTAACAGTGAAGAACAGTCACCTCTGGGACTGTGATCGGTGCTGCCAAAAAAGTTGATCGGCAACAGATAAAGAAACTGACAGATTCCATGGATGGAAGGCTTATTGATCTTACTGAAAAGAGGGGCGGCTACATTTGTCACTGAGAGATAGATATATATATATATATATATATATATATATATATATATATATATATATATATATATATATATATATATATATATATATATATATATATATATATATATATATATATATATATATATATATATATATATATATATATATATATATATATATATATATATTTTTTTTTTTTTTTTTTTTTAATAATGTATATAATGTCAGAAATGTATTTTTGTATATTGAGTTTTTGGTTATTATTCTCACTTTTAAAAGATGAAAATAAACAATTGAGATGGGAATTTACATTTTTCATTTAGTTGCCCAATAATTCTGCACTCAGATATTCTTCCAAGACACAATCTCATTTTTACTTTAAATATCCAGGTTTCAGGATTATTAACCTTTTGGATTGACAGACAGCACTGTAGTTGGTCAATAATAAACTAATCAGAAATACAAGTTGCCCAATAATTGTGCACGCAGTGTAGTACGGTAGTATGCATGAATTCATGGCCACTTGATTGGACTCAGTTACTAAACTGGTGCATCATTATTGGTGCTTTACCTCCATTTCCTCCATTTTTTGGAATATAGCCTCCAATTCATCAGGTTGTTGAAAGCTGGGTGAATACTCCCCCCGGCTGACCAGACTCTGATCCTGCAGGCTCTCCTCTTTTTCTGTTGCTGAAGACATGTCCTCCTCCAACTGATTGAAAACAAACAATACTTTATGGCGACTTCAGCAATATGTGGATTTGCATGAATGGTCATCAGAGGTTATATGAAGTGATTCAAGAGAAGTCATGTCCTACCTGTCCTGTGACCTTACTGTGGGCACACGGCAGCCTTTTGGCAGCATGGGCTTCCCTCCTACACAGCAGAAATAAGGGAGAGAGAGTACATAGGAGTATAGGGGAGATGATGATGTAAAGATGATTGTTGTATAAATGAGACTTATTGGCTAAAATCAGCTGCCCGACGCGGCAACACAGGCAGATGTCAGGGCGCCCGACGCGGCAACACAGGCAGACGGCTTGACATCCGCCTGTGATGCCGTGACGGGCGGATGTCTAGACTCTCCTAAAGAAATTCCATTAAAAAGTCCTCCTTCAGTTAGACACTTGGTCTTCAATGGAGCTTCTGGTTGCTTTATAGCTAGAGCTCTTAACCATCATAAAGATGCATTTGATATAACATCATCTGTCTGTACTTACTCTCTTTACCGCTCACCTAAGATCCCGTAAATGGGCTATTTCCTCCTTGTAGAGATTGTCAAGTTGTTGCAATCGCTTTGCAGTTTCAGACTCCAGCCAATCCAACCTATCAGGGAACGGCACAAGGAAAGGAAAGACTCAAACAACTTTTCTGTGTGTAAAATAATCTGATCCCATTTTACAATAAAACAGACAGCACTTCAATAACATGTGGAATATTACAAGTACAAAGTTAGGTCAGTTCCACACATCCAACATTCATGATCCGGGTACTGAACACGCTCTCGACAAACCGACGAGTCTCCTAAACAGAACTCAACAGCTTCACGTGTTGTCAATGTCGGCCGTGTGACAATTCAGACCTTTCAGGTTTGCCATGTGGACCCTCCACCACAATCTGTGGGACAATACATTTGGATGGGGTTTTGAAATTAGAGATGCTTCATATCTTGGTATTCCCAATCCGCCTCCCCTCCATCATGGGTTCCTCAAAGGAATAGCATATATGACGTGATTAGTCCATAGGGGATAATAGAAAAGAATGTCTCATGAAGCAGTCCAGTATCCGTATCAATGCATAGACAGATACCGAACAGCTGCATGAGATGGAGGAAACGAGTTGGAAGGTGCAAAGGGAATACCAAGAAATGAAGGAGTATTTGAGGGTGAGCTGTGGACTGCCCTTGTAAGGGCAGGAGTTTTGAGGTATAGGGTCAGACAGCATGAAAACTTTCCCTGCCTGACACCAGTTACAAGGAACCCCTATCCTTCCTATCTGAAGGTACCGGCTGATGAGGGGAGATTGTTCCTTATCTCATACAATACACTATATGTGGACAAGCACGTTGAGTAAACTTACAAGTAATCATTACCCTGCTTTTTGTCTGCCTAGGTTTTCACATATTTTAAAAAAGTTTAATATAAAATGGATTTTAAATTCTCATATAATTGCTATAGTATTGATATTTGAGTGAGACACTCTACCATAATTTCTAACCTTTCTTTTACTAAAAACGCAGTAAAACCTGATACCTGCATTTTTGCACCTACTCATTGCTTTCTGTGGGTGAAAAAAAATGCTGCAAAAACGCTGACAGAAGTGACATGTTGCAGTTATAAAAACACAGCAGTTTTCCAATTCAGTCAGGAAGAAAAAAAAAAAAAAAAACAATGCGTGTGCATGAGATTTCTGATATCTCATAGCTTTTGCTGGTGCTGTAAGACTCAGCTTAAAATTTGCATTAAAAAAAAAAATAAATAAATGCAGTGTGTGAACATAGCCTTACTCACCCTTCACCACTGCTCTCAGTGTCTGCTATTGTCTGTAGTACTGACGTCACGTCGACAGCTCTGTGGACGATAGCTGAGCTATGGGGCTTGGTCTGAGTCAATGATTAGCTGCAGCGCTCCCCTATTGGCTGCCACATTGTTGTCATGACGTCAGTACTCCAGCAGCGGTAGAGACTCAGAACTGGGCCCAGGAACGTGGTGTAAAGTTTGCCACCAGAAAAACTCTAACAATACAGATAATACATATATAAATATATATTTTGTTGTTACCGGGAAATCTCATTTTCTTTGTCTTTTTCAGCTTCTCTTCTAATTGAAGAATTGATCTGATCCAATTTTTTAGATGGAGAAACATTAAAACTCTTGGTTTCGGTGTTCCAGCTTACCCTACATTGAGAATGGGACACAATTAAGGTCTAACCTAAAAAATAAGCCTCTATACGGATTACTTAGCTTTAGAGATGCAAAATAGAATACAGCACAAAATGTCCAAATAAATGTAAATGAGCAGCTGCTTCTAGAAAACAAAGATGAGCAAATTAAAGGGAACTGGTCACTAGACTCCTGCTGCCCGAACATGGCAGCACGAACCAGAGCCGCACTGCGTGACTGCAGCCAGGAAAGTGCTTTCTGGAAAGCTGCGGGGTTTCAGAGGATACATAGTATGAAAAGCCATTCAGGAACAACTTGACTAGTCCAATGACATCCCAGACCGGCTTCTTCATCTCCAGTTGACTACAGGTCCCTCTCTGGGTGTATAGCCAGAGGCTTGTCAATCACACTGAAGCAGTGCAGGGAGAAACTGGCTGGGGGACATAATTGGACTAGTCAGGTCAGGTCTCTCCCTAGAGTTTGATATACACTGTGTGCAGAATTATTAGGCAAGTTGCATTTTAGAGGATTATTTTTATTATTGATCAACAACTATGGTCGCAATCAACCCAAATATCCAAGCTTAATATTTTTGGAAGCTGGAGTGTTTTTTTTTTAGATTTGGCTATCTTAGGAGGATATCTGTTTGTGCAGGTACTATTACTGAGCAGAATTATTAGGCAACTTAATAAAAACCAAATATAATCCCATCTCACTTGTTTATTTTCACCAGGAAACCAATATCAGTGCACAAAATTTAGAAATAAACATTTCTGATATGCAAAAACTAAAACCAAAAAAATAGTGATCAATATAGCCACCTTTCTTTATGATGACACTCAACAGCCTTCCATCCATAGATTCTGTCAGTTGCTTGATCTGTTTTCGATCAACATTGCGTGCAGCAGGTTCTCTATGGGGTTCAGATCAGGTGAACAAGGGGGCCATGTCATTATTTTTTCTTCTTTTAGACCTTTACTGGCCAGCCACGCTGTGGAGTAGTTGGATGCATGTGATGGAGCATTGTCCTGCATGAAAATCATGTTTTTCTTGAACGATACCGACTTCTTCCTGTACCACTGCTTGAAGAAGTTGTCTTCCAGAAACTGGCAGTAGGTCTAGGAGTTGAGCTTCACTCCATCCTCAACCCAAAAAGGTCCCACAAGTTCATCTTTGATGATGCCAGCCCATACCAGTAGCCCACCTCCACCTTGCTGGCGTCTGAGTCGGAGTGGAGCTCTCTGCCCTTTACTGATCCAGCCTCTGGCCCATCCATCTGGCCCATCAAGAGTCACTCTCATTTCATCAGTCCATAAAACCTTTGAAAAATCAGTCTTAAGATATTTCTTGGCCCATTCTTGATGTTTTATCCTATGTTTCTTGTTCAAAGGTGGTCGTTTTTCAGCCGTCCTTACCTTGGCCATGTCTCTGAGTATTGCACACCTTGAGCTTTTTGATACTCCAGTAACGTTGCAGCTTTGAAATATGGAAAAACTGGTGGCGAATGGCATCTTGGCAGCTTCACGCTTGATTTTCCTCAATTCATGGGCAGTTATTTTGCGCCTTTTTTTTGGCCAACACGCTTCTTGCGACCATGTTGGCTATTTGCCATGAAACGTGATCACGCTTCAAAAGTTTGGAAATTTCAAGACATCTCACAATTTTGGACTTTTCAGAGCCCGTCAAATCTCTCTTCTGACCCATTTTGCAAAAGGAAAGGAAGTTGCCTAATAATTAAGCACACCTTATATAGGGTGTTGATGTCATTAGTCAACACCCTTCCTCATTACAGAGATGCACATCACCAGATTTACTTAATTGGTAGTTGCTCTCAAGCCTATGCAGCTTGGAGTAGGACAACATGTACAAAAAGTATCATGTGATCAAAATACGCATTTGCCTAATAATTCTGCACACAGTGTAGCTGGCTGGCAACTATCTTTTCTCTGAAATGCCACTACGTCTAGAATTTTGTGACTGGTTCCCTTTAACCCTTCCCAACATATGACATACAGATAAGTCATACGACGGGTCCCAGACATTGAATCTGGTGCGCAAGCAGAGTCCACATCTTTCTCGGCAGATGATGGCTGAAGCATTCAGCCATCATCTACCCCCAACAGCCATAGGTAGAGTGGAGCTCCGCACACAGCTGTTAACATGTTAAATGCCGTTGGTAATCTCTGACAGCGGCACTTAACACGTGCTGACAGGGGGCACGTCATTCCATGCGTCCATTGGCGCTCCCATGATGTGATCTCGGGGAGCCGATGGGTTGGCATGACAGCCGGGGGTCTGCTGAAGACTTCTATGGTACTCATGACGATTCTCCTGTGATAGCCAGCGTTTAGCTGACATTTATAGGAGACTGATTTTAGCTAAACATAGCAGAGCATCAGCACGGCTATATAGATAGAACAAGCAACAGGATGATCGCAGCTTCAAGTCCCCTAAAGGGACTAACAAATACAGTGAAGTGAAAAATGGTTTTAAAAAAAATGAAAATAATTAAAAAAAAAAAAAAAACACACAAAAGTTCAACCCTCCCCCCTTTTCTCCCAATAAAGAAAATACACTATATTGTTGCGATCGTAAGAGTCCAATATATAAAAACAAATTAAAACAGCGTAACAAGAAAAAAAAAAACGCTGCAAGATTGCAATAAAAGGCAATCAAAACATCGTACTACTCCAAAATGGTATTACTAAAAACGTCAGCTCAGGGCGCAAAAAAATAAGCCAATACCCAGCCCCAGATCACGAAAATAAATCAAAAACGTTATGAGTTTTATTTTATAAAAAGGAGACAAAAGCAAAGCAAGGTTTTTTTTGTTTTGTTTTTTACAAAATTTCCCAAAAAATTTTCACAACATAAAAAACCCCCAAAAAAATCAACCTGTACATCTGGTATGTGCATAATCGTACTGACCTGGAGGATTATAATGCCAGGTCAGTTTTACCATATAATGAACATGGTAAATAAAAAAATTGTGGAATTGCACTTTTTTTTGCAATTTCAACGCACTTGAGGTTTTTTTTTTCCCCCGCTTTGCAGAACTTCACATGATAAAATGAATGGTGTCATTCAAAAGTACAACTCGCCTGCAAAAAACAAGCCCTCATTCGGCTATGTGGACTGAAAAATAAAAAAAAGTTATGGCTCTTGGAAGAAGAGAAGGAAAAAACTAAAATATAAAAAAAAAAATGAAAAAAAAAGGGTTAAAATCTTATAACTCCCTACACAGAGTAGATTTTAGCCATAATCCACGCCTGGTCCAATCTTTGACGTCACTGATTTATCTGTAGAAACCATCTATAAAGTGACCAAAGATGTGACATAAATGTCGACCACGACGGCCATTTTGAACCTCTCGCCACTTATCTATCATGTCTTTCTGTGGGTGCAATCCATTTCTGATAAATGTTGCCGTCTCGTGTTGATTTCTCTCCAGGCAGTAGTCAGAATACCTTCGTATTAGGAGCAAATCATTTATAAAAAAAAATTTTTTGTGGTTTGTACTTTCTGTTTTAGTGGCGTTGCTCATTTATTGGCCCTTTCAACTCTCATATCTATTGTCAACCGCATGTTCATAAAGCATTTTAATTCTGAACCTTTTGGGGGATGGTGAAGGAGACGTCGGATTCGGGGGTATCCAAGGAGTTTTCTTCTCTTTCAGAACTGGACGATTCTCCTTCAGTTTGAATGATACCGTTTTCTCCTGAAAATGTGACCGCTGGGACGGGTCAGGCATTCGAGAATGCCGGAAGCCCTGAGGGGAGACAGCGTTGAATAATTAAAGATTTCAAACATGGCAAAAATTAAACAATTCAATTTTTTTTGGCGTTCACAACTCCATGAATCTTACTCCAGCAGGGACTGATGGAAGATTTGTGGCGAGTCGCACACAGGGCCACTTGTCAGATGCCCCTGATTTCATTAATGAATCAGGAACATCGGATTCCAGCCATCTCATCATTAAGACCGGCATGACAAACGCTCGTCTTGATGAATTGGAGCCATAGAGCGTGTTTTGTTTTTTGTTTTTTTTCCTGAGGTGGTGAAAAAATTTCTTGTGGAAATCATTTAAAAAAAAAAAAAAACAACCTTCCTTATTTGTGAAGTTTTTGTAGGATTTGGTTTGATTCCTGAAGTGTTTTTTATAGAGTGTTTTTTGTAGCTTTTGGATTGGACAGTGCTTAATTTGGAGCGGATTCCACCAGTAGATGCTTCAAAAAAGTGATGTTCCCTCAGGTGTTCCCAAAGCCTGAAGCTTAAGAAAAACGCTCAAAAAGACTAAAAATTTGAACAGCAAAGTGGTCTTACAATAGAAACAAATAGGAAGGTTCTCAGGTGTTTTATGATCAAAACTCCTTAAAAAACTCTGTGTGCACACACCCTAAATTATCAATTATGCAAGCAATCTTAAAGGGAACCTGTCACCACAAAAAAAACATATTACCTGCAGATATGGGGTTAATAGTGTTATTAACCTGCCCAACGCCTGCACTTAGCTGAACACTGTGGGGAGAAATTGAACTTTATTCCCCCTGGCAGCATTCGGGGTTGAGTCACCACTGAGAATACAGAGTGGCGGCTGTAACGGCGCCCAGGCACTGACAGACACTGGCTCTGCTCTGCATTGGGGCCGGCTGTCAGTCAGGACTGGGAGTGCGGTTACAGCAGCTGCTCTTTATACACAAAGCAGTGACTGAACCAGCACCGTTCCACTAAACGAAACCAGAATGCTGCTGAGGGGAATAAAGTTGATTTTCTCCCCGCAACATTTGGCTAAGTGCAGGCGCCGGGCAGGTTAGTAACCATAATAATAACCGGCAGATTAACCCCATATCTGCAAGTTAAGTGTTTTTTTCTGGTGACAGGTTCCCTTTTAACACTATTAACAGTGCCCATCATTAAAGAAGACATGTAACCACTCAGACTGGTTTAGTACATACTTGTATTTCCCATAAAATAACCCTGGAGCATTTGATTTTAGAGCTGTACATTGGCCTATTCCTCTGTTATACTGACAATAGGGTGTTACCCTGACATAGTCTTAGGCCTCCTTTACACATCTGTGTTTCTAGTTCCTGTGGTATGCATTTTTTTTTTTTTTTCACAGATAGCACAAGTACCCATTATAACCTATGCTGCTGTGCACATGTACATGATTTACACGGACCGTGTGTCTGTGCAAAACACAAGGAGAATACAAGTCTATGGGTCGATGAAAAACACGTACAGCGCATGGAGGGTATCCAGGTGTTGTTCGTGTTTCACATTGCAAAGACTAGGAGAAGCTTTGTAATTTCTTTTATCCATTCCGGAAAAATACTGATGACACCGATGGAAAACACTAATGACACGGGCACCATTTTTCACGTACATTTTTTATACAGATGTGTGAAGGAGGCCTTAAAGGCTCAGTCAGACGGCTGTATAAATCGGAACGCAGTGCACAGACTGACCGGCGGCTCTCCCGATCAGAGCGTAAAAATACATGAAGTTGTCACATTCAGGTCAGGAGAGTCGCCAGCGAGTCCGTGGACTGAGTTCTGATCTCAGTCCGATTTATACAGCAGTCTGAATGCACTCCAACATCAGAGGCTGACAGATTTAGACTATCTAGAAACACGCCCGTTTGCTAAAAAGAGATGTTCCAGAATTATTCATGGAGAATACAAGCATTAACTAAAACAGACCTGCCATGAACCCTGATATGTCCTCTTTTAAGAGCCGTGCCCCTTGTACCTTTGGCCTCTGGGGAATCAGCACTCCTCGGCTCTTGTTCTGCCCCGTGGTGCTTCTGTGCAGCCCCTTCAGGTGTCCCGATTGAATTAAGGCTTCTAGACCTGATCTTAGAGCCGATCGTCTCTCTGGAGTAGACGGCTGTTGTGGTGGGTCGGGTTCGGTTTGCACTGCAGCGTGCATGGATTCAGGAGGGTCATCTGTATGAAGTGAATGGGAAAATAGTGATTTTAATCTTTAAACACTTATATGTGAGAGACACATCACATCCAGAAGATGAAAGTGGTGACTAAAGATGTAAACCCCGTTTAAGAAGCAAAGCTCGCTGACTGCAGGTCCTGCTTCTCTATCCACAATGACCAGCGACTGCTGGGTAACATGAAGCATTACACATCAGCCGTTCATACTAATGGGTGAGGACGGGAAATTCTCACAGACCAGGATGAGCTTTTTGCAAAAAAAGCCAGGTGACAGACTGGGGTCCTAAATTGGGGGACCCCCTTTTATGACATTTATATGCCCTAATCGGTGACCAGCACTAATGACACACACAACAGTATCAATAGAGATTTAGCAGCAAGCTTAGCCCATAAATCGGTACATTTGCCTCACTTTTCTGCTGTTTCTGTAGTTCACATCGTTCTTTGGGATGATAGAATTGGGACTGAACAAAAATGAATAGTAACGATAGCAGTAACACAATTTAAAATAATCCATATACTCAATACATCTAAGCACTGGCAGAGTATTGCTGAATTTCTTGCAATGCAATCACATATCCACAATTACACATTTATTTTGCTTTTTCACGAGGCACTGACTTTTTTTTGCATTGTGACTTTGTTTTGGGCGTTTGATGCCCAATGCCGTTATTGTAACAGGAGAACGGTGAATCCTACCAATACCAAGTTTTCTTTGCAGATTTAGGCCAAAGAGAAGCAAATCTGTTTTATGTCGGAACCCATCTGAATGAGGTTGTCCTGTTAATGGTTTGCTCCACTACTCAGGATAAATCCTCAAAGGAAACCATGGCTGTCGGTCAGACACCCAGGAACCCCACCGATCAGCTGTTCTTATTGCCAGCAGCGGCGGACAATACGCCTCCGCCAACTTTGTAGTGGATGCTGCAGATCTACTTAGCTGGGTGTCAGACCCCCACTAATCGGATATTGATCATCTAAACTGCGAATAGGCCATCAATATAAAAGTAGTGGAGCGACTTCTTAAGGTGGATGGGCTCACACAAGTTGAGCAGAATGTGTTTATACGTATAGTAAATGTGACAGCAATGCAATGTGAAATAAATTTCATGTATATGTAGATAGATAAAATAACCTAGCAATCTCTCTATGTTAAGACATAACTTTTATCAAAGATTGTTCCATTTGTACCTTTTGTAATACTGCCTATTACATTCACGTAGTACGGCGTACACCTCCATAACTAGACACTTGTAAGACATCTGCAGAAAAGTTTTCCCAAAGTAAAGATAGGCTAGGCTAACCACTAGAGATTAGAACTCTAATGTGTAAAACTAAGGAGACCCATCACTTACCAACCACAAGACGTTTATTCACATGTGACTGATTCTCCTCCCGATGCTTGATTTCTTTATGGACAGGTTGGGGGTAGCGAGCATCTCTAACAGGTGATGCAGCATTTCTTGAGGCCTTTTGGACAGGAGAAGTTTTATTTGCAGCCGCACCTGACAATGGCTTCCTTGTATCTGAAGATATTTTAGCTTCAAGAAGAACATCCAAGTCCTGAAGTGAATGAGAAGGGCTGGAAATTAGAAGATCAATAACCACTTGGCGTTTAACCAATAATTCAACATTCTAATTACATGGACTATAAAATTATACAGTCATCATACAATGGAAGTGTGACGTTACCTCCACCCGCTGGAAAATGGAGATGATTAGATTGGAAGCAGCGGGATCAGCTCCGGTTTCCAGCTTTGCCGTGCAGAGTGACAGCTGACGGATGATGTGTCCGAGCTCCTTATAGAAAGAGGGAATCTGCTGCTCGCCACGTTCACTCAACTGCGTGATAAACAGCTGCAGGGCGCGGATGGCTCCTCGGTGAACAGCTGCCAGTCGAGACATGGCACGGGTCTGATAGGAAGGAGAAAACAGACTGTGTGTAGTAGGTCTATAATATTAGCCCCTTTGTGACATATATGGCACTGGCACCATATGGCAGTAGCTGTGTCCACATCGCCAGCAGTGGGTGTAAGCTGAATTTTGTTGCATTGGCCATGATCAGAGATACCTCCTATTCCAGATATTCAGCGCTGCAATGCCAATGTCAAATGCTACCACTGCGTCTAAGTGGCGAGACCCCGCTGACTCCTGTAGGGGGTGGTATAAAGCTGTAGCATAAAAAAGGACCCTAAGGTCTACTAGTTGCGTACGCTGTAAGCAGGGCCTGATATGCCACCCGGGGATGTATAGCCTAATACACTGCAATATAATGTAATACATTAGGGATCAGACAATTAGAAGGTCAAGTGCCTTAGAGGCAAGTTACGCCTCTCAGAATGTGACTACACAAAATGAATTATTAGTTTGGAGTCATCATACACATTGACCTGTAAAACAGTGAGCATGTCATTGATACGACAAAAACAAAATAAAATACAAGATTTTTAATATGTTGTTATTTTTACATCAATATAATTATGAACGTCTTATGGCTCCAGAAGTATTAAAAACTCATGGCTCTCGAGACACGAAGAAAAGGATTGTGACCTTGAGAGGTTACAGGAAAACATCAGACACAGAAGCGGTACAATGCGCAGGACGGTCCTCTCGCTCGCGTCCCTTTCCTACATGTTGACCACAAGAGAGCACTTGGCAGTCACTTATTCCCGTACCTTCTTTGCGGGTTTTATTTTCTGGGGGCTCAGCTGCTCTAAATCCTCTTGAATTTCTTTTACCTATTAAATAGAAAAGTGACAAAAGTGACAAAAGCGCAGTGTGAATGGTGGTGTAAAATCTGCATCTACCCAGGCTGCAGAAACGCTTTCATCACTAATAGTTCAGCTTGCACACCGGATTACAAAGTACTTCAGCATCAGTAGACCCCAATATGGTGCACAGCAAGACAGAAAAATGCAATATCCGTAGGGCCATCTTCTAATTCACCAATACCAGCAAAGTTTGGGTGAAAATCCTACTCATGGTCCAGATCTCTAATGTGACACAGTTAATAGGGTTTTCCAGGCTTTCACTATAGAGTGGCGTGGCCAGACAGCCCCACCGACCAGTTGTCGCACCCAAACTGCAAATACAATGTAGTGACTTCTCAAATCCTATTTAGTTCACTAAAAGCTGAGCTGCAGTACCAAAGAGCAGCCACTTCACAGTGAATGGCGCTGTGCTGTTCGGAAACATTCGCGGCTTACATACGGCCGTCACAGATACTAAACCAGCTTATGCTGAGGATGCCAGAGGTCCGACACCTACAGATCTGATATTTGACGACCTTATACTAAGAATAGGTCACCAATATGGACAACCCCTTTACCCCCGAGGGTGGTTTGCACGTTAATGACCAGGCCAATTTTTACAATTCTGACCACTGTCACTTTATGAGGTAATTACTCTGGAACACTTCAATGGATCCCCCTGATTCAGAGATTGTTTTTTCATGACATATTGTACTTCATGATAGTGGTAAAATTTCTTCGATGTCACTTGCGTTTATTTGTGGAAAAAAATAAATAAATAAATCGGAAATCAGTCCTGCAAGTGGCAGAGGTCGGTGTCCAGGGGAGACGGAGGAAAGCCAAGTGTGAGCCATTACTGCATACATTCCTACCCAGACAGCAGGGGGAGGGAGACGCACTGCACCTAGAGAAGACAGTGCACGCTGCAGCTTGGGGCTGCCTTGTCCCGGGTGGGCTCTGTGGCCTGGGGTAGCTCGAATCCTGGGTTTACTCCCCTCTGAATCTTGGGACCCGAGTTCCTGCCTAAAAGAAACACCACTGCAGAAAAAGGGCGCCAAAAATCGCCATCTTGAGAGGCTGGTTCATCTCACAGCACTATCAGAGGGAGAACACATCTTTACTGAAGAAATAAACGTTAATATAATCCTCCCCTGTCCTGATCTGTTTAAATCTTTCTAGATTCTTAAACTGAGGAACCCCAGACATTTACATATTATACTATAGGATCACTCTGCCATCTGCTGCTCATCCTATGCAATTACAGCTAGTGGAGTTCAATGCAGAGACTTATTGGTAGAACTCTCCGCACCAGCAGTTCTGTTTAGAATATTTACCCTTAAACACGTGACGCATCTTATGCTCCATACAGAGGTGGAGACCTCCTAATTGGAGATGCTTGCGTGACTTACTACACGATTAGGAGGCGATACCTTGCTGCTCACGCTCTAAATTACCTCTTCATATTGGGCAAAATGTCAAAAGAGCGTGTTAAAGACTCTGAATCCATCTCAACCTCTCGCAAACAAGGAGAGCTAGACAAATTTCTAAAAAAAAAAAGCCCTTTGCCTCTCAGAAACCCTCTCAAAAACCGGCCTCCAATTCGTCTATACATACCCCTGCCGCAGAGACAGATCAGCCAGCAGCGTCTCAGACTCGGACCCACATTGCTCTAACCCAGCACCAATCTCCAGATCATTCTTGGAAAAAAAAAATCTCTTGCCCGGGCAGTGCAGCCCCTAATGCAAGAACTATCCGGGCAGAGATCAGACCTCAAACAAGTTGGCCAAAGGGTTGAGTCACTTGAAACCGTCCAGTCAGACCTAGTAGACTTCTCTGAGGCTTTGAAAGAACAAATGTCCGTTCACAAACATCAACTGAACTCGGCCCTACTTGCTATAGAGGATCAGGAGAACAGGAGAAGACGCAAAAATCTTAGGATAAAAGGAGTCCCGGAACGCTATGCTCCTGATACGTTTAAGAAGGTCTCCAAAGAAATCTTTGCCTCTATTCTAGGACCTGAAAGGGCAGAAGGCATAATCGTCGAACGGGTACATAGGGCCTTCAAACCAAAACCTAAAGACCCAGACCCACCTAGAGACGTAATCTGCGGCCTGCTGAGTTTCACTTGACACCTCGGCTGTACTGTCCAAGATGAGAGAAAGTTCTGCTATATTTTATGATAACAACCCGATACAGATCTATCAGGACATTGCCCCCTCTACCCTGGCGAAAAGAAGGAAAATTAAACCTCTCCTAGATGCCTTACGGGCCAACAAGCTTCTATACAGGTGGTTTTTTCCATTTGGCCTTGCTGTACAAAAAGATGGTAAACAAATTTTCATATGGACGCCTGAAGATCTATAAGCTTCATGGAAGACCTTGGGGATCCAGCAAATCAAGGTTCCCTCTTGAATGCCACTAGATGATACCTCTACCTTCCCACAGCCCCAGAGACCTGAAAAGTGGTCGGTGCAGGGGAGGGGCCCCCCTTCCAGAGCTGGAGGACAACCATCAAAGTTCCTGCCTCCGTGATATCCAAAAATGGGGACTAGTCTCTTATATCCTTTACATTAACCCATGCTGGATCTACACTCCAACCTTGTGGGCGATTTAGGTTTAGCTTGAATGACTGTTCTTACTTCAGTTTTTTGTTACTAATAATCTTTTACAAATAATCCTTTATAATTCCTGAAGGTATCACCTCCTTAATTACCTTGGGATGCTACCCCCTCGGCCTGCTGCAGACAAGGTGTATATTATTAATAGTTTAATGCTGTTTAGTTCTAAATGTTTTTAGTTTATACCTAGGCTGTTGGACCTCTTTCCAGATACTTCACTTGGTCAAGACAACTTATGGATGATAGGACCCCCCCCTGACACTGTTGTTGTTGCGTCTTTTAATGTCAAGGGCCTTAATTCCCCTCTAAAACGCAGCCAGATCCTCCACCTCTTGAATAAGAACCACACTTCTATAGCTTTTATTCAAGAGACTCACTTTTGCCCCTGACCTCACAAGAACTAAATTTCCTGTCTGGTTCCATAGTTGCAGGGCCTTGGCATCTAAAGGGGTTAGTATATCCCTTCACAAAAATTTACCCTTCTCACTTAAGGACCAATTAGCGGATGCAGATGGCAGATATATATTTGTTAAGGGTACTATTGCTAACACTGTAGTCACTATATGCAACTTGTACGCACAAAACCAAGGCCAATCAGGTTGGCTCACTAAGACTCTGGAGACCCTGAACTCCTTTAAAGAAGGCCTCTTAATAGTGGGGGTGATCTCAATACCCCTTTAAATCCTCTTATAGATGTGTCTAGTGGCTCTTCCACTCTGTCCCAAAAAACCCTGAGAAGGATTCATCTGGCTTTCAACAAGCTGCATTTAACTGACACATGGAGAACCTTACACCCTTCAACAAAGGATTATACTTTCTTCTCCCACACACACTCCACTTATCACAGATTAGATTATTTGTTTCTTCAAAGCTCCTGTATAAAACTTCCTCAATTGGTTCCATAACCTTATCAGATCATGCCCCAGTTTTTTAAGAACTTCCTATACCCTCGCTCTCTAGAAAGGAACTGCTGTGGAGATTAAATGAAACGTTAATGAATAATGAGGAATACATCTCCAAGTTCACTAAATCCGTAGATCTGTTTTTCCAATAAAATGCAGGGTCGGGCCCCTCCATACCGGTGACATGGGAAGCTCATAAAGCTGTTATTCGGGGTGAAATGATTTCTTGTAACGCTCACTTAAAAAAATTACGAAACAAAGAAATCTCATCCGTACTACATCAAATTAACATCATGGAAAGACTCCACAAAAGATCGCTAGCAGTTAAAGCTCAAAACAAACTCCTGAAGTTAAGAAATAAACTCAAAGATACCCGAAATATTAATTCGACCAAATTCTATTTGAGATGTAAACAAAAGATTTATCTACACGGCAACAAAGGAAGCAAACTTACCTCTTCCCTGCTTAAGAAAAACCTTGAACGCTCATTTATCAATGGGATTCGAGCCAAAGAAGGCACTCTGGTTGACAAGACAACTGACATCTCTCAAGCCTTTACTACATTTTACCAGGGACTTTATAATCTAGAAACGCCACTCTCCATGCTAGACCCTGGGATAACCGCCAGTAAAATTAAAGATTTTCTTGACAGCCTAATACTCCCCTCGCTTAAACCTGAGGATATTCGGAAGTTAACCGGGAAAGTTACACAGCAGGAAATCCTGGACACACTAAAAACTATCCCTAATGGGAAAAGCCCAGGCCCCGATGGACTCCCTATCATCTATTACAAAAAGCTTATCAAATCTCTGCTCCCACATCTAGTAACCCTGTTTAATTCTTTCCTTGAGGGGGAAGTTCCAGCTAAACAGACATTAGAAGGTCACATCTCAATAATACACAAAGAAGGTAAAGATCCCACCCACTGTGCTAGCAATCGTCCAATTTCGTTATTAAACGCAGACATAAAATTCCAGGCAAAAATTCTGGCCAAGAGGCTAGAGGATGTACTTCCATATATAATTAATCAAGATCAGGTGGGATTTGTCAGAGGGAGAGAAGGAAAAGATAATTCTATTAAAATTATACACGCCATCTCTTATGCTAGGAGTAGGGGGATCACCCTGACTTTGCTGTCCACAGACGCGGAGAAGGCGTTTGACAGAGTCAGTTGGGGCTTTTTAGCTCATACTTCAGAAAAATTTGCCTTCCCGCCAGTTTTTGTGAACGCCGTTCTCTCGCTATACTCTACCCCCTCTGCTTGTGTTAGAATTAATGGCACGCTGTCAGGGAGTTTCAATATCCAAAATGGGACCCGGCAGGGGTGCCCCCTCTCTCCTTCCCTCTTCATCCTACTTATACAGAAAATCAGACAAGATCCAGATATCCAGGGTATTAAAAATCAAAAATATGAAGTGGTTGGCTGCGGTGATCGAAGATGATCTCCTCCTAATGTTATCTAATCCCGTGGTAGCAATCCCCAGACTTCTAACGATATTAGAACAATTTAGGGAAATATCAAACTTCAAAATTAACCTCGAATAGTCTGAGGCTCTTAACATTTCGACTCCTTTAAGCGACGTAAAATTACTCCACAAAACTGCACCCTTCAAATGGCCAGAGGTCAGTATCAAATACTTAGGAGTGCGGATTACTAATAATCACGACCTTTTATACTATAGGAACTTTATGCCTCTTATTGAGAAAATTAAATCCCTCCTTAGAACATATGATAATCCCTTGTTATCCTGGATAGGTAGAAAAAAAACATAGTCAAAGCGTACAGTACAGACCACAAGTTTGGACACACCTTCTCATTTAAAGATTTTTCTGTATTTTCATGACTATGAAAATTGTACATTCACACTGAAGGCATCAAAACTATGAATTAACACATGTGGAATTATATACTTAACAAAAAAGTGTGAAACAACTGAAAATATGTCTTATAGTCTAGGTTCTTCAAAGTAGCCACCTTTTGCTTTGATGACTGCTTTGCACACTCTTGGCATTCTCTTGATGAGCTTCAAGAGGTAGTCACCGGAAATGGTCTTCACTTCACAGGTGTGCCCTGTCAGGTTTAATAAGTGGGATTTCTTGCCTTATAAATGGGGTTGGGACCATCAGTTGTGTTGTGCAGAAGTCAGGTGGATACACAGGTGATAGTCCTACTGAGTAGACTGTTAGAATTTGTATTATGGAAAGAAAAAAGCAGCTAAGTAAAGAAAAACGAGTGGCCATCATTACTTTAAGAAATGAAGGTCAGTCAGTGCGAAAAATTGGGCAAACTTTGAAAGTGTCCCCAAGTGCAGTTGCAAAAACCATCAAGCGCTACAAAGAAACTGGCTCACATGAGGACCGCCCCAGGAAAGGAAGACCAAGAGTCACCTCTGCTTCTGAGGATAAGTTTATCCGAGTCACCAGCCTCAGAAATCGCAGGTTAACAGCAGCCCAGATTAGAGACCAGGTCAATGCCACACAGAGTTCTAGCAGCAGACACATCTCTACAACAACTGTTAAGAGGAGACTTTGTGCAGCAGGCCTTCATGGTAAAATAGCTGCTAGGAAACCACGGCTAAGGACAGGTAACAAGCAGAATAGACTTGTTTGGGCTAAAGAACGCAAGGAATGGACATTAGACCAGTGGAAATCTGTGCTTTGGTCTGATGAGTCCAAATTTGAGATCTTTGGTTCCAACCACCGTGTCTTTGTGCGACGCAGAAAAGGTGAACGGATGGACTCTACATGCCTGGCTCCCACCGTGAAGCATGGAGGAGGAGGTGTGATGGTGTGGGGGTGCTTTGCTGGTGACACTGTTGGGGATTTATTCAAAATTGAAGGCATACTGAACCAGCATGGCTACCACAGCATCTTGCAGCGGCATGCTATTCCATCCGGTTTGCGTTTAGTTGGACCATCATTTATTTTTCAACAGGACAATGACCCCAAACACACCTCCAGGCTGGGTAAGGGCTATATGACCAAGAACGAGAGTGATGGGGTGCTATGCCAGATGACCTGGCCTCCACAGTCACCAGACCTGAACCCAATCGAGATGGTTTGGGGTGAGCTGGACCGCAGAGTGAAGGCAAAAGGGTCAACAAGTGCTAAGCATCTCTGGGAACTCCTTCAAGATTGTTGGAAGACCATTTCCGGTGACTACCTCTTGAAGCTCATCAAGAGAATGCCAAGAATGTGCAAAGCAGTCATCAAAGCAAAAGGTGGCTACTTTGAAGAACCTAGAATATAAGACATATTTTCAGTTGTTTCACACTTTTTTGTTAAGTATATAATTCCACATGTGTTAATTCATAGTTTTGATGCCTCAGTGTGAATGTACAATTTTCATAGTCATGAAAATACAGAAAAAAATCTTTAAATGGGAAGGTGTGTCCAAACTTTTGGTCTGTACTGTATATATACACACTGCTCCAAAAAATAAAGGGAGACCATCCGCAACCTCATCAGGAGCATGCCCAGGCGTTGTAGGGAAGTCATACAGGCACGTGGAGGCCACACAAAATACTGAGCCTCATTTTGACTTGTTTTAAAGGACATTACATCAAAGTTGGATCAGTCTGTAGTGTGTTTTTCCACTTTAATTTTGGGGGCGACTCCAAATCCAGGCCTCCATTGGTTAATAAATTTGATTTCCATTGATGATTTTGTGTGATTTTGTTGCCAGCACATTCAACTTTGTACAGAACAAAGTATTCAGTGAGAATATTTTATTCATTCAGATCTAGGATGTGTTATTTGAGATATACAGTATACAGTAATATATATATATATATATATATATACGCGCTCTATCGGTGTGTCACATGGACAGCTTTATCACTGATTTCCATTATGGTACACTGACAGGTGTGTATGTGCCATCTGCAGCTCTTGTTGCTTACGTGCATCTCCTCCATGCACCATTCATTAAGGGTGCTATTGAGGCGCGGGTATTTATCAGTTTATTTCTACTCATTACCCATCCCTCATGTGTAAGCGCCATCACCTGCTGTTGTAAGACATAGAGCATCCGGGCCGATTGGGCGGCTCGCTCCTGCTGGCGTATGCGGCCTCTGACTTCTTCTAATGGATCTAACAAGTCTCTGTGACGTTCTGAAAGAGATCAGGAGATGAGAAAAACATAAAATTACATACCATATATCAAATCCATATTAATAATTCAGGTCTCATTCCGAATGTGGAGAGGTTTCGTCACATTGTATTCATAGACATAACATGCATCCATAGAATAACAGACCATCTATTTCTACACTCAGACCTTTAAATATTTTTGCTCAAAGATGGAGCAGCTGAAGGTGGAGAAATATTACGTAACAGCAGTAAATGCACCATTTAAGCAAAATCCAGCCAAAATATTCATCCATGCTGACCTTTCTTAGCAAGTTCTTCAATTTTCTGCATGTAAGAGTGCAGCTCCTTCTGTAGACGCTTCACCTCATGCTCACTGGGGTCCATTCCTTTCCGAGGTCTTTCTCCAGGACCAGGATCCCGTGTCGGTGGTGAGTCTGAGACGCCCGTGTCTATCCTGCTCCGATCTGGGGTATACACATATACTGTGGCCCCTGATCTGGTCACTTCATGTCTTACTGAAGCTCTTGCGGCTCGCTCTTTGCACGCCCTCTTCTGCTCACCCATGTCAGGGCTGTGTGACGCCCCATTGGCTTTGGGATGTGTTTGCTCCTTGTCCCGTAAATGCTTCCGCCTTACATCTCTCTTTGCAAGCTGGACGGCGAAGTTCAGCCGCTCCTCAGAGACGATGCTGAAGGACACAGAACGGGAATTCTGGAGCAAGTCCTCAGCTCCTGCATGGTCGCTGTATATATTCTGAGCTGCGGGAAGCTTCTCTATTACGATGGGGGAGGGGTTCGTGTACTGGGCGGCTAAATTACTTGGGTTTGTTAGGACATCCAAATTAAATCGAAGCTGTGGGAAAAACAGAAAGAAAAAAAAAAAAAATTTCATAGAATTGTCCTCAGAAACCTCTATTCAACCTTTCCTGGAAAAGTGAGAGGACTTCCAATACGACTGACATTACGGATATCACAGGAGGCGCTGTCCGAGCCATCCTCCATCTACTACAGACCAAAATATGACAGGTCTGGTCACAGGCTCCCCCACCAGCAGCTATTGTATGGACAGGACAGCTGGTCAGTGTGTGAGGAAACTGCACTAACAAGAGAAAGTGGACAACAGTTAACTGAGAATCCTTCAGTGAGCTTGTTCTACCAGTCTAATAGGAAAATTTCTAACTCCTATTTGTCAAACCAGGGGAGGAGTCCTGAGGAGATAATTTGCATATTCCCACTGCATTTTGGGGTAAGTGAAGAGTCTCCGCGAGCTCAAAGAACACTGGATTTTGGCTGTTGGAGCTGAAAAGAGGACATCGGTAAACCGCGAGCCTATTGGCGAGCGCATTTTTAAGCTTTTTTTTTAAGCTTTTTTCACTGTTTTCAGAACATTAACAATAAGAACATGGAAGAGTCCAGGAGCCATTTGGTGAGCTGCATATCCTGCTACATGTTCACAGACTTGCCAGTGGAAAAGCCAAACTTCACATGCCAGAAATGCAAGCTTGTGTCCCTGTTGGAGGAAAAGTTGCGAAATCTAGAAGAGAGGTTAACTACCTTGAAAATCATTAAGGAAGGTGAAGAGTTCTTAGACAGAGCAGAATTATCTCTTCATGATTCAGAAAGAGAAGAAATTCGAACTGCACCTGACGAAACAGAGGAATGGAAGCATGTGACCCAGAGAAGCAGGAGGATCGAGAGGCAGTCAGCACCCATACTGCTCAGGAACCAGTACCAGGCTCTCACGCAGGAGAACCATGAAGAAATACAGCAAAATAGGACTTTGCCAGCAATGAATAACCTTGTAAGCCCTCAGAATCCTCCTGGATGGAGAAAGAAGAATGTTGTGAAGAAAAAACGGAGAGTGGTGGTCATGGGGGATTCCCTGTTAAGAGGAACAGAGGCCGCTATCTGCAGACCAGACATAACCTCAAGAGAAATGTGCTGTCTTCCAGGAGCAAAAATTAAAGATGTGTCTGACAGGATATCAAGACTCTTCAGACCTACAGATCACTACCCATTCCTGCTAATACATGTGGGGACAAATGACACCGCAAGAAAGGACCTGGAAACCATCTGCAGTGACTTTGAAGACTTAGGCAAGAAAGTGAAAGAATTGGGAGCGCAGGTGGTCTTCTCATCCATCCTCCCAGTGGATGGCCATGGAACAATGAGGTGGAATAAGATTCTACAGGTGAACAACTGGCTACGTCGATGGTGCCGTCAACAAGGATTTGGATTTCTGGATCACGGAATGAATTACCTATACGATGGACTACTTGCTAGAGATGGGGTGCACCTTACGAAGACTGGAAAACATGTATTTGGAAGTCGCCTTGCTACAGTCATCAGAAGAGCTTTAAACTAGAACAATGTGGGAAGGGAAGCAAAAGGCCAGAAAAAGCCATACAGCTGACAAATACTATTGAGATCTCTGCTACTGGAAGTGGAAAAGAAGAACAAAGACAAAAAAATCTAAATAATAAAAATATGGGAGGAAGAGAAACCAATCACAAACTAAAATGTTTTTATACAAATGCACAAAGCATGGGCAACAAACAAGGAGAATTGGAACTACTAATGCAGGAAAAGGAATATGATGTCATTGGAATCACTGAAACTTGGTGGGACGATACACATGATTGGAATAAAAGGCTAAAAGGATACAACTTATTTGCAAGAAACAGACTTGATAAACGAGGAGGAGGTGTTGCATTGTATGTTAGAAAAGCGTATATCTGCACAGAGATTGAAGCTTCAGAGACTGGGAGTTCTGTGGAAACTGTTTGGGTAAGAATACAAGGAGAGAACAACGGAAAGGACACCATTGTAGGCATTTACTACAGGCCACCTGGGCAAGCTGAAGATATGGATGAACTCTTTATGTATCAAATGACCAAGTTCTCCAAAAAATATGACATAGTGGTCATGGGAGATTTCAACTATCCAGACATTTGTTGGGAATCTCTCTCAAGTAAAAGTAACAGGTCAAGCAAATTCTTATCCTCTCTTGCTGACAACTTTATCTTCCAAAAGGTAGGGGAGAAAACAAGGGGATCTGCTACTTTGGATCTAATCCTTATAAACAGGGAGGAAATGGTTGAGGAGGTAAAGGTGGCTGGGACCCTAGGAGGCAGCGATCATGCTATTATAGAATTTTGGATAACTAGAGGAGGAAGACATGTGAAGACTCAGACTTCAAGGTTAGATTTTAGAAAGGCAGATTTTAAGAGACTCAGAAAGAGAATAGGAGGGATCCAATGGCTGGATGTCCTTAAGGACAAAAATGTCCAGGAAGGATGGGAAATTTTTAAAAATGAGATTCTCAAAGCACAGTCGTTAACAATCCCGAAAAGTAGGAAGAATGGTAAGCATTTAAGGAAACCAGGATGGATGAACACAGAACTTAAACACATGCTAAAAAGAAAGAAAGAAATGTTTATTAAATGGAAAGAGGGAGGCATATCTAAAGAAGATTATAATGCAGTCTGCAGATCCTGCAGGGCACGTATCAGGTTAGCTAAAGCTGACAATGAATTAAGGCTTGCAAGAGATGTCAAAAGCAATAAAAAAGGATTTTGGGGGTATGTCAAAAGTAAAAGAAAAGTCAAAGATGCTATAGGATTTTTACAGGATGAAAATGGAGAAATGGTAAGAGAGGATGTTGAGAAGGCCGAACTTTTTAATTCCTATTTTGCATCTGTTTTCTCTCAGAAAGAAAATGTAACATCAACTGATCTTCATTGTCCTTTTAAAGGAATAGAGGAATCCAAGTTATCTGTAAACAGAAAGATTGTGAGGGAATATTTAGCTAACATAAATGAGTTCAAGTCTCCAGGTCCAGATGAATTACACCCCAGAGTACTGAAGGAGATCGTAGAAGAAATTTTAGAACCACTCTCCATAATCTTTGAAAATTCTTGGAGAACAGGAGAAGTCCCAGAAGACTGGAGAAGAGCAAATGTTGTTCCTATCTTCAAAAAGGGGAAGAAGGTGGACCCAGGGAACTATAGGCCGGTGAGTCTGACTTCTATACCAGGAAAGATCTTTGAACAAATTATTAAACAACATGTATGCAAGTACATGGATAAGAATGAAGTGATTAACCAGAGTCAGCATGGGTTTGTAACTAACAAGTCATGTCAGACTAACTTAATTTCCTTCTATGACAGAATCACTGACTGGGTGGATCAGGGATATGCTGTAGATATAGTATATCTTGACTTCAGCAAAGCATTTGACAAAGTATCTCACACCATCCTTATTGAAAAAATGACCAAGTATGCAATGGACCAGGCAACTGTTAGGTGGATTCATAACTGGCTTAGTGATCGGACTCAAAGGGTGGTTGTAAATGGCTTCACATCCAGCTGGATGAATGTCTCAAGTGGGGTACCACAGGGCTCCGTCCTGGGACCTGTATTGTTCAACATCTTTATCAATGATTTAGATGAAGGAATTGAGGGTAAACTGATTAAATTTGCTGATGACACAAAGCTAGGAGGGATAGCTAATACTAGAGAAGAGAGAGAGAGGATTCAAAAAGACCTAAATAAACTGGAGCAGTGGGCAGCAACCAACAGAATGGTTTTTAACAGGGAAAAATGCAAAGTACTACATCTGGGTAATAAAAATGAAAAAAGCATATACAGAATGGGAGGAATAGAGCTAAGCAACAGTACATGTGAAAAAGACTTAGGTATACTAATAGATCATAGACTGAACATGAGTCAACAGTGTGATGCAGCAGCAAAAAAGGCAAATACAATTCTGGGATGTATTAACAGAAGCATACAGTCTAGATCACGTGAAGTCATTATCGGTCTTTACTCCTCTTTGGTCAGACCTCATCTGGAATACTGTGTACAGTTTTGGGCACCACATTTTAAAAAAGACATAGACAAACTGGAGCAAGTTCAGAGAAGAGCGACCAGAATGGTGACTGGTCTGCAAACCATGTCCTATGAGGAACGGTTGCAGGATTTGGGAATGTTTAGCTTGCAAAAAAGAAGACTGAGAGGAGACTTAATAGCTGTCTACAAATATGTCAAGGGCTGTCACATTGTAGAAGGATCATCTTTATTCTCATTTGCACAAGGAAAGACTAGAAGCAATGGGATGAAACTAAATGGGAGGAGACACAGATTAGATATTAGAAAAAACTTTTTGACAGTTAGGGTGATTAATGAGTGGAACAGGCTGCCACGAGAGGTGGTGAGTTCCCCTTCAATGGACGTCTTCAAACAGAGGCTGGACAGACATCTGTCTGAGATGATCTAGTGAATCCTGCTTTGAGCAGGGGGTTGGACCAGATGACCCAGGAGGTCCCTTCCAACTCTACCATTCTATGATTCTATGATTTTCTGAGTTCCTCTCAGCTGCTCTCTGACCATAGACTTAGGCCCCCTTCACACTTCCTTATTAAACCAGTACCACAAAGAAACAGTACCGCTGCCATCAGTATTTCCAGTATGGCAAAAGAAATTACAAAGCTTCTCCTACACACGTACTCTAAACACAAACATGTGAAGGGGGCCTAAACCCGAGAAAACCGGGCATGCTCAGACCTGCGCCACCCCTGCATGTGATGTCACTTCCAGGGGTGGTGCTGGTATCAGCTTTTTCTGAACACCGGGTATTCTTACAACATGCACTAACAGTGCACTCTCTACCTGGCAAGTGCACTGTCACTGTGCATATTGCAAGAAGCTACTGAGCATACATCAGAATAGACAACCCACAGATGCTCAGTAGAGCAGGGACTAGCCCAGCCCCTGAAATGGAGGTCACTGATGGTGACTCATTTCAGGATGGGGGCAGAGGCTGCGGCAGTGACTGCAGACTCTGCACCCTGATGACGACATTCATGCTGGAGAAACGCAGTGCATGATGGACTATCCCAGCATGCACTAATTCTCAAAACAAAGCATTGCCAAAGAGAAAGTAGTTAAAAAAAAAAAAGACAAGTTACAGTAAGGAGGGAGGGATAGGGAATTTTTAATTAAAGTATACTAGAAAAGATATTAGATTATGTCATTAAATGGGTATTTGGGATTAAAATTTATTTTTCTCTTGGGCCAACCATCTAAGAAAAAAAAAAGATAAGGAGTTACACACTCCCAGTCAGAAGGAGCTCACTGGCCAATTCTCAGATGACTCATTCTGCAGCCAGCAATCGCAGGATGGAGGGGGGTATCCCAGCCATCCTCAGGTATGGGGGCTGGGGGGGGGGGGTCCCAGCCATCCTCAGGTATGGGGGCTGGGGGGGGGTCCCAGACATCCTCAGGGGTCCCCACCTGCCATAGAGTGATGGCATATGCAGCTCCAGGGGCAGCGACCGAGGATAACAGCTGTTGTGAAACTACAACTCCCAGCATGCCCTAACAGCCACCATCAGATACAACTCACCTGTGTTGTTCCCCTGTGCCGCTCCATGACTGCTGATAGTCTCTGACTGAGGCAGCGGTTACTGGCCTCCCCCCATTACTTCCCCACATTGGACCTTTCCATTCCTCTTCCTTCTGAATGTTGTCACATATAACTGTTGATCCCGACTTCCATTTCCTTTCTATACAGCAGTTGAAACCGGCGCCATGACAACTGCTGACCAACTACGGGTCCACACCAGGCCCAAACTTCATAGGAAACCAGTTGCTGGGCGGTAATACCGTTAATATGCGCGGGAGCGTTTTCAATAAAGTTTTTTTTGTTTTAATATAGTAATTAAAAAAAAGATAGCGTGCTGGTCAATTGAACAGAGCTTGAAGCCTGTAGCGTCCTTGTCTACATATGCTGTATTTTGTTTGCAGCGCCAATAGATACCTCGTTAAAGATGGCCGCCGAGGCGTCATTGCCATAGTAAATAATCTTATATCGCTTCTCTGCGGATGTTGTGGGGCGAAAATATAAACACGCTAAAGTTTCTTATTGCTATAAAAGGCGTAGTATGTGTTGCCCTTACTTACTTCACCAAAGATGGCCGCCAACGCTTCACCGTTATAGTTCTATCTACTCCCTACAATAGACCGTTCTTCATTAACCCTTAATGCTATGGTTAAGGCTGGTTTATTTAGACTGGTTTCCATGGATATGAATTAATATTGAGCTTGCTGCAGTTATTTGGTTGTACCGGCCCCCTAAGTGTAAAGGAAGGGAGTGTGCTCTGTACTCAGAGTAAGAACAGCCGCCCCCTCTGGTCTCAGTGCTGCAGAGCGGTCTGCTGTCATGGAGCGGTACACGGAGGTGAAGGTGCAGGGCTACGAGGAGTACAGCCGGGAGGCGGAGAAGCACCGGGGGAGGCCGCTGTTCGCCCTGTTCTGTGGTGACAAGGACGAGCAGGGGGTGAGCTGGTGTCCGGACTGTGTGACAGGTACAGCCACTGCCAGCCATAGTCATAGGGTGACCGCTGCTGACGGTCGGGCGACCACAAGCCATTGATCTTGTGATTCCAACATTTCCCGTAGAATCAACATAAGCTGTAATGTGAAAACTGCAAAAATCACAAAACACAACATATGCTATGCCTCAGACACTGACATCTCACTTTTTTTTCTCCCATGGCGAAAGGTTTTATAACTTTGTTGGAAAAAAAATCTTTGCTAAATGAATAACAAAGAAGATTTTTTTCACTTAAAGGGAATGTGTCACCCCTGGGCGATGTCACACCTCTGCTATGGGCCATACAGGTAAGTATAGATTTACTTTTCTATACCCTGTGTGGCCATAGTAGAGGTCTGATAACTCCAAAGTGGTGACAGATTCCCTTTAAAATTAATAGTAATATTATTTGAAGCTGTTTTTAATGGGGATTTTAAGGATGATCTGCTAAAAAAAAACCTCTATGCACATAAAAAACACCAACACTTTACAATGGCGACTTCTGTCAGCATCAGGCTGCTGCTGATTAGAGGTTTTCTCTATATAAAATGTATATAACGCTGCGTCAGTGCCACTGCTCCAGTGAATGTATACATACAGCGCTGCAGCCAATCATTGTCGCTCTTGCCGGAAAAGCCCAATATTAATTCATATCCATGGAAACCAGTCTAAAGAAACGATCCTTAACCATATCATTAAGGGTTAATGAAGAACGGTCTTGTGTGGCTAGTATAGATATCTATCTCTGCCCTATGAAGCCTGAGCTGTCAATCAAATAGGGGTGGACATTGAGAATGCAAGCAAGTGTGTGTGTATAAATGATTGGCCCCACCATGATGCATCGAGCCCCTGTGCTTGGTTTGATCAGTCATTCTGTGCTGACAAAGTCCCTTTTAAAATAAGTAACGCCTGTTCTGTTTCCGAGGCGGTTGAATATTATTTTGCATCTGAAGAATGTGTCAAAGTTCCCATCGCTGCCTGCGCACACCATTAAGATTAATCATTGCTGGATTGCCAGCTTTGGATATATATATATTTTTTTTTTGGATCAGCATATTGTCATCCAAAAGGGAAAAGCTGGATTGCGTAAGGCGTGAATATCCTCACAAATGGAGGTTTTGGGGTTATTTTCAGATTTATTTTTGATAAACGCAAACATTTTGAGTAAAAGTTTTTACAAGAACTTGTGGTGATATATACAGTACAGACCAAAAGTTTGGACACACCTTCTCATTTAAAGATTTTTCTGTATTTTCATGACTATGAAAATTGTACATTCACACTGAAGGCATCAAAACTATGAATTAACACATGTGGAATTATATACTTAACAGAAAAGTGTGAAACAACTGAAAATATGTCTTATATTCTAGGTTTTTCAAAGTAGCCACCTTTTGCTTTGATGACTGCTTTGCACACTCTTGGCATTCTCTTGATGAGCTTCAAGAGGTAGTCACCGGAAATGGTCTTCCAACAATCTTGAAGGAATTCCCAGAGATGCTTAGCACTTGTTGGTCCTTTTGCCTTCACTCTGCGGTCCAGCTCACCCCAAACCATCTCGATTGGGTTCAGGTCTGGTGACTGTGGAGGCCAGGTCATCTGGCGTAGCACCCCATCACTCTCCTTCTTGGTCAAATAGCCCTTACACAGCCTGGAGGTGTGTTTGGGGTCATTGTCCTTTTGAAAAATAAATGATGGTCCAACTAAACGCAAACCGGATGGAATAGCATGCCGCTGCAAGATGCTGTGGTAGCCATGTTGGTTCAGTATGCCTTCAATTTTGAATAAATACCCAACAGTGTCACCAGCAAAGCACCCCCACACCATCACACCTCCTCCTCCATGCTTCACGGTGGAAACCAGGCATGTAGAGTCCATCTGTTCACCTTTTCTGTGTCGCACAAAGACACGGTGGTTGGAACCAAAGATCTCAAATTTGGACTCATCAGACCAAAGCACAGATTTCCACTGGTCTAATGTCCATTCCTTGAGTTCTTTAGCCCAAACAAGTCTCTTCTGCTTGTTTCCTGTCCTTAGCAGTGGTTTCCTAGCAGCTATTTTACCATGAAGGCCTGCTGCACAAAGTCTCCTCTTAACAGTTGTTGTAGAGATGTCTGCTGCTAGAACTCTGTGTGCCATTGACCTGGTCTCTAATCTGAGCTGCTGTTAACCTGCGATTTCTGAGGCTGGTGACTCAGATAAACTTATCCTCAGAAGCAGAAGTGACTCTTGGTCTTCCTTTCCTGGGGCGGTCCTCATGTGAGCCAGTTTCTTTGTAGCGCTTGATGGTTTTTGCAACTGCACTTGGGGACACTTTCAAAGTTTGCCTAATTTTTCGCACTGACTGACCTTCATTTCTTAAAGTAATGATGGCCACTTAGCTGCTTTTTTCTTGCCATAATACAAATTCTAACAGTCTATTCAGTAGGACTATCAGCTGTGTATCCACCAGACTAATGCAGAACACAACTGATGGTCCCAACCCCATTTACAGTATAAGGCAAGAAATCCCACTTATTAAACCTGACAGGGCACACCTGTGAAGTGAAAACCATTTCCGGTGACTACCTCTTGAAGCTCATCAAGAGAATGCCAAGAGTGTGCAAAGCAGTCATCAAAGCAAAAGGTGGCTACTTTGAAGAACCTAGAATATAAGACATATTTTCAGTTGTTTCACACTTTTTTGTTAAGTATATAATTCCTCATGTGTTAATTCATAGTTTTGATGCCTTCAGTGTGAATGTACAATTTTCATAGTCATGAAAATACAGAAAAATCTTTAAATGAGGCGTGTCCAAACTTTTGGTCTGTACTGTATATATCCATATTTTTTTTTGCCGTTTTACCCACCATTGTTCCATAATAACTAATGATTAGCGAGAGACGCCCATGTATGTTGTGACTGATGAAGTAGAACGTAGAAAGCATGTTGGGTGCTGCATGGATATTACTTGCAAGCAGTCAGCGGGGGCGTGGCCACGGTGTGCGGTAGTCTGCGGGGGCGTGGCCACGGTGTGCGGCAGTCTGCGGGGGCGTGGCCACGGTGTGCGGCAGTCTGCGGGGGCGTGGCCACGGTGCGCGACAGTCAGTCTGCTCCCTGCACACATCTACAGTTTCCGTTGACCTCTTTCCGAGCACTGGATTGGGGACGTGAACTCTAAGAACGTATAGAACGTCATGCACATCATGGCCCCGATCCTCATAGACTTTGCTTCTTTTTTTCTGGAGTAAAAATGGTGACTTTTATGTTTGCGCCCTGTTCATTATGTAATAATGGAACTGATCCCATAGACAACTGTAGGATCGTGCCCGGCCATCAGACGCATCATTGCTTGGGCTGGATAAGAAAATAGTAAAGGAACTATTTTTTTTTTTTTTGGCTATGTACCTCTTGCATCCAACGCAGCCATAAAATAACTGATATTTGGGGATCCAGAGTGACAAACGGTTCAGTGAAATCTGGGCTCTGTGTCACTATGTGCTGGTGAATAAAGTTTGCCATCTTATTTTACCATATAATTAGATTTATTGGGACTGATGTGTTATATTTATGCCGTACACTTTGTTTTCTAGCTGAGCCGGTTGTGCGCAAGGAGCTGACGCATCTTCCTGAGGGTTCTGTATTTATATACTGTCTGGTTGGAGAAAGAATGTAGTAAGTAACTTTCATATCCCTGCTTCCTGGGATCTGTAGTTTTGTCCTGTTGGCTTACACCCCCCCACACTCACACACACCAAAATGCATTGTAAATGGGCTATACAGTGTTGTAGGGACCTTGCCCCCTATATCAATTCTACTAGCCCTTTACCTGTTACTACAGGGCCTGAGACAATACCATTTAACTTTGTATGCAAATGAGGTGGCTTCGGTGCACCCTTGGTGTGGAAAAGAGTTTGGTGCACTCTACACCTCCTCATTTGCATACTGGGGCACTTCTTGTCTGAATGCTGCTGGCGAGTGTGCGCATGCGTGCTGCCTGTGAGCATTTTCCTCGTCTCCTTAATACATCCAGAAGTGCAACGAGTAGCATCAGAAAAATGACAGGGAGGAGAACGCGCGCTGGGCACAGGCAGAGCGCACACGGGCCGGAAATACAGACAGGGCTGTCAATCAGAAGCAGAAGACTCAGTATGCAAATGAGGAGGCGTAACCATGCACCAAACTCTTGGCCACGCCAAGGGTACACCAAAGCTTCCTCATTTGCATACAAATTAAATGTTATTTTCTCAGGCACTATACATGTTAAAGGTACAGCGCTAATATGGTTGTTATAGGAGCTAAGTCCACTACAACAGTGTATTGCCCGTTTAAAATGCATTTTGGAGGTGAAAGTCGCTTTAAAGGGAACCTGTCGCCAGATCAAAAGTGGCGAGTTTGTGCTTTTATTTTATTCCGGCTGTTCGCCATAGTATTTCATGCTATTTATTTAAATTCGCCAAAATGTTCGAGATAGGGACTTTTTTTTAATTTAGTACTAATTTTATTGGCCTTTACAAAAGGGCGTGGCTCCAAGGATCCTCTGGGGCGTGTCTTTAGGCTGCTCTGCATAATTATACTTTGAGCCACGCCTCTCTTATTAAGACCATAGAAATTAGCAATAAATATAAAGAACCATATTTCTAGTACCGTATGGCGGATTTAAAAAAAAAACAAAAAACTACAGAATACTAGGGAGCAGCGGGAATAAAATAAGGACACAACAGGCCACTTCTGACCTGGTCACATGTCCTCTGTAAAGCAAAATGGTGATACAATTTGTAAAAATTGAACACGTTTTCTTTATCTAAATTTCTCTGAAACAGCATTCACTGTCAGATCTGTATTTCCCACCAAAAATGAAAATTGCCAAGAAATACCTATTGTTGAGCTTGTGACTCAACACTCACTGTGACCTCAACAAACCATGTACTTGTCACGACCGAAAGTCTACATGTGTATCCATATATTAGTGAGTGCAAGAAATCATGTCTACGGCACATTTCTTAAAATACAGTAGACAATTTCTTTCATTTTGTAGAGAGCCCCTTAAGAGTAAAATTATTTGACTTCAAATAAAGGGAATATAGTGTTTAAAGGGATCAGCGGCTTTATGCAGCCCGATCTCCGAGCAGCATGAATTAGGCTTTGTCTCCATAATTTCAGCCAGGTATGCATCACTCTGAAACGCTGCAACATGTCAAAAGAGAACTTGCATTTAAAAGTCGTCCGTGGATTATGCCACTCGGTTGACTAGTCAAACAGGCCCATCCCTGGTGTCTTCTCCACACCCCGCTCCCCTAGGCTTTTAGGTCTCTCAGTACATTGTGAGTGGGGCAGTGAGAAGCCGCAAGGGAGCGGCCTCTTGGACTAGCCCCCCGGGTGGCGTGGTCCACCGCAGGGAGAGCAGCCTCATGGACTAGTCCCCCGAGTGGCGTGGTCCCTGCAGGGGGAGCGGCCTCTTGGACTAGCCCCCCGAGTGGCGTGGTCCCCGCAGGGGGAGCGGCCTCTTGGACTAGCCCCCCCCCACCCGGGTGGCGTGGTCCCCGCAGGGGGAGTTGCCTCTTGGATTAGCCCTCCTGGGTGGCGTGGTCCCCGCAGGGGAAGCAGTCTCATGGACTAGCCCCCCGAGTGGCGTGGTCCCCGGCCGGCTTTTAAATGTAGGTTTCCTCTGAAATGCAGCAGCATTTCAGAGTAAGACACTTGACTGACATGCCAGAGCCGGTGTTAAATTCCTGCTGCCCATAAACCAGCTGTCAGTTCCCTTTCGGGACATTTAGGTCTCCTATCCTGCCCTATGCGGTGTCTTCGTCAGATACAGGGGTTGCTGCTTTTGATCATGGTTTATATTACGGTGAAACCTCTTTCAGATGAAAACCAAAAATTGGATTGAAAATTTCATCCTGTCATTGGATATAAAGAAAGTAAAAGCCCATCACAGATAAGTGTAGTCTAGTTTACAGCGGTTTCTTTTCTTTTTAGAGAATTATCGCTGTATTTTAGGATGGGAACTGTGTATGTACTTGCAGCAAAACTCAAACTATTGCTATATATTCTATAGTGATTTACATATTAAAATAATGGATTTCTTAGGTAAAAGGGGTTGTCTGGTCAAACTATATATGTATGACCAGATCAGTAGGTCGGGTCCAAACCCCCCCTCCCGATCAGCTGTTATTAGGTCTAGTAAGAGCCGCATGTAAGCATTGAATGGAGCTGTGAAGTTCAGCCCCGTTCATACAGCAGCTGCTGCCGAGTACTGCAGACCACCAGTATTAGGTGCCTGGAGAACGCCTGTTAAGCTTTTTCATGCAGAAACAGTCCAGTCTGTCAGTTGTTAATAACTAGCGGCCAGTGGTCTCCGACCCGCGGGTATGGTCAAAGATCTGTACATGACTTGGGGATAGGTGCTGGGTTTATCTTTCTTGTCTCACCATGGATTTTGCATTTTGTTTTGCAGCTGGAAAGACCCAAACAATGAGTTTAAAAGAATCCTAAAGCTGAAAGGTGTCCCCAGCCTTCTCAAGGTGGGAACGGTAAGTCTTCTACCTATGCACAGTCTTCACATGATGACTACTGAGGACTATGGATGAGCAATTCCTGGTGATCAGAACGGATCACACAAGAATATTCCTTTTCTTCTTTTGAGGACATCCCATACATTGGTCCCATGGTTTTCTTTCGGAAGTTCACTCCCTCAGTGTATGGGGCATTGTCAGTGTTACACCACACAGGGGGCTGATCTGATAGATGTAGTGCGCATCCATGGATTTGTCACTTTTACAAAATGTTACTTTTCACTGTCTCTGTGACCTGTCTCCACTGCCTGGGATTTTTCACACGTGCTGTCATTGCCCTTGAGTCGTCTCTTCAAAGGGGCGACACATGTTCAGTAAGCTCCCGATAACGTCACGAGAGCCGGACTATTGATCTGGGCATGTGCCACCCCATCTAAGGAGATGACCCCAGGGCAGTGACTGCACTTGCACAAAATCTCAGGTGGTGGAGGCAGGTGACTGAGAGAAGAGTGACCTGTCCGTCAGAGACCAGGGGGCGCAGAAATGGGCAGAGAGGCAGGAGAGCTGTAAGTGCAGTGCCAAAATAAAATTCCACTAGCAAGGTTTGAGTTTAATAAGGATTAGAGGCTCTGTACACACATGCCATTAGTTAGGGTTGTAATAATCCTGATGACAGATTCCCTTTAAATAAGCCAGAGTCTCCCCCAAAAGGAAAAGACACCATCTGCAGGCAGCTGTCTCAGGGGTTTTTCCCTCCTTGTCAGTAAAGAGCAGGTAATTGGTTAGATGGGTAAAGGCCTTTGATGCAGCACTGCTGTGGAGGAAATTCTGCTATCAAAGAAAGTTTTAGAAGCAATGCTCCCTGGGAAAATATATGCAAATTAGCTCTACAGGTAATTAAACTAAAGAGACTTTTTTTCTCCTTCTGGAGGAGAGCTAATTTACAATCCTTTTGTTTACCCCAGGAAACATTGCCTATAAGTCTCTCTACACCAACTCTGCAAGGGCAGTGTGTGGTAAGCCTGTGTAAAATGAGTTTTATGTATTTTATTTACAGCCGCAGAAGCTGACAGAAGATGAGTGCCTGAAGTCTGATCTAATCCAGATGCTGTTCTGCGAAGATTAAACCATCCTTGGACAGCGCCTTCTATATATCCTCCGTACACATGAAGGGCGACAAGTGTTCATCAGAATCGATCGAGGCTCGGGCTGAAGATGGACAGCGCCAAGTTCACCACATTCCGAGATGGCTCCTGGTTGTGGGTCCACAAGACACCATCACATGCAATTAAACTGATTTCTACCTATGGCTTGTGGGGTTTTTTTTTAGGCCCTTTATCTGTACATTTAATGCTGGTATAAGTCCACGGCCCATCAGTAGGATTCATGGGAAGAAATCTCATCAAATATGTGAATGGAACGACACCTGAAAATGGCATATGAGTTACACTGCAATGCTAATTAAAGGGCTCCCTTATTATAAAAAAAAAATATGGCTTTTAGGTCAAAGGCGGACTATGGTCCATGATGCACGGGCTTTCTGTAGGTCTCCTATCGTGAACTCTACATCAGACATATGAGGCTGTTGAGCTCAGGTCACTAGACACACGACCAGTCCGTGCAGTGCGGTCTGTTCTTGGACATCAGAATTCAGCCTAAGGCCATGTTCAGTATTTGTAAGTCAAAACCAGGAGTGGGTGATAAATACAGAAGTGGTGACGAGTTTCTATTATACTTTTCCTCTGATTGTTCCTCTCCTGGTTTTGGCTTATAAATGTATAAAAAAATAAAAGCAGATTTAGAATCCGGCAGGAATCTGGTGCACATGCTGCACACCACATTTTACACCTTATCCAGTGGAGTTGTGTGGTTTAGGATGTGCCAACTAAGCGGAGGCGTCTTAGATTTTGGTATATAATAATAATTTTTATTTATATAGCGCCAACATATTCCGCAGCACTTTACAATTAAGCGGGGACATGTACAAACAATAAATTCAATACAAGGTGAGACAGTTTAAACAGTTACATAAGAAGTGAGGTCCCTGCTCGTAAGCTTACAATCTACAAGGAAATGGGGGGACAAAATAGGTGAAAAGTTCTCGTTATTTCAGGTCTGGCAATTATAGTAAATAGGGATTTTCATATATAGCTGCATGATCCGGTCATCAGCCCGTATGTTTAAGTGCAATAATAAAGTATCGAGTGCAGTTATCGTGTGCATGGAGGGTGTAGAGACAGATAAACAGTAGGGAGCAGATTCTGAATAGTATTTAGGAGGGAACAGGGGAAAGTTAGTTAACTTGGTATTTGAGGTGGTAGGCCTGTTTAAAGAGATGAGTTTTTAAAGCGTGCTTGAAGCCGTGGTGGCTAGGCGTCAATCGGATCGTCTGGGGTAGAGCATTCCAGAGAACTGGCGCAGCACGGGAGAAGTCTTGGAGACGGAGGTGCGAGGTTCGGATTATGGAGGATGTTAGTCTTAGGTCGTTTGTGGAACGGAGGGCACGTGTAGAACGATAGACTGAGATGAGAGAGGAGATATAAGGTGGTGCAGAACTGTGGAGAGCTTTGTGGGTGAGAGCAATGAGTTTATATTGGATCCTGTAGCGAATGGGTAACCAGTGTAATGACTGGCACAAGGTGGAGGCATCAGTGAAGCGGCTGGACAGAAATACGACCCTGGCTGCCGCATTCAGAACGGATTGGAGAGGGGAAATTTTGGTAAGAGGAAGACCGATCCGAAGAGAGTTGCAGTAGTCCAGACGAGAGTGAATAAGAGCGACAGTCAGTTTTAGCAGTTTCAAAGGTGAGAAAAGATCGGATTCTGGAGATGTTTTTAAGATGCAGGTGACAAGAGCGAGTGAGTGATCGGATATAGGGAGTAAAGGAAAAGTTAGTGTCGAATATGACCCCAAGGCAGCGGGCGTGCTGCTTGGGAGTTATGGTTGAACCCTCCAAGGTAATTTCGATGTTAAGTAGAGTTAGGTTAGTAGAGGGGGGAAACACAAGAAGTTCAGTTTTGGAGAGATTCAGTTTAAGATAGAGGGAGGACATGATGTTAGAGGCAGCAGACAAACAATCCTTGGTATTAGGGTAGGGGTGATGCCAGGGGAAGAAGTGTATAATTGGGAGTTGTCAGCATAGAGATGATACTGGAACTCAAATCTGCTGATAGTTTGACCAATAGGGGCAGTGTATAGAGAGAAGAGGAGGGGGCCTAGGACTGAGCCCTGCGGAACCCCGATAGTAAGGGGAAGAGGAGCCAGCAAAAGATGCAGTGAAGGAGCGGTCAGAGAGGTAGGAGGAGAACCAGGAGAGAACGGTTTCCTTGAGGCCTGTAGAGCGGAGCATAGTGAGGAGGAGCTGGTGATCCACAGTGTCAAATGCGGCAGAGAGATCCAGGAGAATCCGCAGGAGCAGTGACCTTTGGATTTAGCTGTTCGTAGATCATTAGAGACTTTAGTGAGGGGAGTTTCAGTGTAGTGTAAAGAGTGGAAAGCAGATTGTAGAGGGTCGAGGAGAGCGTTATCTGAGAGATAGTGGATTAGACGGTAGTGGACCAAGCGTTCCAGGAGTTTAGAGATGAAAGGAAGGTTTGAGACAGGTCTGTAGTTAGCAAGTGCAGTTCTGGTCCAGGGATGTTTTTTTCAGTAAAGGGGTTATGATGGCATGTTTAAATGAGGGAAAGATACCTGAAGAAAGAGAGAGGTTAAATATTTTAGTCAAGTGAGTGGTGACCACCGGTGAGAGGGACTACAGGAGATGTGAAGGAATGGGGTCATTGTTGCAGGTTGTAGGCCGAGAAGAAGCGAGGAGCTGGGTAACTTCTTCTGTGACAGGCTCAAAGATGGCTAGTGAGCTTGAAGTGCGGCAGGAAAGGGGATCCAGGCACTGAGGAGATTGGGCTAAGATGTCCCGATGGATGTGGTTGATTTTTTTAAGGAAATAAGTGGCCAGATCCTCACAGCTGAGGTTGGTGATGGGGGGCCTGTGCTTGAGGTTTCAGGAGGGAGTTTAAGGTTTCGAAAAGTCGTTTAGGATTGTTGGACAGTGAAGTGATGAGGGTGGTGAAGTAGGATTGTTTGGCCAGAAGAAGGGCAGAGTTATAGGTTTTGAGCATGAACTTATAATGGATGAAGTCTTCTGCTAAAAGAGATTTTCTCCACTGACGCTCAGCGCACCTTGAGCATCGCTGAAGAAAACGTGTTTGCATTGTGTACCAGGGTTGCCGTTGTCTGTGTCGGGTCTTTCTGCTGTATATCTTTAGATGCTTTTGCCCATCACTAAGAATGAGCCCGTATAATAAACTTGGCACATTCAGTCCATTTTCTAAACTGCTTACATTTAGGACGTCATTAGTAAATCTGCTACTAACTTTTCAAAAAAGCATGGGGGAGAAATTTCTGTAGGGTGGCTCCCTTCTGCCTGTCTCTCACCATGTGTATAGGATATGACCTGTCCATTGAGCCAAGAGGGAAGACGCCCAGTGGACACTTATTCCTTTGAAATCTATAGTGCAGATTTAGTAATCAAAATATGCTAGAATTCTTACTTTGTGCCATATTTATGTGTTAGACTTATGTCCTAAATATGTGAAAATGTATGTAATGTGTGTTAATATCCCTACCGATCAGTCATCCCTGGTTGCCAGCATTGTTCTGGTTCTCTTCTTATTCACGTGACTGCGGTTCCTACTCTCCAGATCACACTGGGGTTTGTGAGCGAACTGGAAGTTGCTTTTACAGTGTAAAGTTTATGGATTGTCAGAACAAGGCTTATATTGAGAAAAAGATTTCCCCGCTCCCATGTAAACCCCGGTGGGTTCCAGGGAGCTGGAATTAGTCACACACGTGAGAAGACTGGAGAAGCTGCCGATCAGTGAGTATATTAACACGCTCACTATATTGCATACATATTTACTCAGGTTTAGTGTATAAGGGGTTGTTTGCTCTTAAACTACAATTCTGCAGTCACTATGTGACTGCAGCCTTGTGAATCCTCACAGTGCACGCTGTGAGGATTCTCTAGCCCTGGGAACAAAGGTCACGTGATCGCAAGTATGCAATATGCATACTCCTGGCCACAACCAGACTAGACTTTTTCCAGCCTCACTCAATACATTTGCATTGAGCAAGGCCGTGCCCATCTAGTCACAATGTGGCCTTATGCCACATGGTATGCTTACCATGTATTTGCTGTTACATGACCGCCAGCATCAGAGAATCCTCAGTGTGCAGTGCATCCAATGTGAGGATTCATAAGTCACAGGGACTGCAAACTTGTAGTTTAAGACTGGACAACCCCTTTAAAAGGGACTGTCAGCACAAAATGACTGTTCTAACCAACTATTGGCGTTTGGGGGTTTACAGCAGGGTCAATCATTTAAAATACATTATCCCACCCCTTCTCTAGATCGATGAAGCCAGAGCTGCCAATCAAAGAAGAGGGGAGGGGGGGGAGGGGGGGTAGAGACAGGGAAAACAAGCAGGTGGGAAGGTGTATATAAATGATTGGCCCAGTCATGAAGCACTGAACAGCAGGACTTAGTTTGGACAGTCATCCTGTGCTGACAGTCCCTTTTAGTGTCTTGCAAATAGGTGAGGATCAGAACTCGTGGGAAATATTTTGAACGGTATGCACCATTTTTCTATAAAATACCAGTGTAACATAAGTAAACCAATAAAAGGTGTAAGGAAGTGAAAGATGTCCAAGATGTACCAAATTTCCCCCAGTGTGCACCATTGCGACAGGTTTGGTGCATGAATCTGCTCACCTTCTAGAAGTTTACAAAACACTGACAGATGGATCCGGGGGTTTAGGGCATTCTGAAGATTTTTCCAATTTATTTCATTTAGATATTTATATTTTTTTAAATCTGGAAATTAATACTTTAATATCATACCGCCCAAATAATAGTTTCCCAGCTGTGTTAACTCCTCGCCTGCTGGGGTTTATCTAGTCCTTCCATAGCCAGGCAATAACAATGAGGCATCTGAAAACAAAGCAGATCTACTGGTCACTCCCATATGCAGTATAATAATAAAAAGTCAAGGTTTCTTATAAAATATTTTATTGAAATTATTTTTGAAGACTTAATAAATGTTGAAAACAGAAAAAAAATATCATCATGAGCCAAGTTTGTAGAGAAGGAAGAATTACAGCACAGAGCTGTGAGAACCCACTAGAGACGCTGCGGCTCTCCAGGAAGGACTCTGCACAATGGCCACTTTACTATTGACATTGCAGAGCGGCACGAGCCACGGACGGGTCACTTATGCATCTACCATGGACAATATAGCTCTGCTCTATACCCAAGGCTCCCAAATCCAGTAGCGTGTATGATGTGAGGCGATTCGGCAGCGTTGGCTTCCTTATAGACCAGGACACTGTCACCCAGCACTCAGATCTGAGCCTCTCCATGGTGGTAGCCTGCAATGTTTAAGAACTGCACACTCCTGTACTATAAAGGTTTTTCTATATGGCTAAAGGTACACTTTTTACCTACTCCCTACTTACTGATCACTGCCTTCTTCCGTCCGCCTTCTTAACCACAGATCTGACCGGGGGGCTTACACTGCGTTTCCCATGGGGTCCAGAAGTCACACTCCACAAGTCTATGACGATCACATCACAGCTCTCATAGATTTACAGTAAATGTGACTTCCAGTCTAAGAGAAGACTATGTAAAAACCACCCAGTCTGAACTGTGTTGTGTGGGGAAGAAGGCAGCGATCAGCAAGTATTTTAACACATGATTGTGCAAATAATAACTTTGCCTAAGGGAGCGCTGAAAAATATTACTGGAGTTCAACTATAAAAGTCTACGTAATAAATGAGATATTGCTCCACCATCGGTGCTCAGCCACACCATTAGGGGAATAAGGAGAGCAACTTACTGACTGTTTCCAGTAAGAGCTCCAGCTCTGCGTTATAATACAGGCCGCACAGATGCCGTATAATCTCCGCAAAGTAATTACAGAGTTACCAAATCTATATGTAGAGGACATATAATCTGGTCATGTATACACTACTCCTGGGAAAGGTTTTGTAATCTCTAAAACACAAAAGGTAAACAATAAGGACCCCTCATACTTCTGAAAGCAGGAAGAATCATCATTTAGTCACTGGTTTTCTTTTTTTTCACGTTCCTTTTCAAGCTATGTCCCCACAGAAAGTTTTTACAGCAAGCGTCACACAGTCATACCCTCCGTCGTATTTAGAGGGCACTGCGAAAATGGTGTGAGGAAGCCGCAGATTTGACCCTTTGCATTGCAAATGGTGAAACTCGCACCTACGTCCACAAGACAGACTGATGAGCTACAGGAGTGAGATCTGCAGAGCGGCGGTTTACGCGGAGGATGTATTTCGCAGCATGTGCATGACATTTCTTCATTTTCTTGCTAGCACTGTAAAGGACAGCGGATTTTCTACACATTACTAACAGAATGTTCATATCGTGGGAACATCATCTAACTGAGAAAACGTCAGGTCAATAATCACCTGCTTTACTAATAACAGAGCTAATCCAGAGCCGGTGGTCGGCTCTACTGATCTTCTGCAGGAAGATACACTTATTTTTCCCATTAGAGTGAGGGGTAATTCCAGGTACAACCTAAAATGAAGAACCCAAAATATACAGGTCCCCCGTGCTGATGTGCAGCCTTTGGCCCATTTCTGTTGGCTATAGGTGGGCGGTCATCACAATGCAGTAGACGGGTCCTGGGCCGCAGTCTGTGCCACCGTTGTGGCAAGGAATACAGTCGCTCATTTCCCAATGGTGTTGTTCTGCGGCTGCTGCTCGGCCAGGGCTTGTTGCAGCCTCATCCTCTTGCGGGAGTAGTGCTGCCAGTGTAGGATTTGCTGCTCATCAATAAACTTTGCGCACTGAGCGTTCACCAGCTCCTTCCGGAAGTGTTCATACTGCAGCAGCTCCAGCATGTGCAAGCACTGCGGGTACCTGGGGGCGGCAAGGTGCAGACGTTATAGGACACCCAAGCATGGCGCAATTACATGTTACCATGTTATAGTGCCGCTCCGGTAATAAGTTCAGAATGGTAAGAATAAAGAAGTTTTTCAAAATATTTAAAACAGTTTTAACCATTCCCCTTTCTTAATCTGATCCACAGATCAGTCTGTAAAAGTTTGCTCTATGAAAATATGAAATTAATCTTTATAGTAAGCAGCTATAAAGAATAAAAAAATAAAAAAAGCCTGAATTGGTGTTTTTTCCAGTCATAAAAATTACAGCACGCCACAAAAAAATAAACCCACATTTAGTTTGAACAGAAAAATAATTTAAAAAAACGCTGCGTAAAATAAGCTCATTTTTACATGTGTTTTTGGTACAGATTTTGTTCCCCACTCATCAGTACGAGTGAAATCTGCAGCAAAAACACTGCAAGAATTGACATGCGGCAGATTTAAATAAGCAACGTGTGCACGAGACTTCAGGATTATCATCCACTTTGCTGGCATCAGGAGACCCTTCATGTTTTGGGACAGAAAAAAAAATAAAGGCGACAAATCTGCAACATGTGCACAGGCTTTAATATGGTTAAGTGGACACAAAAATTGGCTCTGACAGGAAGGTGTTAAAGGGAACCTGTCATGTCTTATCTGCTATGTACACTGCCCCCATTGCGTTGTTAGTGATGCAATGTGCACCACTAACTTCACTGCGAATGCTCGTCACAGCGCATGCGCGGCTCCAAGCGCTGGAAGCTTTACTGCCTGGCCGTGTCATACTGTGCAAGACCCCCATAACTTCAGCGCTCACCAGGAGAAAAATTCAAATACGTGGTCGGTGCCAGCAGTGACTAAATGTGAGGATCACACCTCTATGACTAAACGAGCAGGTATAAGTATATAAAATGTTATATACTCATTATATTTGCAACAATTTTAATGAAAAAAGCATGTTAGTGGTGCACACTGCATCACTAACAACGCAATGGTGTTTACATAGCAGATAAGATTCCCTTTAATTTATTTTGCTCTAGCATGTGTACAATGTGACTAGCACTGGATCAGAATGGCTAGACATGTAATGTGTTAGTATCACCGTTTGGCATTTAGGATCAGATTGTAATCTGGAGACACCCAGTAATCCCACGTCACGTAAATCTCAGACTTACTTTAAATATTTGGCATATTCTGCATCCTTCCAATACAGAAGGTACTTCAGGTAATTCACAAATGGTTTCTCCTTGAAATATCCTCTTTGTGCTAAGACTGAACAAAAATATATATATATATTATACTGACCACAGGATGTGATATACTCAGTGATATTAGTCATTGTAGAAAGAGAAGTTATACCAGGAATCACATGTGTGGGTGGAAATCTGAAGCATTAATATAAGAGAATTCATGAGAACTGCAATCTGCGACCATTGACGGAAAAAATAACATAAAAGCACAAATTCTGCTTCTTTACAGGAGGTAACTTCCAGATCGCTGGGTATTAAACCAATCGCGTCCCCATCAAAAACAAAAATGTGCAAAGTCCCGTCTAAATGCAGCGATGTTGAGCATGTGCACATCCACTCCATTCACTGTCTATGGGACGGCCAGAGATGACTGAGCACAGCACTCAGCTATTTCTGGCAGTCCTATACAGAATGAATGGAGCGGAGGTGCACATGCTCAACCTCACTGCATACAGACGGGTTCTGCAGAGCCCCATTCGCAGTATCAGGGGCGATCTCATTGGTCAGACCCCCAGCGAACAGGAAGTCACCCCCTTATATGTGGTCAGGGGCTAAACCCCATGCCTGGTCCCAACCATTTAAGCCTGCCATACATTTCACAGAGATTGAAAAGGAGGTAGAGAGGACTGTGTTGGCGGCATATACAGACTGAAGACTGTTGTAATGTCTACACTCTGGTCAGCACAAGTTGTGGGGAGTTGGTGTTTTGTTTTTTTTTCTCTATTTGTAAAAGCAAAGAAAGCTAAATAAAGAAAAAAAAAATCTACATATTGGAGAAATCCTTTAAAGGGGTTATCCAGGACTATATTACTTTATTTAATATGAGCCAAAAAAATTAACAGGCAGGTAGTTGCTAACTACCCACTTGTTCTATCCGGCACCGGCACAGAGCGGTCATTGATCCCTCCTGCCGGCGATTCAGCTGCTCCACATCAACAAAGCAGCTCTCCTTCTTCCGGGCTGCTCTGTCGACGGGCGTGACTGCCAACATCATGCTGATTGACCGTCAGCTCCCTGCAATAAGGAAGCGGGAAGCTGGCTGTCAATCAGCATGACATAGGTTGTCACGCCCCGTCAGCAGGGCAGAGTGGAAGAGAAGCCACTGCTCTGTTGAAGTGACATCAGCAGAAACCGCAGAGGTGCCGGTAGGAAAGGTCTGTGCCGCTCTGTGCAGGGCAGAACAGGCAGATAGTTAGCAAATACTTGCCTGTTACTTCTTAGACCCATGGCAAAAAAATAATATGGTCCTGGATAAGCCTGTTAAACCAATATTTAATGGGCACGGTCACCCCCCTTTAATAACCTTCAGGACACTTACAATTAAGGTAATTAGGATTTGCCAGACACTGAACAAACTCCAACTCCAACTGGAATCGAATTCTTGATTGCTCATCTAAAAAACAAAGACACATTTAGATTAAGCACAATCATCAAAAAAAAAAAAAAAGTGATATTTGCTTCGGACCCATTTTTCTTTAAATTCCCAAAATAGATGTGGGGATATGGACGTATGGCAGACTTGCTGCATGAATGCCTGCAACTAAGCAATTCACCCCATATGAACGGGGTCCTGTATACAACATGAGCAAGGTAGGTTTTCTACAAGCCTCATTCAGATAAACAAGCTAAGAATATTTCCAGCAAATCTGCAGCGTGTGAACGTATCCTTACGGCCAGATTCATACTGTTGTATTTCATGGTCGGTATATTGAGCACAGTGCCCAGACTAATAGCGGGACTCGTGACCTGAACGTACAGCCTTACAGGCATATAAGACGCTGTTCGTTCAAAACATGAGAACGGGAGCCAGGCCAGGAATTGTGGCCAAATATATTTTATGCGAATAAACCCTGAAGCAAAAGACAAACACACATCAGTTGATTTTATCCCACTTAATAAAAACCTCTAAGGGTATGTGCACACGATGCAGAAATGAAGTAGGAAATTTCTGCATCATTTCTGCATCTCCCTGGCAGAAAAAACGCATGCAGATTGTGCATGCGTTTTTCCTGCGGAATACATGCGGATTCACATGTGGATTGACAAGCGCTTTCCAGGTGATTTTAAAAACACTTGTAAAGTGCTTGACAACTAGGTCACACTATATAAATCCATGCATCCGGCATGGATTTATATAGTGTGACCCGAGAGAGTGGTAAAAATAAAAAATAAATGTATACTTTACCCTCCGATGGCCCGCGCTGTCCTGCTCAATCCGTTCTCCCTCACCGGCAACTTTGAATTGAAAGACCTGCTGACGTCAGCGTCACGTGACCCGTCACATGACTCTGAAGTCAGCGCAGGTCCTTCAACTCACTGCAAAGTGCCGGGAACCAAGCAGGAGCGGAGCGCGGGCCGACAGAAGGCAAGTATACATTTATTTTTTATTTTATTCTTTTTTTACAGCTTTTTTAAAGGTACCTGGGTGTGGATGAGACTCTCCTCTCCTCCACACTCGGGTACCATCCGCACATTAGAACGCGCCAATAGCGCAAGTACAAATGCAGTCTTGCGGAATTGGCGCATTCTAATGCAAGTCAATGGCGCCGAAAACGCCGCATTTCCGCAAAATTAATTGACATGCTGCGGATTTTTGAGCGCAGTGTTTACGCTGCGGAAAAATCCGCATCATGGGCACAGCACATGCGGATTTCAATTGGGGAACATTGCTGCCCTTCTACCATGCGTTTTTAATGCGTTTCCGCAACTGCAAAAACGCCATGGAAACGCATTAAAAACGCATCGTGTGAACTCAGCCTTAGGATTCATAAAAGCAGACGCTGGCCTTAAATGTCTCCTAAGATCTCTATCTGCACATGTGCCACCGGAGGCGACCATTTACCTGAAGTTCACCACAGTGAAAACAAGGGGATGTGTTGGAACTTCGCCAAAATGTTCTGCAATCTCAGAGCCTGCCGCAGCCTCGCACCACCGAACACCCCCTCCTCCCAGCCTGGGGTCGCAGCATCGCCCCACTCCTGCCGCCACCACCAGCGACCCTGCCTCCTGGGACCCCGATCCACTGCAACCGCCACCACCCTCCACCGGTAAGCTACTGTAAAAGCTGACTATAAGATGCACCACCATATTATTAAAAAAATGTTTTTCCTATTTTCCTCCCCAAAATTTCTATAAATACATGCAATAATAAATGTAAATAATATAGGGTACTTTGCCATCCCACCACAACAAGGTGTACCCAATCAGGATGGTATCTAACTCTTGTAGTTCACTTCACTATGTGTCAGCAGACATAAAAATAGATAAAGGGCAGAGCAGGACCTGGTCCTGACTGTACAGACACCTGCTGGAGAAAAATGATATAAGCAAAATGAACAGCCCCAAAAAAGGGGGGTAATTAACCTGATGCCTCGTGTGTCAGGCGGCAGATTGTTCCCCTCATCCCATGTACTCCAGACTGAAATAAGCAGCGTACTAAGAAAATAGGTAGAGGGGGCACTAAGGCTGCCCTACACAGGAGGAAGCGGACCGCTGAACCTTCGTTTCGAGTCTCTCCGACTTCCCCACATACGACCTCTGGTCGGCCGAGCGTTTGTGTTTTCAGCTGGGAGAGAGAAGAAAGGCAAACCCAGAAATTCCCAGGAGCAGCGCCTCTCCCCTGAGAATAAAGGACAGCGTGCTCAAATTCCTAATGCAGGAGTCTCCTCTATGCTGAGTCACCTGTTGGAGGAGTCAGGAGGCCCCTGAACACACTCCTGCCAAATTTGGCCAATTTATATAATGTGTATGGGTGTCTGAAAGGGGCTGTCTGGTGAGCACAGCAGTGCACATGCGTAACCGCCGCTTTATTCACTCCCTATGAGATTGTGGTTGGCGTATGACGTGTAGCTCCAATATGTGACGGTAATAAAAGTGCTCCATTGGGGGAAAAATATTACCGTTCTGCTGATTGGAGCAGAAACAAGTGGTCGGACCCCCACCGAAGTTATCAGCTAACCTATGGATAGACAACTTGTTTTAAATGGACATTCCCTTTAATTTTCGGCTCACATCTCGTGATATAAGGCTATGTTCACATACATTGTGTTTTTTTCTGCTGCAAATCTGCTGACAACTTTTCTCTGGCAGGAAAACAGCTGCGTCAAAAATGCAGGTTTTGCTGCATTTTTTCACTGTCCTTCTGTCTCAATGCATGTACATAAAGTTCTGTGAAAAAAAAAATCTCATTCTGGTTTTAGCATAGTTTAGACACTGGCAGTGCTTTGAGTTTGTATGACACTATTTGCTTTCATACTATGGGGTCTGCCATTCAGTTGCACAGGCATTGTTGAACTTCACACTCACTGGGCCACAGGTATTGTTCAATCTCACACCTAGCTCAGCCAATGTGTATACTATACACATCACTAATTTCATTAAGCTCTCCCAATGCAAACTACCATTTCAGTGACCAAGACAAGATGGTTAATTACAAAATAGAACCCATATTTTGCCATCAAAAATGCTGAAAAAAATTTAGCTGCGTTTTTTTATGTATTTTTTCAGCGTTTTTTTCCACCACCCATTACTTCCTATGGGTGAAAAAACACTGAAAGAAGTGACATGCTCTATTTTCCAAAAACACAAGCAAGGCAGAAAATACGCAGTAAACAAAAAGCAGCATGTGAGAACAGAGAATTCTGGTTTCTCATAAGACTTTGCTGGTACTGCAAGACGCAGCTGAAAATTTGCATAAAAATATGCTGCAAAATACGCAGCAAAACACAACATGTGTGAACATAGCCTAACACACACATTGTGTTTTGCAGCAGATTTTTATGCAAATTTTCAGCTGCGTCTAGCAGTACCAGCAAAGTCTATGAGAAACCAGAATTCTCTGTTCTCACATGCTGCTTTTTGTTTACTGCGTATTTTCTGCCTTGCTTGTGTTTTTGGAAAATAGAGAGTGTCACTTCTTTCAGCGTTTTTGCAGCAGAAAACGCACGTGTGTTTTTGTTGCGTATTTGCAGCTGTTTTTCTCCCATAGGAATTAACTGGTGGTCAAAAATACGCAGCAAAAAAAAAGCAACAAAAACGTAACAAAACCTGCGTTTTTAATAAAGCTGTTTTGCTGCCAGAGAAAAGTTAGCAGCAGAAAAAAACACAACGTGTGTGAATGTGTCGGCAAATGTATCCATGGGGGCCTCTCTTACCCATGCCCGGCCCCTCGTACTCCTGGGTGGCCCCTCGCACCCCTGCCCAACCCCTCTTACCCCTGGGCGCCCCCTGTTACACCTGCCCAGCCCCTCATACCCCTGGGCGGCCCCCTCATACTCCTGCCTGTCCCCTCACACCCCTGGGCGGCCCCTCATACTCCTGCCTGTCCCCTCGCACCCCTGGGCGCCCCCTGTAAGGCTGTGTGCCCACGTAGCGTTTTTTCAAGCGTTTATGCTGCGGAATTTCCGCAGCGGAAACGCTTGTAAAACGCTAGGTAATCCGCACCCCATGGTCCCCAAGGGGATTCCGCATGTTCTATGCACATGCTGCGGATTTTTCCGCAGCGTTTATGCTGCGTACAAAAATCCGCAGCATGTCATTTAATTTTGCGGAAGTGCAGCGGAGACTCTCATCCAGACCTGGGTACCATTGTACCTATAAAAAAAAGAATAAAATAACAAATAAAGTTTATACTCACCTGTCCGGCGTCTTCTCTCTGAATGCCAGCAGCGCTGAAGGACCTTCGGTGACGTCACAGTCATGTGACCGCAGGCCCTTCACCGCTCTGTCTCGCGATATGCCGGCAGCCGGGAACCAGCCAGGAAGCAGCGCTGCAGCCACGCCGGGGCCTCGGAGGTGAGTATAGCTTTATTTGTTTTAATTTTTACGGTTCACACTGTATAAATCCATGCTGTTTGCATGGATTTATATAGTGTGACCTAGTTGTCAAGCACTTTCCAAGTGATGCTATCGCCTGGAAAGCGCTTGTCAATCTGCATGCGGAAACGCATGTGAATCCGCATGTATTCTGCAGGAAAAAACGCATGCACAATCTGCATGCGTTTTTTTCTGCCAGGGAGATGCAGAAATGCTGCAGAAATTTTCTGCTTCATTTCTGCATCGTGGGCACATAGCCTTACACCTGCCCAGCCCCACGTACCCCACTGGTGTGAGGCCTGGAAGAACTGCGCCCACGGAGTGATGTGGACACATGTACTGTACAACATGATGAGCAGCGTCAGCCACACTGGGGGTAAATACAGCCGCCCTCACCGGTGCACAGGAGCCGCTTTATAACAGCAGAGACCGCGCACAGGACAGAGAATATAGTGATGATTATACGCTCCGCACTGCCGTATCTCTTCCGTATCTCACTCTCATACGTACCTGTCTCCAGTGAGCCAGCCGCCATGATGCGTCAGACTTATGTTGATACACTTTACCGCAAACAAACGCAGTCGCACAGGAAGTTGTCACCGGGTGAATGACGTAACCAAACTAAGGGCGGAAGACGGCTGAGAGTACTCCGGGCGGAAGTATCTGGGGCAAGCGTAGTACTAAGTAGAGTTTATGTACAGAGGGTGCTCTGCGCATGGTCAGCAGCGTCGTGCTGTCTGCGGTAGAGGTGTGACGTCACTGACCAGGTCGCTGTCCGCTTTTACCTCCATTACTTATTGGGCCCATGTGCTGAGGCCCTGACAGGAAGCCTCATGGCTCCTCACACGGACTGTCATATTTGGCAATTGCATCTCACCGCACAGGAATTAGCCATTAGAGTAGTGTTTCCCAACTGTTAGGTCAGGAGCCAACGTGACCCCGGAGATGGCAGCTCCTAGTGACTGCATTGTTTCACATGGTCGTGTTCTAAGAAGGTTGCACAATCATTGTTTTTATAATAAAACACATGACATAAATTTATACATTTTATGTTGGATAAATTTCATCCTCTGGGTCACTGCAAGAACAAAGAAAAAAAATACAGGTTTTTATATTTTACTGTGACCACGAGGACGTGCAGAGGCCACAAACGGGATGAGCAGAAAAGAGTCTCAGGACCCAGCAGCCAAAACAGTAGAGGACGCCGAGGAGAGCCTGCGAACCGCCTACCTGTGGCATCCCAGCGTCTCTTCTGACATCCCCAACGTCTCTTCTGAAATCCCCAACATCTATTCTGACATTCCCGGCTTCTCTTCTGACATTCCCGGCTTCTCTTCTGACATCCCCAACATCTATTCTGACATTCCCGGCTTCTCTTCTGACATTCCCGGCTTCTCTTCTGACATTCCCGGCTTCTCTTCTGACATCTCCGGCTTCTCTTCTGACATTCCCGGCGTCTCTTCTGACATCCCTGGCATCTATTCTGACATTCCTGGCTTCTCTTCTGACATCCCCAACATCTATTCTGACATTCCCGGCTTCTCTTCTGATATCCCCGGCTTCTCTTCTGACATTCCCGGCGTTTCTTCTGACATCCCCGGCTTCTCTTCTGACATCCCCGGCGTCTCTTCTAACATTCCCGGTGTCTCTTCTGACATCTCCGGCTTTTCTTCTGACATTCCTGGCGTCTCTTCTGACATCCCTGGCATCTATTCAGACATTCCCGGCGTCTCTTCTGACATCCCCTGCGTTTCTTCTGACATTCCCGGCGTTTCTTCTGACATTCCTGGCATCTCTTCTGACATCCCCAGCTTCTCTTCTGATATTCCCGGCGTCTCTTCTGACATCCCTGGCTTCTCTTCTGACATTCCCAGCGTCTCTTCTGACATACCTGACATCTATTCTGACATTCCCGACGTCTCTTCTGACATTCCCGGCGTCTCTTCTGACATCCCCAACGTCTCTTCTGACATCCCCGGCGTCTCTTCTGACATCCCCGGCGTCTCTTCTGACATCCCCAACGTCTCTTCTGACATCCCGGCGTCTCTTCTGACATCCCCAACGTCTCTTCTGACATCCCGGCGTCTCTTCTGACATCCCCGGCTTCTCTTCTGACATCCCCAACATCTATTCTGACATCCCCGGCGTCTCTTCTGACATCCCCAACGTCTCTTCAGACATCCCCGGCGTCTCTTCTGACATTCCCGGCTTCTCTTCTGACATCCCCAACATCTATTCTGACATTCCCGGCTTCTCTTCTGACATTCCCGGCTTCTCTTCTGACATCTCCGGCTTCTCTTCTGACATTCCCGGCGTCTCTTCTGACATCCCTGGCATCTATTCTGACATTCCTGGCTTCTCTTCTGACATCCCCAACATCTATTCTGACATTCCCGGCTTCTCTTCTGATATCCCCGGCTTCTCTTCTGACATTCCCGGCGTCTCTTCTGACATCCCCGGCTTCTCTTCTGACATCCCCGGCGTCTCTTCTAACATTCCCGGTGTCTCTTCTGACATCTCCGGCTTCTCTTCTGACGTTCCTGGCGTCTCTTCTGACATCCCTGGCATCTATTCAGACATTCCCGGCGTCTCTTCTGACATCCCCTGCGTTTCTTCTGACATTCCCGGCGTTTCTTCTGACATTCCTGGCATCTCTTCTGACATCCCCAGCTTCTCTTCTGATATTCCCGGCGTCTCTTCTGACATCCCTGGCTTCTCTTCTGACATTCCCAGCGTCTCTTCTGACATACCTGACATCTATTCTGACATTCCCGACGTCTCTTCTGACATTCCCGGCGTCTCCTCTGACATCCCCAACGTCTCTTCTGACATCCCCGGCGTCTCTTCTGACATCCCCGGCGTCTCTTCTGACATCCCCAACGTCTCTTCTGACATCCCGGCGTCTCTTCTGACATCCCCAACGTCTCTTCTGACATCCCGGCGTCTCTTCTGACATCCCCGGCTTCTCTTCTGACATCCCCAACATCTATTCTGACATCCCCGGCGTCTCTTCTGACATCCCCAACGTCTCTTCAGACATCCCCGGCGTCTCTTCTGACATCCCCGGCGTCTCTTCTGACATCCCCAACGTCTCTTCTGACATTCCCGGCTTCTCTTCTGACATCTCCCGCGTCTCTTCTGACATCTCCCGCTTCTCTTCTGACATCTCCCGCTTCTCTTCTGACATTCCCAGCATCTCTTCTGACATCCCTGGCATCTATTCTGACATTCCCGGCGTCTCTTCTGACATCCCCGACGTCTCTTCTGACATTCCTGGCGTCTCTTCTGACATCCCCAGCTTCTCTTCTGATATTCCCGGCGTCTCTTCTGACATCCCCGGCTTCTCTTCTGACATTCCCAGCGTCTCTTCTGACATTCCCGGCTTCTCTTCTGACATCCCCAACATCTCTTCTGACATCCCCAACATCTATTCTGACATTCCCAGCGTCTCTTCTGACATCCCCGGCGTCTCTTCTGACATCCCTGGCGTCTCTTCTGACATTCCCGGCGTCTCTTCTGACATTCCAGGCTTCTCTGCTGACATCCCCAACGTCTCTTCTGACATCCCCAACATCTATTCTGACATTCCCGGCTTCTCTTCTGACATCCCCGGCGTCTCTTCTGACATTCCCGGTGTCTTTTCTGACATCTCTGGCTTCTCTTCTGACATTCCCGGCGTCTCTTCTGACATCCCTGGCATCTATTCTGACATCCCAAACGTCTCTTCTGACATTCCCGGCATCTCTTCTGACATCCCCGGCTTCTCTTCTGACATCCCCAGCATCTCTTCTGACATCCCCAACGTCTCTTCTGACATCCCAAACGTCTCTTCTGACATCCCCGGCGTCTCTTCTAACATTCCCGGTGTCTCTTCTGACATCTCCGGCTTCTCTTCTGACATTCCTGGCGTCTCTTCTGACATCCCTGGTATCTATTCAGACATTCCCGGCGTCTCTTCTGACATCCCCTGCGTTTCTTCTGACATTCCCGGCATTTCTTCTGACATTCCTGGCATCTCTTCTGACATCCCCAGCTTCTCTTCTGATATTCCCGGCGTCTCTTCTGACATCCCTGGCTTCTCTTCTGACATTCCCAGCGTCTCTTCTGACATACCTGACATCTATTCTGACATTCCCGACGTCTCTTCTGACATTCCCGGCGTCTCTTCTGACATCCCCAACGTCTCTTCTGACATCCCCGGCGTCTCTTCTGACATCCCCAACGTCTCTTCTGACATCCCGGCGTCTCTTCTGACATCCCCAACGTCTCTTCTGACATCCCCGGCTTCTCTTCTGACATCCCCAACATCTATTCTGACATCCCCGGCGTCTCTTCTGACATCCCCGGCGTCTCTTCTGACATCCCCAACGTCTCTTCAGACATCCCCGGCGTCTCTTCTGACATCCCCAACGTCTCTTCTGAAATCCCCAACATCTATTCTGACATTCCCGGCTTCTCTTCTGACATCCCCAGCGTCTCTTCTGACATCTCCCTCGTCTCTTCTGACATCTCCCGCGTCTCTTCTGACATCTCCCGCTTCTCTTCTGACATCTCCCGCTTCTCTTCTGACATTCCCAGCATCTCTTCTGACATCCCTGGCATCTATTCTGACATTCCCGGCGTCTCTTCTGACATCCCCGACGTCTCTTCTGACATTCCTGGCGTCTCTTCTGACATCCCCAGCTTCTCTTCTGATATTCCCGGCGTCTCTTCTGACATCCCCGGCTTCTCATCTGACATTCCCAGCGTCTCTTCTGACATTCCCGGCTTCTCTTCTGACATCCCCAACGTCTCTTCTGACATCCCCAACATCTATTCTGACATTCCCAGCGTCTCTTCTGACATCCCCGGCGTCTCTTCTGACATCCCTGGCGTCTCTTCTGACATTCCCGGCGTCTCTTCTGACATTCCAGGCTTCTCTGCTGACATCCCCAACGTCTCTTCTGACATCCCCAACATCTATTCTGACATTCCCGGCTTCTCTTCTGACATCCCCGGCGTCTCTTCTGACATTCCCGGTGTCTTTTCTGACATCTCCGGCTTCTCTTCTGACATTCCCGGCGTCTCTTCTGACATCCCTGGCATCTATTCTGACATTCCCGGCGTCTCTTCTGACATCCCCGTCGTCTCTTCTGACATTCCCGATGTCTCTTCTGACATTCCCGGCTTCTCTTCTGACATTCCCGGCGTCTCTTCTGACATCCCCGGCTTCTCTTCTGACATCCCCGGCGTCTCTTCTAACATTCCCGGTGTCTCTTCTGACATCTCCGGCTTCTCTTCTGACATTCCCGGCGTCTCTTCTGACATCCCCTGCGTTTCTTCTGACATTCCCGGCGTTTCTTCTGACATTCCTGGCATCTCTTCTGACATCCCCAGCTTCTCTTCTGATATTCCCGGCGTCTCTTCTGACATCCCTGGCTTCTCTTCTGACATTCCCAGCATCTCTTCTGACATACCTGACATCTATTCTGACATTCCCGACGTCTCTTCTGACATTCCCGGATTCTCTTCTGACATCCCCAACATCTATTCTGACATTCCCGGCTTCTCTTCTGATATCCCCGGCGTCTCTTCTGACATTCCCGACATCTCTTCTGACATCCCCGGCATCTCTTCTGACATTCCCGGCGTCTCTTCTGACATCCCCAACGTCTCTTCTGACATCCCCAACGTCTCTTCTGACATCCCCAACGTCTCTTCTGACATCCCAAACGTCTCTTCTGACATTCCCGGCATCTCTTCTGACATCCCCGGCTTCTCTTCTGACATCCCCAGCATCTCTTCTGACATCCCCAACGTCTCTTCTGACATCCCAAACGTCTCTTCTGACATTCCCGGCGTCTCTTCTGACATCCCCGGCGTCTCTTCTGACATCCCCGGCATCTCTTCTAACATCTCCGGCGTCTATTCTGTCATCCCCGTCTTCTCTTCTGACATCCGCAGCGTCTCTTCTGACATCCGCAGCGTCTCTTCTGATTAGTAGCCCCACTAGATCATTAAGTTGCCGCATGACATCATGGAGGCCTACTAATCAGATGAGGCACTGGTGATGCCGCAGGAAGGATGAGGATCACAGAGCTCTTCCTGATGGCGCCTGGACCCACATCCTGCAAATGTTTTTTATTTTTCAACTCCATACCAGTTAGGCTTCGTTCACACTTGTGTTTTGATATTAAGTTTCCTCCATTTGGAAGAGCAGACAAAATTAATATGAAAACAAATTTGTTGCATAACTGATGCATACCGAAGCAGTAGGACCCTATTGATGATTATGGGGACGTTTTGGGTTATGTATTTGTTTGTAGAAGAAAGAACACAAGTGCACTGCCAAAACACGAGGGTGAACGTAGCCGAACTGGTATACCAACTCTCCGGTTACATCTGTGTTATGGCTCACCTGGGGAGGTGTTTTCGCTACACTCTAGTTCAGAATGAGCAGCATGGGCTGGAGGCAGAGGAGTTTGATAGTTTGAATGGCACATGGAACAGCAGAGCTAGATATGCAGACAGGCTCCTTGGAATAGCAGAGCCCAAAGTGTGAAAAGCACCATGGTGCACCGAGCAGTGTGTGTGGTCAGACACTTTTGTACAGCAGATTGCTATAAAAGAAAGAGTACCTTCATACAGTACAGCAAAAAATGCGTATAGCACCTAGAAACAGCAGAGCCGTGTAGATAGACCTTGATGCAGCAGATATGAGTGTGTGGACAGCTCCTTAAAAGATAGTCATGTAGGAAGACCGGTACCTTTGTATAGCCGAGCCCAGTGTGTGGACAGTGCTTTGGAACAACAGGCCGCCACCTTGATGTAGCATAGCTGAGTGTGTGGATAGCACCTTGGAACGGCAGAGGAGTGTTTGTCAGGAGGCATTCTTAGCATTATCTATGAGCAATAGCAGAGCTGCATTAGTCAGGTGGCTCAGAGAATGTGCACTACTACCTTACAAAGCCTAGGGACATGACATTATATGTGTATATGGGGTTACCAAAGTAACCAGATGTGCACATATGCGGAGAGAAGACGCACGGACTAGCACTGGAGCCAGGACAGGTGAGTAACAGAATAGGAGTCAAGAACTCAGAGGATTTGGATAGATATCTTGGACAGGGAACACCTACAATTGTATGTATGTCCTCATGATGCAGAAATAGGGAAAAACTATAGCCATAGGCTCCGTGCTCCACCACGTTCTCTAGCAAACCACAGGTTGCTGTAGGATGAGATCTAAGACTGGTTTGGACGCTCAGAGGATGTCAGGCCACGTGCATCTGGCAATGTACTGGAGGGTGGAGGAAGATGTAAGGATAGGTCATTAGTAGTACTAAGCCCCAGACAGGGGCTCAGTTTTCCCTCTATGAGTCATGAGTCACTGCAACAGTCCCTGGAAGTGGGGAGGAGTGGGGCAGCTGGGTCAGGATTTGAAGAGGGGAAAGATAAATGCAGGGACAAGAGACTTCCTGTTTCTACATAGAGCAAAGAGAAGAGAAAAATTAGCTGGGTAGAAAGGCGAAATGAGCAATTGTAAGTACGCATTGCTATATACTATTATGATTGCAATAACGAGGCTAACAGCTTTGATGTGAACAGGAGTGCTTCTTTAATATGGTCATGTTAATGTACAGTTAATGGGACTGTACAAGAGTGAAAAACTGCCTTTTTTTTAACCAAAAAACTGCTACACATAGGTAATGAGTGTGGTATTAGTCAAGTGCAATACCAGGCATAACCCATGCACAGACCTGGCCCTGTTTCTGGAAGACATCAATCATGTCTCCTAGTTCTGTGCAACCTCTTTAAGGAGCCTTTATCATTTATATTTGTTTATTCATAAAAATGCAAAATAAATCCATTACAGTAATTGGTAAAATACAGGCTGGTCAGGTTATACTTATTCGTGTGAAGTGCACGCACCCCAGGGTCTGCCCGGCTTTCTCTCTCCTGTGGGGCCCCAGTGGCAGCGAGCCTGTGCCATGGAGGGAATTGCTGACTAGGAAGTCACAGTAAGCCTGGTCTCATCTGCACGACTGCACACCGTGAAAAGTATGAATAAATCATTCCCCTAGTAGTGGCGCTCTCTCTATCCGCTCCGGATATTGCTGACATGTTTTGTCAGTGATCTCAGGGAACGCCATTCATTGTACCAGCGGCCTCAATAGCTGATGTTCTGTGTCCATAGCTGACCTGCTACATTCAGTCATTCCCATGTGGACGGTGCCTCTCCTGTAATGGTGTCCAGCCTCCAAAAACAGCAGACGTTGTTATATTGTGTACAATGTAATAGGAAAAACAGACATTTTACAACAGCCGTTACATTCAGGTTCCTGCTGCATTTTTTGACATTTCCAGCAATGTTCTCAACAAAACTAACCTAACTGACCTTATAAATGTCAAGGCTTCTGGCACACCGCTAGTGTTAATTGAATTTGTCACTAGGTTTTTGCTACCCATTCTAAGAGCATCATGATGTAGGGTGCAAGGACCCTGATTCAGTTCTCTGAATGCTGAGCTCTGTATAACCCCGCCCACACAACTGGCAGCTTTCTGTGTACACTGTGCATAGGCAGAAAGCTGCCAGTAAGTCGCAGAGACGGGGTTATACAGAGCTCATGAATATGGAGGACGACCTGGCAGCAGGATTACTAGTCCTCTAGTGATAATCTCCTGCTGATAAAACTGTGGTTGTATCAAAACTACACTAAGCAGCCCAGTAAGTGACAGATCGCTGCAATCAGGGTCTATGTTCCTACATTATGCTGCTCTCGAATTAGGTGGCAAAACCTGGTGACACATTCCCTTTAACAGCAGCATAATACAGGAATGAAAAAAAGTGAATACATGTATCTGGAAATGTGTTATTTTTTGTTTTACCCCTAAGGTCCAATCCTTAATTTTTCCCAGTGGCAGCCATGGGCAGATCATTGGGTAGGCACTCCCATAGTCATGACATTGGACATTGTGTAGACACCCCCATAGTCATTGCATTGGACATTGGGTAGGCACCCCCATAGTCATGACATTGGACATTGGGTAGGCACCCCCATAGTCATGCTATTGACTTCTTTGTCTACTAGTTAGTAATTGTGATAAGATTCAATTCTGCTGAAAGTCAGAGGTCTCCAAACATTGGTCTCCTTACACAGATAGAACATGTAGCCATTACAGTCTATGGGGCTGTTCACATATCTGTGCTTTTTTTTGCTGACCACTTGTCACATGGCCTTGTGATGGATCAAAATTACCCTTACAAATCAATATGTCCAGGAAAGACCCAGAAAGCACATGGATGGTATCAGTGTACAGTCTGCGTGATTAACATTGTAGGGCCTTACTCAGACATCTGTGTTGCACATACGTGTTCTATTCATGTTTTTCTGTGCTAGGACATGTACCCATTAAAATCTATGTTGATATTCACACGTCTGTGTTTTTTTGCGCACTGTGTGCAAAATTCACTGATACATACCAGTCTGCAGTGTAGCTTGTGTGGCCACTAGATGTCAGCACATGTGAAATTTGCAACACTTCATTATTAGTGATCAGCGAGCACTAAAATGCTGTACACGTAGCGTTTTTGATGCATTTTTGCACTTTTGCATTGCTTTCAACAAAGACAAATGCATTCACTGGGAAATGTCATTTTAACATTTTACAACCTTATCTGGCCATGTGGTGTGTGACACATCATCAGACACATGCATACAGTGCTGAAAAGACATGGGAACAGCATGGGGAAGACCTCTGGAAGCATTTCTGACTCCCAGATCACTGCCTAAAAGTGTGCCCATCATAAGTGATCCTTGGCGCATGCGAAGATGCCTCCCGCCATGCACCTGTCGTTGCAGACTTGCAACAATCACCGTCCACGTCCTTGTCCCAGTGCAGCGTTCAGTTGTCCCTACACCCTTCCTTGGAATGCAAGCGCTAGTATGCAGCCAGCCAGCCACCCACCCACAGGCTGCAATACTATACTGCCAAATTTTTGACAGCTGCTTGCACTTGAAATGTGGCCTTTTAGGCTTGTGGAGGCGGAAGCTTTTCATAACCTGATGCCGGCAGCGGCCGGGTGTCCATACTCGGTCCTCAGCCGCCACTATTTCTCCCGGTATCGTCTCCGCCTTCCACAAGCATGGGTCCCACATCATTACCCATGCCCTCCCCAGTGCACTTACTGGGAAGGACTGCCTAACCACAAACACGTGGACAGGTGAATGTGGCCAGGGACGGTACGAAGCCAGTCCACAATTTTTTTCCTGAGAGTTGCATTTAGCTCGGTGAAAGGACTGGCATAGAGGGAAACCATATCTACCCTGCGTGTCATTTCTCCCAGGAAGTCCTGTAATTGAGCTTGTTGCAGAAGCAATGGCAGCCTGTCCAACATCATCCCGCCCTTGTCGGTGGTGCTTTGACACACACACATCTTTCTTTGCGCATTTAATTTCATGAATACAGAGTTGGACAATGGCCTGATCTGTAATGCGGTTTAAGAAATAACATGCATTAGCATGTCCGATCCACATTAAAAAAGCAGCCATAGAGTGTCCGGGAACCTTCCCCCATGCTTTTCTTAGCCAGGGCTGCTTCTCCGCAGGGTTAGAGGGTCCCACCAGAGAACCGGAGACTCCTCCAGTGGGCCCTGGCTTCTCCTTCAGAAGAGTTCATAGTGCCGAGGAGGTGAGGCCATTATGATGATAGAGGTCACCATCTGCTTAGTTTTCTGTTACTTGGAATGCAAGTGCAAGTATGCAGCCAGCCACCCACCCACCCACAGGCCGCAACACTAAACTGCCAGATTTCTGGGCAGCTGCTTGCACTTGAAATATGGCCTTTTAAGCTCGTGGAGGCGGAAGCTTTTCACAACCTCATGCCGGCGGCGGCTGGGTGTCCATGTTCGGTCCCCAGCCGCCACTATTTCTCCCGGTATCGTCTCTGCCTTCCACAAACACGGGTCCCACAACATTACCTGTGCCCTCCCCAGTGCACTTACTGACAAGGACCGCCTAACCACAAACACGTGGACAAGTGAATGTGGCCAGGGACGGTACGGAGCCAGTCCACAATTTTTTTTGCTGAGAGTTGTATTTAGCACGGTGAAAGGACTGGCATAGAGGGAAACCGTATCTACCCTGGGTGTCATTTCTCCCAGGAAGTCCTCTAATGCAGCTTGTTGCAGAAGCAATGGCAGCCTGTCCAACATCAACTCGCACTTGTCGTTGGTGCTTTCACACACACACATCTTTCTTTGCGTATTTAATTTCTTGAATACAGAGTTGGACAATGGCCTGATCTGTAATGATGTTTAAGAAATAACATGCATAAGCATGACCGATCCACATTAAAAAAGCAGCCATAGAGTGTCCGGGAACCTTCTGCCACACTTTTCTTAGCCAGGGCTGCTTTTCGGCAGGGTTGGACGGGCCCACCAGAGAACCGGAGACTCCTCCGGTGGGCCCTGGCTTCTCCTTCAGGAGAGTTCATAGTGCCGAGGTGAGGCCATGATGATGATAGAGGCCACCATCTGCTTAATTGTCCATACTCGGTCCCCAGCCGCCACTATTTCTCCCGGTATGATCTCCGCCTTCCACAAGCACGGGTCACACAACATTACCTGTGCCCTCCCCAGTGCACTTACTGGGAAGGACCACCTAACCACAAACACGTGGACAGGTGAATGTGGCCAGGGACGGTACGGAGCCAGTCCACAACTTTTTTTGCTGACAGTTGTATTTAGCTCGGTGAAAGGACTCCCTGGCATAGAGGGAAACTGTATCTACTCCAGCTGTCATTCCTCCGTCACCAGGTTCCGCCCATTGTCACACACGACCATGCCTGGCTGTATGTTCAGCGGTGAGAGCCACAGATCAGGCTGCTGTGTTACAGCTTTCAAGAACTCTGCAGTGCTGGGCGGTTTGTCAATTAGGCATTAAGCATGTTATCTTCAGCACAGCCTGTTGCCGCTTGGCCAAAGCAGTGCTGCAGTGCTGTCAGTTTGTGACTGATGTGGTCATTTCGGAGATGGAGGAGGAGGTGCAGGAGCTGAACAATGTGATTACATTGATGTTAAATTGGTGACGCTGTTTTTTATACTAAAAAAAGATCCTATTGTTTTGTTTTTTTTCCATTATTTTTTAAGACAAATGCATTCACTGGGAAATGTCATTTTAACATTTTACAACCTTATCTGGCAATGTGGTGTGTGACACATCATCAGACACATCCTGTTTTATTGATGATGGAGGGACTCTGAAAGTCATAAAGCTTATTTTTATAGGGACATCAGACGGCCCTTACTATTCTTAAAAGGCCAGCAGTCGGTCCTCGCTATTGTTAGAGAGCCATCAGCCGGCTATGCTTTGTTGTTCCCATTATTAACAAGTGGGTCTCTTATACTGTTATTGCGTATCCACTGACTACAAGGGCTGCCAAAAATTTGGACGCAACCCAATACCACTTTGAAGAGACATAGAGGACGGTCTCTGTAAAAAAAATGTTCCCATTTTAAAGGAGCGGGTCTCCTATAGTGGGAATGCCCATGCTGTGACTACAAGGGCTGCATAAATTTGGGAAAAACCCCACTAAGAATTTAAAGACACATAGAGCAGGGACACAGTAACAAGTACGACATGTTACCATTAGAAAGGAGAGAGTCTGCTATACGGTTATAGGGTATGCAGTGAATCCAACGGCTGACCAATTTTAGAAAAAAACCCACTAAGAATTTAAAGACACACAGAGCATGTGTTAGAACCCTCCTGTTAGTTTTTTCTATCTTGTGTTTTGCGGTCTGGATTTGTCTGGATTTTCATGAAATTAATAAGATTACCGTACGCAATTCCTACCCATTACCGTTAATTCCTGACTTGTTTAACCAGTTAGTGGGAGCCAAGTGGTTCTCCAAAATTGATCTCCGGGGGGCATACAATTTGTTACGTGTGAAGGAGGGTGATGAACGGAAAACTGCTTTTAACACTCCGGTAGGTCATTTTGAGAATCTGGTGATGCCTTTTGGTCTTACCAATGCACCTGCATTTTTTCAGAACCTTATTAATGACATCCTGAGAGCTCTGACTGGTAAGAATGTGGTTGTGTATTTGGATGACATTTTGATTTATTCACCAGATCTGGAGTCCCATTGGCAGAGTGTACGTGAAGTTTTGCAGTTATTGGGTGATAATTCACTCTTTGCTAAGCTGGAGAAATGTGAGTTCGCTGTGCAGAAAATTAGTTTTTTGGGCTACATTGTCTCCACCGAGGGCTTTGAGATGGACCCTGTGAAGGTTCAGGCTGTGCAGGAATGGCCTAGGCCTATTGGTTTGAAATCTATACAGAGATTTTTGGGTTTTGCCAATTATTACAGGAAATTCATTAAGAATTTTTCTGTAATTGTTAAACCTCTAACTGATCTCACCAGGAAAAGTGTGAATATGGCCCAGTGGACTACTGAGGCCATTGAAGCGTTTAAGTATCTCAAAAAGAGGTTCAGTTCTGCCCCTATCCTTATGCAGCCTGATGAGACCAAGCCTTTTTTGGTCGAGGTCGATGCTTCATCGGTGGGGGTCGGAGCAGTTTTGTCTCAGGAGAACAAGGGTGGAGTACATCCTTGTGCCTTCTTTTCGAAAAAAATTTCGGAAACCGAACTGAATTATGATGTTGGAAATCGGGAGTTGCTGGCTATTAAACTCGCGTTTGAACATTGGCGTCATTTTTTGGAAGGCGCTAGATTTCCTATTCAGGTTTTCACAGATCATAAGAATTTGATCTATCTGGATGCTGCCAAGCTAGGTGGGCACTTTTTTTTCTCGGTTTCATTTTTCTGTTACCTATATCCCTGGTACTAAGAATGTTAAAGCCGATGCTTTATCTCACAGCTTCTCTCCTACGGTCGGTGCCGAGGAGGAGGAGAGCATTTTACAGAAAGGAGTTGTGGTGGCGGCTTTGGACTCCATTTTGGAGAATGGGATTCTGAAAGCTCAAGATGATGCTTCATCTAACACTTCCCATGGGAGGTTGTTCGTGCCTAGAGCCTTTAGGAGAGATTTGTTTGTGGAGTGTCATGAGTCTCTGTTGGCAGGTCATCCAGGAATTTCGGAGACTAAGAGACTGATCAGTCGCAGTTTTTGGTGGCCTGGATGGCAGAAGGAAGTCATCAAGTGGGTGCGTCAGTGTACTGTGTGCGCTAGGTCAAAGGCTTCACATACTCCTGCTGCGGGGTTGCTTTGCCCTCTGGAGGTTCCTAGTGCGCCGTGGACGCATCTCACTATGGATTTTATTACTGATCTTCCTGTGTCCGAGGGTTTTACTGTCATTTGGGTGGTCGTGGACCATTTTAGTAAGATGTGTCATTTGGTTCCATTCATTAAGTTGCCCTGCGCCAAGACACTCGCTAAGGCGTTTGTTAAGGAGATTGTCAAGCTCCATGGCGTTCCCACGGATATTGTTTCTGATAGAGGACCTCTGTTTGTGGCTCGCTTTTGGCGTGCTTTTTGTGACAGGTTGGGAGTCCATTTGTCATGGACAGACTGAAAGAAAGAACCAGGATGTTGAGCAGTTTTTGCGTTGTTTTGTGGCGGACAATCAAGAGGTGTGGTCGGAGTTTCTGCCTCTTGCAGAATTTGCTCTTAACAATCAAACATCCTCCTCTGCTGGGTGTTCTCCTTTTTTTGTTGTACTGGGAGACATCTGTCTTTTGGTTCTTTTTCCAAATTGGGGTCGGCGGTGCCGGAGGAGGAGAATTTTTCCGGTGGTTTGGAGAGAGTTTGGACTAATGTACGTTATAACCTTCAAGAGGCTAACAAAAAGTCCAAGAAGTATTTTGACAGGAAACGTAAAGAGGTTTTGTTTACTGTGGGTGACATGGTTTGGTTGTCCTCGAAGAACCTGTGGTTGAGGATTCCCTCTAAAAAACTGGGTCCTAAGTTTGTGGGTCCATTTAAAGTGCTTCAGGTTGTTAACCCATCTGCTGTTAGGCTGGATGTCCCTACTTCCTGGAAGATTAATCCTGTGTTTCATGTTTCCTTGTTGAAAAAGGCTGACGTATCTGATAGGGACGTCACTGTCACAGTTCCTCCTGTGGTGGAAGACGGCGAATATCAAATTTCACGTATCTTGAATTCTAGATGGCATAGAGTGAGATTACAGTATCTTGTCTCCTGGAAGGATTTCGGTCCCGAAGACAACTCCTGGGTAAAGACGGATGATGTCTCTGCTCCTAGGCTTGTTAAAGCTTTCCACAGTTGGTTTCTGGATAGGCCTGGGCCTGGAGGATCCGGAGGATCCTCATAAATGAAGGGGTACTGTTGGAACCCTCCTGTTAGTTTTTTCTATCTTGTGTTTTGCGGTCACGTGACCATCTGCCTATATATTCCAGCTCCGCCCTTCTGGCTTTGCTGGACTTCAGTGTTGTTTGACTGTTTTACTAGCCTGGTGCTTCGGTGCCTATCTCTGTCAGTTTGCTTGGTCCTCCTTGACCTCTAGTACTTTTTGTCAGTTTGTCTTTTGTGTTGTACAACAATTTCTGTTTAGGAGGTGTCCCATTTTTGTCCCAGTCCTTAGTTCTTTTAGGGACCCCTCCCTTAATTCTATAGGTCTTCGTTCAGACTAGCCGAGGACGAAGGCGGGTCTGTTCACTAGGAACAGGCAGCCCGCTACATCGTAGGGATTCAGCTTAGTCTTACTGTAGGGACAGCTTTCCCCTATCTTTCCTTAGTTCTTGTTGCAGATCATAACAGCAGGGCCACAGTAACAAGTACGACATGTTCCCATTAGAAAGGAGAGAGTCTGCTATACAGTTATAGGGTATGCAGTGAGTCCAACGGCTGACCAGTTTTAGGAAAAATCCCACTAAGAATTTAAAGAGACATAGAGCAGGGCCACAGTAACAAGGTACGACATGTTCCCATTAGAAAGGAGAGGGTCTGCTATACAGTTATAGGGTATGCAGTGAGTCCAACGGCTGACCAATTTTAGGAAAAACCCCACTAAGAATTTAAAGACACATAGAGTAGGGCCACAGTAACAAGTGCAACATGTTCCCATTAGAAAGGAGAGGGTCTGCTATACAGTTATAGGGTATGCAGTGAGTCCAACGGCTGACCAATTTTAGGAAAAAACCCAATAAGAATTTAAAGACACTTAGAGCAGTGCCACAGTAACGACAAATTCCCATTAGAAAGGAGAGAGTCTCCCATAGTGTTGGCCTATGCAGTGAATGCAAAGTCTGCCAAAAATTTGGAGGCACTTCAATGCCCCTTGGAAGAGACGTGAAGGAGGGCCTCATAAAAAAATGTTCCCATTAGAAAGGAGCGTGCCTCCTATACTTGTAATGCCCATGCACTAAGTGTATGGGCTGACTAACATTTACCCCTGGGGGGTATACATGAACATACTGTATAAAAAAATTTTTTTACGGGCATCATAAACACCCTTTAAAAAAATTATGTGGGTGTTGCATCACGGACCTTGGTCACCCTGGTGATATGGTGGTGGAGGATGAGGAGAAGGAGGAGGACAAGAGCAAATAGCCAAAATCAGGAAGCGTATACCCATGTGTGGGTGTGAAAAGGTGCATGGGAATACACCTCCCAAGAAAAGACACTGCATTTGAGTTTCTGTTACGCTGCTATCATTCGGTGGTGCTGAGAAGTCTGGCCAAATCCAGCCCTTGTTCATTTTTATAAGAGTCAGCCTGTCAGCATTTTCAGTTGACAGGCGGATGCACTTAACAGTTATAATTCCACCAGCTGCACTAAAAACCCACTCTGATAAAACGCTGGCGGCAGGGCAGGCCAGGACCTCCAAGGCATGGAGAGCCAGTTCATTCCACGTATCCCGCTTGGATACCCAATAATTATAAGGCACAGCGGAATCACGGAGGACATTGGTACGGTCAACAAGGTACTCCCTCAGCATCTTCCCAAACTTTGCACTCCTTGTGAGAATACCCCGCGCCTTAGGGCCTGTGCGGTGTTCCCCTGCCTCTGCTGGATAGAAGTTGTGTCTCTCTCGCCTGTTCTCCTTGGTTGTCCAATGAAGTGTGCCCTCTGCTGCCAGCGTTTTCAGATGGGAATTTTTTTAATAATTCCGCAACAAGGGCCTTCTGGTACAGCCCCATTTCTGTAGACCTCTCCGCCTCAGGAATAAGAGATATAAAGTTCTCCTTGTAGCGTGGGTCTAAAAGTGTCACCAACCAGTAATGACTGTCAACAAAAAATTTGAGAATGCGAGGGTCATGGGAAAGGGAGCGTAACATATACTCAACCATGCGCACCAGACTACTAACAGGCAAGACTTCCGTGTCCTCACCAAGAGGATGACTGACCATGCTCTCCTCCTCCTCTTTGTCCTCTGGCCATACATGCTGAACAGACGGTATGACAGCTGTGCAGGTAGTACCGTCTATAGGCCATGAAACTAGCTCCTGTCCTTCCTCCTCCTTCTCCTCTTCCTGATTGTCACCCAATCCACATTGGGATGAGATGAGACTTGGCTGTGTGTAATCACTCTGTATGGTTCCTTGCTCCATCTCATCTTGCTCCGCCTGCAATGCATCCTCTTTGATTGTGAGCAGAGAGCGTTTCAGAAGACAGAGAAGCGGGATGGTGATGCTAATTATGGCGTCATCGCCGCTCACCATCTTGGTGGAGTCCTCAAAGTTTTAGAGGATGGTACATACAGTACAGACCAAAAGTTTGGACACACCTTCTCATTTAAAGATTTTTCTGTATTTTCATGACTATGAAAATTGTACATTCACACTGAAGGCATCAAAACTATGAATTAACACATGTGGAATTATATACTTAACAAAAAGTGTGAAACAACTGAAAATATGTCTTATATTCTAGGTTCTTCAAAGTAGCCACCTTTTGCTTTGATGACTGCTTTGCACACTCTTGGCATTCTCTTGATGAGCTTCAAAAGGTAGTCACCGGAAATGGTCTTCCAACAATCTTGAAGGAGTTCCGAGAGATGCTTAGCACTTGTTGGCCCCTTTGCATTCACTCTGCGGTCCAGCTCACCCCAAACCATCTCGATTGGGTTCAGGTCTGTGACTGTGGAGGCCAGGTCATCTGGCATAGCACCCCATCACTCTCCTTCTTGGTCAAATAGCCCTTACACAGCCTGGAGGTGTGTTTGGGTTCATTGTTGAAAATAAATGATGGTCCAACTAAACGCAAACCGGATGGAATTGCATGCCACTGCATGCTGGTTCAGTATGCCTTCAATTTTGAATATATCCCCAACAGTGTCACTAGCAAAGCACCCCCACACCATCACACCTCCTCCTCCATGCTTCACGGTGGGAACCAGGCATGTAGAGTCCATCCGTTCACCTTTTCTGCGTCGCACAAAGACATGGTGGTTGGAACCAAAGATCTCAAATTTGGACTCATCAGACCAAAGCACAGATTTCCACTGGTCTAATGTCCATTGCTTGTGTTCTTTAGTCCAAGCAAGTCTCTTCTGCTTGTTGCCTGTCCTTAGCAGTGGTTTCCTAGCAGCTATTTTACCATGAAGGCCTGCAGCACAAAGTTTCCTCTTAACAGTTGTTGTAGAGATGTGTCTGCTGCTAGAACTCTGTGTGGCATTGACCTGGTCTCTAATCTGAGCTGCTGTTAACCTGCAATTTCTGAGGCTGGTGACTCGGATAAACTTATCCGAGTCCAAACTTTTGGTCTGTACTGTATGTCTGAAATCCATGTCATCCGTGTGACGGAGAAAGCAGAGTTTTAAATACCTGGCCTGTAGGTAAGTAGTTTGAACAGCAAACTGCTGTGAATTGCTTCACTGACACACTAAAGGAAATTTTTAATGGAGGCCAGAAATGGCAGTATTTTCTGACAATGCATATGTGATCTGTGTGATGGAGAAAACAGAATTTTAGATACCTGGCCTGTAGGTAAGTAGTTTGAACAGCAAACTGCTGTGAATTGTTCACTGACACACTAAAGGAAATTTTTAAATAGCTGGATTTTCAGCGTTGTAATATGGAAAGGACCTGGCTGTATTCTGCAGTGCCAGCAAGCAAATGGCGCAGAAAAATGGTGTTCTCTGGATTGCTTTTTAAGCAAATAATGAGGATTAAGATCCAAAGAAAAGTATTCCTGGCCCCTGAGACCTGGGCCTTTGTATTGAAATATCTAACAGCAGCAGAAGGCAGAATTGGAATGGAGCCTCTTGTGCTATATGCATTGCAGTCTGCTATATACACTGCCTGCCTATACACCCTGCCTGACTGATATCTCTACAGATGGATTAGTTAGTCCTCAGAAGGACTGTTTGTTAAGATTGATATGTGTAATGTATGGTTTTTCTCCCTACACTACCTAATACACAAGCAAATCTCTCCCTGACGCAGCAGCACCTCTCCCTACACTGTCTGATCCGGAGTGACTGTGACGAGCATGGCGGCGCCAGGTCTGATATAGACCTGATGACGCTGTGTGGCCAGCCAATCACTGTAATGCCTACAACCAACATGGCTACGGAATTACAGTGCATGGCAGGTAATCCCTGCATGTTCATTGGCTCTCTGAAGAGCGCCAAACATGCAGGGAGGGGACCAGAGTTCCCGCCTGAGCAACCCGGAAATACTCAGCGAGTACCAAGCAGTAGCGAGCATGCTCGCTCATCAGTATTCATTAGTGATGAACGAGTATGTTTTGTTAACCCTTTCGCCGAGTATGCTCGGCCGAGCACCGAGTGTTTATAGCGTGCTCTGGCTTTAAGTTTTCATCCCTCCGTGAACATGATTTGCAACTGTTTGACAGATTTAATACATGTGAGGAATGGTGGAAAAACAGGCATTCCTCACATGTATTAAATCTGTCAAACAGTCGCAAATCATGTTCACGGAGCGACGAAAACTTAAAGCCCGAGCACGCTGTAAATACTCGGTACTAGGCCGAGTATACTCGGCGAAAGAGTTAACAAAACATACTCGCTCATCACTACTATTCATTATTTATCCATTTATCATTGGACGCACCTATCTAAAAGATGTAAAAGAAGATTATATATATTATTTATCAGTCTTTCACTGATTTTGTTTTAAATTTAGCCCCATTTTTTAACTTAAATGTAGAATAGCTTTGTTCTGGAACATTAGCTTCATTCATGTTTAATGTATGAACAGATGACAGGACATTAATGATGAGTGAGTATGTTTTGTTAACCCTTTCGCCGAGTATGCTCGGGCGAGCACCGAGTAGTTACAGCTGCTCGGTGTTATGTTTGAATCACTCCCGTGTGCATGATTTGCGACTGTTTGACAACTTTAATACATGTGAGGAATGTCTATTTCTTACACATTCCTCACATGTATTAAAGCTGTCAAACAGTTGCAAATCATGCACACGGGAGTGATTCAAACATATCACCAAGCAGCGGTAACTACTCGGTACTCACCCGAGCATACTCGCCGAAAGGGTTAACAAAACAAACTCGCTCATCACTACAGGACATCCCATTAATGTTATACTAATACAGTTCAGAATTTATGGATCAGCCAGTGTATTTGTACAGCACATGATCCTGAAACGATCCTGATCTCATCCCAAGGACAACATCTGCAAAGAGTTTGTCCTGTCCCGTGTTTGCGTGGATTTCCTCCGGGTTCTCTGGGTTCCTCCCACACTCCAAGACTTACTGATAGAGAATCTAGATTGTGAGCCCCAATGGGGGAAGTGATGACAAGTCTGTAAAGTGCTGCAGAATATGTTAGCGCTATATAAGCATTGTATAATAAAGAAAATCCTCTCACATCACTGTATTTATTGTTCCATATAGCCAAAACTTTGGGTGCAAGACACAATAAGAGGTGTAAATCTTTGCATCATAATTTTTCTCTCAACAGTGTTTCCCAAACTCCAGTCCTCAGTGCCCCCAACAGTTCATGTTTTCAGGATCTCTTACTATTGCACAGGTGATGGAGTTATTATTGTGACGACACCGCGTTTATTCTTAATTATATAAGAAAAAACCTCGGCACACCATGGAAAAAAAGAGAGAATATGGACAATGCAAATAATGCAAAAAGAAAGAGACTGTTTATTAAGCCATCCTTTTCATCATGATAGTTCCACAAAAAAAAAAAATTATATGTACATAAACATATACCATCCTAATCTTGTTTATGGTCCAATAAAATTGCACTTAAACATTCACCGACGTTTCGACCTGAGTAGGTCTTTATCAAGGCAATTGGATATTAGATCAATGTAGCTTTGTATAAGGTAATTCTATAATAGAAGAAAATATTGATTAACTAATCATATGTGAAGGAGAGAGGTAAACGAGTGTAAACATATAAGAATAAAAAGTGGTTTAGGGAAAAAAGAGAGAGGAAGAAGAAAATGGAAAGGGGAATAGGGGGAAAAAGGGAAGGGGGAAAAAGAGAGAGAAAAAAATAACAAGTACATGAGTAGACAGATATCAATATATGAAAAAAGAGAAATGACAAATGCTATTTGATTCGCAATTAAGGCCCTTTTGTATACAAAAGTATATAGAGAAAGGGAGAATAGATATAATGAGATCACAATTTATCATACAAGCATGAAACCATGAAATTTACAGACTTACTGGTATATGCTGTTGAAAGGATGTGAACTAATGGGGAAAGCCCTGGTAGTACTAGAAAAACCTAATGAAGGGAAAAAGGGAATTCTTTGAAAGGAATATCAGACCAAAAGCCAGTCAATGGATACATGTCTAAAACTCACAAGCCGAACTATAGTGTTATAAAAACGTACCTGTAGGGGAAGAGAGTGCTGGCAAGGGGATACGTCCCAAAGCAGAAGCGGTAAGTGAAGTAAACATGAGGGTGTGCTATATATGCACGCAAATAGTTAAGTCCTGTGTCCGCATCCAATAGCGAGTCCGTGACCCACGTGCAAGTTCAGTAAATCCGGTGGAGTGCGTCGCTAAGAGCCTGAGTGACGTCATGGTACTTCCGGGAGGGCGCTTCCTGTCTGTGGAACGCACGGTGAACCGCATAGGGATTTCTAGCGCATGCTCACAATATAATGGCAAGTGTAATAGAAAATAGGACGCACAGTATGGTGCTAAAAGAATGCTGGTACCTAATAATGGAAACGGAGACTGGACTCCAACAAAGTGATGAATGACCACTAGATAAAGGTCAATCTGGACAAATGGAAAGAGGGGAAGAAAGAAAAAAAAAAAAAAAAAAAAAAGAAAAGAGAAAAGGGGGAAAAAAGGAAACAGGGGAAAAGAAAAGGGAAGGGAGGGAGAGGGGAAAAAAAGGGAGGAAGGGAGAAAACTCTTGCTAAATATGCGTCTGTAGAAAAGAAAAAAAGAAAGAAAAGAAAAAAAGGAAAGAATATAAATTACAAATTACATAACAGCTGAAGCTCATTATATATGCAGGTACAGAATCATATAAAGAGTGTAAACAACAGTGAAGTATAATAGAAGTCAATCATATCTACAAATACAAAGTCATAATATTTATGGATATCTTCAGTAATAATGGGTCATTATTACTGAATATATCCATAAATATTATGACTTTGTATTTGTAGATATGATTGACTTCTATTATACTTCACTGTTGTTTACACTCTTTATATGATTCTGTACCTGCATATATAATGAGCTTCAGCTGTTATGTAATTTGTAATTTATATTCTTTCCTTTTTTTCTTTTCTTTCTTTTTTTCTTTTCTACAGACGCATATTTAGCAAGAGTTTTCTCCCTTCCTCCCTTTTTTTCCCCTCTCCCTCCCTTCCCTTTTCTTTTCCCCTGTTTCCTTTTTTCCCCCTTTTCTCTTTTTTTTTTTTTTTTTTTTTCTTTCTTCCCCTCTTTCCATTTGTCCAGATTGACCTTTATCTAGTGGTCATTCATCACTTTGTTGGAGTCCAGTCTCCGTTTCCATTATTAGGTACCAGCATTCTTTTAGCACCATACTGTGCGTCCTATTTTCTATTACACTTGCCATTATATTGTGAGCATGCGCTAGAAATCCCTATGCGGTTCACCGTGCGTTCCACAGACAGGAAGCGCCCTCCCGGAAGTACCATGACGTCACTCGGGCTCTTAGCGACGCACTCCACCGGATTTACTGAACTTGCACGTGGGTCACGGACTCGCTATTGGATGCGGACACAGGACTTAACTATTTGCGTGCATATATAGCACACCCTCATGTTTACTTCACTTACCGCTTCTGCTTTGGGACGTATCCCCTTGCCAGCACTCTCTTCCCCTACAGGTACGTTTTTATAACACTATAGTTCGGCTTGTGAGTTTTAGACATGTATCCATTGACTGGCTTTTGGTCTGATATTCCTTTCAAAGAATTCCCTTTTTCCCTTCATTAGGTTTTTCTAGTACTACCAGGGCTTTCCCCATTAGTTCACATCCTTTCAACAGCATATACCAGTAAGTCTGTAAATTTCATGGTTTCATGCTTGTATGATAAATTGTGATCTCATTATATCTATTCTCCCTTTCTCTATATACTTTTGTATACAAAAGGGCCTTAATTGCGAATCAAATAGCATTTGTCATTTCTCTTTTTTCATATATTGATATCTGTCTACTCATGTACTTGTTATTTTTTTCTCTCTCTTTTTCCCCCTTCCCTTTTTCCCCCTATTCCCCTTTCCATTTTCTTCTTCCTCTCTCTTTTTTCCCTAAACCACTTTTTATTCTTATATGTTTACACTCGTTTACCTCTCTCCTTCACATATGATTAGTTAATCAATATTTTCTTCTATTATAGAATTACCTTATACAAAGCTACATTGATCTAATATCCAATTGCCTTGATAAAGACCTACTCAGGTCGAAACGTCGGTGAATGTTTAAGTGCAATTTTATTGGACCATAAACAAGATTAGGATGGTATATGTTTATGTACATATAATTTTTTTTTTTTGTGGAACTATCATGATGAAAAGGATGGCTTAATAAACAGTCTCTTTCTTTTTGCATTATTTGCATTGTCCATATTCTCTCTTTTTTTCCATGGTGTGCCGAGGTTTTTTCTTATATTATTAGACTTTATATTACCTCTGAGCACCCATACCTACAGTGAGCGACCCCTCATTTTGTACATTATATATCTTTTTGGGCTCCCGCTCCTGTAGCCTCCATGTCTTTTTCCACTTTTGCATATAATCAGGAGGAGGCTAACGGTATTATTTCACGTATTACAACCCCAGGAACTTTCCTCCATACCCCTATAGAGGAAGTACGCACTAGAGACCTTGAAAAAGAACGTAAAAGACACACGGCCCTCGAGTTACATAGTATAACCCTTGCCGAATATCATAAAAATCAACGTATTCCACGGGGCTTGAGAGTTCCCTTACGGCCCACTTTATTTCATGACAATCCGGACTTCTGTGCCAAATTTGAGGGAATTTTAAATAAATGTTCAATGGACATTATCTTGCTTACTATTGACTTTCTTCACAAGGAAATTACAGATTTGAATACCAGGATTATAGCAACAGAACAACAACTTAGCAACAACATCTCTTCTGAAGACTTCACGGCTTTGAAGAACAGGGTGGACAAGGTCATCGGTGACTATCGCAACGATCTTCAAGCAAAGAAAAAAACTAAATTTCTTCGTGATACTGAAGATTATCTTAATAACCGAGTATACAATTGGCGTAAGGCCGACATCTACAGAGGGAGCAGTTCCTATAGACGTGGTTATACTTCATCTACGGGTCATAACTCTTCTACTGATAGTGAAAGAGACACAAGCTACCAGAGCCATTTTTTACACCAACGAAGACCACCACGTTTCCAAAGAAGACGAGGAGGGGGAGGCGAGCACTACCAACGGGACAACACCCGAATGATAGCGAGATCCCAGGTAGGACACCAAACATAGTATTCAATATTTCATCTAGTATACTGACTCCAACTGAACTATCTGTCTTACAAAAAGGACTCTCTTTTTGCCCAACCCCCCCCCTTAAATACCTTCACCTTGGAACAAGAACTTCTCCGTTTCTATAGGACTTTGAGACTGAAAGTACATTTTTCATCAGACAAATATTGTACTGATCATCTTGTCGACCAACATAGTGATAAAACTAATATGTTTCATCTCAAAGACCTAAAACTGAATATTTCCAGTCGTTTCCAGCCTCCCAGGTCTTACTATCACGTGGAAACATACATAGACCTAGTACAGAGGGATATTAATGGGTTCTTAGATGCAGTCAAATGTGGTGAGTTTCATAATAAAAATAACCTCACTATAGAGGAAACAAGTGCTCTTTCCTCATTAAAACATAGAAAAGACTTAATCATAAAACCTGCCGATAAAGGGGGCGCATTGGTAGTAATGGACCGTACTTACTACATTGCAGAGATACATACACAACTATTGGATAGAGATACATACCTACCCCTATCTTCTAATCCTACCTCCGAAATATCTGGCCTTATTGCCAATTTAATCAAGAAGCATGTACAAGTTGGGTCCATTGACACTAAACTGGCGGAATTTTTGGTCAATAATCACCCCGTTATCCCCGTTTTCTATACATTACCAAAGATACACAAGAACTTACAGACACCACCAGGGAGACCAATTGTTGCCTCGACCGACTCTCTCCTATCTCCACTCGCCATAACTTTGGAGAAGATCCTCACCCCATATATGCCACGTATTACCTCTTATTTGAAGGACACAACTCATTTCTTATCTACTATCAAGGCACTGGGCCCAATCCCTACCAACAGTATACTTGTCACTATTGATGTCAACAGCCTCTATACCAGCATTGATCATGATAGAGGAATCCAAGCCATTACTAACTTCCTCAATACCCAGACAGAATTCACAACACAACAAACTGATTTCTGTGTAGATCTACTAGATATCATTCTGAAAAAAAAATTTTTTCTGTTCGGTGATCAGTTTTTTCTACAAATTAGGGGTACTGCAATGGGGTCCAATGTGGCACCCCCTTACGCTAACATCTATATGGCTGATTTTGAAAACAACTACGTATACAATCATCATCTCTATCAAACTAATGTCTATTACTGGAAACTGTTTATAGACGATATTTTTTTGATCTGGACTGGCACCAATATAGAGCTTACTCTTTTTTTCGATTATCTTAACATGAGAGTCCCAGGTTTGACCTTTACCCGACACAGTGATCCACATTCTATTCACTTTTTGGACACAACTATTACGCTGCTCCATACGGGAGCGCTTGAGAGTGACTTATATACCAAACCTACTGACAGAAACAGCCTTTTGCTGTATTCTAGTTGTCATCCACGACATGTGAAGAAATCATTACCTAAGTCACAACATTGCAGAGTTGATCGTATTGTATCCAATGACACGGTGAAACACATAAGACATTCAGAGATGGATTCTAAATTTCGACAAAGAGGCTACCCTTCTGAAACCCTACGACAGACAAGACACCATACTAAAAAAATTAAAAATTCTCGTATTACATTTGTCAACACATACCATCCATTTAGTAGAGTTATCTACAAATGCATTGAACAACATTGGCCCTTATTGAAAGAATCCTATCCTACAATTTCTGAATTTAGCTCCACTCCCCTTTGTTGTTATAAAAGAACTCGCAATATACGAGATTTTCTGGTTCGTGCTGACATTGGATCTAAGCAGACAGGACCAATTCAACGGTCTCTGGCCACTCCACGCCGAGGCACTTTTCCCTGCTTATCATGCCCCCAATGTTCAAATATCACCAAAGGTGATTCTTTTACACATCCCCGTTCAGGGAAAAGATACCCTATAAAGGGATACTTCTCATGTGATTCCAGCTACGTGGTTTATTTGATTAAGTGCCCCTGCGGTCTCGGATATGTTGGTGAGACCACCCAACATATCCGAGACCGTATTTCTCAACACAAGTCTACTATTAGGTGCTCCCGCACGATGTTACCTATTCCAGCCCATTTTATATCAATGTCGCACACAATTTCGCAACTTAGGTTTCAAGTGATTGATCACATCCCTATCAATAGAAGAGGAGGCAATCGTGTTGCTAAACTAAAAGAACGAGAATCCTATTGGATACATACTTTACAAACTTTATCCCCTGGGGGTTTGAATAGGGAGTACGAGACCCATTATTACTGAATATATCCATAAATATTATGACTTTGTATTTGTAGATATGATTGACTTCTATTATACTTCACTGTTGTTTACACTCTTTATATGATTCTGTACCTGCATATATAATGAGCTTCAGCTGTTATGTAATTTGTAATTTATATTCTTTCCTTTTTTTCTTTTCTTTCTTTTTTTCTTTTCTACAGACGCATATTTAGCAAGAGTTTTCTCCCTTCCTCCCTTTTTTTCCCCTCTCCCTCCCTTCCCTTTTCTTTTCCCCTGTTTCCTTTTTTCCCCCTTTTCTCTTTTTTTTTTTTTTTTTTCTTTCTTCCCCTCTTTCCATTTGTCCAGATTGACCTTTATCTAGTGGTCATTCATCACTTTGTTGGAGTCCAGTCTCCGTTTCCATTATTAGGTACCAGCATTCTTTTAGCACCATACTGTGCGTCCTATTTTCTATTACACTTGCCATTATATTGTGAGCATGCGCTAGAAATCCCTATGCGGTTCACCGTGCGTTCCACAGACAGGAAGCGCCCTCCCGGAAGTACCATGACGTCACTCGGGCTCTTAGCGACGCACTCCACCGGATTTACTGAACTTGCACGTGGGTCACGGACTCGCTATTGGATGCGGACACAGGACTTAACTATTTGCGTGCATATATAGCACACCCTCATGTTTACTTCACTTACCGCTTCTGCTTTGGGACGTATCCCCTTGCCAGCACTCTCTTCCCCTACAGGTACGTTTTTATAACACTATAGTTCGGCTTGTGAGTTTTAGACATGTATCCATTGACTGGCTTTTGGTCTGATATTCCTTTCAAAGAATTCCCTTTTTCCCTTCATTAGGTTTTTCTAGTACTACCAGGGCTTTCCCCATTAGTTCACATCCTTTCAACAGCATATACCAGTAAGTCTGTAAATTTCATGGTTTCATGCTTGTATGATAAATTGTGATCTCATTATATCTATTCTCCCTTTCTCTATATACTTTTGTATACAAAAGGGCCTTAATTGCGAATCAAATAGCATTTGTCATTTCTCTTTTTTCATATATTGATATCTGTCTACTCATGTACTTGTTATTTTTTTCTCTCTCTTTTTCCCCCTTCCCTTTTTCCCCCTATTCCCCTTTCCATTTTCTTCTTCCTCTCTCTTTTTTCCCTAAACCACTTTTTATTCTTATATGTTTACACTCGTTTACCTCTCTCCTTCACATATGATTAGTTAATCAATATTTTCTTCTATTATAGAATTACCTTATACAAAGCTACATTGATCTAATATCCAATTGCCTTGATAAAGACCTACTCAGGTCGAAACGTCGGTGAATGTTTAAGTGCAATTTTATTGGACCATAAACAAGATTAGGATGGTATATGTTTATGTACATATAATTTTTTTTTTTTTGTGGAACTATCATGATGAAAAGGATGGCTTAATAAACAGTCTCTTTCTTTTTGCATTATTTGCATTGTCCATATTCTCTCTTTTTTTCCATGGTGTGCCGAGGTTTTTTCTTATATTATTAGACTTTATATTACCTCTGAGCACCCATACCTACAGTGAGCGACCCCTCATTTTGTACATTATATATCTTTTTGGGCTCCCGCTCCTGTAGCCTCCATGTCTTTTTCCACTTTTGCATATAATCAGGAGGAGGCTAACGGTATTATTTCACGTATTACAACCCCAGGAACTTTCCTCCATACCCCTATAGAGGAAGTACGCACTAGAGACCTTGAAAAAGAACGTAAAAGACACACGGCCCTCGAGTTACATAGTATAACCCTTGCCGAATATCATAAAAATCAACGTATTCCACGGGGCTTGAGAGTTCCCTTACGGCCCACTTTATTTCATGACAATCCGGACTTCTGTGCCAAATTTGAGGGAATTTTAAATAAATGTTCAATGGACATTATCTTGCTTACTATTGACTTTCTTCACAAGGAAATTACAGATTTGAATACCAGGATTATAGCAACAGAACAACAACTTAGCAACAACATCTCTTCTGAAGACTTCACGGCTTTGAAGAACAGGGTGGACAAGGTCATCGGTGACTATCGCAACGATCTTCAAGCAAAGAAAAAAACTAAATTTCTTCGTGATACTGAAGATTATCTTAATAACCGAGTATACAATTGGCGTAAGGCCGACATCTACAGAGGGAGCAGTTCCTATAGACGTGGTTATACTTCATCTACGGGTCATAACTCTTCTACTGATAGTGAAAGAGACACAAGCTACCAGAGCCATTTTTTACACCAACGAAGACCACCACGTTTCCAAAGAAGACGAGGAGGGGGAGGCGAGCACTACCAACGGGACAACACCCGAATGATAGCGAGATCCCAGGTAGGACACCAAACATAGTATTCAATATTTCATCTAGTATACTGACTCCAACTGAACTATCTGTCTTACAAAAAGGACTCTCTTTTTGCCCAACCCCCCCCTTAAATACCTTCACCTTGGAACAAGAACTTCTCCGTTTCTATAGGACTTTGAGACTGAAAGTACATTTTTCATCAGACAAATATTGTACTGATCATCTTGTCGACCAACATAGTGATAAAACTAATATGTTTCATCTCAAAGACCTAAAACTGAATATTTCCAGTCGTTTCCAGCCTCCCAGGTCTTACTATCACGTGGAAACATACATAGACCTAGTACAGAGGGATATTAATGGGTTCTTAGATGCAGTCAAACGTGGTGAGTTTCATAATAAAAATAACCTCACTATAGAGGAAACAAGTGCTCTTTCCTCATTAAAACATAGAAAAGACTTAATCATAAAACCTGCCGATAAAGGGGGCGCATTGGTAGTAATGGACCGTACTTACTACATTGCAGAGATACATACACAACTATTGGATAGAGATACATACCTACCCCTATCTTCTAATCCTACCTCCGAAATATCTGGCCTTATTGCCAATTTAATCAAGAAGCATGTACAAGTTGGGTCCATTGACACTAAACTGGCGGAATTTTTGGTCAATAATCACCCCGTTATCCCCGTTTTCTATACATTACCAAAGATACACAAGAACTTACAGACACCACCAGGGAGACCAATTGTTGCCTCGACCGACTCTCTCCTATCTCCACTCGCCATAACTTTGGAGAAGATCCTCACCCCATATATGCCACGTATTACCTCTTATTTGAAGGACACAACTCATTTCTTATCTACTATCAAGGCACTGGGCCCAATCCCTACCAACAGTATACTTGTCACTATTGATGTCAACAGCCTCTATACCAGCATTGATCATGATAGAGGAATCCAAGCCATTACTAACTTCCTCAATACCCAGACAGAATTCACAACACAACAAACTGATTTCTGTGTAGATCTACTAGATATCATTCTGAAAAAAAATTTTTTTCTGTTCGGTGATCAGTTTTTTCTACAAATTAGGGGTACTGCAATGGGGTCCAATGTGGCACCCCCTTACGCTAACATCTATATGGCTGATTTTGAAAACAACTACGTATACAATCATCATCTCTATCAAACTAATGTCTATTACTGGAAACGGTTTATAGACGATATTTTTTTGATCTGGACTGGCACCAATATAGAGCTTACTCTTTTTTTCGATTATCTTAACACGAGAGTCCCAGGTTTGACCTTTACCCGACACAGTGATCCACATTCTATTCACTTTTTGGACACAACTATTACGCTGCTCCATACGGGAGCGCTTGAGAGTGACTTATATACCAAACCTACTGACAGAAACAGCCTTTTGCTGTATTCTAGTTGTCATCCACGACATGTGAAGAAATCATTACCTAAGTCACAACATTGCAGAGTTGATCGTATTGTATCCAATGACACGGTGAAACACATAAGACATTCAGAGATGGATTCTAAATTTCGACAAAGAGGCTACCCTTCTGAAACCCTACGACAGACAAGACACCATACTAAAAAAATTAAAAATTCTCGTATTACATTTGTCAACACATACCATCCATTTAGTAGAGTTATCTACAAATGCATTGAACAACATTGGCCCTTATTGAAAGAATCCTATCCTACAATTTCTGAATTTAGCTCCACTCCCCTTTGTTGTTATAAAAGAACTCGCAATATACGAGATTTTCTGGTTCGTGCTGACATTGGATCTAAGCAGACAGGACCAATTCAACGGTCTCTGGCCACTCCACGCCGAGGCACTTTTCCCTGCTTATCATGCCCCCAATGTTCAAATATCACCAAAGGTGATTCTTTTACACATCCCCGTTCAGGGAAAAGATACCCTATAAAGGGATACTTCTCATGTGATTCCAGCTACGTGGTTTATTTGATTAAGTGCCCCTGCGGTCTCGGATATGTTGGTGAGACCACCCAACATATCCGAGACCGTATTTCTCAACACAAGTCTACTATTAGGTGCTCCCGCACGATGTTACCTATTCCAGCCCATTTTATATCAATGTCGCACACAATTTCGCAACTTAGGTTTCAAGTGATTGATCACATCCCTATCAATAGAAGAGGAGGCAATCGTGTTGCTAAACTAAAAGAACGAGAATCCTATTGGATACATACTTTACAAACTTTATCCCCTGGGGGTTTGAATAGGGAGTACGAGACCCATTATTACTGAATATATCCATAAATATTATGACTTTGTATTTGTAGATATGATTGACTTCTATTATACTTCACTGTTGTTTACACTCTTTATATGATTCTGTACCTGCATATATAATGAGCTTCAGCTGTTATGTAATTTGTAATTTATATTCTTTCCTTTTTTTCTTTTCTTTCTTTTTTTCTTTTCTACAGACGCATATTTAGCAAGAGTTTTCTCCCTTCCTCCCTTTTTTTCCCCTCTCCCTCCCTTCCCTTTTCTTTTCCCCTGTTTCCTTTTTTCCCCCTTTTCTCTTTTTTTTTTTTTTTTTTTTTTTTTTCTTTCTTCCCCTCTTTCCATTTGTCCAGATTGACCTTTATCTAGTGGTCATTCATCACTTTGTTGGAGTCCAGTCTCCGTTTCCATTATTAGGTACCAGCATTCTTTTAGCACCATACTGTGCGTCCTATTTTCTATTACACTTGCCATTATATTGTGAGCATGCGCTAGAAATCCCTATGCGGTTCACCATGCGTTCCACAGACAGGAAGCGCCCTCCCGGAAGTACCATGACGTCACTCGGGCTCTTAGCGACGCACTCCACCGGATTTACTGAACTTGCACGTGGGTCACGGACTCGCTATTGGATGCGGACACAGGACTTAACTATTTGCGTGCATATATAGCACACCCTCATGTTTACTTCACTTACCGCTTCTGCTTTGGGACGTATCCCCTTGCCAGCACTCTCTTCCCCTACAGGTACGTTTTTATAACACTATAGTTCGGCTTGTGAGTTTTAGACATGTATCCATTGACTGGCTTTTGGTCTGATATTCCTTTCAAAGAATTCCCTTTTTCCCTTCATTAGGTTTTTCTAGTACTACCAGGGCTTTCCCCATTAGTTCACATCCTTTCAACAGCATATACCAGTAAGTCTGTAAATTTCATGGTTTCATGCTTGTATGATAAATTGTGATCTCATTATATCTATTCTCCCTTTCTCTATATACTTTTGTATACAAAAGGGCCTTAATTGCGAATCAAATAGCATTTGTCATTTCTCTTTTTTCATATATTGATATCTGTCTACTCATGTACTTGTTATTTTTTTCTCTCTCTTTTTCCCCCTTCCCTTTTTCCCCCTATTCCCCTTTCCATTTTCTTCTTCCTCTCTCTTTTTTCCCTAAACCACTTTTTATTCTTATATGTTTACACTCGTTTACCTCTCTCCTTCACATATGATTAGTTAATCAATATTTTCTTCTATTATAGAATTACCTTATACAAAGCTACATTGATCTAATATCCAATTGCCTTGATAAAGACCTACTCAGGTCGAAACGTCGGTGAATGTTTAAGTGCAATTTTATTGGACCATAAACAAGATTAGGATGGTATATGTTTATGTACATATAATTTTTTTTTTTTGTGGAACTATCATGATGAAAAGGATGGCTTAATAAACAGTCTCTTTCTTTTTGCATTATTTGCATTGTCCGTATTCTCTCTTTTTTTCCATGGTGTGCCGAGGTTTTTTCTTATATTATTAGACTTTATATTACCTCTGAGCACCCATACCTACAGTGAGCGACCCCTCATTTTGTACATTATATATCTTTTTGGGCTCCCGCTCCTGTAGCCTCCATGTCTTTTTCCACTTTTGCATATAATCAGGAGGAGGCTAACGGTATTATTTCACGTATTACAACCCCAGGAACTTTCCTCCATACCCCTATAGAGGAAGTACGCACTAGAGACCTTGAAAAAGAACGTAAAAGACACACGGCCCTCGAGTTACATAGTATAACCCTTGCCGAATATCATAAAAATCAACGTATTCCACGGGGCTTGAGAGTTCCCTTACGGCCCACTTTATTTCATGACAATCCGGACTTCTGTGCCAAATTTGAGGGAATTTTAAATAAATGTTCAATGGACATTATCTTGCTTACTATTGACTTTCTTCACAAGGAAATTACAGATTTGAATACCAGGATTATAGCAACAGAACAACAACTTAGCAACAACATCTCTTCTGAAGACTTCACGGCTTTGAAGAACAGGGTGGACAAGGTCATCGGTGACTATCGCAACGATCTTCAAGCAAAGAAAAAAACTAAATTTCTTCGTGATACTGAAGATTATCTTAATAACCGAGTATACAATTGGCGTAAGGCCGACATCTACAGAGGGAGCAGTTCCTATAGACGTGGTTATACTTCATCTACGGGTCATAACTCTTCTACTGATAGTGAAAGAGACACAAGCTACCAGAGCCATTTTTTACACCAACGAAGACCACCACGTTTCCAAAGAAGACGAGGAGGGGGAGGCGAGCACTACCAACGGGACAACACCCGAATGATAGCGAGATCCCAGGTAGGACACCAAACATAGTATTCAATATTTCATCTAGTATACTGACTCCAACTGAACTATCTGTCTTACAAAAAGGACTCTCTTTTTGCCCAACCCCCCCCTTAAATACCTTCACCTTGGAACAAGAACTTCTCCGTTTCTATAGGACTTTGAGACTGAAAGTACATTTTTCATCAGACAAATATTGTACTGATCATCTTGTCGACCAACATAGTGATAAAACTAATATGTTTCATCTCAAAGACCTAAAACTGAATATTTCCAGTCGTTTCCAGCCTCCCAGGTCTTACTATCACGTGGAAACATACATAGACCTAGTACAGAGGGATATTAATGGGTTCTTAGATGCAGTCAAACGTGGTGAGTTTCATAATAAAAATAACCTCACTATAGAGGAAACAAGTGCTCTTTCCTCATTAAAACATAGAAAAGACTTAATCATAAAACCTGCCGATAAAGGGGGCGCATTGGTAGTAATGGACCGTACTTACTACATTGCAGAGATACATACACAACTATTGGATAGAGATACATACCTACCCCTATCTTCTAATCCTACCTCCGAAATATCTGGCCTTATTGCCAATTTAATCAAGAAGCATGTACAAGTTGGGTCCATTGACACTAAACTGGCGGAATTTTTGGTCAATAATCACCCCGTTATCCCCGTTTTCTATACATTACCAAAGATACACAAGAACTTACAGACACCACCAGGGAGACCAATTGTTGCCTCGACCGACTCTCTCCTATCTCCACTTGCCATAACTTTGGAGAAGATCCTCACCCCATATATGCCACGTATTACCTCTTATTTGAAGGACACAACTCATTTCTTATCTACTATCAAGGCACTGGGCCCAATCCCTACCAACAGTATACTTGTCACTATTGATGTCAACAGCCTCTATACCAGCATTGATCATGATAGAGGAATCCAAGCCATTACTAACTTCCTCAATACCCAGACAGAATTCACAACACAACAAACTGATTTCTGTGTAGATCTACTAGATATCATTCTGAAAAAAAATTTTTTTCTGTTCGGTGATCAGTTTTTTCTACAAATTAGGGGTACTGCAATGGGGTCCAATGTGGCACCCCCTTACGCTAACATCTATATGGCTGATTTTGAAAACAACTACGTATACAATCATCATCTCTATCAAACTAATGTCTATTACTGGAAACGGTTTATAGACGATATTTTTTTTATCTGGACTGGCACCAATATAGAGCTTACTCTTTTTTTCGATTATCTTAACACGAGAGTCCCAGGTTTGACCTTTACCCGACACAGTGATCCACATTCTATTCACTTTTTGGACACAACTATTACGCTGCTCGATACGGGAGCGCTTGAGAGTGACTTATATACCAAACCTACTGACAGAAACAGCCTTTTGCTGTATTCTAGTTGTCATCCACGACATGTGAAGAAATCATTACCTAAGTCACAACATTGCAGAGTTGATCGTATTGTATCCAATGACACGGTGAAACACATAAGACATTCAGAGATGGATTCTAAATTTCGACAAAGAGGCTACCCTTCTGAAACCCTACGACAGACAAGACACCATACTAAAAAAATTAAAAATTCTCGTATTACATTTGTCAACACATACCATCCATTTAGTAGAGTTATCTACAAATGCATTGAACAACATTGGCCCTTATTGAAAGAATCCTATCCTACAATTTCTGAATTTAGCTCCACTCCCCTTTGTTGTTATAAAAGAACTCGCAATATACGAGATTTTCTGGTTCGTGCTGACATTGGATCTAAGCAGACAGGACCAATTCAACGGTCTCTGGCCACTCCACGCCGAGGCACTTTTCCCTGCTTATCATGCCCCCAATGTTCAAATATCACCAAAGGTGATTCTTTTACACATCCCCGTTCAGGGAAAAGATACCCTATAAAGGGATACTTCTCATGTGATTCCAGCTACGTGGTTTATTTGATTAAGTGCCCCTGCGGTCTCGGATATGTTGGTGAGACCACCCAACATATCCGAGACCGTATTTCTCAACACAAGTCTACTATTAGGTGCTCCCGCACGATGTTACCTATTCCAGCCCATTTTATATCAATGTCGCACACAATTTCGCAACTTAGGTTTCAAGTGATTGATCACATCCCTATCAATAGAAGAGGAGGCAATCGTGTTGCTAAACTAAAAGAACGAGAATCCTATTGGATACATACTTTACAAACTTTATCCCCTGGGGGTTTGAATAGGGAGTACGAGACCCATTATTACTGAATATATCCATAAATATTATGACTTTGTATTTGTAGATATGATTGACTTCTATTATACTTCACTGTTGTTTACACTCTTTATATGATTCTGTACCTGCATATATAATGAGCTTCAGCTGTTATGTAATTTGTAATTTATATTCTTTCCTTTTTTTCTTTTCTTTCTTTTTTTCTTTTCTACAGACGCATATTTAGCAAGAGTTTTCTCCCTTCCTCCCTTTTTTTCCCCTCTCCCTCCCTTCCCTTTTCTTTTCCCCTGTTTCCTTTTTTCCCCCTTTTCTCTTTTTTTTTTTTTTTTTTCTTTCTTCCCCTCTTTCCATTTGTCCAGATTGACCTTTATCTAGTGGTCATTCATCACTTTGTTGGAGTCCAGTCTCCGTTTCCATTATTAGGTACCAGCATTCTTTTAGCACCATACTGTGCGTCCTATTTTCTATTACACTTGCCATTATATTGTGAGCATGCGCTAGAAATCCCTATGCGGTTCACCGTGCGTTCCACAGACAGGAAGCGCCCTCCCGGAAGTACCATGACGTCACTCGGGCTCTTAGCGACGCACTCCACCGGATTTACTGAACTTGCACGTGGGTCACGGACTCGCTATTGGATGCGGACACAGGACTTAACTATTTGCGTGCATATATAGCACACCCTCATGTTTACTTCACTTACCGCTTCTGCTTTGGGACGTATCCCCTTGCCAGCACTCTCTTCCCCTACAGGTACGTTTTTATAACACTATAGTTCGGCTTGTGAGTTTTAGACATGTATCCATTGACTGGCTTTTGGTCTGATATTCCTTTCAAAGAATTCCCTTTTTCCCTTCATTAGGTTTTTCTAGTACTACCAGGGCTTTCCCCATTAGTTCACATCCTTTCAACAGCATATACCAGTAAGTCTGTAAATTTCATGGTTTCATGCTTGTATGATAAATTGTGATCTCATTATATCTATTCTCCCTTTCTCTATATACTTTTGTATACAAAAGGGCCTTAATTGCGAATCAAATAGCATTTGTCATTTCTCTTTTTTCATATATTGATATCTGTCTACTCATGTACTTGTTATTTTTTTCTCTCTCTTTTTCCCCCTTCCCTTTTTCCCCCTATTCCCCTTTCCATTTTCCTCTTCCTCTCTCTTTTTTCCCTAAACCACTTTTTATTCTTATATGTTTACACTCGTTTACCTCTCTCCTTCACATATGATTAGTTAATCAATATTTTCTTCTATTATAGAATTACCTTATACAAAGCTACATTGATCTAATATCCAATTGCCTTGATAAAGACCTACTCAGGTCGAAACGTCGGTGAATGTTTAAGTGCAATTTTATTGGACCATAAACAAGATTAGGATGGTATATGTTTATGTACATATAATTTTTTTTTTTTGTGGAACTATCATGATGAAAAGGATGGCTTAATAAACAGTCTCTTTCTTTTTGCATTATTTGCATTGTCCATATTCTCTCTTTTTTTCCATGGTGTGCCGAGGTTTTTTCTTATATTATTAGACTTTATATTACCTCTGAGCACCCATACCTACAGTGAGCGACCCCTCATTTTGTACATTATATATCTTTTTGGGCTCCCGCTCCTGTAGCCTCCATGTCTTTTTCCACTTTTGCATATAATCAGGAGGAGGCTAACGGTATTATTTCACGTATTACAACCCCAGAAACTTTCCTCCATACCCCTATAGAGGAAGTACGCACTAGAGACCTTGAAAAAGAACGTAAAAGACACACGGCCCTCGAGTTACATAGTATAACCCTTGCCGAATATCATAAAAATCAACGTATTCCACGGGGCTTGAGAGTTCCCTTACGGCCCACTTTATTTCATGACAATCCGGACTTCTGTGCCAAATTTGAGGGAATTTTAAATAAATGTTCAATGGACATTATCTTGCTTACTATTGACTTTCTTCACAAGGAAATTACAGATTTGAATACCAGGATTATAGCAACAGAACAACAACTTAGCAACAACATCTCTTCTGAAGACTTCACGGCTTTGAAGAACAGGGTGGACAAGGTCATCGGTGAATATCGCAAAGATCAACAAGCAAAGAAAAAAACTAAATTTCTTCGTGATACTGAAGATTATCTTAATAACCGAGTATACAATTGGCGTAAGGCCGACATCTACAGAGGGAGCAGTTCCTATAGACGTGGTTATACTTCATCTACGGGTCATAACTCTTCTACTGATAGTGAAAGAGACACAAGCTACCAGAGCCATTTTTTACACCAACGAAGACCACCACGTTTCCAAAGAAGACGAGGAGGGGGAGGCGAGCACTACCAACGGGACAACACCCGAATGATAGCGAGATCCCAGGTAGGACACCAAACATAGTATTCAATATTTCATCTAGTATACTGACTCCAACTGAACTATCTGTCTTACAAAAAGGACTCTCTTTTTGCCCAACCCCCCCCTTAAATACCTTCACCTTGGAACAAGAACTTCTCCGTTTCTATAGGACTTTGAGACTGAAAGTACATTTTTCATCAGACAAATATTGTACTGATCATCTTGTCGACCAACATAGTGATAAAACTAATATGTTTCATCTCAAAGACCTAAAACTGAATATTTCCAGTCGTTTCCAGCCTCCCAGGTCTTACTATCACGTGGAAACATACATAGACCTAGTACAGAGGGATATTAATGGGTTCTTAGATGCAGTCAAACGTGGTGAGTTTCATAATAAAAATAACCTCACTATAGAGGAAACAAGTGCTCTTTCCTCATTAAAACATAGAAAAGACTTAATCATAAAACCTGCCGATAAAGGGGGCGCATTGGTAGTAATGGACCGTACTTACTACATTGCAGAGATACATACACAACTATTGGATAGAGATACATACCTACCCCTATCTTCTAATCCTACCTCCGAAATATCTGGCCTTATTGCCAATTTAATCAAGAAGCATGTACAAGTTGGGTCCATTGACACTAAACTGGCGGAATTTTTGGTCAATAATCACCCCGTTATCCCCGTTTTCTATACATTACCAAAGATACACAAGAACTTACAGACACCACCAGGGAGACCAATTGTTGCCTCGACCGACTCTCTCCTATCTCCACTCGCCATAACTTTGGAGAAGATCCTCACCCCATATATGCCACGTATTACCTCTTATTTGAAGGACACAACTCATTTCTTATCTACTATCAAGGCACTGGGCCCAATCCCTACCAACAGTATACTTGTCACTATTGATGTCAACAGCCTCTATACCAGCATTGATCATGATAGAGGAATCCAAGCCATTACTAACTTCCTCAATACCCAGACAGAATTCACAACACAACAAACTGATTTCTGTGTAGATCTACTAGATATCATTCTGAAAAAAAATTTTTTTCTGTTCGGTGATCAGTTTTTTCTACAAATTAGGGGTACTGCAATGGGGTCCAATGTGGCACCCCCTTACGCTAACATCTATATGGCTGATTTTGAAAACAACTACGTATACAATCATCATCTCTATCAAACTAATGTCTATTACTGGAAACGGTTTATAGACGATATTTTTTTGATCTGGACTGGCACCAATATAGAGCTTACTCTTTTTTTCGATTATCTTAACACGAGAGTCCCAGGTTTGACCTTTACCCGACACAGTGATCCACATTCTATTCACTTTTTGGACACAACTATTACGCTGCTCCATACGGGAGCGCTTGAGAGTGACTTATATACCAAACCTACTGACAGAAACAGCCTTTTGCTGTATTCTAGTTGTCATCCACGACATGTGAAGAAATCATTACCTAAGTCACAACATTGCAGAGTTGATCGTATTGTATCCAATGACACGGTGAAACACATAAGACATTCAGAGATGGATTCTAAATTTCGACAAAGAGGCTACCCTTCTGAAACCCTACGACAGACAAGACACCATACTAAAAAAATTAAAAATTCTCGTATTACATTTGTCAACACATACCATCCATTTAGTAGAGTTATCTACAAATGCATTGAACAACATTGGCCCTTATTGAAAGAATCCTATCCTACAATTTCTGAATTTAGCTCCACTCCCCTTTGTTGTTATAAAAGAACTCGCAATATACGAGATTTTCTGGTTCGTGCTGACATTGGATCTAAGCAGACAGGACCAATTCAACGGTCTCTGGCCACTCCACGCCGAGGCACTTTTCCCTGCTTATCATGCCCCCAATGTTCAAATATCACCAAAGGTGATTCTTTTACACATCCCCGTTCAGGGAAAAGATACCCTATAACGGGATACTTCTCATGTGATTCCAGCTACGTGGTTTATTTGATTAAGTGCCCCTGCGGTCTCGGATATGTTGGTGAGACCACCCAACATATCCGAGACCGTATTTCTCAACACAAGTCTACTATTAGGTGCTCCCGCACGATGTTACCTATTCCAGCCCATTTTATATCAATGTCGCACACAATTTCGCAACTTAGGTTTCAAGTGATTGATCACATCCCTATCAATAGAAGAGGAGGCAATCGTGTTGCTAAACTAAAAGAACGAGAATCCTATTGGATACATACTTTACAAACTTTATCCCCTGGGGGTTTGAATAGGGAGTACGAGACCCATTATTACTGAATATATCCATAAATATTATGACTTTGTATTTGTAGATATGATTGACTTCTATTATACTTCACTGTTGTTTACACTCTTTATATGATTCTGTACCTGCATATATAATGAGCTTCAGCTGTTATGTAATTTGTAATTTATATTCTTTCCTTTTTTTCTTTTCTTTCTTTTTTTCTTTTCTACAGACGCATATTTAGCAAGAGTTTTCTCCCTTCCTCCCTTTTTTTCCCCTCTCCCTCCCTTCCCTTTTCTTTTCCCCTGTTTCCTTTTTTCCCCCTTTTCTCTTTTTTTTTTTTTTTTTTTTTCTTTCTTCCCCTCTTTCCATTTGTCCAGATCGACCTTTATCTAGTGGTCATTCATCACTTTGTTGGAGTCCAGTCTCCGTTTCCATTATTAGGTACCAGCATTCTTTTAGCACCATACTGTGCGTCCTATTTTCTATTACACTTGCCATTATATTGTGAGCATGCGCTAGAAATCCCTATGCGGTTCACCGTGCGTTCCACAGACAGGAAGCGCCCTCCCGGAAGTACCATGACGTCACTCGGGCTCTTAGCGACGCACTCCACCGGATTTACTGAACTTGCACGTGGGTCACGGACTCGCTATTGGATGCGGACACAGGACTTAACTATTTGCGTGCATATATAGCACACCCTCATGTTTACTTCACTTACCGCTTCTGCTTTGGGACGTATCCCCTTGCCAGCACTCTCTTCCCCTACAGGTACGTTTTTATAACACTATAGTTCGGCTTGTGAGTTTTAGACATGTATCCATTGACTGGCTTTTGGTCTGATATTCCTTTCAAAGAATTCCCTTTTTCCCTTCATTAGGTTTTTCTAGTACTACCAGGGCTTTCCCCATTAGTTCACATCCTTTCAACAGCATATACCAGTAAGTCTGTAAATTTCATGGTTTCATGCTTGTATGATAAATTGTGATCTCATTATATCTATTCTCCCTTTCTCTATATACTTTTGTATACAAAAGGGCCTTAATTGCGAATCAAATAGCATTTGTCATTTCTCTTTTTTCATATATTGATATCTGTCTACTCATGTACTTGTTATTTTTTTCTCTCTCTTTTTCCCCCTTCCCTTTTTCCCCCTATTCCCCTTTCCATTTTCTTCTTCCTCTCTCTTTTTTCCCTAAACCACTTTTTATTCTTATATGTTTACACTCGTTTACCTCTCTCCTTCACATATGATTAGTTAATCAATATTTTCTTCTATTATAGAATTACCTTATACAAAGCTACATTGATCTAATATCCAATTGCCTTGATAAAGACCTACTCAGGTCGAAACGTCGGTGAATGTTTAAGTGCAATTTTATTGGACCATAAACAAGATTAGGATGGTATATGTTTATGTACATATAATTTTTTTTTTTTGTGGAACTATCATGATGAAAAGGATGGCTTAATAAACAGTCTCTTTCTTTTTGCATTATTTGCATTGTCCGTATTCTCTCTTTTTTTCCATGGTGTGCCGAGGTTTTTTCTTATATTATTAGACTTTATATTACCTCTGAGCACCCATACCTACAGTGAGCGACCCCTCATTTTGTACATTATATATCTTTTTGGGCTCCCGCTCCTGTAGCCTCCATGTCTTTTTCCACTTTTGCATATAATCAGGAGGAGGCTAACGGTATTATTTCACGTATTACAACCCCAGGAACTTTCCTCCATACCCCTATAGAGGAAGTACGCACTAGAGACCTTGAAAAAGAACGTAAAAGACACACGGCCCTCGAGTTACATAGTATAACCCTTGCCGAATATCATAAAAATCAACGTATTCCACGGGGCTTGAGAGTTCCCTTACGGCCCACTTTATTTCATGACAATCCGGACTTCTGTGCCAAATTTGAGGGAATTTTAAATAAATGTTCAATGGACATTATCTTGCTTACTATTGACTTTCTTCACAAGGAAATTACAGATTTGAATACCAGGATTATAGCAACAGAACAACAACTTAGCAACAACATCTCTTCTGAAGACTTCACGGCTTTGAAGAACAGGGTGGACAAGGTCATCGGTGACTATCGCAACGATCTTCAAGCAAAGAAAAAAACTAAATTTCTTCGTGATACTGAAGATTATCTTAATAACCGAGTATACAATTGGCGTAAGGCCGACATCTACAGAGGGAGCAGTTCCTATAGACGTGGTTATACTTCATCTACGGGTCATAACTCTTCTACTGATAGTGAAAGAGACACAAGCTACCAGAGCCATTTTTTACACCAACGAAGACCACCACGTTTCCAAAGAAGACGAGGAGGGGGAGGCGAGCACTACCAACGGGACAACACCCGAATGATAGCGAGATCCCAGGTAGGACACCAAACATAGTATTCAATATTTCATCTAGTATACTGACTCCAACTGAACTATCTGTCTTACAAAAAGGACTCTCTTTTTGCCCAACCCCCCCCTTAAATACCTTCACCTTGGAACAAGAACTTCTCCGTTTCTATAGGACTTTGAGACTGAAAGTACATTTTTCATCAGACAAATATTGTACTGATCATCTTGTCGACCAACATAGTGATAAAACTAATATGTTTCATCTCAAAGACCTAAAACTGAATATTTCCAGTCGTTTCCAGCCTCCCAGGTCTTACTATCACGTGGAAACATACATAGACCTAGTACAGAGGGATATTAATGGGTTCTTAGATGCAGTCAAACGTGGTGAGTTTCATAATAAAAATAACCTCACTATAGAGGAAACAAGTGCTCTTTCCTCATTAAAACATAGAAAAGACTTAATCATAAAACCTGCCGATAAAGGGGGCGCATTGGTAGTAATGGACCGTACTTACTACATTGCAGAGATACATACACAACTATTGGATAGAGATACATACCTACCCCTATCTTCTAATCCTACCTCCGAAATATCTGGCCTTATTGCCAATTTAATCAAGAAGCATGTACAAGTTGGGTCCATTGACACTAAACTGGCGGAATTTTTGGTCAATAATCACCCCGTTATCCCCGTTTTCTATACATTACCAAAGATACACAAGAACTTACAGACACCACCAGGGAGACCAATTGTTGCCTCGACCGACTCTCTCCTATCTCCACTTGCCATAACTTTGGAGAAGATCCTCACCCCATATATGCCACGTATTACCTCTTATTTGAAGGACACAACTCATTTCTTATCTACTATCAAGGCACTGGGCCCAATCCCTACCAACAGTATACTTGTCACTATTGATGTCAACAGCCTCTATACCAGCATTGATCATGATAGAGGAATCCAAGCCATTACTAACTTCCTCAATACCCAGACAGAATTCACAACACAACAAACTGATTTCTGTGTAGATCTACTAGATATCATTCTGAAAAAAAATTTTTTTCTGTTCGGTGATCAGTTTTTTCTACAAATTAGGGGTACTGCAATGGGGTCCAATGTGGCACCCCCTTACGCTAACATCTATATGGCTGATTTTGAAAACAACTACGTATACAATCATCATCTCTATCAAACTAATGTCTATTACTGGAAACGGTTTATAGACGATATTTTTTTTATCTGGACTGGCACCAATATAGAGCTTACTCTTTTTTTCGATTATCTTAACACGAGAGTCCCAGGTTTGACCTTTACCCGACACAGTGATCCACATTCTATTCACTTTTTGGACACAACTATTACGCTGCTCGATACGGGAGCGCTTGAGAGTGACTTATATACCAAACCTACTGACAGAAACAGCCTTTTGCTGTATTCTAGTTGTCATCCACGACATGTGAAGAAATCATTACCTAAGTCACAACATTGCAGAGTTGATCGTATTGTATCCAATGACACGGTGAAACACATAAGACATTCAGAGATGGATTCTAAATTTCGACAAAGAGGCTACCCTTCTGAAACCCTACGACAGACAAGACACCATACTAAAAAAATTAAAAATTCTCGTATTACATTTGTCAACACATACCATCCATTTAGTAGAGTTATCTACAAATGCATTGAACAACATTGGCCCTTATTGAAAGAATCCTATCCTACAATTTCTGAATTTAGCTCCACTCCCCTTTGTTGTTATAAAAGAACTCGCAATATACGAGATTTTCTGGTTCGTGCTGACATTGGATCTAAGCAGACAGGACCAATTCAACGGTCTCTGGCCACTCCACGCCGAGGCACTTTTCCCTGCTTATCATGCCCCCAATGTTCAAATATCACCAAAGGTGATTCTTTTACACATCCCCGTTCAGGGAAAAGATACCCTATAAAGGGATACTTCTCATGTGATTCCAGCTACGTGGTTTATTTGATTAAGTGCCCCTGCGGTCTCGGATATGTTGGTGAGACCACCCAACATATCCGAGACCGTATTTCTCAACACAAGTCTACTATTAGGTGCTCCCGCACGATGTTACCTATTCCAGCCCATTTTATATCAATGTCGCACACAATTTCGCAACTTAGGTTTCAAGTGATTGATCACATCCCTATCAATAGAAGAGGAGGCAATCGTGTTGCTAAACTAAAAGAACGAGAATCCTATTGGATACATACTTTACAAACTTTATCCCCTGGGGGTTTGAATAGGGAGTACGAGACCCATTATTACTGAATATATCCATAAATATTATGACTTTGTATTTGTAGATATGATTGACTTCTATTATACTTCACTGTTGTTTACACTCTTTATATGATTCTGTACCTGCATATATAATGAGCTTCAGCTGTTATGTAATTTGTAATTTATATTCTTTCCTTTTTTTCTTTTCTTTCTTTTTTTCTTTTCTACAGACGCATATTTAGCAAGAGTTTTCTCCCTTCCTCCCTTTTTTTCCCCTCTCCCTCCCTTCCCTTTTCTTTTCCCCTGTTTCCTTTTTTCCCCCTTTTCTCTTTTTTTTTTTTTTTTTTTCTTTCTTCCCCTCTTTCCATTTGTCCAGATTGACCTTTATCTAGTGGTCATTCATCACTTTGTTGGAGTCCAGTCTCCGTTTCCATTATTAGGTACCAGCATTCTTTTAGCACCATACTGTGCGTCCTATTTTCTATTACACTTGCCATTATATTGTGAGCATGCGCTAGAAATCCCTATGCGGTTCACCGTGCGTTCCACAGACAGGAAGCGCCCTCCCGGAAGTACCATGACGTCACTCGGGCTCTTAGCGACGCACTCCACCGGATTTACTGAACTTGCACGTGGGTCACGAACTCGCTATTGGATGCGGACACAGGACTTAACTATTTGCGTGCATATATAGCACACCCTCATGTTTACTTCACTTACCGCTTCTGCTTTGGGACGTATCCCCTTGCCAGCACTCTCTTCCCCTACAGGTACGTTTTTATAACACTATAGTTCGGCTTGTGAGTTTTAGACATGTATCCATTGACTGGCTTTTGGTCTGATATTCCTTTCAAAGAATTCCCTTTTTCCCTTCATTAGGTTTTTCTAGTACTACCAGGGCTTTCCCCATTAGTTCACATCCTTTCAACAGCATATACCAGTAAGTCTGTAAATTTCATGGTTTCATGCTTGTATGATAAATTGTGATCTCATTATATCTATTCTCCCTTTCTCTATATACTTTTGTATACAAAAGGGCCTTAATTGCGAATCAAATAGCATTTGTCATTTCTCTTTTTTCATATATTGATATCTGTCTACTCATGTACTTGTTATTTTTTTCTCTCTCTTTTTCCCCCTTCCCTTTTTCCCCCTATTCCCCTTTCCATTTTCCTCTTCCTCTCTCTTTTTTCCCTAAACCACTTTTTATTCTTATATGTTTACACTCGTTTACCTCTCTCCTTCACATATGATTAGTTAATCAATATTTTCTTCTATTATAGAATTACCTTATACAAAGCTACATTGATCTAATATCCAATTGCCTTGATAAAGACCTACTCAGGTCGAAACGTCGGTGAATGTTTAAGTGCAATTTTATTGGACCATAAACAAGATTAGGATGGTATATGTTTATGTACATATAATTTTTTTTTTTTGTGGAACTATCATGATGAAAAGGATGGCTTAATAAACAGTCTCTTTCTTTTTGCATTATTTGCATTGTCCATATTCTCTCTTTTTTTCCATGGTGTGCCGAGGTTTTTTCTTATATTATTAGACTTTATATTACCTCTGAGCACCCATACCTACAGTGAGCGACCCCTCATTTTGTACATTATATATCTTTTTGGGCTCCCGCTCCTGTAGCCTCCATGTCTTTTTCCACTTTTGCATATAATCAGGAGGAGGCTAACGGTATTATTTCACGTATTACAACCCCAGGAACTTTCCTCCATACCCCTATAGAGGAAGTACGCACTAGAGACCTTGAAAAAGAACGTAAAAGACACACGGCCCTCGAGTTACATAGTATAACCCTTGCCGAATATCATAAAAATCAACGTATTCCACGGGGCTTGAGAGTTCCCTTACGGCCCACTTTATTTCATGACAATCCGGACTTCTGTGCCAAATTTGAGGGAATTTTAAATAAATGTTCAATGGACATTATCTTGCTTACTATTGACTTTCTTCACAAGGAAATTACAGATTTGAATACCAGGATTATAGCAACAGAACAACAACTTAGCAACAACATCTCTTCTGAAGACTTCACGGCTTTGAAGAACAGGGTGGACAAGGTCATCGGTGAATATCGCAAAGATCAACAAGCAAAGAAAAAAACTAAATTTCTTCGTGATACTGAAGATTATCTTAATAACCGAGTATACAATTGGCGTAAGGCCGACATCTACAGAGGGAGCAGTTCCTATAGACGTGGTTATACTTCATCTACGGGTCATAACTCTTCTACTGATAGTGAAAGAGACACAAGCTACCAGAGCCATTTTTTACACCAACGAAGACCACCACGTTTCCAAAGAAGACGAGGAGGGGGAGGCGAGCACTACCAACGGGACAACACCCGAATGATAGCGAGATCCCAGGTAGGACACCAAACATAGTATTCAATATTTCATCTAGTATACTGACTCCAACTGAACTATCTGTCTTACAAAAAGGACTCTCTTTTTGCCCAACCCCCCCCTTAAATACCTTCACCTTGGAACAAGAACTTCTCCGTTTCTATAGGACTTTGAGACTGAAAGTACATTTTTCATCAGACAAATATTGTACTGATCATCTTGTCGACCAACATAGTGATAAAACTAATATGTTTCATCTCAAAGACCTAAAACTGAATATTTCCAGTCGTTTCCAGCCTCCCAGGTCTTACTATCACGTGGAAACATACATAGACCTAGTACAGAGGGATATTAATGGGTTCTTAGATGCAGTCAAACGTGGTGAGTTTCATAATAAAAATAACCTCACTATAGAGGAAACAAGTGCTCTTTCCTCATTAAAACATAGAAAAGACTTAATCATAAAACCTGCCGATAAAGGGGGCGCATTGGTAGTAATGGACCGTACTTACTACATTGCAGAGATACATACACAACTATTGGATAGAGATACATACCTACCCCTATCTTCTAATCCTACCTCCGAAATATCTGGCCTTATTGCCAATTTAATCAAGAAGCATGTACAAGTTGGGTCCATTGACACTAAACTGGCGGAATTTTTGGTCAATAATCACCCCGTTATCCCCGTTTTCTATACATTACCAAAGATACACAAGAACTTACAGACACCACCAGGGAGACCAATTGTTGCCTCGACCGACTCTCTCCTATCTCCACTCGCCATAACTTTGGAGAAGATCCTCACCCCATATATGCCACGTATTACCTCTTATTTGAAGGACACAACTCATTTCTTATCTACTATCAAGGCACTGGGCCCAATCCCTACCAACAGTATACTTGTCACTATTGATGTCAACAGCCTCTATACCAGCATTGATCATGATAGAGGAATCCAAGCCATTACTAACTTCCTCAATACCCAGACAGAATTCACAACACAACAAACTGATTTCTGTGTAGATCTACTAGATATCATTCTGAAAAAAAAAATTTTTCTGTTCGGTGATCAGTTTTTTCTACAAATTAGGGGTACTGCAATGGGGTCCAATGTGGCACCCCCTTACGCTAACATCTATATGGCTGATTTTGAAAACAACTACGTATACAATCATCATCTCTATCAAACTAATGTCTATTACTGGAAACGGTTTATAGACGATATTTTTTTGATCTGGACTGGCACCAATATAGAGCTTACTCTTTTTTTCGATTATCTTAACACGAGAGTCCCAGGTTTGACCTTTACCCGACACAGTGATCCACATTCTATTCACTTTTTGGACACAACTATTACGCTGCTCCATACGGGAGCGCTTGAGAGTGACTTATATACCAAACCTACTGACAGAAACAGCCTTTTGCTGTATTCTAGTTGTCATCCACGACATGTGAAGAAATCATTACCTAAGTCACAACATTGCAGAGTTGATCGTATTGTATCCAATGACACGGTGAAACACATAAGACATTCAGAGATGGATTCTAAATTTCGACAAAGAGGCTACCCTTCTGAAACCCTACGACAGACAAGACACCATACTAAAAAAATTAAAAATTCTCGTATTACATTTGTCAACACATACCATCCATTTAGTAGAGTTATCTACAAATGCATTGAACAACATTGGCCCTTATTGAAAGAATCCTATCCTACAATTTCTGAATTTAGCTCCACTCCCCTTTGTTGTTATAAAAGAACTCGCAATATACGAGATTTTCTGGTTCGTGCTGACATTGGATCTAAGCAGACAGGACCAATTCAACGGTCTCTGGCCACTCCACGCCGAGGCACTTTTCCCTGCTTATCATGCCCCCAATGTTCAAATATCACCAAAGGTGATTCTTTTACACATCCCCGTTCAGGGAAAAGATACCCTATAACGGGATACTTCTCATGTGATTCCAGCTACGTGGTTTATTTGATTAAGTGCCCCTGCGGTCTCGGATATGTTGGTGAGACCACCCAACATATCCGAGACCGTATTTCTCAACACAAGTCTACTATTAGGTGCTCCCGCACGATGTTACCTATTCCAGCCCATTTTATATCAATGTCGCACACAATTTCGCAACTTAGGTTTCAAGTGATTGATCACATCCCTATCAATAGAAGAGGAGGCAATCGTGTTGCTAAACTAAAAGAACGAGAATCCTATTGGATACATACTTTACAAACTTTATCCCCTGGGGGTTTGAATAGGGAGTACGAGACCCATTATTACTGAATATATCCATAAATATTATGACTTTGTATTTGTAGATATGATTGACTTCTATTATACTTCACTGTTGTTTACACTCTTTATATGATTCTGTACCTGCATATATAATGAGCTTCAGCTGTTATGTAATTTGTAATTTATATTCTTTCCTTTTTTTCTTTTCTTTCTTTTTTTCTTTTCTACAGACGCATATTTAGCAAGAGTTTTCTCCCTTCCTCCCTTTTTTTCCCCTCTCCCTCCCTTCCCTTTTCTTTTCCCGTTTCCTTTTTTCCCCCTTTTCTCTTTTCTTTTTTTTTTTTTTTTTTTTTCTTTCTTCCCCTCTTTCCATTTGTCCAGATCGACCTTTATCTAGTGGTCATTCATCACTTTGTTGGAGTCCAGTCTCCGTTTCCATTATTAGGTACCAGCATTCTTTTAGCACCATACTGTGCGTCCTATTTTCTATTACACTTGCCATTATATTGTGAGCATGCGCTAGAAATCCCTATGCGGTTCACCGTGCGTTCCACAGACAGGAAGCGCCCTCCCGGAAGTACCATGACGTCACTCGGGCTCTTAGCGACGCACTCCACCGGATTTACTGAACTTGCACGTGGGTCACGGACTCGCTATTGGATGCGGACACAGGACTTAACTATTTGCGTGCATATATAGCACACCCTCATGTTTACTTCACTTACCGCTTCTGCTTTGGGACGTATCCCCTTGCCAGCACTCTCTTCCCCTACAGGTACGTTTTTATAACACTATAGTTCGGCTTGTGAGTTTTAGACATGTATCCATTGACTGGCTTTTGGTCTGATATTCCTTTCAAAGAATTCCCTTTTTCCCTTCATTAGGTTTTTCTAGTACTACCAGGGCTTTCCCCATTAGTTCACATCCTTTCAACAGCATATACCAGTAAGTCTGTAAATTTCATGGTTTCATGCTTGTATGATAAATTGTGATCTCATTATATCTATTCTCCCTTTCTCTATATACTTTTGTATACAAAAGGGCCTTAATTGCGAATCAAATAGCATTTGTCATTTCTCTTTTTTCATATATTGATATCTGTCTACTCATGTACTTGTTATTTTTTTCTCTCTCTTTTTCCCCCTTCCCTTTTTCCCCCTATTCCCCTTTCCATTTTCTTCTTCCTCTCTCTTTTTTCCCTAAACCACTTTTTATTCTTATATGTTTACACTCGTTTACCTCTCTCCTTCACATATGATTAGTTAATCAATATTTTCTTCTATTATAGAATTACCTTATACAAAGCTACATTGATCTAATATCCAATTGCCTTGATAAAGACCTACTCAGGTCGAAACGTCGGTGAATGTTTAAGTGCAATTTTATTGGACCATAAACAAGATTAGGATGGTATATGTTTATGTACATATAATTTTTTTTTTTTGTGGAACTATCATGATGAAAAGGATGGCTTAATAAACAGTCTCTTTCTTTTTGCATTATTTGCATTGTCCATATTCTCTCTTTTTTTCCATGGTGTGCCGAGGTTTTTTCTTATATTATTAGACTTTATATTACCTCTGAGCACCCATACCTACAGTGAGCGACCCCTCATTTTGTACATTATATATCTTTTTGGGCTCCCGCTCCTGTAGCCTCCATGTCTTTTTCCACTTTTCCATATAATCAGGAGGAGGCTAACGGTATTATTTCACGTATTACAACCCCAGGAACTTTCCTCCATACCCCTATAGAGGAAGTACGCACTAGAGACCTTGAAAAAGAACGTAAAAGACACACGGCCCTCGAGTTACATAGTATAACCCTTGCCGAATATCATAAAAATCAACGTATTCCACGGGGCTTGAGAGTTCCCTTACGGCCCACTTTATTTCATGACAATCCGGACTTCTGTGCCAAATTTGAGGGAATTTTAAATAAATGTTCAATGGACATTATCTTGCTTACTATTGTAAGGAAATTACAGATTTGAATACCAGGATTATAGCAACAGAACAACAACTTAGCAACAACATCTCTTCTGAAGACTTCACGGCTTTGAAGAACAGGGTGGACAAGGTCATCGGTGAATATCGCAAAGATCAACAAGCAAAGAAAAAAACTAAATTTCTTCGTGATACTGAAGATTATCTTAATAACCAAGTATACAATTGGCGTAAGGCCGACATCTACAGAGGGAGCAGTTCCTATAGACGTGGTTATACTTCATCTACGGGTCATAACTCTTCTACTGATAGTGAAAGAGACACAAGCTACCAGAGCCATTTTTTACACCAACGAAGACCACCACGTTTCCAAAGAAGACGAGGAGGGGGAGGCGAGCACTACCAACGGGACAACACCCGAATGATAGCGAGATCCCAGGTAGGACACCAAACATAGTATTCAATATTTCATCTAGTATACTGACTCCAACTGAACTATCTGTCTTACAAAAAGGACTCTCTTTTTGCCCAACCCCCCCCTTAAATACCTTCACCTTGGAACAAGAACTTCTCCGTTTCTATAGGACTTTGAGACTGAAAGTACATTTTTCATCAGACAAATATTGTACTGATCATCTTGTCGACCAACATAGTGATAAAACTAATATGTTTCATCTCAAAGACCTAAAACTGAATATTTCCAGTCGTTTCCAGCCTCCCAGGTCTTACTATCACGTGGAAACATACATAGACCTAGTACAGAGGGATATTAATGGGTTCTTAGATGCAGTCAAACGTGGTGAGTTTCATAATAAAAATAACCTCACTATAGAGGAAACAAGTGCTCTTTCCTCATTAAAACATAGAAAAGACTTAATCATAAAACCTGCCGATAAAGGGGGCGCATTGGTAGTAATGGACCGTACTTACTACATTGCAGAGATACATACACAACTATTGGATAGAGATACATACCTACCCCTATCTTCTAATCCTACCTCCGAAATATCTGGCCTTATTGCCAATTTAATCAAGAAGCATGTACAAGTTGGGTCCATTGACACTAAACTGGCGGAATTTTTGGTCAATAATCACCCCGTTATCCCCGTTTTCTATACATTACCAAAGATACACAAGAACTTACAGACACCACCAGGGAGACCAATTGTTGCCTCGACCGACTCTCTCCTATCTCCACTCGCCATAACTTTGGAGAAGATCCTCACCCCATATATGCCACGTATTACCTCTTATTTGAAGGACACAACTCATTTCTTATCTACTATCAAGGCACTGGGCCCAATCCCTACCAACAGTATACTTGTCACTATTGATGTCAACAGCCTCTATACCAGCATTGATCATGATAGAGGAATCCAAGCCATTACTAACTTCCTCAATACCCAGACAGAATTCACAACACAACAAACTGATTTCTGTGTAGATCTACTAGATATCATTCTGAAAAATAATTTTTTTCTGTTCGGTGATCAGTTTTTTCTACAAATTAGGGGTACTGCAATGGGGTCCAATGTGGCACCCCCTTACGCTAACATCTATATGGCTGATTTTGAAAACAACTACGTATACAATCATCATCTCTATCAAACTAATGTCTATTACTGGAAACGGTTTATAGACGATATTTTTTTGATCTGGACTGGCACCAATATAGAGCTTACTCTTTTTTTCGATTATCTTAACACGAGAGTCCCAGGTTTGACCTTTACCCGACACAGTGATCCACATTCTATTCACTTTTTGGACACAACTATTACGCTGCTCCATACGGGAGCGCTTGAGAGTGACTTATATACCAAACCTACTGACAGAAACAGCCTTTTGCTGTATTCTAGTTGTCATCCACGACATGTGAAGAAATCATTACCTAAGTCACAACATTGCAGAGTTGATCGTATTGTATCCAATGACACGGTGAAACACATAAGACATTCAGAGATGGATTCTAAATTTCGACAAAGAGGCTACCCTTCTGAAACCCTACGACAGACAAGACACCATACTAAAAAAATTAAAAATTCTCGTATTACATTTGTCAACACATACCATCCATTTAGTAGAGTTATCTACAAATGCATTGAACAACATTGGCCCTTATTGAAAGAATCCTATCCTACAATTTCTGAATTTAGCTCCACTCCCCTTTGTTGTTATAAAAGAACTCGCAATATACGAGATTTTCTGGTTCGTGCTGACATTGGATCTAAGCAGACAGGACCAATTCAACGGTCTCTGGCCACTCCACGCCGAGGCACTTTTCCCTGCTTATCATGCCCCCAATGTTCAAATATCACCAAAGGTGATTCTTTTACACATCCCCGTTCAGGGAAAAGATACCCTATAAAGGGATACTTCTCATGTGATTCCAGCTACGTGGTTTATTTGATTAAGTGCCCCTGCGGTCTCGGATATGTTGGTGAGACCACCCAACATATCCGAGACCGTATTTCTCAACACAAGTCTACTATTAGGTGCTCCCGCACGATGTTACCTATTCCAGCCCATTTTATATCAATGTCGCACACAATTTCGCAACTTAGGTTTCAAGTGATTGATCACATCCCTATCAATAGAAGAGGAGGCAATCGTGTTGCTAAACTAAAAGAACGAGAATCCTATTGGATACATACTTTACAAACTTTATCCCCTGGGGGTTTGAATAGGGAGTACGAGACCCATTATTACTGAATATATCCATAAATATTATGACTTTGTATTTGTAGATATGATTGACTTCTATTATACTTCACTGTTGTTTACACTCTTTATATGATTCTGTACCTGCATATATAATGAGCTTCAGCTGTTATGTAATTTGTAATTTATATTCTTTCCTTTTTTTCTTTTCTTTCTTTTTTTCTTTTCTACAGACGCATATTTAGCAAGAGTTTTCTCCCTTCCTCCCTTTTTTTCCCCTCTCCCTCCCTTCCCTTTTCTTTTCCCCTGTTTCCTTTTTTCCCCCTTTTCTCTTTTTTTTTTTTTTTTTTTCTTTCTTCCCCTCTTTCCATTTGTCCAGATTGACCTTTATCTAGTGGTCATTCATCACTTTGTTGGAGTCCAGTCTCCGTTTCCATTATTAGGTACCAGCATTCTTTTAGCACCATACTGTGCGTCCTATTTTCTATTACACTTGCCATTATATTGTGAGCATGCGCTAGAAATCCCTATGCGGTTCACCGTGCGTTCCACAGACAGGAAGCGCCCTCCCGGAAGTACCATGACGTCACTCGGGCTCTTAGCGACGCACTCCACCGGATTTACTGAACTTGCACGTGGGTCACGGACTCGCTATTGGATGCGGACACAGGACTTAACTATTTGCGTGCATATATAGCACACCCTCATGTTTACTTCACTTACCGCTTCTGCTTTGGGACGTATCCCCTTGCCAGCACTCTCTTCCCCTACAGGTACGTTTTTATAACACTATAGTTCGGCTTGTGAGTTTTAGACATGTATCCATTGACTGGCTTTTGGTCTGATATTCCTTTCAAAGAATTCCCTTTTTCCCTTCATTAGGTTTTTCTAGTACTACCAGGGCTTTCCCCATTAGTTCACATCCTTTCAACAGCATATACCAGTAAGTCTGTAAATTTCATGGTTTCATGCTTGTATGATAAATTGTGATCTCATTATATCTATTCTCCCTTTCTCTATATACTTTTGTATACAAAAGGGCCTTAATTGCGAATCAAATAGCATTTGTCATTTCTCTTTTTTCATATATTGATATCTGTCTACTCATGTACTTGTTATTTTTTTCTCTCTCTTTTTCCCCCTTCCCTTTTTCCCCCTATTCCCCTTTCCATTTTCTTCTTCCTCTCTCTTTTTTCCCTAAACCACTTTTTATTCTTATATGTTTACACTCGTTTACCTCTCTCCTTCACATATGATTAGTTAATCAATATTTTCTTCTATTATAGAATTACCTTATACAAAGCTACATTGATCTAATATCCAATTGCCTTGATAAAGACCTACTCAGGTCGAAACGTCGGTGAATGTTTAAGTGCAATTTTATTGGACCATAAACAAGATTAGGATGGTATATGTTTATGTACATATAATTTTTTTTTTTTTGTGGAACTATCATGATGAAAAGGATGGCTTAATAAACAGTCTCTTTCTTTTTGCATTATTTGCATTGTCCATATTCTCTCTTTTTTTCCATGGTGTGCCGAGGTTTTTTCTTATATTATTAGACTTTATATTACCTCTGAGCACCCATACCTACAGTGAGCGACCCCTCATTTTGTACATTATATATCTTTTTGGGCTCCCGCTCCTGTAGCCTCCATGTCTTTTTCCACTTTTGCATATAATCAGGAGGAGGCTAACGGTATTATTTCACGTATTACAACCCCAGGAACTTTCCTCCATACCCCTATAGAGGAAGTACGCACTAGAGACCTTGAAAAAGAACGTAAAAGACACACGGCCCTCGAGTTACATAGTATAACCCTTGCCGAATATCATAAAAATCAACGTATTCCACGGGGCTTGAGAGTTCCCTTACGGCCCACTTTATTTCATGACAATCCGGACTTCTGTGCCAAATTTGAGGGAATTTTAAATAAATGTTCAATGGACATTATCTTGCTTACTATTGACTTTCTTCACAAGGAAATTACAGATTTGAATACCAGGATTATAGCAACAGAACAACAACTTAGCAACAACATCTCTTCTGAAGACTTCACGGCTTTGAAGAACAGGGTGGACAAGGTCATCGGTGACTATCGCAACGATCTTCAAGCAAAGAAAAAAACTAAATTTCTTCGTGATACTGAAGATTATCTTAATAACCGAGTATACAATTGGCGTAAGGCCGACATCTACAGAGGGAGCAGTTCCTATAGACGTGGTTATACTTCATCTACGGGTCATAACTCTTCTACTGATAGTGAAAGAGACACAAGCTACCAGAGCCATTTTTTACACCAACGAAGACCACCACGTTTCCAAAGAAGACGAGGAGGGGGAGGCGAGCACTACCAACGGGACAACACCCGAATGATAGCGAGATCCCAGGTAGGACACCAAACATAGTATTCAATATTTCATCTAGTATACTGACTCCAACTGAACTATCTGTCTTACAAAAAGGACTCTCTTTTTGCCCAACCCCCCCCTTAAATACCTTCACCTTGGAACAAGAACTTCTCCGTTTCTATAGGACTTTGAGACTGAAAGTACATTTTTCATCAGACAAATATTGTACTGATCATCTTGTCGACCAACATAGTGATAAAACTAATATGTTTCATCTCAAAGACCTAAAACTGAATATTTCCAGTCGTTTCCAGCCTCCCAGGTCTTACTATCACGTGGAAACATGCATAGACCTAGTACAGAGGGATATTAATGGGTTCTTAGATGCAGTCAAACGTGGTGAGTTTCATAATAAAAATAACCTCACTATAGAGGAAACAAGTGCTCTTTCCTCATTAAAACATAGAAAAGACTTAATCATAAAACCTGCCGATAAAGGGGGCGCATTGGTAGTAATGGACCGTACTTACTACATTGCAGAGATACATACACAACTATTGGATAGAGATACATACCTACCCCTATCTTCTAATCCTACCTCCGAAATATCTGGCCTTATTGCCAATTTAATCAAGAAGCATGTACAAGTTGGGTCCATTGACACTAAACTGGCGGAATTTTTGGTCAATAATTACCCCGTTATCCCCGTTTTCTATACATTACCAAAGATACACAAGAACTTACAGACACCACCAGGGAGACCAATTGTTGCCTCGACCGACTCTCTCCTATCTCCACTCGCCATAACTTTGGAGAAGATCCTCACCCCATATATGCCACGTATTACCTCTTATTTGAAGGACACAACTCATTTCTTATCTACTATCAAGGCACTGGGCCCAATCCCTACCAACAGTATACTTGTCACTATTGATGTCAACAGCCTCTATACCAGCATTGATCATGATAGAGGAATCCAAGCCATTACTAACTTCCTCAATACCCAGACAGAATTCACAACACAACAAACTGATTTCTGTGTAGATCTACTAGATATCATTCTGAAAAAAAAATTTTTTCTGTTCGGTGATCAGTTTTTTCTACAAATTAGGGGTACTGCAATGGGGTCCAATGTGGCACCCCCTTACGCTAACATCTATATGGCTGATTTTGAAAACAACTACGTATACAATCATCATCTCTATCAAACTAATGTCTATTACTGGAAACGGTTTATAGACGATATTTTTTTGATCTGGACTGGCACCAATATAGAGCTTACTCTTTTTTTCGATTATCTTAACACGAGAGTCCCAGGTTTGACCTTTACCCGACACAGTGATCCACATTCTATTCACTTTTTGGACACAACTATTACGCTGCTCCATACGGGAGCGCTTGAGAGTGACTTATATACCAAACCTACTGACAGAAACAGCCTTTTGCTGTATTCTAGTTGTCATCCACGACATGTGAAGAAATCATTACCTAAGTCACAACATTGCAGAGTTGATCGTATTGTATCCAATGACACGGTGAAACACATAAGACATTCAGAGATGGATTCTAAATTTCGACAAAGAGGCTACCCTTCTGAAACCCTACGACAGACAAGACACCATACTAAAAAAATTAAAAATTCTCGTATTACATTTGTCAACACATACCATCCATTTAGTAGAGTTATCTACAAATGCATTGAACAACATTGGCCCTTATTGAAAGAATCCTATCCTACAATTTCTGAATTTAGCTCCACTCCCCTTTGTTGTTATAAAAGAACTCGCAATATACGAGATTTTCTGGTTCGTGCTGACATTGGATCTAAGCAGACAGGACCAATTCAACGGTCTCTGGCCACTCCACGCCGAGGCACTTTTCCCTGCTTATCATGCCCCCAATGTTCAAATATCACCAAAGGTGATTCTTTTACACATCCCCGTTCAGGGAAAAGATACCCTATAAAGGGATACTTCTCATGTGATTCCAGCTACGTGGTTTATTTGATTAAGTGCCCCTGCGGTCTCGGATATGTTGGTGAGACCACCCAACATATCCGAGACCGTATTTCTCAACACAAGTCTACTATTAGGTGCTCCCGCACGATGTTACCTATTCCAGCCCATTTTATATCAATGTCGCACACAATTTCGCAACTTAGGTTTCAAGTGATTGATCACATCCCTATCAATAGAAGAGGAGGCAATCGTGTTGCTAAACTAAAAGAACGAGAATCCTATTGGATACATACTTTACAAACTTTATCCCCTGGGGGTTTGAATAGGGAGTACGAGACCCATTATTACTGAATATATCCATAAATATTATGACTTTGTATTTGTAGATATGATTGACTTCTATTATACTTCACTGTTGTTTACACTCTTTATATGATTCTGTACCTGCATATATAATGAGCTTCAGCTGTTATGTAATTTGTAATTTATATTCTTTCCTTTTTTTCTTTTCTTTCTTTTTTTCTTTTCTACAGACGCATATTTAGCAAGAGTTTTCTCCCTTCCTCCCTTTTTTTCCCCTCTCCCTCCCTTCCCTTTTCTTTTACCCTGTTTCCTTTTTTCCCCCTTTTCTCTTTTTTTTTTTTTTTTTTTTCTTTCTTCCCCTCTTTCCATTTGTCCAGATTGACCTTTATCTAGTGGTCATTCATCACTTTGTTGGAGTCCAGTCTCCGTTTCCATTATTAGGTACCAGCATTCTTTTAGCACCATACTGTGCGTCCTATTTTCTATTACACTTGCCATTATATTGTGAGCATGCGCTAGAAATCCCTATGCGGTTCACCGTGCGTTCCACAGACAGGAAGCGCCCTCCCGGAAGTACCATGACGTCACTCGGGCTCTTAGCGACGCACTCCACCGGATTTACTGAACTTGCACGTGGGTCACGGACTCGCTATTGGATGCGGACACAGGACTTAACTATTTGCGTGCATATATAGCACACCCTCATGTTTACTTCACTTACCGCTTCTGCTTTGGGACGTATCCCCTTGCCAGCACTCTCTTCCCCTACAGGTACGTTTTTATAACACTATAGTTCGGCTTGTGAGTTTTAGACATGTATCCATTGACTGGCTTTTGGTCTGATATTCCTTTCAAAGAATTCCCTTTTTCCCTTCATTAGGTTTTTCTAGTACTACCAGGGCTTTCCCCATTAGTTCACATCCTTTCAACAGCATATACCAGTAAGTCTGTAAATTTCATGGTTTCATGCTTGTATGATAAATTGTGATCTCATTATATCTATTCTCCCTTTCTCTATATACTTTTGTATACAAAAGGGCCTTAATTGCGAATCAAATAGCATTTGTCATTTCTCTTTTTTCATATATTGATATCTGTCTACTCATGTACTTGTTATTTTTTTCTCTCTCTTTTTCCCCCTTCCCTTTTTCCCCCTATTCCCCTTTCCATTTTCTTCTTCCTCTCTCTTTTTTCCCTAAACCACTTTTTATTCTTATATGTTTACACTCGTTTACCTCTCTCCTTCACATATGATTAGTTAATCAATATTTTCTTCTATTATAGAATTACCTTATACAAAGCTACATTGATCTAATATCCAATTGCCTTGATAAAGACCTACTCAGGTCGAAACGTCGGTGAATGTTTAAGTGCAATTTTATTGGACCATAAACAAGATTAGGATGGTATATGTTTATGTACATATAATTTTTTTTTTTTGTGGAACTATCATGATGAAAAGGATGGCTTAATAAACAGTCTCTTTCTTTTTGCATTATTTGCATTGTCCATATTCTCTCTTTTTTTCCATGGTGTGCCGAGGTTTTTTCTTATATTATTAGACTTTATATTACCTCTGAGCACCCATACCTACAGTGAGCGACCCCTCATTTTGTACATTATATATCTTTTTGGGCTCCCGCTCCTGTAGCCTCCATGTCTTTTTCCACTTTTGCATATAATCAGGAGGAGGCTAACGGTATTATTTCACGTATTACAACCCCAGGAACTTTCCTCCATACCCCTATAGAGGAAGTACGCACTAGAGACCTTGAAAAAGAACGTAAAAGACACACGGCCCTCGAGTTACATAGTATAACCCTTGCCGAATATCATAAAAATCAACGTATTCCACGGGGCTTGAGAGTTCCTTTACGGCCCACTTTATTTCATGACAATCCGGACTTCTGTGCCAAATTTGAGGGAATTTTAAATAAATGTTCAATGGACATTATCTTGCTTACTATTGACTTTCTTCACAAGGAAATTACAGATTTGAATACCAGGATTATAGCAACAGAACAACAACTTAGCAACAACATCTCTTCTGAAGACTTCACGGCTTTGAAGAACAGGGTGGACAAGGTCATCGGTGACTATCGCAACGATCTTCAAGCAAAGAAAAAAACTAAATTTCTTCGTGATACTGAAGATTATCTTAATAACCGAGTATACAATTGGCGTAAGGCCGACATCTACAGAAGGAGCAGTTCCTATAGACGTGGTTATACTTCATCTACGGGTCATAACTCTTCTACTGATAGTGAAAGAGACACAAGCTACCAGAGCCATTTTTTACACCAACGAAGACCACCACGTTTCCAAAGAAGACGAGGAGGGGGAGGCGAGCACTACCAACGGGACAACACCCGAATGATAACGAGATCCCAGGTAGGACACCAAACATAGTATTCAATATTTCATCTAGTATACTGACTCCAACTGAACTATCTGTCTTACAAAAAGGACTCTCTTTTTGCCCAACCCCCCCCCTTAAATACCTTCACCTTGGAACAAGAACTTCTCCGTTTCTATAGGACTTTGAGACTGAAAGTACATTTTTCATCAGACAAATATTGTACTGATCATCTTGTCGACCAACATAGTGATAAAACTAATATGTTTCATCTCAAAGACCTAAAACTGAATATTTCCAGTCGTTTCCAGCCTCCCAGGTCTTACTATCACGTGGAAACATACATAGACCTAGTACAGAGGGATATTAATGGGTTCTTAGATGCAGTCAAACGTGGTGAGTTTCATAATAAAAATAACCTCACTATAGAGGAAACAAGTGCTCTTTCCTCATTAAAACATAGAAAAGACTTAATCATAAAACCTGCCGATAAAGGGGGCGCATTGGTAGTAATGGACCGTACTTACTACATTGCAGAGATACATACACAACTATTGGATAGAGATACATACCTACCCCTATCTTCTAATCCTACCTCCGAAATATCTGGCCTTATTGCCAATTTAATCAAGAAGCATGTACAAGTTGGGTCCATTGACACTAAACTGGCGGAATTTTTGGTCAATAATCACCCCGTTATCCCCGTTTTCTATACATTACCAAAGATACACAAGAACTTACAGACACCACCAGGGAGACCAATTGTTGCCTCGACCGACTCTCTCCTATCTCCACTCGCCATAACTTTGGAGAAGATCCTCACCCCATATATGCCACGTATTACCTCTTATTTGAAGGACACAACTCATTTCTTATCTACTATCAAGGCACTTGGCCCAATCCCTACCAACAGTATACTTGTCACTATTGATGTCAACAGCCTCTATACCAGCATTGATCATGATAGAGGAATCCAAGCCATTACTAACTTCCTCAATACCCAGACAGAATTCACAACACAACAAACTGATTTCTGTGTAGATCTACTAGATATCATTCTGAAAAAAAAAATTTTTCTGTTCGGTGATCAGTTTTTTCTACAAATTAGGGGTACTGCAATGGGGTCCAATGTGGCACCCCCTTACGCTAACATCTATATGGCTGATTTTGAAAACAACTACGTATACAATCATCATCTCTATCAAACTAATGTCTATTACTGGAAACGGTTTATAGACGATATTTTTTTGATCTGGACTGGCACCAATATAGAGCTTACTCTTTTTTTCGATTATCTTAACACGAGAGTCCCAGGTTTG